>NC_059158.1:110610898-111225996 GCF_019923935.1 Bubalus bubalis
ACATAGAAACAACCTAATTGTCCATCAACAGAGGAATGGATGAAGAAGATGTGGTGCGTATATACAATGGTATATTGCTGCTGCTGCTAAGTCACTTCAGTCGTGTCCGACTCTGTGTGACCCCATAGATGGCAGCCCACCAGGCTCCCCCGTCCCTGGGATCCTCCAGGCAAGAACACTGGAGGGGGTTGCCATTTCCTTCTCCAATGCATGAAAGTGAAAAGTGAAAGTGAAGTCGCTCAGTCATGTCCGACCCTCAGCGACCCCATGGACTGCAGCCTACCAGGCTCCTCTGTCCATGGGATTTTCCAGGCAGGAGTACTGGAGTGGGGTGCCATTGCCTTCTCCAATGGTATATTACTTAGCCATAAAAAGGAATGAAACTGGGTCATTTGTAGAGACATGGATGGACCTAGAGAGTGTCATACAAAGTAAAGTGTGCCAGAAAAAGAAACAAATGTTGTATATTACACATACGTGGAATCTAGAAAAATGTATAGATGACCTTATTTACAAAACAGAAAATAGAGACAGACATAGAGAACGAATGTGTAGATACCAAACAGGAAAGGGGTGGAGTAGGCATAATTGAAAGATTGGGATTGACACATATACACTACTGACACTATGAATAAAATAGACAACTGATGGGAACATACTGTATAACACAGTGAGCTCTACCTTATGCGTTGTGGTGAGCTATATGGGAAGGGAGTCTAAAAAAGAGGTGATATGTGTATATGTATGCCCGATTCATTTTGCTATGCAGTAGAAACTAACATAACGTTGTAAAGCAACTTTACTCCAATCAAAATTAATTAATTAAAAAAATTAAGTAAGGAAGGTTCAAGAAGAGGAAGGAGGGCTGGAACCTGAAGGAAGGAGACATAGGGAAGATAGCAGCAAAGGGTAGCACATTAAGGGCATCAGTAATACTGTCAGGAAGATCAAATGGACACCTACTACTGCCCAAACATTGAGTTAAGCAAGGGAAAGATTAGTCTAAGAGGTGGTTTTGGACACTCAGAATAGCCAGTTTATATTACAAGTCTCTAAGGACTAATGTGAAATAGTAGGATCAGTACCAAAGATGACAATAAATTACCCCCCTGCCTCTCTCTCCCTCTGCAAAAGCCTCTTTTTTGCCCTACTCTTTTTAACTTTCCTTCATATTGACAAAAAAGAGATCCTAAATTATTAAGCCACTCATCAATTCACAAATTATTTGTCTGTACTAATCAGAGGGAAAACTTGTTGCCTATTTTATTTATGGAAATAAAACCCCACATTCTAATGGTCACAACAAATTCATAATATTTTGCCTACTGAAAGCATAGTTTTTGTTATAGCCAGTTCAGATCAGATCAGATCTGCTCAGTCGCTCAGTCGTGTCTGACTCTTTGCGACCCCATGAATCGCAGCACGCCAGGCCTCCCTGTCCCTCACCAACTCCCAGAGTTCACTCAGACTCATGTCCATCGAGTCAGTGATGCCATCCAGCCATCTCATCCTCTGTCATCCCCTTCTCCTCTTGCCCCCAATCCCTCCCGGCATCAGAGTCTTTTCCAATGAGTCAACTCTTCGCATGAGGTGGCCAAAATACTGGAGTTTCAGCTTTAGCATCATTCCTTCCAAAGAAATCCCAGGGCTGATCTCTTTCAGAATGGACTTGTTGGATCTCCTTGCAATCCAAGGGACTCTCAAGAGTCTTCTCCAACACCACAATTCAAAAGCATCAATTCTTCAGTGCTCAGCCTTCTTCACAGTCCAACTCTCACATCCATACATGACCACAGGAAAAACCATAGCCTTGACTAGATGAACCTTTATTGGCAAAGTAATGTCTCTGCTTTTGAATATGCTATCTAGGTTGGTCATAACTTTCCTTCGAAGGAGTAAGCGTCTTTTAATTTCATGGCTGCAGTCACCATCTGTAGTGATTTTGGAGCCCAGTTCAGTTCTCTACTAATAATGTTCTTGGAGTAGGGTAAAGACATAGCAAAAAATAAATTAATTAAAATAACAGGATGGCTTCAGTCATTTTTATAAGTTTCACTGAGATATATTTCATAGACCATAAAATTCACCTTTTCAAAAATGTACAATTTATGGATTTTAGTGTAGTCACAGACTTGTGCAACCACCACTACTGTCTAATTTTAATTTTAGAACATTTTTATCACTCTGAAGAATATGCCATATGTCCATCTTTTCCCTCCTTTCCAGCCCTATACAACTTGAATTTACTTCTCATATGGGTTTGCCTATTCTGGACGTTCACACAAATGGGGTCATATGATAATGAGGTCATTTGTGACTGGCTTCCTTCAAGTAGCATAATGTTTGCCTTCCACAATGTTGCATGTATCAGTACTTCATCCCTTTTTATGAGTGAATAATAGTCCATCATATGAATATATAAATATATACATCATTTTGCTTATCCATTCAGTAATTGATGGACATTAGTTTCAGTCCATTTCTACTAGAGCTGGATCCTGCCCAGATGACCTTGACTTCAAAGAGGCTTCCCTGGTGGCTCAGACGGTAAGTCTGAAATGCAGGAGACCTGGGTTCAATCCCTGGGGCTGGAAGACTCCTCTGGAGAAAGAATGGCTACCCACTCCAGTATTCTTACCTGGAAAATCCCATGGGCAGAGGAGCAGACAGGCTGCAGTCCATGGGGTCACAAAGAGTCAGACACAACTGAGCAGCTAAGCACACACACACACACATCCATTTCTCCCCGCATTGGGAAACTGTGTTTAATCAATGCAGACTGCCTTTATCACATGCAATCAAAACACACCTACTTTGACACTATCATAACTTTCCTGAAATACATTTGCTAATGTTTTCTTTTGGCAAGTTTTTTGAAATGTGAGTTACAGGTGTTTACAAGAGAGGACAGTCCTACAAATAAGAAATGACCTCACTAAAGTATACCAATATGCATGGATTTAGAAATGAAAATATAGGTTAAAATATAATTGATGTTTGTGTTTGCCATATCCAAGTAATACTGGTTGTTTTTTTCACCACTACCTTATCTCTGCTGCTGCTGCTGCTGCTGCTAAGTCGTTTCGGTCGTGTCCAACTCTGTGCGGCCCCATAGACGGCAGCCCACCAGGCTCCCCCGTCCCTGGGATTCTCCAGGCAAGAACACTGGAGTGGGTTGCCATTTCCTTCTCCAATGCATAAAAGTGAAAGTGAAGTCACTCAGTCGTGTCCAACTCTTAGCGACCCCATGGACTGCGGCCCACCAGGGTCCTCCGACCATGGGATTTTTCAGGCAAGAGTACTGGAGTGGGGTGCCATTATCTCTACTGTCCTATAAATCATTCTGTTCAAGGCCAGTCTCTAGGCCTCTTAGATATCTTTGGAACCTGTACTTCAGAAACACTGTTGACATTGCAAAACTGGGGTCAAGATTTATAGTAAGTCACTTCCCAGGTGGCACTAGTGGTAAAGGATCTGCCAGCCAATACAAGAGACATAGGAGATGTGGGTTCGATCCCTGGGTCAGGAAGATCCCTTGGAGAAGGGAATGGCAACCCACTCCAGTATTCTTGCCTGGAAAATTCCATGGACATAGGAGCCTGGCAGGCTTTAGTCCATGGTGTCGCAGAGTCAAACGTGATTGAGCACACACACATACACGCACACACTTTTTTTTTAATTTGAGTTAATCTAATAAAGTTGACTTGCTCTGGGCCCAACATCAAGGACAGATGTGTGCTCGCTAGGAGTGAATGTAGTTTCAGCCATGTGGGAGATTTGCACCGCTCCTGCATGTGTCCTGCTGGGGTCTCACACACACTCCTGTCACATGCATACATCATGAGATCCACCGTCATCAGTGGATGCTCATGTTGTGTTGGAAACCTTGAGGCAAAACCTTTCCTCTTATCTAACTATGTGATAGTACCAGATATTTTGAAGTGAATATTCACCAAAAATATTTAGTAAAACTCAAATTCATCTCTTAATTATCAAAAGCAACTGCTTGTTTTTTCAATATGCTTTATTAAAAAGTCCTCGCTTTATCTCAGGATTCCTTAGTAGTTCAATATTTGTAGGTTCCAGAAACACACACACTCTTGTTTCAGGGCTCCAGCTCCTCATCAAAGGAGCAAAGTACCTGAAGATAGAAGCATCTCACATCTGTGAGACTGTCAGACACCCAGCTTTGAAGTTGTTGTAGATAAATAAAAACAATCTGATTCCGGAGCCCAAGACTCATTATTCCTGGGATTAACACCTCAGTAATGAACTGGTTCAATTTGAGCCAAATTTTATGCTGACCTCTTTCACTTGGAATACTGATAGTTGGCCAGAATTATGGGCAAATGATGGCACGGGATTGACTTTGCAAGCCCTCTAAGATTCTGTGGAAGGTATAACCATGAATTAGCAATAATACATTTTATTTTAACGTGACAGCATTCTCCCTGTTAATGCCCAAATCAAGCCCAGTACTGGGCTTTCTCTGCTTTGGAGATCCTCTGCTTCTATCTGTTCTGCATCCAGTTAATTATATAAGGGCAGAAGGAAATAGAAGTGAATGTGGTTGATACGGCCTTCCCCTGTGGCTCAGCGGTAAAGAATCTACCTGCAATGCAGAAGATGCAGGAGACCTGGGTTTGATCCCTGGGTCAGGAAGATCCCCTGGAGAAGGGCATGGCAACCCACTCCAGTATTCTTGCCTGGAGAATACTATGGACAGAGGAGCCTGGTGGGCCACAGTCCACAGGCCGCAAAGACTCAGACATGACTAAAGAGACTTAGCACACACACGCTAGCAGCAATGCAGGGTAGCATGAGGTGCAATCACTGCAGAAAGTACATAATACACCAAGTACCTTGGTTTCAAGTCAGTGTATATTACTTTAATCTAGATTTTTTTCTAGTTAAATTTGGATGTTGGTGTCTAGTTTATTTCATTTTGCCGTAGTAGTTAGTACTCTGCTTTGTGTCTAGTTTATTTCATCTTAGGACTCCAAGAACCTTATGAGTAGTACTGTTTCTGCAGACAAGGAAATTAGTTAAGTGACAAGAAGGGCTATCCCCAATTGAGAAATCAGGTTATTTGTTTATCTCTTCCAGAAGTCACTAGGATTTAGATCCTACAATTTCAGTATTTCATTAATGAGAAATATGGGCAAGGGGAGTTGGGGATGATTTCCCATCTTTCTAGTATTTTTGAAAATCACTTAATCCTCTACCATTTCTGGACTTCACCTGTCCATCCCTGTCTCAGTGGCTGGATGAATGTGTTCGAGGTTGTACAGGCCATCCATCTCTTGGACCACAGGTGTCCAGGACTCAGCCAACGCTCTCTTGGCCTGAGACGGTAACTGCCTGTGAACATCATGCTTCTGTGGACTGATTCCTCCCTCCAGCTTCACTCGTCCCCATGAGCAACAAAGCTGAAACATCCACAGTATTCATGGAGAGTCCGGCCAAATGGTCAAACAAAGGTGTTTTCATTCCCTTTCTCTGATCTGTTAAAGTGGATTTCTGTTCTGTTATATTTTAAAAATCAGTCATTTTCACCAGGAGTGAATATAGTGCATGTGACTTGCCAGGAAAATGGCGGGGGTGGGGGGGCCCACAGGGAGTGAGAAGTAAGAGAGTTGTCCCAACATGGCTCTTCACTTTAAGGATCTATTTCAAGAGGTATTTTTCCCACCCAGCCCCCTACTCACAGCTCGAGTTGTATTGGCTGTTCTAAAGTGCAGGAGGAACCAGCGCTCTTTCCAACACTGTTTTAACAGAGTTTGCAGCATGCAGTTAGGCACATCATTTCAGCTCTATAACATAGCCTCCCTTTTCCCCTCAAGCCCCATCATGAACAAAATCCTTACTGTGATCCATTAAGCAAGCAGGATACTTTAAACTTTATAATGCACTAAGAATTAAAATTTGGATGATAAAAGTTATTACACATGAGTGAGTTTGTCTCTCCAAATCAAGGAAATAAATTAGGTTCCCTGCTTTGTAGCATATGGTATCCTCAGAATTGCTTCCATATAATTATAACTCTGTTTATTAAAAAGAATTATGTAACAATATGGTTGATTTATTCTGATGTGATTGGCTTAGTAACTTAATTGGACTGAGCAGCATACCCGAGATAAAATTAATTTAATTAGCTGATTTATTTCAGGATGACTAGAAGCCCTCATCGCATTTTGATAATTTTCTGAAAAGGTGTGCAAAGCAAACAAGCAAAGTTCAGGAACAACTGGACACCTGTGTGGCATATTTAATAAGAGTGCTCATGCTCAGTCGCTCAATCATGTCCAATTCTTTGCAACCCCATGGACTGTAGTCCACCAGGCTCCTCTGTCTGTGGAATTTTCCAGGCAAGAATACTGGAGTGGGTAAAGGAGGAAACAGGAAAAACAGCATTTCCAGCAGGAAAATTGAAAATAATACTTTATCTCATGCTTGTAACCCTTTCCCCCCCAACCCAAAGGACAGATTTCATCTAAGACTTCCGTGGTTGTGGTCCCTCTCTTCTTAAGGTGACTAGAACCCAGTTACCAACATCTCCCCTGGTTCCTGAATTTCCCCCCACACTCTTCTGCTGCAGCATTGCAGCTGATCTCCAACTGCTCAGCTCCTTCATGCCACAAGCATCATAAAACGAAGACCTGAGCATGACCTGAGCATGATGCTGTTCTGGGAATATGGACTACCATTGTGCAAAATTGTAGCATTTCACACAAGAGAATTATAGCAAAGATTGTAGATGGATTAGGGCAAAAATACCACAGTCATTACAAAAACACCAGAGACACTGTCCATCCAGATAATTCTAGAATCGAGAACTACATATTTCCATCTGCATCCTATCTGTTCTCCTTGCTTCTGTTTGTTTTTCTCTTCTTGTTATAATTCATTCTGTACAGTGCCATTATATTTTACATATATATTTGTTTCCTTTCTTTATTAAAGTGAAAGTGTTAGTCCCTCAGTTGTATCCCACTCTCTGCAACCCCATGGACTGTAGCCTGCCAGGCTCCTCTGTCCATGAAATTCTTCAGGCAAGAATACTGGAGTGGGTAACCATTCCCTTATCTAGGGGAGTCTTCCTGACCCAGGGGTTGAACCCAGGTCTCTCCCATTACAGGCAGATTCTTTACCATCTGAGCTACTAAGGAAGCCTGTCTCATTCCACAACAGGTCCCAAGGCAGCTTCACAACTGCTGGGTTCATCTTGTGTCACACCTTTGATCACATGTCATTTCCCTGCTGGAGAGCAGATGGCTTCCCATCAACTAAACTGCAGGAGAGAATCACAGTCCCTCAGCCTGGCATCCAGGTCGCTCTGTAGCCTGCTCCTACCATATTCCTCCCACCTTGCCTGGCATGAGCCCACTGTGGGCACCCCGTGTGGTGGGCACCTGGGACTTCTTGCCATTTCCTTCTTCACCTGTTCCCTTCCTCCTTCTTTGTGCCCCCTCTGTGCCTTAGCTTA
Organism: Bubalus bubalis; assembly: GCF_019923935.1. NCBI lineage: Eukaryota > Metazoa > Chordata > Mammalia > Artiodactyla > Bovidae > Bubalus > Bubalus bubalis. The sequence goes on from NC_059158.1 coordinate 110,618,385, forward strand.
TCTCAGTATTTCCAGAATAATTCCTCTCCACATGGCATTGCTGTTTCCCATTTGAAGCCTTTCTTGATCATCATGACCAGTAATTACTTTTCCATCTTCTGAATATGTGTGTGTATGAAATTTTGGCATCAGTTATTGTGGGTGTTCGTATATGTCCACTTGCTTCATTACCCAGGACCAGTGTCCTCCTTCTTCCCAGAGCCTCCTAGCAAAGCAATGTAGTATGGACTCTAAGATGGAAGTTAGTAGTTACTTGTGGTATGAATGAAAGCACATGATGATGATGCTGGTGGTGGTCATTATGGTTATTATTGTGGATATTTTATCATTGATACAGTGCTTTGTTGTTTCTGCTCCTCAAGCTATAAAACACTCCCATGGTAATGATAATTGCAGTCTTATTCACCATCCTACATCCAATGTGGACTTAAACCCGTGGTTTTAACAAGTTTCTCCTCTTATAAAGGGCTTCCTTGGTGGACCAGATGATAAAGAATCTGCCTGCAACACAGGAGACCTGGGTTCGATCCTTGGGTTGGGAAGATCCCATGGAAGAGGTCATTGCAATCCACTCCAGTATTCCTGACTGGAGAATCCCCATGGACAGAGGAGCCTGGTGGGCTACAGTCCATGGGGTCGCAAAGAGTCGGACACAACTGAGCAACTAAACATTGGACTCCTCTTAAAAAAATAAAAAAATAGATGCTGTTTCCCGGGAGTTCATTAATTGTTAGAGCTAAGATGTCTTTCAGGGTTTGCAAACTTTCATTGTACTGTCTAGAGTGCCTATGAGCTGCAACAGACAAGGTCTCTGAGAATGATGTTATAAGCCTGTCCATCCCCAAAAAAAGCTGATGAGAGATAAAATTCCCAGTTCACCTGATTCTGTTCCCCTTTGATGCTGTACAACATATGCCTTGAGTGATAACATGTTTTCCCATAAGCAGAACTAGCCTGGCAGAGCAAAGGGAGCAAATTCAGACAGTCCCCTCGGTTCTGACTCTGTTTCAACGTAGTTAGATCAAAGTTGCACTGCATTGCATTGAACTTGGGAGCTTTGATTTCCTTTATTGTTGGAACAAAACTGAAAAAGAGAGAATAGGACAGAGGTGCTTCTACAATGAGCACCAAGGTGATGGAGGAAATCTATATTGGACAAAGAACCGATTTATCAGTGTCATGACTGTCCTTTGAATAACCACAATGTGATTTTTTTTCTTAGTCTTTTATCCATCCTTGTGGACCAAAGTAAAAGTTACATCTCTAAAGGCTAAAGATTTCTGAACACAATGTTTTCCAAAATAAAATTAGAAATAGTAATTACCATATTGGGGATGAGTCCACTAAATGTTAGGGGTATTTTCTGGTGGCTCAGAAGGTAAAGAATCTACATCCATTGCAGGAGACCTGGGTGTGATCCTGGGTCGGAAAGATCCCCTGGAGAAGAGAATGGCACCCCATTCTAGTATTCTTGCCTGGAGAACTCCATGGACAGAGAAGCCTGGCAGGCTACAGTCCATGGGGTCGCCAAGAGTCAGGGACACCACTGAGCAACTAACACTTTCACTTTTCACTAAATGTTTTGTATTATTCCAAGAGTGTGTTTCTTCCTCATTTTATTTAATTATAAGAACAGTTCCATTAGTTACATGATATTCACATTTTACAGATAAAGAAAAGTTTCAGAAAGCAATTAAGTCAGACTTGGAACCCAAACCTTAACCAACCTCTATCGGACTATGTCTACATATGAGAATGAAGATGTTCCATTTAACAAGACAATAGAATACCTCCTTGGTGTTGATTCCTGGGTTGTTTATTCCTCACAAATTAGACTGACAGTGTCTTTCAAATATGACACTGCTGCTGCTAAATCGCTTCAGTTTTGTCCGACTCTGTGCAACCCCATAGACGGCAGCCCACCAGGGTCCTCTGTCCCTGAGATTCTCCGGGCAAGAACACTGGAGTGGGTTGCCATTCCCTTCTCCAAAGATGACACACCACATAATAATTCAAAGAAGTCCTCTACTTGTTAGTTGTGCCTGAAAATCATGTCACTATTTTATAGACACTGACTAGTATACCAGCAATTTCAGTCCAATGGCATGTACAATCAATGGCATTGAGCAAACCTCTAAAAGTAAAATAAAAAGAATAAGCGATGGAACCAGGAAGAGCCATATTATTCAGAATTATGGGGAGTCGGTTATTAGGACTTCAAATGAAAGGTTAAAACCACAAACTAGAATCAGTATACCAGCAGATGGAATTTTTAAAAAGACCCAAAGCTTAGAAAGGGAGGTCAAAGATTATTACAGCATAGGATAAAGCCAAGGTGACAAGGCAGTCGAATAGATCAGGCCCACATGAGGAAGCTTGGAGGGGCAGGAATCAGAAGGTGGGCCCACCAGACCTGAGAGAGCCAGAGGAGCTCCCCTCGTGTAGGAAAGAGGTCCTCAGACTCCAGTATAACATTGACAGAATTTTACGTGAAATTCTGGTGAAAAACATCCCCTTCCTCCCATGGGGACTTTGGAATGACAGTGACTTTTCCCCCCTTCTTCCAGTGCTGTCTGCATGACAGGTCACCTGAGGAGCTTCCCGCCCCCTCCTCTCGTCTATGACCTTCAATGGACCAGACCTCTCTACGGAATGCTAAAAATATTTTTGATGCCTGAGATGATTACGTCCCCTAATCCCAGAGCCCCCCTTTCTGACACAGCGTGTATGAGATCAGCAGACTTGGAGAGCAGTGCAGTCTGTGGTTTCTTCTTTCCGATTTGACACACTCCGGATTTAAACCAAGATTTCTGAGAGCAATCAGCCAGTTCCTTAACCTACTTTGCCACATTAGTCACATTTGTCTTATTTCTGTTTCCTCTTAATCCTCGTCTCCATCCACACCTGCCCACTCGGAGCAGCCTACGCAGACAGCACGCTCAGACTTTGGCAAAGGTGCACACACGCAGATCACAGGTGGAGGCAGGGCATAACTCATGAGGACTTAGAGGAATAACTAGAAACAACTGTAAAACTTTGGGGCAAAAAAGAGGTCTCATTTTGAAAGGAAGTGACTTTTAGAAACTGTGAAGCTGGGCTTGTCAAGGCTACGCTGCCACCCCCTCCCTGTGATGGTTTGATGACTCTGCTCACAGTAGACCAGAATGCTGATCGTGGATCCCAGGCTCCAGCCCTGTCCTTGATCCCTAAGCTTCAGTTCCCCACCATGGGTTGACCTCCCTGGTTTCTAACAGATCTCTCTACAAGTTTGCTTAAATATTTCATCTTTAGTGTCCACAGACTTCTAAAGTCTCAGCCTGGCATTTATGGGACAGGGTAGAAACAACTTCACCAACCAAGAACAGATAGGGATGAGCATTTTTAGCCCAGTAGTCTCATCACTTTGACTTCTATCTTAAGTTGCCAAAGCCCTGGAGAGACTATGCCAAAAAGCAGACTATTTGTGAATTGCCACCGTGTTCTCTTCCCTACAGGATTTATTTAATGTGTAAGTTTCCTTGGTCGTCACTGCTTCATCAGCTCCTAGATTAGAGCTAGCAAGAGCAGGTGCTTGGTAAAAGCATACTGCTTAAATTTAACCAAGCCTCTTCCTAAATCTGATCAGTTTACTTTCAGTGATTTTTTTTTTTCAAAGAGAACAGAGCAAAACTGAACACATAGTCATTTATCTATTCAACAGATATTCCCCATCCTCTTATTAGGAGCACACAGAGCATATCTTATGCTCAGGGAATAAATGAAAAGGGGTTTCTGCTTTTAAAAAGCAAGTAGTATCATGGAGCAGACAGAGACTGAAAAATTAAAATTAAGAATTAGATACTGTTCCCCATCCTGAACCCTGTGTTCAGGATGGGGAACACATGTATACCTGTGGCGGATTCATTTTGATATTTGGCAAATCTAATACAGTTATGTAAAGTTTAAAAATAAAATAAAATTAAAAAAAAACATGAAAAAAAAAAATAAATAAATAAATTTATTCCTTTGAATTAAAAAAAAAAAAAGAATTAGATACTGTTAATGGAAACTCTGAAGGAGGAGAACAGGGAACTCTAAGACAAATGAAAAGGGATGCTTTACATTGGTAGTTAGAGGAGACCTCTCTAAGGAGGTGATACTTAATGCAAGAATCAAAGGATGATGATAAAGAGCCAAGGGAAGAGCACTCCAGAGAGAGAAAAGAGCCCATGTGAATCCCTCCCTCCAAGATGGTGTTAGAGTTACTTATTGCTGCATAAAAACTAACCCAAAATTAGTGACATCACCAATTACTGTGCTTATGGGTCCTATGTGTCAGTAATATGGATAAGGTCCAGTGGGGTGGCTTGTCTCTGCTCCACAAAGTATGGAGCATCATCAGACAAGACTCAAACTACCTGGACAACTGGATCTCTAGAGGCTGAAATCAGTCAGCTATTAAGACTTCACTCCCATGTCTGACCCTTATGCTAGCATGACTCAAACACTAGGCTGTTTTCACAGCAGCACTATTCACAATAGCCAAGATATAGATGCAACCTAAATGAAGTGAAGTGAAGTGAAAGTCACTCAGTAATGTCCGACTCTCTGCGACCCCATAGACTATACAGTCCATGGAATTCTCCAAGCCAGAATACTAGAGTGGTTAGCCTTTCCCTTTTCCAGCAGATCTTTCGAACCCAGGGATTGAACCCAGTCTCCTGCATTGCAGGCAGATTCTTTACCAGCTGAGCCACAAGGGAAGCCCTAAATGAATGGGTAAAGAAGATGTGGTACATAGGAATACTACTTAGTCATAAAAAAGAATGAAATAATGCTATTTGCAACAACATAAATGGTCTAGAAATCGTCCTAAGGAAGTAAATCAGGAAGAGACAGACAAATATATGATATCACTTATTTGTGGAGTCTAAAGTATGATACAAATAAACATATTTTCAGAAGATAGACTCACAGATATAGAAGACAAACTTATGGCTACCAAAGGGGAAGTGAGGGAGGAATACATTAGGTGTTTGGATTAGCAGAGACAAAATACTATATATAAAATAGATAAGAAGATCCTGCTGTATAGCACAAGAAATTATATTCAATATCCTGTAATAAACCATAATGGAAAAGAATATGAAAAGAATAACATATAACTGAATCACTTTGCTGTACACCAGAAAGTAACACAAGGTTGTAAATCAGTTACTCATCAATAAAAAATGAAAAGGCTAGACTAAACTGAGGTCACGAACCCAAGCATCTATATATGGCCTGGTCTGTTGCTTGGTCTTCCTCCTCGCATGGTGCTCCAGAGTAGTCACATTTCTTACCTAGTGGATCAGGGCCTGGAGAGTGAACAGTGGATGATGTCTAATAGTTTATACACTGGCCTCAGAAGGGTATAAAATATACCCTGTATTAGTCACTCAGTCATGTCTGACTCTTTGTAACTCCATGGACTGTAGCCCACCAGACTCCTCTGTCCATGGAATTCACCAGGTAAGAATCCTGGAGTGGGTAGCCATTCCCTTCTCCAGAGAATCTTCCTGACTCAGGGATCAAACCTGGGTCTCCTGCATTGCAGGTGGATTCTTTACCATCCAAGCCACAAGGGAAGCCCTAAAGTGTACCCTGGAATGAATGTATCCCCCAAAATTCATATGTTGGAGTCCTATCTTTCTGTGACTGTATTTGGAGTTAGGACATTATTTCATTCTTTTATATGACTAAGTAGTATTCCTATGTACCACATCTTCTTTACCCATTCATTTAGGGCTTCCCTTGTGGCTCAGCTGGTAAAGAATCTGCCTGCAATTAAGGTGATTAAGGTAAAATGAGATCTTATGGGTGCGCCTTTCCAATATGACCAATGTCCATGTAAGAGGAAGTTAGGACAAACAAAGGGATGACCATGTGAGGACACAATTAAGAAGATAGCTGTCTTCAAGCAAAAGACAGATGCCTTAGAGCAAACCATCTTAGACTTCTAGCCTCCAGAACTATGAGAAAATATTTCTATTGGTTAAGTCACCCTGCCTATAGTGTTTGTTACAGCAGCCTGAGCATACTCATACATCAGAAACCATCACTTCTGATGTATTCTGATGTATTCTTCTGATGTATCAGTCAGAGCAGTCCCAAACCCACCCAGGGTCAAACTGGCAAGCCATGGACCCCACTTCTTCTTGGCAGGAGTATCAAATTTATGGAACCCATGTTTTAAAACTGTGACATGTTGAAATGAAGTTGGCAGTTGGGGAGACTAAAAGGCCAGTGAGGCCAGGCCATAGTGGACAAGGCACCACAGGAGAAGTCAAGTCAGAAGGTAGGCAGGGGATCCACTATTTGAGGATGTTTTAGCCATGCAAAGAATCCAGAGTGTGCCCTAAGTGCAGCAGGAAGATTCAGAAGGTTAATTGGGAAGATGATGTTTTGGTTTATATTTTTTTAAGGCACTAAAGTAACTGTAAGGAAGGGGATGAGAAGAAGCAGCATGTCTGATTCTGAAGCTAACTGAGCAGTCTAGTGAATAAAGCTGGTGGCTTGGACAAAGATGGTGGCAGTGAAGATAGAGGATGATGGATGGACACAAAGTAGGGTTTCTAAGTGAAACTGACAAGATTTGAGGAAGAACTGAATGTGCTAATGGAGGAAACTGAGGGAATAAAGGATCACTACCAGGTTCTGGCTTGAAAAACAAAGGGTGAAATTTGAGGATTGGAAAAACCAAGGATATAGAGATTGGGCCAGGAAGAGGAAAATAAATCAAAAGTTATATTTTGGGTCCAACAAGTATCTTCTGAACTTTCCTCAAATGAGGTTTGGCAATCTCCCCTATAACAGTAATACAGAAATGAAAAAGGATTCCTAATTATTATCCACAGTTTTCTCATGTAACAAAAGCAGAGTGGAAAGAAATACCTGGAACAATCGAAGACAAATACCAGGAGGATCACCTCCAGCCCCCAAGCCCTTACTTTCCCACCTCAACCCCAGTAGAAGGAATACCACAGACTGGGTAGCTTCAACAACTTCCCTGGTAGCTCAGCTGGTAAAGAATCCACCTGCAATACAGGTAGACCCCAGTTTGATTTCTGGGTCTGGAAGATCCCCTGGAGGTGGGAACGGCTACCCACTCCAGTATTCTGGCCTGGAAAATTCCATGGACTGTATAGTCCATGGGGTCACAAAGAATCAAACACGACTGAGTGACTTTCATTTTCACTTTCTACAAATGCAGTCACATTGTGGAGTTAAAGCTTCAACCTAGAATTTTGGGGGAATGTGGGGCATAATGGAGATATGAAGGGACTTACCAGAGTCTCATACCCAGGAAATACTCAAGCTAAGTTTGGAACCCAGGCTGCCTGACTATAGAGCGTTGAGCTTCCAACTACTCGTATATTTTCACTCACTTAGCCTTATGGTAGTAACATCTGTGTCTGTCTTTCAGAAACCTTGGCAGGGCACACAACAATTAGGAGTAAATACAGTTGGCAGAAATTTATCTAGGTCAAGTAATATAAAACCATGCCTCATATACACAACCAATAAAGTTTGGTCTTGGTGCTGTGTTAGAGATATTTTATGCATGTCTATTTCTTCTTTATTTCAAATTGATACAAATTAAGCAGCTTACTTCAGTATGGATTGAATATTTTTAATCTCTAGAAATCCTAAGGAAAGTATTGCAGTAATAATAGTAGTTAATTTCAGCAATGAGATTTCTACATCTTGGTTAATAATCTAGGGGGAAATATATCAGCATTATGTTAATTAAACTCTAAGTTGGCGGTACCAAGAGAGATATTATGAATGGTGCTGAGGAGGAAAAGTCAATATGCAAATAGTTACAATATCAAGATATAGTCAGGAAATTGTAGCCCAGATGAGACAAAACTCATACATCTATGAAAGAAGAATACAAATGGAGATAATGTGAATGGCAGTAAATACTAGAAGCAGGCATCCTGGAACAATGATAATACTTCTTACCTGTGCATTGGAAAATTCTCTACACAGAGTAAATGAATTTTTTAATGCAGGAAAATAAAAAAGGCACAGACAGTCAGAGAAAGCCACTGGTCACTGAAGCTAGAAAATACAACTCATTGTCAGAAGACTATTTTGAAATACAAAGAACAACTATATACATAGTTTGGTGGAACAAATGTGGGTTAAACTCAAGAATCAGAAGCAGTTTGTCTATAATGCCAAATATTATGGAACATAAGTTATATCTGTAACATCCTGTTGTCATAATCATTAATTAAAACTATCTGTGAAAGAAAGCTTGCATGAAATTTACCTAAAACAAAGTGTCACAATTTAGTATTTATTAATTATTTGCCTTCAATAAACAAGTGTTCATCTGTCTTGGCTATTGTAAATAGTGTAGAAAATAAATTTATGGTTACCAAAGGGGAAAGGGAGGGGAGGAAGGATAAATTAGGAGTATGGGATTAACAGATACAAACTACTATCCATAAGATACATAATCAACAAGGATTTACTATATAGCCCAGGGAACTATGGGCTTCCCCAGTGGCTCATCAGTAAAGAATCCACCTGCAAGGCAGAAGCTGCAGGAGACTTGGGTTCAATTCCCTGGGTCGATAAGATCCCCTGGAGGGCATGGCAACCCACTCCAGGATTCTTGCCTGGAAAACCCCATGGTCAGAGGAGCCTGGTGGGCTACAGCTCATAAGGTCACAAAGAGTTGGACACAGCTGCAGCAACTGAGCGCACGCACACCCACATACACGGAACTATGGTTGGTTTAGTCGCTAAGCCGAGTCTGACTCTTGTGAACCCATGGACTGTAGCCTGCTAGGCTCCTTTGTCCATGGGATCCTCCAGGCAAGAATCCCAGAGTGGGTTGCCATTTCCTTCTCCATGGGATCTTCCCAACCCAGGAATTGAACTTGGGTCTCCTGCATTGCAAGCAGATTCTTGCAAACTGACTGAGGTATGAGGGAAGCCCATGAAAAATAATCTGAAAAATTATTGATATATAACTGAATCATTCTGCTGTGCACCTGAAACTAACACAATATTGTAAATCAACTATACTTCAATGAAAAACACATAAAAATAAATTTAAAAAATAAAAAAAAAATGGAAATGCTTTGAAAAAGTGTTCAGTGAACAAGCATTTACTGAATCAGACAGTCTTATCACATAAGAAATCATAGCTTTGTGGATCCATCGCTTTTCTCCATCCTCCCCCAAGGACCTAATATTTATCAATGATTGGGACACTAGTAAATAGGTAAAATCTGAGTTCAGAGGGTGGGTAAATATGCAAGCCTGTCTTATTTATTTGGGGATGCAGAGTCCTTTAGCAGAGCATCAAATAAAAAATTTAGAAATCAGCCACTTAGTAAATATTGGTAGTGCATTACCTCAAATACCTGCACATTTTAAAACTTACAGAGGTTTGAAGTAGTAGGATAAAATATTCCAATAATTAACTGGCCTCTTCACTCTTTTGTTATGGATTTGACATAATCCATGTTTATATTTCAGACTGCATTTTCAAAGCAAATGCAAATTGTATTTTAATCGTGCTATGCCTTAGCTCATCTTTTTCACCACTGCCATTTGTTAACACAAAACAGTGAGCTGTCCATGCATGGACCTCCAGAAGAAGGGCTCTGCTATAACAACCATGGGGATCCCGGCGACTGCTGTCAGTGTGCCTTTCCGCTCATAGCCTAACTCTCAACTCTGTGTGATCCTGTTGTGTTAAGACAGTACAGTTCTGAAGGAAGCATGTAGCATAGTGTCTGCTGCGTAATAAGCACTCTGTTGCTGTTTGTTTAATTTGTCAATTATAATATTCCTCTTCTCAAGCCATTAACAGACTCGTCTGGACAAAACACACAGCACTCTCACACACACAATTATCTGGTAGAATTTTACTATTTCATCAAATTATCTTAGTACTGAAGCAGTCATATATTATGGCTACTCAGTGTTTCTTCTTGGTGAGGCTATGCTTTCCTTAAAGGCAAAAATAACAATAAATCATATAAGAGGGGAAATGGTTAGGATGAAAGGGATAAGTATCCAACAGTAAGCAATGATCCGAGCTCTGCCCACCAAGCTGTATAGAAAGCTTCATACAATGTTTGTAGGTACACACACACACACACACACACAGTCAGCCCATTGCATAGCAGTAGTTTGGTAAAATTCGGTCTGACTTGAGTTCATTCCTTGCTATAGCCTCATCACTTATGTCAACTCTGAAGACATGGAGGAAAACCATCATGCTGTGTGATGCAGTACAGTAAGTCTCCTACGTAAGAACCTTCAAGTTGTGAACTTTCAGAGATGAGAATGTACCTTCACATATCCAATCACATCAGATGTGACTGAAATTGCAGCTTGCCCTCCATCTCCTGCTGCTGACAATCCTTCAGCTCTACCATATCCCTCCTTATCTCCCTCCTCCAGGCAGTAGCTCTTCTTGTCTCTTCACTCCATGCTAGCCCCTGTATGCCAGCTGTTGTACTGTACTCCTGTACTTTTCAAGGTACTATACCATAAGATTGAATACATTTTCTTTATTTGTTGTTTTTTTAATGTATTATTTCTGTAAAAAGTATTATAAACTTATTACAATACAGTACTATATAGCCGATTGTGTTAGTTGGGTACCTAGGCTAACTTTGTTGGGCTTAGGAACAAACTGAACTTATGAACATGCTCTCAGATCAGAACTTATTTGTATGTAGGGGACTTGCCATACTCCCTAAAGATAAAAATTTTCTATCTACCTAAGGTTGTTCCTTATAAAAGTGTTAATAAGCCATGTCTTGAATGGTTTAGGAGTAGTGATGAAATAATCCAGGAGCTGTAAATACTAGCCAGTGAGAAATAAGGACATCTGAAGCCAAGGAGGAGAGGCCTGGCCGTCTGTTTCAGTTCAGTAAGATAGCAGCTTCATAACATCACACCTGTGGGCTTGGGGTGAGTGACCTGGCCTCTCCTAGTCTCAAGTTCCACCTGTGAAAATTAGAAATAACAATAATCAACTCAGAGCAATACTGAGACAGTTAAACTAAGTTCCAAGGCCCAATAAAAGCTGGTTTCCCTTCATGATATAAAACCTAAGTCTCTTAGATGCCTGACCCTAGGAAATGAATGGGCAAGGTACAGTGTTTTACGTGCAGAGTCAGCTAGAAAAAGCAGGATAGCAAGAAAACCAAGGCTACTCCCTTAACACTTGGCCTAACATGAAAACCTCACTTGAAAAAAAAGAGGTCTTACAGCTTAATCATTGAAAACTAGATTCCCAGGACAGGTTTGGGCCAAAGGGGTTGGTTTCTCCTCAAATGCCAGGTATTCTGGTAAGTACACTTAACCATAGTTGTTTTCCATCCATTTTTTTTCCATTTTTCAATATTTATAATGCTCAATGAATTTTTTTTTATTTGCTCCTACTGCAACTAAATTCTCTGCCACTGTTGATTGTTGCTTTTCAAGGCTTCATTAAAGCAACTTGGAGTAAAGCACTGAGTCTTGAGAAACACAGTTTGTGTGTTTATTTCTGTTGCTTGGCTCTGCCTTAATGTGAAAACCACAATGAATCTCCTCAGTGCTGTTCTGAGAAAGAAAATATCTTGTTTCAAGGAGTTCTTGTCTCTGCTTGCCCTGGCGATAGCTATAAAATAATGTGGCACTTAACTTTGTCTTTTTTGTTCACCAAAAAAACAAGTAATCAAGGACACAGAAGCAGTAGATAATAGCTGAGAAACACCCTATACCACTATTTTATTCTCCTCTCCCATGTCATTTATGATTTGGGTATTTACTGATGAGGAGGGAACTTCTGATGAAAAATCTTAACCCAGATCTGGTTGGTACAGGTTTTCATACTGTTCTTTTATCCATTTTCCCCTGTGCCACTCATGACTGTGTTCTTCAAAGGCCAAGCAGCTGGAGAGGGTCAAGAACCTCAAAGGAAGGTGGAAGGGAACTCACGTTTTTGAGCCTGTATCAGAATCTAGGCATTGTATTTACTTTGCTTTATTATTATGTGGATATTCTTGCCTGGAGAATCTCATGGACACAGGAGCCTGGCAGGATCACATAAAGTCATACATGACTGAAGCGACATAGCATGCACAGCACATTCTTATAATACCAGCCAAAAATTCTTGAGCCAAAGATCACACTTTGGCCATCCATCAGCAAATCCTATAAGCACCACCCTCTTAAAAAATCCGGAGTATAACCACTCCACAACTCTACCTCCTAGTCCAATCTAGACCCTCTTCATTTCTCAACGGTCCTTACAGTATCTCCTCATTGTGGGAATGATCTTGCTCCTGACGCCCGCTACACTCTGTACTGAACACCGCAAACCCTGTGAGGCTCAAGCAAGTCAGGTGGTGCCTCCTCTTCTGCTCAGGTTGCCTTCCCATCTCTGAGCACTCAGAGGAGATGCTGGTCTGGATGCCTACCTGTGTTTCCTGGGTGAGTCTCCACACTGCCTACAGATCCCACTGTTGTCTGACCTGCACCACCTCCCTGGTCTCATCCCCACTGCTCTTCTACTCCCACCACACCCGCCTCCTTGACACGCCTTCCCCTATGCCGGGCTTATTTCTGCATCAGAGCCATTGTCCGTGCTGCATTCTAAGCCTAGAATTCTCTTTTTCTCAAACATCTTCAAAGCTACTCCCTCATTTCCTGCAGGTGTGTGCTCAAAACCTTATCATGGATACCTTCATTGCTCACCTTAAGAAAAAAGCTTAAGTTACTCTCTTATGCTCTGGCACTGCTGTGTTCTTCTTTACCACCCATACCATCTTTGGAATGTATTTGTTTATTGATGTCACCTCTGCTTCCACTAGTACACAGATTTCATGAGAGACACACTAACAGATGAGACTGAGTCTCTGGGTGAAATTAACTCACTTACCCATGCTGTAAATGAGTAACTAGACCACAACCTCCAGTCAGACTGTCTCTGCTGCCCCTGCTCTCTCTGCTAAATCAACCAGGGATTGGAGCAAAAAGAGCCAAGCTCCATCCATTGCTATTGCAGGTCTGCACATTCAGTAAAGACAGAATGCTCAGAGCGCAGTTACACTCTCATATCTACCTGCTGCATCTAAATCCTGCAAACTTACAGGCATTATCTGCTCACTGACAAGGTTGCTCAGCATAGGGAAGTTTAAGCCTCTGTCACTCCTGGGTTTGCTGCAGAAGGAAAAAAGGTAAGAGAGCAAGATGGAACTTAACAAGGGGCTCCTTAACTCCCGGAGTTTGTGTCACTTCTCTAGCTATCAACGTACTTTTTTTTTTTTAAGCTCTTTTCTACTCACATTATATCTCACCCATTGCAACTTTAAAAATAAGTTCAGTGCTTCTGTTGAAATAATGTGATCCTCCTGGCTTTAGTGTTACTGCCAGCATTACTTCTAAATTCCTCTAGCACATCCTCTATACTATTATCAGGAAGGTCTTTATAAAACACTTATTATTTCACTCCATTTTGAAAAAGATAAACTGCTATGTTATACTGCATAATCATGATTTCTCAACCTGGCATGCAAGCCTATGAGGCCCTTTCTAATTGAATTCCTGTGCTCCCCTCTGGCAACTTTTAATTTCACAATGTGGAAGTATTTAATAATGCCTCACATACATTATTCAGCTTCATATTTAAATACTTTTTGCTGCTCCAGACACTCTGAAATATTGCCATTTCTGCCCAGTTTTTGCCTCTTGTACATTTCTACTTGTCCTTTATATCAAGCATCTATTGAGAGCCCACACGCTGGGTGTTGTTCAAGGTGCTTTATATTGGGTTGGCCAAAAAGTTTGTACAGCTTTTTTCCAAACCATCTTATGGAAAAATCCATAAGATGGTTTGGAAAAAACGAACTTTTTGCCAACCTAATATATTGTTTAATGCTTAAAACAGTCCTGCTCACAAGCATTTCTGTCCACCTTTTCAGATAAAGGAACTGAAACTAAGAGAGTCCAAGACCCCATGACTACACAGTGGGAGAGCTGGCATCTGAGTCATTCTTTCTTGTAATGGCTCCTTTGACCGTCATTTTCCCACTGTCCTGGGCACCACACATCCACCCTTGTGACAGTATCTTCCCCTAAGATATGGCAAGCCCCCCAGTGACAGAGTTTTTTTTTTTCTTTTCCAGTGACAGCTTTTTGTTGTTGTTGTTTGCAGCTATAGCGCCTCTGTGACCTGGGTCATCAATTTAACAGTTACATAAATAGGATTAATTGTCTGTGTAAAAGACCATGTCTGGGAATTATGTCTGCAGCACCAGTCTTAGACCAGTGAGCGCTTACTCTAACCACGTGCTCTTGTCCCTCACCACTCATTCAAAGCTGGCTAAGAAAGGCTGTGTACTTCACTGAAGCCTACTCATTCAGTTCAGATAACTACGGCCATCCACATGCACGTCTGTTTTGTTGCTCTCTGCCAATAAGGATGTTTATAGTCATACTTATCTTTTCTCTTAGCCTGGATTTTATGGGTGAAGATGGGGTCCTCTAACATCACTGCTTGCACTCTTCATACAATCAGTAGGAGACCTGCTTTGCGTTGTCTTCCCTGTGGGGGAAATGACCTCCATTGACTTAACCATACTACTTTTTTTTATTAAAAACTTTTTCTTATTACACTTATAATGCATGTTTCATGTAATCTCCCCCAAATTCCACAGATTTATTTTTTGTACTGAACTGAATGATTTAAAAGTTCATATGGAAAAATAAATGCAAGAATTCTCAAGAATGTAAGAGGGAGAAAGAATAATGAGGTGGTACAGTAGTATGAGGTACTGGAATTTACTTTAAAGCTAATGTAATAAAAAAAAATGCTCTTTGCACAAGAAAAAGCAAACAGCAGGGAATAGAATCAAATTGAGAAACATATATAAGTAAATGTAGAACGTTACTGTATGATAAGGAGGGTGTTTCTATGTCATGGGAATTAGAATTTGTTTAATAAATAATGTTGGCAGTATTTGGCTATCAAAGCAAAAAAATAGTTTGAATGTTATGATATATTTAAACAATTTGGTTTTAGATGAAGAAAGTAAGAACACTATACATTTATATGTTTACATTTTGCTTGTTATAATACATATTACCTTATGTATATACCTTATATAATGTAATAAATAATATTTAATATTCCATATTATAGATTACATATTCCTAACATTAAAACAGTCCAAAAGTTTTAACAGTGAACATTGAAAGATTCCCTCCTTTCCCTAGTAGTAGTAGTTTATAGACTCTCCTCCCTGACATTTACATATATACATGCTCAGTTCAGTTCAGTTGCTCAGTCATGTCTGACTCTTTGCGACCCCATGAATCGAAGCATGCCAGGCCTCCCTGTCAGGCCTCCCTGTCCATCACCAACTCCCAGAGTTCACTCAAACTCCCGTCTATCGAGTCGGTGATGCCATCCAGCCATCTTATCCTCTGTCGTCCCCTTCTCCTCCTGCCCCTAATCCCTCCCAACATCAGGGTCTTTTCCAATGAGTCAACTCTTCGCATGAGGTGGCCAAAGTATTGAAGTTTCAGCTTCAGCATCAGTCCTTCCAATGAACACCCAGGACTGATCTCCTTTAGAATAGACTCATTGTATCTCCTTGCAGTCCAAGGGACTCTCAAGATCTTCTCCAACACCACAGTTCAAAAGCATCAATTCTTTGGCGCTCAATATACATGCTCACAGACTTTCTTTTTTTACTTCAGTGGGGATGACATGATGTTATTTTGAAAATTCCTTTCTTTTTTTTACATAAAACATGCAATTGTGGACAACTTTGTATAAAAACATATACTGACAAATCTCATTCTTTCCAAGCTATCCAGTATATCTCTAGATGATTCCACTTCAAATTCTTTAAGTAATCTTTTCTGATAAAGGAGATATTTAATGTATTTTTTAAAGTCAAATCATACAGAAGGTCAAAAATGAAAAGTCAGGATATCTTCTGCTGCTGCTGTTGCTAAGTCGCTTCAGTCGTGTCCGACTCTGTGCGACCCCATAGACGGCAGCCCTCCAGGCTCCGCCGTCCCTGGGATTCTCCAGGCAAGAACACTGGAGTGGTTTGCCATTTCCTTCTCCAATGCATGAAAGTGAAAAGGGAAAGTGAAAAGGGAAAGTGAAGTCGTTCAGTCGTGCCCAACTCTTAGCGACCCCGTGGACTGCAGCCTACCAGGCTCCTCCATGGGATTCTCCAGGCAAGAGCCCTGGAGTGGGGTGCCATTGCCTTCTCCGAGGATATCTTCTACTAGATTTCAAATATTCTTCTCCAGGAATAAATACATAAAATTTTTCTTTTTTTTTTTTTTTGGAGGCAGGGATCGGTTTTATAGAGTAGCTGTTGACTTCCTGGTATGGAAATTATACACTCATTAGATGGTATAATTGATGAGAGTGTCTCTTATCTCCTCTAGTTCCCTACATCTACTGTTCTGTGTCTATGACTATGTATTCCGTGGTTAGTCCATAGGTTAATGCAAAACTTTTAACCCCAGTTTAAGAGGATTTAATAAGATTTTACTCTTATAAATATTCACTGCACAACCCAGTTATGTTATTGGATTTAGATAGAAACAAATATAATGTTAAGACACTAATCTCCAACCACTCAAAGGATGATGCTTCAAGCATGACAGTAGTGGTTTCTCTTCCAATTTCTTTTGAGTTTTCTTCTTTTCTTTAAGTACTTTCAGCTGGTATTCCTGAGGCTCGTGCTATACTTTTTTATTTATTGGCATGTAGTTGATTTACAATGTTGTGGTAGTTTTGGATGTACAGCAAAATGGCTCATTTATACATATAAAATTTTCATTCTCTTTCAGATTCTTTTCCCATATAGGTTATTAGAGAATATTTGAGTAGAGTTCCCTGTGCTTTTACATTAGGCCCTTGTTGGTTATCTATCCCACTCTCCTAATTTATCCCTCCCCCTTTCCACACTTTATCTTTAGTAACCATGTTTTTGAAATCTGTAAGTCTGTTTCTGTTTTGTAAATAAGTTCATTTATATCATTTAAAAAATTAGATTCCACATATGAGTGATAGTACTCTACTTTGACTCCACATATGAGTGATATTACTTTTCCACATATGAGTGATATTACTTCCACATATGAGTGAAATTTCTTTGCCAACAAAGGTCCATCTAGTCAAAGCTATAGTTTTTCCAGTAATCATGTATGGACATGAGAGTTGGACTGTGAAGAAAGCTGAGTGCCAAAGAATTGATGCTTTTGAACTGTGGTGTTGGAGAAGACTCTTGAGAGTCCCTTGGATTGCAAGGAGATCCAACCAGTCCATCCTAAAGGAAATCAGTCCTGAATATTCATTGGAAGGACTGATGCTGAAGCTGAAACTCCAATACTTTGGCCACCTGATTGGAAGAGCTGACTCGTTTGAAAAGACCCTGATGCTGGGAGAGATTGAAGGTGGGAGAAGAAGGGGATGACAGAGGATGAGATGGTTGGATGGCATCACAGACTTAATGGACATGAGTTTGAGCAAGCTCTGGGAGTTTGTGATGGACAGGGAGGCCTGGCATGCTGCAGTCCATGGGGTCACAAAGAGTCAGGCATGACTGAGTGACTAAACTGAACTGATGAGTGGTACTATATGATACTTGTCTTTCTCTTTCTGACTTACTTCCTTTAGTCTGAAAACGTCCACGTCCATCCATGTTACAGCAAATAGCATTTTTATGGCTGAGTAATAGTCCATTGTATATTGCACCACATCTTCTTTATCCATTCTTCTATCAGTGGACATGTTGGTTGTTTCCATGTCTTGGCTATTGTAAATTGTGCTATAGTGAACATCGTGGTGCTTGTACATTTCTGAATTACGGTTTTCTCAGGATATATGCCCAGGAGTGGAATTGCTGGATCCTGGATCATATATAGTATCTCTGTTTTTTGAAGGAATCTATATATTGTTTTCCATAGTGTTTGTACCAATTTACATTACCACCAACATGATAGGAGGGTTCCCTTTTCTCCACACCCTCTCCAGCATTTATTGTTTATAGATTTTTTGATTATGACCATTCTGACCTATATAAGGTAATACTTTATTATAATTGTGATTTGCATTTTTCTGATAATTAGTGATGTTGAGCACCTTTCCATGTTCTTTTTGGCCATCTGTATGTATTCTTTGGAAATGTCCATTTAGATCTTCTGCTCATTTGTTGACTGGGTTGTTTGTTTGACGTAAAGCTATATGAGCTATTTGTATGTTTTGGAGATTAATCCTTTATTGGCCATTCATTTGCAAATTTTTCTCCCATTTTGTTTATAGTTTCCTTTGCTGTGCAAGAACTTTTAAGTTTAATTAGGTCTTTTTAAATTTATCTTTTTTTTTGTTTTGTTTGATCTGCTGGAGAGCCTTATTGAGTAACACTATGGACAGCTTGTGAGGTTGATAAACTTTCTTAGAACTGGTATGACTGAAAATGTTACATAAAATAATAGTTTAAATATGGAATTCTAAATCTAGAGTCATTATCCCAGCAAATGTTTCCGACAATTTTCATTCCTTTGAGTTTTAGTGTTCCGTGTTGCTGATGGAAAAACTGCCGTTAATCTGATTCTCCTTCCTGTATAGATGACTTCATTTTTTTCTCATTTTGGACATTATTTAAATTGTCTTTCCAGAAATTTCAACAGAGGATGTTTCAGTATGGATCTTTTTTCCCATCTACTTCACTTAGTCTCAATGAGACTTTCAATATGAAGGATCTTGTTTCTTCAGTCTGGAATATTTTTATTCTACTGTTTCTTTTATTATTCCCCTGGCCTTCATATCTGTTTTTTTTCTCTTGGAACTTATTTTTGTCAACAATTGAGTTTCTTGGACTCATTCTCTGTATTTTTAAATCTTGTCTTTTATTTCTCATGTCATTTTTGTTTGTTGTTTTGGACTGCTGGAAATTTCTTTGCTTGAGCTTCCAAATCAATAATTAGTTTTTAACTCTATTATATAATGTGTAGTGATCCATTGAATTTTTTATCTCAGTAATCATGTTTTAAAATTCTTTTTTTTTGGAAGGTATAATAGCCTCTCTAATTTTTCTACAGGTAATATTTAGAATTTTTAGGGTCATTTGGGATCCTTTCTGTTTCCTCACCTTTCTGTTGATATTCTGCTATTTGCTCATATTTGTGAACTGTGTAGGCTGACCTGAGGTGCCATGCTATCAGTGTTGTTAAAATGTCTGCAGGTGATTCTCATATGGAATAAAGACACAGCAGTATTTCTACCAGGCAATGGAGGTAATGATTATGCACGTGCTTCTTTACCTTGTCTTCTTCAGTCAAATAACATGTCCTATAGATCCTTATCAGTGTATAAAAACCCATTTCCTTTGTTAGGGCTTCACAGTATTCTGTTGTGTAGCCGTACCATAGTTATTTAATTACTTCCCTATTGATGTGAAACTCTTGCAATTTTTCAGATATTAGGGAGAATTTTTCCTTTAATGCTGCAATGAATAATCTTATCTATGATTTTATACACCTACAAAACAAATTCTCTAAAGATGGAATCCTGGCTGAAAAGTTAAATGTATTTTCAATTTTGATAAATATTGACAAATTGTTGTTCCATTTTAAGCAGGAGGAAACAGCCCTAGAGAGGTGAGATGACTTGATCATAGTCACCTAACAAGTTTATGCCAGTATGCGAAATGGAACTTTGTGCTTTGTGTCACTCATTCCTCCATTTTTTCTACTATATGACACTTCTTTCACTGTGTCCTATTAACAATCACTACAGCTATGTCTGGTGATTTGGTGAAACTGATTATCAGAGATTATTCATTATATCATGAGTTGGTATCTGGAAAAGACTAAATAGCTACCTCCCATTTTCCATGGACTCATGAAATAATTTTAAAAGATATATACATATGAAGACAATGCAACAATGTTATGAAAATAAAGCAAAACAAAATAAAAATGAAGTTGTGGTGGCCCAGAATATTTAAGGAAATTTTGGAGAGAGACCACCAGAAACACCAGAAACAAGCAGTTCTCCAGTCGGTGTTCAAAGAAACTACAAGTACAGTTAGGACAAAGGAAAGAGTAGATCATCAGGCAGACATCAAGATTTTCTTTAGATTTTTTTATTGCCGTATAATTGCTTTATACTTCCCTGGTGGCTCAGTCAGTAAAGAATTCATCTGCAATGCAGGAAACCATCTGTAATGCAGGAGACCCGGGTTTGATCCAGGGATCAGGAAGATCCTCTGGAGAAGGAAATGGCAATCTATTCCACTATTCTTGCCTGGGAAATCCCATGGACAGAGGAGCCTGGTGAGCTACAGTCCATGGGATTGCAAAGAGTTGGACATCACTGAGCAATTAAGCCATGACCAGTACCACCATAATTGCTTTACAATGTTGTATTGTTTCTGCTGTACAACAAAGTGATTCAGCTATATGTATAGTATATGCTGTGCTGTGCTTAGTCGCTCAGTCGTGTCCAACTCTTTGTGACGTTATGGATTGTAGCCAACCAGGCTCCTCAGTACATGGGGATTCTCCAGGCAAGAATACTGGAGTGGGTTGCCATGCCCTCCTATAGCAGACCTTCCCAACCCAGGGATTGAACCCAGGTTTCCCTCATTGCAGGAGGATTCTTTACCATCAGAGCCACCAGGGAAGCCCAAGAATACTAGACTGGGTAGCCTAACCTTTCTCCAGGGGATCTTCCAACTCAGAAATCAAACCAGGATCTCCTTCATTGCATGTGGGTTCTTTACCAGCTGAGCTGCCAGGAAAGCCCATGCATATGTATCAGATCAGATCAGATCAGTCTCTCAGTCGTGTCCAACTCTTTGCGACCCCATGAATCACAGTACGCCAGGCCTCCCTGTCCATCACCAACTCCCGGAGTTCACTGAGACTCACGTCCATGGAGTCAGTGATGCCATCCAGCCATCTCATCCTCTGTCGTCCCCTTCTCCTCCTGCCCCCAATCCCTCCCAGCATCAGAGTCTTTTCCAATGAGTCAACTCTTCGCATGAGGTGGCCAAAGTACTGGAGCTTCAGCTTTAGCATCATTCCTTCCAAAGAAATCCTAGGGCTGATCTCCTTCAGAATGGACTGGTTGGATCTCCTTGCAGTCCAAGGGACTCTCAAGAGTCTTCTCCAACACCACAGTTCAAAAGCATGAATTCTTCGGTGCTCAGCCTTCTTCACAGTCCAACTCTCACATCCATACATGACCACAGGAAAAACCATAGCCTTGACTAGACGAATCTTTGTTGGCAAAGTAATGTCTCTGCTTTTGATTATGCTATCTAGGTTGGTCATAACTTTCCTTCCAAGGAGTAAGCGTCTTTTAATTTCATGGCTGCAATCACCATCTGCAGTGATTTTGGAGCCCCCAAAAAATAAAGTCTGACACTGTTTCCACTGTTTCCCCATCTATTTGCCATGAAGTGATGGGACTGGATGCCGTGATCTTCATTTTCTGAATGTTGAGCTTTAAGCCAACTTTTTCACTCTCCTCTTTCACTTTCATCAAGAGGCTTTTTAGTTCCTCTTCACTTTCTGCCATAAGGGTGGTGTCATCTGCAAATCTGAGGTTATTGATATTTCTCCTGGCAATCTTGATTCCAACATGTGTTTCTCCCAGTCCAGCATTTCTCATGATGTACTCTGCATATAAGTTAAATAAACAGGGTGGCAATATACAGCCTTGATGAACTCCTTTTCCTATTTGGAACCAGTCTGTTGTTCCATGTCCAGTTCTAACTGTTGCTTCCTGACCTGCATACAAATATATCCCCTCCCTATTGAGCCTTCCTCCCACCTCTCCATCCTACCCATCTAGGTCATCACAGAGCACTGGGCTGAGCAACCTGTGCTATACTGCAGCTTCCCACTAACTAGCTGTTTTTCACAGAATAGTGTCAGTAGAGACACAGATGTAGAGAACTAACTTGTGGACACAAGTGAAGAAGGGGAAGGTGGGTCACAGTAGGAGAGTAGCATTAACACCAGTATTTTTTAAGTTGATAACTAAATTTAGAGCAGCCAGTCCACAGGCTAGCTGGGGAACATTTTGCCCTTAATACCGAAGACCAGTTCTCTGATGAATAGATGGCTAATGAGATAGGGAAAGGGTCCCAGAAAATGTACTGGACCTGCAGAGTAAAAGAAATGAAAATTTAGGTAATCCTAGACCTCTACTTCCCAAGTGGCGCTAGTGGTAAAGAACCCACCTGCCATTGCAGGAGACTTAAGAGATGCGGGTTCGATCTGTGGGTCAGGAAGATCCCCTGGAGGAGGGCATGGCAACCCACTCCAGTATTCTTGCCTGAAGAATTCCATGGACAGAGGAGCCTGGAGGGCTACAGTCCATAGGGTCACACAGAGTTGGACACAACTGAAGTGACTTAGCATGCACTCATGCAGACCTCTACTTCAGAGTGAAGGGAAATATAAGAGACTGCTCTGTCCAGGGATAAAAACAGGAAAGCCCTCTACCACCAGAGTAAGGGCTTCTTCCCTTGACCGCTGTGGTTTCCCAGCATCCTGTCTGCTCCAAACCAGCATGTAACTATAAACAGACCAGAACACTGTCACTGATTAATTCTGCCCTCTAGTTTAGGATAAAAAGCATTTGGTAAACCAACCTGGACCCCAAGTGTGTCACTTTGTTATAATTCACCCATCTATGCATGTAAAGTTTGTGCAATATTATATACATCAAAAAACTTACCAAGTGGGAATTTCCCTGTGGTCCAGTGGTTAAGAACTTGCCTTTCAGTGCAGGGACACAGCCTTGATCCCTGGTCAGGAGACTGGGATCCCACATGTAGTGGGGTAACTAAGCTCACCGAAACTGCTGAGACCTTGCACTCTGGAGCCCTTGTACTGCAACTAGAGAAGCCCTCACACTGCAGCCAAGACTTGATACAGCCAAATAAATGTTAAAAAAAAAAAAAAAAAAAAAAAAAACCTCACTAAGTAATTCTAGTTTGCAGCCAGGATTGAGAAACCTTGCTCTGAACAGCTAAACTAAATAGTTGTGTAGTTCAGCTGGTAAAAAGAATCTACCTGCAATGCAGGAGACCCCGGTTAGATTCCTGGGTAGGGAAGATCCCCTGGAGAAGGGTTAGGCTACCCACTCCAGTATTGTGGGGCTTCCATGGTGGCTCAGATGATAAAGAATCCACCTGCAATGTGGGAGACCTGGGCTTGATTCCGGGGTTGAGAATATCCCCTGGAGGAGGCCATGGCAACCCACTACAGTATTCTTGCCTGGAGAATCCCCATGGACAGAGGACCCTAGGAGGCTATAGTCCATAAGGGTCACAAAGAGTTGGACACAAGTAAGCAAAACTAAGCACAGCACAGTATAAAATTATCTCTGCTCTTTTAAAATTGAGTTTAGAATGAAAAATCAAATTCTACATCAACATGATTAATAACAACTTTTGTCCCAAGAAAGCTATTAGCTTATAGTCAATTATAATAAATGTACAGGGACTCAAGTAAAAAACAAAGTGCCTGTAGCAGACCTACAATGCAATGGAATCCTTTTCAGCATCTTGAGATGAGTGTATCTAGAGTCTATAGAACACCAGTATCTCCATCACTAATGTAATCCGTGAATAATCTATATTTTGCTTTAAATTTCACATCTCCTCTTTGTCATTGGTGTTCAGGAATTTCAATGTATCTACTTATGGAATTGTTTTACTTGTCCTCTTTGGATTAGTATTTCTAGATTGATGTCATTTCTGGAAAATTCTCAGGCATTACTTCTTCAAAAATTTCTTCTCCATCCTCTCTCTACTCTCTTTCTGAGATTCTAATTAAACAGATGCTAGCGCTTTCACAGAGAAGGAAATGGCAACCCACTCCAGAGTTCTTGCCTGGAGAATCCCAGGGACGGGGGAGCCTGGTGGGCTGCCGTCTATGCGGTCGCACAGAGTCGGACACGACTGAAGCAACTTAGCAGCAGCAGCAGCAGCGCTTTCACTCACTCCATATTTTGAAACTTTCATGTTTCCATCTTCTTATCTGTCTCTGATAATATTTTCATCAGATCTTTCTGTCCACTAGTGCCCTCTTTAGCTTTACCCAAACAGCACTTTTGCCTTTTATGTGCCCCCCACACCAAATTTTCCATTTTTAGAGTTTATATCTGATTTTATATAGAAAGCTTATGTTTTACATACTGATGTGGTCATTCCTGATAAAGATTTGTTTCTTGCTTGCATTTTTAGTTTCTGTATTATTTCTTTAAATTGTTTACAGGTAACTATTTTATATCTGACAGTATCAGTGTCAGCATCCTTGAAGATCCAGATCTATTCCTTGTCATTTCCCTGACTCTCACTCATGGAACTGGCCTTCTCTTGTGCTTGTTGATTTTTTTCTTTTTATTTTTGAATAAGGTTTTTGGATTTTTTTCTTTCTTTATTTTCTTGGCTGTAACTTGTGGCATGTGGGATCTGAGTTCCCCAACCAGGGACCAAACCCATACCTCCTCGATTGGAAGCATGAATTTTAACCACTAGACTGCCAGGAAAGTCCCTGCTTTCCATTTTTAATTGGAGGATCTTATTTATTCTTCATCAGTGGAATCCTAAGGGGATGCTTTCTTCAGAAGAGTGTTTGTTTCTGCTGCTCCTGTAAAGTAAGAGTCTGCACCAATCAAGACAATTTGATCCTTCTGAGAGTCACAATTTAAGATAGGATTGTCAGGCTCAGCCTGTCAGTGTTGTTGTTGACCACTGTTCAATATCAAACTTATTGCACTTCTGTAGGCATCCGACCTCAGGGCAAACCTGTACCCTCCCTCTACTCTTAGTTCTGAGCATCTCAGGGTTTGGGTTTTTATTATAATCAGAAAGCATGCCCCCACAAGGTTGTTTTCTACAGCAGAAGAGGCCCTCACAGCAACACTGGTTCAGTTACATTATGAAATAGCTTTAGCAATGTTTTGGGAAGCCATTAGTGATTATATCAGAAGTAAATGAGCAGAGGATGAAACAGTCTGTTTGGTTAGTTCAGATAAACTGTAATCAGCTGGTTATCATATTAATACAGTGAAAATAAGTTTCTTTCTGATATCTTTTATATTAGTCCAGAATCTATTTTCTAACATCTCTAATTAAATCCTAAATTAATTTTCTTAGCCAGTGTTTTATGGATTTTCATTAAAAAGTGTGAGAAAAATGTGTTAATAAGCCTGTAACTAACTTTGCAAGTAACTTTGCTGGCTCTATTGCACATATGTAAGCTTTCTCTGATTTTCTTTATTTTTCTGGATAAAGGAATCACAGAGCTAATGTTAATGAACAGCAACAATGTGAAAAAAAGTATCAGCATCTATTTGTCTTGTATATGTATTTGCTTTTAGAGGTTATAATATTTGGCATGAAGTAGTTTGCTTTAGCATGTGATCTAATTTCTTTAGACCTTGTTCTTATGCTATTTTGTATACTCTCACCTGGCAAATCCCATGGACGGAGGAGCCTGGTGGGCTGCAGTCCATAGGGTCGCTGAGAGTTGGACACAACTGAGAGACTTCACTTTCACTTTTCACTTTCATGCATTGGAGAAGGAAATGGAAACGCTCCAGTGCTCTTTCCTGGAGAATCCCAGGGATGGGGAAGCCTGGTGGGTTGCTGTCTGTTGGGTCTCACAGAGTCTGACACAACTGAAGTGACTTAGCAGCAGCAACAGCAGCATTGAAACAAATTAGATACTGTGGTGGGAGAAAACATGATATAAATAAAGTAATTCTCATGTCTTAACACCAGTATCTCAGAGATGGACCTAATTCTTCACTATTCATCTCAAATTTTTTTTTTTTAATTTAATTTTATTTTTAAACTTTACATATTGGCCATTGGCAGCATTCCCTGGTAGCTCACCTGGTCAAAAATCCGCTTGCAATGCAGGAGACCCCAGTTAGATTCCTGGGTCGGGAAGATCCCCTGGAGAAGGGAATAGCTACCCACTCCTGTATTCTGGCCTGGAGAATTCCATGAAATGGAGTCACAAAGAGTCGGACACAACTGAGCAACTTTAACTGACAGCAAGGTGTGTTATTTCCAGTGTGTGGGGAAGTGAACACAAGTGATTCTTCTGTGTTTAGAAGAATCTAGCATTCACCTTGGAGAAGGCAATGGCACCCCACTCCAGTGTTCTTGCCTGGAAAACCCCATGGACGGAGGAGCCTGGAAGGCTGCAGTCCATGGGGTCACTAAGTCAGACACGACTGAGCAACTTCACTTTCACTTTTCACTTTCATGCATTGGAGAAGACAATGGCAACCCACTCCAGTGTTCTTGCCTGGAGAATCCCAGGGATGGGGAGCCTGATGGGCTGCAGTCCATGGGGTCGCACAGAGTCGGACACGACTGAAGCGACTTAGCAGCAGCAGCATTCACCTTGCACATCATCTTCAAAAAGACTCCAACATGCTTCCTATCATGCTCAGAATAAGGAAATCTTATATTTATGTGATAAGGGTTACTTCATTTCTAGGAATTCAGAAAATTTAATGATAGGAAGATCAGCCAAATGAGAGTATAACAGCATCAAATGAGGTATATGCATGACAGGCATTTGATAAATATTTGTTGAATAAATGGAAAAAATGAATGGCTATACTTTTAAAAAAAGGAACCAATGATATCATCCTAGAAGTGAGATAATGATGAGATTTTATTTGCTTTTTCATTTAATATGCTCCCTCCCCATCACATATATATATACAAAAGAGAGAGAAGCAGGAATATAAAATAAATTTAATTTATTCCAGTATGATTTTGAGGCCAGAAATAACCAGTAATTATAATCCAAAGGAGTGATCTTTTACTTTAGGACATATATTTAAGCTCCTACAGTTTCTAACAAGAATAAAAAGGAAAGAAGCTCTTCTCACTGACTTTTCTGGCCTATTTTGTTCCACTAACTGTAGAGTTTAAAAAAAAAAAAAAAAAAACATAATTTGAGAACAGCACACTGAATAGGAATGTGTCAATAGAAGCTGAAATTTATCTTGTGAGGAGATAAAAATCAGTATCTGGAGGATTGTTCAGTAATTCACACTGAAAACAGAAAGGCTCGATAAGGAACACATTGGGTTCCCCTGATGGGTCCATTGTGCATCTGTGTGAAACAAAAGGCTGGCAAGCATCTCTGTGCCCACTGTTCAGTCCCAGGCCCATTGTCTGGCCCAGCGCCTTATCATGGAACATGCATTTCTCTTGGGAGATGGGCAAGTGGAGACTTTACTTGCAGCAATTTTGCAGCTTTTTTTTTTTTTTAAAGGTTTCTACAGGTTAAGTGCAGGGAAACTCAGTCTTTAGAAGGAACTGTTTCTGATGTTCTCCATTCCTATTCAT
Source organism: Bubalus bubalis (assembly GCF_019923935.1). Lineage (NCBI taxonomy): Eukaryota > Metazoa > Chordata > Mammalia > Artiodactyla > Bovidae > Bubalus > Bubalus bubalis. The sequence continues at coordinate 110,645,801 of NC_059158.1, forward strand.
TCCCTTTCCCTCATGGACATCAGCAGATGAGTCCTGGCACCCCAGATCACCCAGCACCGGGCAGCAAAGCTGGGAGCCACATTCATTCTGTTTGTATTCTGCTTTCCTGCCTTTGAAGCACCTAAAGATAGCCGGGGGTAAAAATACCTGATACCCCCAACGAGGAGGGGTTCCTTCTCAGTCTGCTAGGGTCAGCAACACAGCCACAGAAATTCACCACATTCTCCTGTAACTCTGAGACTTGCAGACAGAGGTCAGATTCTCACAACAGCAGTCAAGGGCCTAGTCCCAGCTCCAAGCAAGAGCCACTTGTGAGGATGGAAGTGAAATGGAGCAGGACCCCATGGTCCTTGCCTCCCATGTCTTCATCCTGCCTTTTGCCTGTGAAAAAGAGTTAGCCAAAAATAAGTTTAATCAGAGAAGTGAGAAAATGCAGAATCAAAGGAAAATAGAGCAGACAAAATGATGGTTTAGTCATTAAGCATAATCAAGGACCTTCAGTTCCTCCTCAAGGGCTGCTCCATTTCCTGTGAACTGTCTTATAGATATGAAAACCCTCACCAGGTAGAGAAGTGAATTACATGATTCCCAGACTGTAGCCATGATATAAGCTTCACAATTCCAAGAATTGGCCTCAAGGAAATTGGAACAAACTGCCATTGGAACTGAAGATTAACTGTACTTAAAAGAATCAAAATGATGCTGGTTAGTCCACTGATAACCAATTTCAAGATGACTGTCAGAGCTGACTATTATGTTTCTGCATGTTGCCCTCTCCTTCAGCCTAGAAAAACTCTTGCCCCCTGATTGTTGGGAGTGGGGAGGAGTCAGCCTTTAGACAGCTATCTGCCCTCTATCTAGTCGCCAGCATCCAAAGTAAAGCAAACTTTCCTTTCCATCAACCTGGCCTCTTTAATGACTTTTGAGCAACAAGCAGCTGGACCCCACTTCTGGTTACAGAAGCAGATGCTGAATAACTTCCAAATCCAATTTTCTCCCCAAAGGAAGCCCTTTAAACTTAGCAGAGACTGTTTTCTCTACAGTTAACTATTGAAGGCCTGGAAACATTGAATAATTTTTTTTTTAATTCAGAGCATTTTCGGAAGAACCAACATTTAAACTCATACATTAAACTTGTCTCATACAGCAGAAACCAACACAATATTGTAAGGCAGTTATCTTCCAATTAAAAAATAAATAAATTTTCTTAAAAATAAAATTGTCTCAAGACAATCACAAATAGTATACACAGCTGAGAGAAGGAAGAGTTGCAGGGAATTTATCACAGAGTATTTGTAAGATTGTTCCTTTTCTCAATGCATGCATGCATACTAAGTATCTTCAGTCGTGTCCAATTCTGCAAATCTATGGACTGTAGCCTGCTAGGCTCCTCTGTCCATGGGATTCTCCAGGTAAGAATATTGGACTGAGTTGCCATGCCCTCTCCAGAGGCTCTTCCCGACCCAAGGATCGAAGCTGTGTCTCTTACGTCTCCTGCCTTGGCAGGCGGGTTCTTTACCACTAATGCCACCTGGGAAGCCCTCTTTTTCTCAGTAATATTAACTGAATACTTGCTGTGTGGTAAGCCATGGAAGGCATAGACAGACCTACAAGACACCGGACTAGTCTTCAAAGAGTCTTCCATCCAGATGTGGAAATAAAGGATGAGTCCAAGTACTTGTAGTGCTTATGGATTAAATTAGTCCTCATTGCCACAGAATAACCAGTGCAAGACAGAGCAGCAAGTCCCTCCTAAGAACTTAGAAAAAGTTGTCTTGGGAGTTGGGGGTGATTTGCCTTCTAAGAGTTAAACTAGAAAGGTACATTTAGATTCACAGCAGTTGAACTTGGTCTAAACCACAGACGCCGCGCTGCTGCACATTTGGGGAAAAGTAAAACTCCATTCACAGCTGCCTGAATGTCTCATAGAATATGCTAGGGCTGGGAGAGGGGAAATTGTAGTGAATTGTATTCAAGCTGTTTGAAATAAATCTGAATCAAAAGAAGGTCATCAGCCCAGAGAGTATTAAGTGCTTATTGGCCTAAGGAGATGAACCTTTCAGACCCTGAGACAAAAGGCTCTCCACTTTGAGTCATTAACCAGCCACTTGTGATTCTACAGTCACTTAATATTCTGGTTAGCAATTGGCTTCTAGTTTCAGTCTATCCATCATGAAGAGATGCTTCTACTCATGTGACATACATTCTTCTATCCATGTAGGTTATAGTCGTCATTGTAAATTAGTTAATGTCATGGCATCCTACAATGCACGCACACACACACACACACACACACTAGTTCCATGAGCTTAGGTCATGTGTATCTATTCCTAGAAAAAATTCTGCCCAGCATACTCTGTTCAAAGTCAGGTTCCCCCCTACCAGCTTGAGGATTAGAGCCTGTCCCAAGGTGACCTGATTGATCTGCCTTCTTCTAGTGCCACGTCAAGCTCACTGAATACTTTCTCAGATCAAACTAAAATAGAAACCAAATGCCATAAACTACACAATACGCAGCAGAGCATATACATTTCACACCTAGCTGGAGTCATCATGGAAACTATCCTTGAACAAATACAGAGGTTTATTAGGCAAAGGGCCTTGGTGAACGAGTAGCCAGAGGCCAAGTCCTAAGCCAGAGGCAGAGGGAGGTGCACAAATAAGAGCTTCTAGGAAACAGTGGGAGATGATGTGGGAAAGGTGGGTTGGGCCATCGTGCAAGGCCTGACCTGCTGGAATCAGGTGTTTGAATCATCTCGAGTAGGAACAAAGGAACAGTCAAAGGGTTTGAGTAAAAGAATCTGTTTTTAGAACTATACTGTGATTGCAGTTGACAAGCTGGATTTGACTGAGGTGCAATTTAGAGGCAGCGAGACAAGTTTAGACGAGTGTGGAAGCTGTTGTCATGAGATAACTATGGCCTCAAGTGGGATGGAGGCAGATGGGTGACTGAAAGGAAAGAGTAAATGCTAGAAAAAAGTGGAGCAAATTCCTATAGGAGTGTCCATTAATTAGTCAGCCTTCTTTCTCTGGCTAAGAGTTTTACATAGAATTCAATTAATGCCAGTCATAAGACTCCATTAAATTAAAAGCATCTCACCTCTTCTTGCTAAGTAGAGACTCGGCCCTCGGAAGATGGCAGCAAGATGAATGTTCACTAAGGAAGGAGGATATCAGCAGGAAATACTAAGGCCCCAAGTGGGGTCAGGCAGAGGCTAAGGAATGGGTGGTGGTGGTGCCAACTTCGGTAAGTCTTGGGTGGTTTAGATGAGGTCAAGTCAGAGATAGATTAGACTGTTTTAGCAGAGAGGGAGACAGAGAGGGAGTGAATGAAGGCTGTGTTAATGGGAGAGTAATTAGACTAAAGCATGGGAAAAAAGGTGTTGGTGAAGGAAACTCAAGAGGGCAGCCGTCGGTCTGGGACTGGTAAACTGTAATAGCTTGCAGTAAAATTTATCTTACAGACTCTGAGGTAAAAATCAGGATGCCAGGTAACCTCAAGGTAATCATTAGCTGAACTAACCACTTCGCTTGGGTCTCAAGATAAGCTGCAAATTGGAACTTTTGTGCACTGCTGGTTGGAGTGTAAAATGATGGATTCACTGTGGAAATCAGTTTGGCAGTTCCTCAGAAAGCTAAACATAGAATTATCATATGATCCAGCAATCCCACTTCTAGATATTGAAAAACAAAGTTGAAAAGAATTGAAAATAGAGTCTCAAACAGATACTTATCTACCAGTGTTCGTTGAAAAATCTATTCACAATAGCCAAAGGTGAAAATAAACCAAGTGTCCATCACCAGATGAATGAATGAGCAAAGCATGTTACACACATATGATAGAATGTTATTCAGCCATAAAAAAGAATGAATTTCAGATATATGCTACAACATGGGTGAATCTTGAAAGCATTATGCTAAGTAAAATAAATCAGACACGAAAGGACAAATATTTTCTAAGTCTGCTTATACACAATATTTAGAAGAAACAAATCCATAGAGCCAGAAAGTAAGTTACCAGGGCCTTGGAGTGAATAGGGATTCATTGCCTAATGGCCTCAGAATTTCCATTTGAGGCGATGAAAAAGGTTTGGAAATAGATAATGATATTGGTTGGACAGCAATGTGAATGTACTCAATGCTGCTGAATCGTACACTTAAAAATCAATAAACTGGTAAATTTTGTTATGTATATTTTACCACAATTTAAAAATATTTTTTTAAAAAGAGAAGCTGTGGACTTCCCTGGTAGCACGGTGGAGAAGAATCCACTTCCCAATTCAGGGGACACAGGTTCGATCCCTGATCCAGGAAGATTCCACATGCTGAGGAGCAGCTAAGCCCGTGCACCACAGCTACTGAGCCTGTGCTCTAGCGCCCAGGAGCCGCAACTACTGAAGCCTAGAGCCTGTGTGCCACAAGGGAAGCCTCCGCAATGAGAAGCCCTCAACAAAGAGTAGCCCCACTCGCCTCAACTGGAGAAAGCCCATGCAAAGCAACAAAGACCCAGTGCAGCCATAAATAAATGAATAAATGAATAAAATTATTTTAAAAAAAGAGAGAAGCTGCAAAGGCTGCTTGAAGGATTTAAGAGTGAGAGTAAAATGCAATTCATAAAGAACCCTCCCTCTCTTCTTTTTCAGGGGTGCTTGGCCCCAAGGCCTGCACTATCATCCTGAGATCTTGAAAAACAAAGTTCTGCAAGACCACAACTGGAACTACCAGCCCAAATCCCACCTTCCCCAGTGACTCTCGGAGTCGGTCCTCTGGGATCTGAGTAGCTTTGTTGTTGATTGGAACTAGCTCCACCACCAGTCCTGCCACTAGAACACACACAGGGCCCAGTGCTGGTTTCTGCAGCTTTGGGTTTGGTAGAATGCCAGCAAACACAGCTTTTACTGTCATAATTGGTCTAAATTTAAACTCTCCCACTTGTTTTTGTTTCTAATTGGTATGTGTGTATGTGGACACAGCCTAGGTTTGTGGGCATAAAGAATTTTGTCAACATGGAGAGAGTGAATCAGAGTTTTCTGTCGTCTAAACCAGCCCTTATTTTCTATCTTGATTTCCCTACGCATTGATAATGCCCTCCAGCCTTTGAGTCAAGGAGAGGTTGGAATCCAACCACTTAATTGGAGGTTTTCCAGTTCATAGTGGTTAACTTTTCTGCAACTTGTCTCCTTAATTTAGAACAACAGTCAAAGAATAATAAGCGCTCTACCTCACATTAGTTAGGGCCTATTTCTAGAACTCGGTGTGGAATATTCAGGACACATTTATTGTCTTTGAAGAGTTTTCAGTAAAATTGTGAAGGGAGAAATCAAAGCTGTCTTGAATTTTATTTGTGATTTTCCATCAAATTGCTAAATGGGGTTATTTAATATTTTTCAGTGAATGCAGCATCATTTGCATATTAAATCACATTACATCTGCCTCCATTAATGAAATTATTTTTAGATGTCAGCCATCAATACAGTCTTTTGCAATATTCAGATCCTGATGTAAGAAATAGTGCTGGCTCAATTCTATGTTTCGAGAGTTTCTAAAACATCTTAATTTGTCGATGCTTATTCTTCTCCCAAGTTTAGCTTCATGGTTTTGGGGATCACTTCGGAGCAGTTTGTATATATGATAGACGGAGAAAGTAGCAGCTGTTTTTGTTTTTGATTTTTCCAGCCAGGCTTTCCTTATCATCCTGTGCCAGAAAAATGGAATGAAATTCTCTGATCTAAATAAGTTAAATGCTCTGTGTATTAGACTAAATGCAATTGTGGACAAGAAGGGGAAAGCAATGCATATGAGGCTTTGCTGACAGACAGCCCTGGCATCTTGGGACAGCCAGAGTACTGACTGCAATCACAAATGATTCCAGTGAGAAAGAAATGGAAGAAGTATCTACAGACATCAGCTTGACTGCCCAGGGAGCCTTCTGACAAGGTCAGATTCTAAAAGGGCAGACACAAGTCTTACTTATTAAATTAGCTGATGACACGAGGCTCAGAGAGACAGGGCGGGCTATGTTGGTTGACAGGATTCAAAAGAATCTCAGCAGGCTAGAATGATGGGCCAAAGCTACAAAGAAGAAAGTTCAAAGACATCATTTTGAGGTCTGGGACTTGGATACAAAAGAACAGCACCACCAGAGGATAAAGGATATATGGTGAGCAAGCACAAAAAGTTTTGGTTGAAATCAAGTTGTGACACATCAATATGGCGACAGCTTTCCAAATGTGCGTAAGTTTTCCAGAATGCTTATACAACCTCAGATTGTATTAATAGAGCATGGTATTTAGTAAGAGAAAAGTGATAGCATAAAGCATTTGCAGGCAATATACACAGATGACAGACAAATGGTCTTTGGGGTCAGACAACCATTTATTAGATCCCATTTCTAGCTTATCATAGCAACTCTTAATAAGTGATTCCTAAAACTATCAAAAGTAGAGTAAACCTTTTAACTTGAGCTGTAAATATTCATTCTTTACAAAATTGTTGGTGTAGGGTCAAGCCTTTTCCTGTGCTAGTGGAGCCGACCTTCCATCAGAATGCCCTCGTATGGCCATAGCTGTGGTTTCTGGCTTGTCTCCATTCTCTTTTGCTAGGTGTGTGCTCCTATTGTTTATAATAAGATTTGGAATATCATCCCCCTGCGTTTAGGTCCCTTGACTGGAGTTTTTCATTTTCTCATTTAAACAAACCCATCCTTAATTATCTAAGATTTCTAGATGCTTCTTTAAAAAAAAAAAGGAGTATAATTGCTTTATAATGTTGTGTTAGTTTCTGCTGTTCAACAACATGAATCAACTATCAGATCAGATCAGATCAGATCATCTATATGTATACATATATCCCCTCCCACCTTTCTTTCTTTTTAATGGAGCAATTACCTAAAGACAACTCTCAATCAATTCAAATCTTCCTAGAATTTTTACATTTTTTTCCTTTTACAGTTTTCTTGCTCTCACTTATTTCAAGAGAAATATTTTAAGAGACTCATCTGCAGCAAGTTTCTCAAGCATTCGAGTTGATTTTCATATAAATAGTAACTCTCTTCTCACTCATATTTCATCAGCTTATGTAATATTGTATTAAATTATATAATTAAAATGACCAATATGAGAGGCATCAACAGGATGAGGACAAACAGCTATTTCACATACAACTCAGGAGAAGAGCCCACTAGAGGTGAACAGTCAGTGTTCTGTGAAACAGGATCAATAAGAACAAAATCACCAGGATAATTATGGGGACTGAAGGGTGGCTTATGATTGAGGCCAGTGGAGGCATTTAGTCTTAAGAGGGGTTGCTTCAGTGATATGAATGTCTGCTGATGTTATTAATAGATTTATTATATAGGTTCACCAAGCTGCTTCTCTAGGACTCCAGAGAGAGATGTGAGAGAAAGAGAGATAACACAGACTATTGAATAACATTATAGGCAGGCAATGTTCAGCTCATATCAGTATGAATTTAATTAGAGAATTTAAATATGACCTGGGCTCTCTTGGGAGATAGCTGTCACTGGACATGTTCGAACACAGGCAGGCTGACCAACTTGGCAGTGATGGTATAGAACACATTCAGAATAAAGTGGGGAATTCAATTAGATAATGGTAACTTCTCAAATTGTAATGAAAAAGCAGGGGAATCAGTAACTGAGGAAAATCTACTAAAATTAGGCAGAAGACATTCCTTGGGCTATCAAATTGCCAAAATGAGGGCAGTCTAAAGTGTCATTCCTTCATTTTAACTTTAAAAAAACACATTTTCTTTTTAGAATAATAATTATTAAGGTGTCTTATATCTAATGTTTGACATATATGTGAGGGACAGGCAACATATATGTTGGTGACTGAACAGCAACAACAACATCTATATGTATGCATGCATGCATGCTAAGTCACTTCAGTTGCATCCGACTCTTTGTGACCCCATGGACTGTAGCCCGCCAGGCTCCTCTGTTCTTGGGATTCTCCAAGAAAGAATACTGGAGTGGGTTGCCAGGCCCTCCTCCAGGGGATCCTCCTGACCCAGAAATCGAACCCACTTATCCTGCAGCTCCTGCATCGCAGGTGGATTCTTCACTGCTAAGCCACCAGGGAAGCCCATATATATGTATTCACACACACACACACACACACATATACACACACACACACACACACACATATGTGTACATATATGGAGAGAGAGGCTCTTACAGGATGAGCATTTCATATATCAAATCAAGAAGAAAGGAACACAGATCTTATTAATATTACTACTAATAATATTTTCTGGGATAGGATTATTTTTGCATCTCTACAAAAATTTGTTATGTGAATTTAAAATGACATAAATCAGAAAAGAAATACATTAGGTTGATTATGCTCAATAGTGCTTACTTTGAAAATATGGTGCTATATTCTACCCTGTTGAATAAAATCCACTTGACATGGTTATAGCTGTCAGAGAATAGCAATCTAATAGCATAGATATCTCTTTATTTTCTTATTAGAAGACAAGACACTGCATTATGTTAGTCTGTAACTCAAGAGAGCTGTCACATTTTGAGGGACATAATTTGAGCCCTGCTGTACCTTAGCTCCATTCCATCATGGAGTTTTACCCTACTTTGCAGCCAGTGTATACCCATAAATTTCCAATTTTAATCCCTTTAAAGCACATCTATATGGATAAGAACAATATCTTCCCTTCACATGTGACTGCCTCAATCCAGATTAACCCAGACTTCTTCATCATGGGATTCATTCCATTTGGACCCTTTAACATGAAAGGCTGCTCTTCAGCTGGTACTATAGTGCTGATTGGTTATAGCCTGTGTCTGTTCTGATTGGTGGACACTAACTGGCCACCATTCTGATTGGTTAGCACCTGTGCTGAGCCAGTTAGTTCTATTTATGGTAGCTCAGATGGTAAAGAATCTGCCTGCAATGTAGGAGACCCGGATTCAATCCCTGGGTAAGGAAGATCTCCTGGAGAAGCAAATGGCAACACACTCCAGTATTCTTTCCTGGGAAATCTTATGGACTGAGGAGCCTGGGACTCTACAGTCCATGGGGTCACAAAGAGTCAGATACAACTGAGCACCTGACCCAGAGGCCATCACCAGAGTAGAATCCCCTGAAGAGGTTAATGCCCAGGACATGCTCAATCTCTACAGCCCCCTAATTCTGACTTAATTGGTCTGAGGTGGCAGAAGCTTTCTAGGTCAGTGTTTCTCAAACCATCTGTGTAAATGAGCAGTTGTTGCTGTTGTTGCTTGTTTTAAGTTCCAATCTGATACTTTGGTAAAATGAAAAACCACATGATTGGATGTTGTTGCAAGTGGCAAATTGCTAGAAAAGTGTCTAAGCACAGAAGTATTTATCTTGGATTGGTGACAGTTTGTGGATCATACTCTGAGGAGCACTGATTCTAATACAAGGCCAGAGTAATGAACCACAGACTTAGAGAGCCTGGACTGTCTGTCAGTCATTGCCTTCCTTGTAACTATTTATATTTTATACTTTAATAGCCTGAAGACATTTTTTTAGCCAGGATCATTTATTGTATCCTTACAATAAATGGGCCATATGATTATGGAGGCTGGCAAGTTTCAAGGTCTGCAGGGTGAGTTGGCAAACTAGTGATCCAGGAGAGGAGCTGCTGATGTGGTTTCAGTCCAAAGACCAGCAGGCTTGAGACTTAGGAAGAGCCAGTATTTTAGTTCAAGTTTGAAGGCAAAAAAGAAATCTATTGTTCCAGTTTGAAGGCTGTCAGGCAGGAAAAATTCTGTCTTACTCAGGGACCCTGGACAAGGGAAAGGCTACCCACTCCAGTATTCTTGCTTGGAGAATTCCATGGACTGTATAGTCCATGGGGTCACAAAGAGTTGGACACGATGGAGCGACTTTCACTTTCAGGGAAGGTCAATTTTCTTATTCTATTCAGTCCTTCAACTGATTGGATAAGGCTCACCCACCTTAGGGAGAGCAATCTGCTTTACTCAGTCTACTGATTTAAATGCTAAACTCATCCCAAAAAACTCTCACAGAAACACCCAGATTAATATTTGACCAATTGTCCAAGCAGTCCATGGGTTAGTCCAATAGAACATAAAATTAACCATCACACAATGACACACAGGAAACTACTAAGACTTTTATCAGATATGTTGTATTACAGGCATTGTCTAAGACTCTGAGGGATAGAAGGTGATTCCAATCCAGGTTTTGCCCTCAAGAGGCTCAAATCTGGCAAGGGGGATGTAGCTAGCCTTCATTCAAACCACTACAGTGCAATTTAGTAAATGGTGTAATAAAGTCATATCCTGGGAGCTGTTGTAGAAGCCTGGAGTTCTAAAGTGTTCCATAGTTTGGAATGAAGCCCTAATGGTTTATATTTGTTATAAAAGTCTCACTAACCCACCTTATAAATAGTAAATAGGAATACACATACAATAGATTCCCAACAAGTACACATTTCTCAGTTAAGACTACATCTTTACCATCCTTTTTTTTATGATAGCTGTATAACCATGATAAGCATCATTAACAATGTACACAAAGAATCACTGTCAGTTGTGTTTTATTATATATTTCTTATTTTATTTTATTCTTTATATTTTGACCATGCCACGCAGCTTATGCAATCTTAGTTCCCTGACCAGGGACTGAACTCTGCCCCTTGGCAGTAAGAGTACAGAATCCTAACTACTGGACTGCCAGGGAATTCCCTGTGTTTTATTATATTGGCTGATGGTTCATATTTAATCCCAAACGTTGTAACTGAAGTAGAATCCTTGAGATTCCTTTAAAACAGAGGTAACAGTAAAAGCTTTCTTACTTAAATCATGTGTGCTTAGAACCTGTGCTGGGTTTTAGTAATAAACCACTCAGACACCTACTGGACTGCTAGCTAATGACCCCTAGGATCTTTCAGTCATACTCAAGTGGCTGAAAATAGTCTGCTGAGGCACCTCTGCCTTCAGAAGGCACTGGGGACTTATTAGTTTAATCCTTGTATAGCCTGATTTATCCCTTCAAACATCTGTCAGCTGTGCTTTGTCTTGAAATTGGTACCAATGCTGCTGATGATTTTTCAACAGCAGCTGGGAGACGTTCATTAGACTCTCAGAGGGTGTGTATGGCTGTAATATTTTCTTTTACTAATGATCTCTGAAGCATTAAATATTATGCATCCCATATCTACAGGAAATCTTGAATTTTTATTTCCCTGCTTCAAGATTTGAAGCATTAGGTTTTACTCAATTAGCTAAATTATTAACAATACAGTCCCTGGGTCCTGGAGATATAAAAGAAAAATGGACTGTGAGTTCCTGGGTTAAATGCTTGTTATTTAACACAGGGGAGAGATCATAGCCCATTCTCTCCAGCAGATATAAATAAGAGCTGAAGCACAATTTCTCTTAAATGATTTCCAAATTAATTTGTCAATAGAGCATCCCTTGATTTAACTCTCACTTGCCTTACCTTCTTCTACACTCAGAACAAAGGAGAGGTTTTTTTTGGTCCTCCTAAATTTCTGTATCTTCCCTTTGGTTGGCCATTGTTGCAGCTCTTATTTGTCTGCTCAGAGATTTATAAAGATCCTTTGCTTGTTTTGTTCTTAGCACCTGGAGACTTCTCAATTGTAGACAAAGGCAGCAGCATTTTGCACTGGATTTGAAGCACTGGGGGTTCCCTGTCAAAGTTGTCTGCCCCTCCAGCTGCATTGTTGCTATGCTTCCATCATTATTCATTTTTCCTCAGGTTAATTTATTCAGAGGATGTGGGGGTGAAGGGGGTAGAGTTGGAAGGTAGCTCAAGAAAAATTTTAAATCTCTTGTAATTCTGGTGGTGGATGTTGTGGGTGGGAACCAGAAGGTGATATGATTCTATGGGCCAACTTTATAGTTTCACTCATCAGGACTTGAGTCTGGGTATATTAAAAGATAAAGAAACATCCTGTAGAAAATGACAAAGGAGCTTCCATGTTGTGGAAATTTCTCCCAATATCCTTCCACACCTGCCTTGCCCTACACAAGAGTAAGAGACCTTGCCTCGCTTCTCCTCTCCTATCATGGGCAGCCAGAGACCTGCTCCTTACAAAAACTGCCCATGTGTAGGGGTGACGTTCACGCAGAAATGAAAGGCTATCAGGTGAATCTCCCCGAGTGCCTAGGACAGATTCTATGTAAGCAGGCCAGAGCCCTCGGTTAAATGAGGCAAGTTTCTGTAGTGTATGAACGACACTGGCTTTACAGGTTGTATCATAGGCTGTGGGCTTCCCACGTGGCACTAGTGGTAAAGAACCCACCTGCCAATGCAGGAGACGTAAGAGTTACGGGTTTGACCCCTGGGCCTGGTAGATCCCCTGGAGGAGGGCATGGCAACCCACTCCAGTATTTTTGCCTGGAGAATCCCATGGACAGAGGACCCTGGTGGGCTACGGTCTGCAGGGTCACAAAGAGTTGTACATGACTGAGTGACTTAACACACGTGCACGCCTCATAGGCCATGAGCTCTGTGAAGGAATGATTCCTGTCTTATTCATTTCTGTACCTCTCTGAAATATTGAAGAACAGTGTCTCATCATGGAAAAGATATAGAGTTAGGTAAGCAGGGTCTCAAACCCAGATTCTGATCTCTCCTAGCCTGAGCTAGGCTTCTTCATCTGTATAATGTAGATAATATCCATCTGACCCAAAAGCCCAAAGCACCAAGCATATCACAAACATTCAGTGAATGGTCCTCTTTAACCTGTCTCCTTATGTGCAGTTCTTGCTCAAAAATTACTGCAGCAGCTCTCTAGGATGTTCCTCTTGCTCTTTGCTTTATCGATCCATCTTTTTATTCCTATTCTTCTATTTAAAACACTTTCTATTTCATTTAGTTTGCCTTTTCCCCACCTTTCTCACATGTTTATGGGCTTCCCACGTGATGCTAGTGGTAAAGAACCTGCCTGCCAATGCAGGAGCAAGAGACATGGTTTCAATCCCTGGGTTAGGAAGATCCCCTGGAGGAGGGCATGGTAACCCACTCCAGTATTCTTGCCTGGAGAATCCTGATGGACAGAGTGCTAATCCCAATTTAGCACGCACGCACATGTTTATACCTTAAGTCTGAGAATTGTGCTCAATTCTGCCAACCAAAGGGCATTCCCTTGTCTGGCTGATGCTGTTCCAGGCTAAAGATATCATTGACCTTTATCCAAGAAGAAAGAATAACCCATCCTACCCCCACCTGGCTCCCACCTATTGGGCCAGCAGATTGCAGACCCTCTAGGAATTAGATTAGCTGTTGCACAGTTAAAACCCTCCCAGCCTGAACCGGGCTATTACCTGCTACGATTCCAATTTGATTGCTTTTGTTTTTCCCCAGAAGGTATTATCATGAATAGTTTTACAATCAAGTCTATTAACCATATTTACAATTCTTCCTGCCTGCCTGTGCTGCTTTTCTTGAAACATGGCTCTCTCCCTCTCTTTCAAACTGCTTTCTTTTGAGTGCCAAGGTAACTCTTGCTGGAGGCTCCAGGGGATGAGAACAGATGTGAAATTCTCCTGCAGTTTAAAGATATCAGCGCCACTGTGGTTCAACCGCTGATATGAACCAACAGATAATTACAGTTTAAAATTAGTATTTTAATGAACCAGTCTTAGCAAATGTAAAGTGCAGTCTCCCAGGCATTCAAGAAATGAGCAGTAGAGAGGACATTAACTAAGAAATCCAGCAAACGGATGGTCAGCAGGTGCTGATGTGATGGAGAGCTGAATGGTCCAGTTCTTATGTGCTGCACCAGGCAGGGACAAGTCCATGTTTGAAGGTGAACAGAAACACCTAAAGGGCTATGTCAAGTTCTAATCAATCATAGATCTGAAGCTTCAACCCCAGCACCTCAAATTCAATATCAGCACAAAAATAGGGAAATGAATTCCTCATTCATTTAAACCTGATGTCAAGGTTTCCCTTTTTCCTTTCAGTAATTAATGGCATCATTAAATATTTATGTGGTCTGATACCCAACAGTAATTGTTAGCAATATCATAAACTGTTTCAGCAAAACAGAAATGTTAGAAACCAGATGTGAGTAGGGGAAAAGCTTGTTGAGTTGTTACCATTTATCATGGTGGTGGTTTAGTCACTAAGTTGTGTCAGACTCTTGTGACTCCATAGATTATAGCCCACCAGGCTCCTCTGTCCATGGGATTCTCCAGGCAAGGATAATCGAACTCAGGTCTCCTGCATTGCAGGTGGATTCTTTACTGACTGAGCCACCAGGGAAGCCCTGATTATCTTATAATGCTAACCATATATTTTACTATGGGCTTGGACACTATACAACTTACTCAATTAAAAGAAAAGCCTTAGATTATGTTAAAAAATCATCTGAGTGCTGGATTAAAATGGACAATTAAAGGCATCCCTGTAGGGGTAATAAAAGGGAGCTGGTCTGTGTTTATTTTCCAGGGCTCACTTGCTTGGGGACATTGGATTAGTTGTGTAAACTCTCTGTACTCTGATCTCTCATCTGCAAAATGAGATTATTACTATTTCCCTTACTTGGCTTACTGGGAAATAGCAAAAAGAGAATTCGCTGATGTCCTCAAAATGCACGGCCAGTGCGAGGACACACCCCGCACAGGAATGGAACAGCATTACATTTATTACACAAGGGTGCACATATTAGCACACAAGCCTTAATTTGTATCTTAATATATTTTGACCTCCTGAAAGATTTTGAATTAAAGGTTACTATTAATAAGAACATAGTACAGGAGAGAGGTTGGGATCAGGTAGGATGCTTGCTCAATTAAAGCTCTGACTCAATCTAATCCCAGCAGAAAACGACCCTCTTGGTAGCATCTATCCCTCTTGGAAACTGGGCTTGGCAAGATCTCCCTTCCTTCTCACCCCTCTTTGGGTTAGCTCCCTGAACCTATTTAAACCTTGAACCCTATTTATCTTTTATGGTTTACTTTTCCATCAGCAGTGTGTAAGAGTTTTAGTTAATCCACAGCTTCGCCACCATTTGGTACTGTCAGTCTTTTTCATTTTAGCCATTCTAGTGGGTGCATGGGTGCGTGCTAAGTCATTTCAGTTGTGTCTGACTATTTGCGACCCCATGGACTATAGCCCACCAGGTTCTTCTGTCCATGGAATTCTCCAGGCAAGAATACTGGAGTGGGTTGCCATGCCCTCCTCCAGGGGATCTTCCTGACCCAGGGATTGAACCCATGTCTCTTACGTCTCCTGCATTGGCAGGCATATTCTGTACCACTAGCACCACCTAAGAATCCCCATTCTAGTGGGTATGTAGTGCTATCTCATGTGGATTTCATTTTAGTCTTCCCAATGACTAATGGGTATTTTATAATGACTATATTGGACATTTGTATACCTTTGGTGAAATATATCTTCTTTTCCTCAACTATTTTTCCTCTTTTAAGAAATTATTTCTTCTTATTATTGAATTGAATGAGTTCTTTACTATAATCTGGATACAACCCTTGTAAGATAAATGTATTGTGCATATGTTTTCCCAGTCTGTGTCTTTCATTTTCTCAAAAGCATCTTTCAAAGAGCAGATTTTTACTTTTATTTACATTTTTATTTACATATTTTATTTACATATTTACATTTTTATTGTATGTCATTTTAATGACATGCAATTTTCCTTTTTTCTTTTATGGTTCCTGCACTTTAAGTCCTATCTAAGAAATTTTTATTTAATGCCAAGGTCTTGAAAATTATTTTGTTTTGTAAAAAGAAGTCTTATAGTTTATAATTTTACATTTAAGTCTAAGATCCATTGGATCCAGCAGTTAAATGTACTAATTCTATGTATGTATAAGAGGTTCATTTGTTCCACGTGGCTATTGAGCTATTTCGGCACTATTTGTTGAAAACACTACTGTTTCCCATTTAATTAGTTTGGCACTTTGATCAAAAATCAATTGACCATATATTTGTGAGTTTTTGGGGGGGAATTCTCTTCTGTTCCATTGCTCTGTTTGTCTTTCCATATGTCAGAAAATTAGGGCATCCCAGGTTTCAGGGAGGGGCATCCTTTTACCTTAGGGTAAATTCAAAAACATGGAATATTGGGTTTGAGCTGTGATAAACTGAGGTTATCACAGTTTTTAAGGTTATAGATTCATGTGCCTAAATTTCTCTCTAGAAAGATTGCATCTGTTTATTTTTCCAGGCACTTTCCCAAGCTTCAACGTTGGTTGTTTCCCTTAAAAAAAAATCCAACGTAACTTGTGGAAAATATTATGTCATTATTTTAAATGGGCATTTATATTTTTATATGTGTATCGATATTCGTGTGTTTATCACAATATTTATTGCCTATTTGTATGTCTTGTCCTGTGAATTATATGTTTTTATTCTTCGTGTATGTTTTCATTGAGATTTTTACCTTTTTCTTAGTGATACGTAAAATCTCTATATGTAATAATGTTGTGCATGCATGCTAAGTTGCCTCAGTGGTGTCCAACTCTTTGCAACCCTATCAACTGGTAACCCTCCAGGCAAGAATGCTGGAGTGGGTTGCCATGCTCTCCTCCAGGGGATCTTCCCGACCCTGGGATAGAACCCATGTCTCTTGTATCTTCTGCTCTGGCAGGCAGGTTCTTAACCACTAGCTGCACCTAAGAAGCCCACATAATAATGTTATGAAGCTTTTTTCTACTATGTATTTATTCCAAATACTTAATCAGTTTGTGTTTGCATTTTAATTTCATTAGTCAGAATTCCAATATCAAGAGATGTATAACATTTATTATTTTATTTATGAATGGACTTTAGAATAATTTTTTATGTTCTCCAAAAAATCTTGTTTGAATTCTTAGATCAAATTACATGAAATATATACATTTATTTGAGTATAGCAATACCTTCACACTGTCCATTCTTCCCAGTCAAGCACATGGTACATCTCCATTTAATGCAGACTTCCTTTTTTTCTTTTGGTGGAGTGCTGTAAATTTACTCATAGAAGTCCTAGGCAACCTCTACATATGTGAACTTTACGTTGTTACTATGAACAGCATCTTCTTCAAATTACATTCTAATATTATTAGTAGTAAAATATAGAAACCTGCTTATTTTTGCTTATTTATCTCTTATCTAATCATTGTGCTGGACTGGTATCAATTTATAATCATTTTCATTTAATTTCCTTGGATTTCTTGTTTATCCAAGATATTTTTCTTATCAGGTAATAATACTTTAGTCATTTCATTGCCAGGAGTTTTTCTGATTATTTTGTTTTGTGCCCTATGGAATTGATCAGAACTTCTGCAACAGGATTCATTTCAGTTCAGTTCAGTCGCACAGTCATGTCTGATTCTTTGCAACCCCACAGACTGCACCACGCCAGGCCTCCTTATCCATCAACAACTCCCAGAGTTTACTCAAACTCATGTCCACTGAATCTCTGATGCCAAACAACCATCTCATCCTCTGTCATCTCCTTCTCCTCCCACCTTCAATCTTTCCCAGCACGAGGGTCTTATCAAATGAGTCAGTTCTTTGCATCAGGTGGCCGAAGTGTTGGAGTTTCAGCTTCAATGTCAGTCCTTCCAATGAATATTCAGGACTGATTTCCTTTAGGATGAACTAGTTGGATCTCCTTGCTTTCCAAGGGACTTTCAAGAGTCTTTCTCCAACACCACAGTTCAAAAACATCAATTCTTTGGCGCTCAGCTTTCTTTATAGTCTGACTCTCATATCCATACATGACTACTGGAAAAACCATAGCTTTGACTAGACGGACCTTTGTTGGCAAAGTAATGTCTCTGCTTTTTAATATGCTATCTAGGTTGGTTCTAACTTTTCTTCCAAGGAGTAAGCATCTTCTAATTTCATGGCTGCAGTCACCATCTGCAGTGATTTTGGAGCCCAAGAAAATAAAGTCTGTCACTGTTTCCCCATCTATTTGCCATGAAGTGATGGTACGAGATGCCCTGATCCTAGTTTTGTGAATGTTGACCTTTAAGCCAGCTTTTTCACTCTCCTCTTTCACTTTTATCAAGAGGTTTTTTACTTCTTCGTTTTCTGCCATAAGGGTGGTGTCATCTGCATATCTGAGGTTATTGATATTTCTCCTGGCAATCTTGATTCCACCTTGTGCTTCCTCCAGCCCAGCATGTCTCATGATGTACTCTACATATAAGTTAAATAACCCTGGTGACAATATACAGCCTTGACATACTCCTTTTCCTATTTGGAACCAGTCTGTTGTTCCATGTCCAGTTCTAACTGTTGCTTCCTGACCTGCATACAGGTTTCTCAAGAGGCAGGTCAGGTGGTCTGGTATTCCCATCTCTTTAAGAATTTTCCACAGTTTATTGTGATCCACACAATCAAAGGCTTTGGCGTAGTCAATAAAGCAGAAACAGATGTTTTTCTGGAACTCTCTTGCTTTTTCCATGATCCAGTGAATGTTGGCAATTTGATCTCTGGTTCCTCTGACTTTTCTAAATCCAGCTTGAACATCTGGAAGTTCACAGTTCAGGTACTGCTGAAGCCTGGCTTGCAGAATTTTGAGCATTACTTTACTAGCGCATGAGATGAGTGCAATTGTGCAGTAGTTTGAGCCTTCTTTGGCATTGCCTTTCTTTGGGATTGGAATGAAAACTGACCTTTTCCAGTCCTGTGGCCACTACTGAATTTTCCAATTTTGCTGGCATATTGAGTGCAGCACTTTCACAGCATCATCTTTGAGGATTTGAAATAGCTCAATTGGAATTCCATCACCTCCACTAGCTTTGTTTGTAGTGATGCTTCCTAAGGCCCACTTGACTTCACATTCCAGGATGTCTGGCTCTAGGTGAGAGATCACACCATTGTGATTATCTGGGTTGTGAATCTCTTCTGTACAGTTCTGTGTATTCTTGCCACATCTTTTTAATATCTTTTGTTTCTGTTAGGTCCATACCATTTCTGTCCTTTATTGAGCCCATCTTTGCATGAAATGTTCCCTTGTTATCTCTAATTTTCTTGAAGAGATCTCTAGTCTTTCCCATTCCGTTGTTTTCCTCTATTTCTTTGCATTGATCGCTGAGGAAGGCTTTCTTATCTCTTCTTACTATTCTTTGGAAGTCTGCATTCAGATGCTTATGTCTTTCCTTTTCTCCTTTGCTTTTCGCTTCTCTTCTTTTCACAGCTATTTGTAAGGCCTCCTCAGACAGCCATTTTGCTTTTTTGCATTTCTTTTCCATGGGAATGGTCTTGATCCCTGTCTCCTGTACAATGTCACGAACCTCAGTCCATAGTTCATCAGGCACTCTATCTATCAGATCTAGGCCCTTAAATCTATTTCTCACTTCCACTGTATAATCATGTATAATCAAATAAGGGATTTGATTTAGGTCATACCTGAATGGTCTGGTGGTTTTCCCCACTTTCAATTTAAGTCTGAATTTGGCACTAAGGAGTTCATGATCTGAGCCACAGTCAGCTCCCAGTCTTATTTTTGCTGACTGTAAAAACCCCAGACTTATTGAATTAGGACCCACTCTAATGAGATCACCATAATTTGATTATATCTGTAAAGACTCTTTCTAAACAGTTATAGTCCCAGGTACCATGGGTTAGGACTTCAGAATATCTTTTTAGGAGGACACAACTCAACTTATAACACTATTATAGGAGTAGGCTGTTCTAATGATGAGCAGTCTTCATATCACTTCCTTCTACCATCCATAGTTTGCGAACCTTTTTTTTTTCCCTTTCTTCAGCTTTACTGGGTCTTCATTACAGCATGCAGGCTTCTCTAGTGAGGAGCAAATTAGTTACCCTGTGGCGTGTGGGATCTTAGTTCCCTGACCAGGGGTTAAACTCATGTCCCATACAGTTGAAGCCAGACTCTTAACCACTGGACCACCAGGGAAGTCCCCCAGTCTGCTTACCTTTTGTCTCCATACTTATACCCAGGACAAACCACTACCAGTCTCACCTGGCTTCTGTTGGACAACCCTTCAGATACAAACAGTTCTCATAGGTCACTGTTTAGAGATAGTCACATTTTGATGAAAAAAAAAATCAAGAAATGGCCACAAATAAGGATCCATAAAGTATATGGAAACTCAAAGGCATGGACCTTACCTTACACATTTAGCCTGAGCAAAGGCTAGTAATAAACTGTCACACCTTTGTAACAGTGAGTTTTCTCCTATAGGTGCATAGTTGGTGAGGAAATGGGTGATCAGCATTTCTATTTTTTATCCTTCTTTTAATTGACTGTGGTGGCCAGAACAGATGGTCTCTCCTAAGTGTTTCAGCCATGATGAGAGACAGAGCCTGAGAAGCTTAAGTGCATTTATGAGGCAAAGCATGAAAGCAAATCAACCAAAGTTATTAAAAAGGAGGTAATATGGAAAATAGGCAAGCAAGGTGTTAAGTATTATTAATCATTAATTCCTTGTTGGAAATTTCTTATGAAAAGAATATTCATGAAATGGAAATATAACTTATATGCACTGTATAATAAGGAAAAAAATTTAATCTATTCAAAAAAAGGCCTTGTGGTTCTGACAACTGACTTAAGAAATCAGACCGCTTCTAATTGTTTTCTCCTCTCTTGTCCTTGAAATGATTCCTTTATAAAAAATTACAGATCTCCAAGTATTCTGAGGCACCCACACTTTAGAATTAGGTCATATCAAGAAGGGAAGTGAGATATAGCTAATGATCATATAAACTATGTGTAAAAAATGGTGTTGGTTGTGAGTATGGTGGTGGTGGTGGTGGTGGTTTAGTTGCTAAGTCGTATCCAACTCTTGCGACCCCATGGACTGTAGCCTGGCAGGCTCCTCTGTTCATGGGATTCTCCAGGCAGGAATACTGGAGTGGGTTGCCATTTCCGTCTCCAGGGTTGTGAGTATACTATTAAGTAAATAGAAACCAACAATCATGAATTTCATCTGCTCTCTGTTAGCTTAACAGTACTTGGTTGGTATTCTTTTTTTTTTTTTTTTTCTTTTTCTGTCAATTAACCTTTAAGAATTTTCCCAGTTAAGATCCAAGACATAGGAAATATTAGGCAAAGCAAAACAGAGAGATGGTTACTTAGCATTGGAGGATAGTTACAAAAGCTTCTTTTTCACATATCTTGAATCTTGTTGCAATCTACAAACTGACCAGTAGCCACTGAAGAACTAACATTGGTTCCATGACCTTAGAATCTTGTGGCAGTCATACCAGCAGTCTGGACTCCAGACATTGTGTTCAGGAGAGCCCAGGTATTGGGTCTGGACTTTTTAAAACCTTCTTCAACAAGGACTAAATTATTTCATAGTTTAGGCAAAGTTTAGGCAGACCCCAGGGCTTTCTGTTCTTGTTCAGTCACCGAGTCATGTCCCACTCTTTGAAACCCCATGGACTATAGCACTCATGGCTTCCCTGTCCTTCACTATCTCCCTGAGTTTGCTCAAATTCATGTCCATTGAGTCAGTGATGCTATCTAACCATCTCATCCTCTGCCACCCCCTTCTCCTTTTGCCTTCAGTCTTTCCCAGCATCAGAGTCTTTTCCAGAGAGTTGACTCTCCCCATCAGATGGCCAATGTATTGGAGCTTTAGCATCAATCCTTCCTATAATATTGAATTGATTTAATTTAGGATTGACTGACTTGATCTCCTTGCAGCCCAAGGGACTCTCAAGAGTCTTCTCCAGCACCACAATTCGAAAGCATCAATTCTTTCATACTCAGCCTTCTTTATGGTCCAACACTAACATCCATACATGACTACTGGAAAAACCATAGCTTTGACTATACAGACCTTTGTTGGCAAAGTGATGTCTCTGTTTGTTAATATGCTGTCTAGGTTTGTCATAGTTTTCTTTACAAAGAGTACGTGTCTTTTAATTTCATGACTGCAGTCACCATCCACAGGATTTTCCAGGCAAGAATACTGAAGTGGGTTGCCATTCTCTTCCCCAGGGGATCTTCTCAACCCAGGGATCAAACCTGTGTCTCCTGTGTCTCCTTCATTGTAGGTGGATTCTTTACCCACTGAACCACCAGGGAAGCCAGGGCTTCAAGTGGGATCCATAACTCAGAACAGCTCAAGACTGAACCATCTAGGTTGATTCCGCAAGTCACTCCACATGCAGCCTCATCTCCCAGGCAAAATTACGACTGTCTTTTTAGCACCTGCGCATCATGGATACTACTCTGACACCTCACAGAGTTGCACAGCTTCTTCATGTTTCAGTTATTGGCTGAACTACAAGTGATACTAGAAAGAGCACTCAACTGGAAAATGTATCAGTACTAGATTTTTTTTAATTTTAAGGCCTTCAATTTCCTAACCTGTATAAGTTTGCAGCTGGAGTATATTCATCTCATGAAAACTCAACAAGTATTTATTCAACACTTCCCATAAGGGAGGTGCTCAACTTGGTGCCCGTGTGATCTGACCCCTGCCTACTTCTCACCCTGTATCCAGCACCCCAATCCCACTCCCACCAATTGTCTTCATTTGATTCTTGCCATTCCCTGAGCTTTCTCTGATCTTTCACATGCTGGCCCTGTGCTACAACACCCTTCTGCACTATCCCTACAGATCAGTTCAGTTCAGTCGCTCAGTCATGTCCGACTCTTTGCGACCCTGAGAACCACAGCACGCCAGGCCTCCCTGCCCATCACCAACTCCCGGAGTCTACCCAAACCCATGTCCATTGAGTCAGTGATGTCATCCAACCATCTCATCCTCTGTCATCCCCTTCTCCTCCTGCCCTCAATCTTTCCCAGCATCAGGCTCTTTTCAAATGAGTCAGCTCTCTGCATCAGGTGGCCAAAGTATTGGAGTTTGAGCTTCAACATCAGTCCTTCCAATGAACACCCAGGACTGATCTCCTTTAGGATGGACTGGTGGGATCTCCTTGCAGTCCAAGGGGCTCTCAAGAGTCTTCTCCAACACTATAGTTCAAAACCATCAATTCTTCAGTGCTCAGATTTCTTTATAGTCCAACTCTCATATCTATACATGACCACTGGTAAAACCATAGCCTTGACTAGACGGACCTTTGTTGACAAAGTAATGTCTCTGCTTTTTAATATGCTATCTAGGTTGGTCATAACTTTCCTTCCAAGGAGTAAGTGTCTTTTAATTTCATGGCTGCAATCACCATCTGGAATGATTTTGGAGCCCCCAAAAATAAAGTCAGCCACTGTTTCCACTGTTTCCCCATCTATTTACCATGAAGTGATGGGACGAGATGCCCTGATCCTACTTTTCTGAATGTTGACCTTTAAGCCAACTTTTTCACTCGCCTCTTTCACATTCATCAAGAGGCTCTTTAGTTCTTTTTTACTTTCTTCCATAAGGGTGCTATCATCTGTATATCTGAGGTTATTGATATTTCTCCCAGCAATCTTGATTCCAGCTTGTGCTTCCTCCAGCCCAGCATTTCTCGTGATGTACTCTGCATATAAGTTAAATAAACAGGGTGACAATATACAGCCTTGACATACTCCTTTTCCTATTTGGAACCAGTCTGTTGTTCCATGTCCAGTTCTAACTGTTGCTTCCTGACCTGCATACAGGTTTCTCAAGAGGCAGGTCAGGTGGTCTGGTATTCCCAACTCTTTAAGAATTTTCCACAGTTTATTGTGATCTACACAGTCAAAGGCTTTGGCATAGTCAATAAAGCAGAAATAGATGTTTTTCTGGAACTCTCTAGCTTTTTTGATGATCCAGTGAATGTTGGCAATTTGATCTCTGGTTACTCTGACTTTTCTAAATCCAGCTTGAACATCTGGAAGTTGATGTTTCATGTACTGCTGAAGCCTGGCTTGGAGAATTTTGAGCATTTCTTTACTAACATGTGAGATGAGTGCAATTGTGCGGTAGTTTGAGCATTCTTGGGTATTGCCTTTCTTTGGGATTGGAATGAAAACTGACCTTTTCCAGTCCTGTGGCCACTGCTGAATTTTCCAAATTTGCTGGCATATTGAGTGCAGCACTTTCACAGCACCATCTTTCAGGATTTGAAATAGCTCCACTGGAATTCCATCACCTCCACTAGCTTTGTTCATAGTGATGCTTCCTAAGGCCCAGTTGACTTCACATTCCAGGATGTCTGGCCCAACATGAGTGTGATTATCTGGGTCATGAAGATGTTTTTTGTACAATTCTTCTGTCTTTTCTTGCCACCTCTTCTTAATATCTTCTGCTTCTGTTAGGTCCATACCATTTCTATTCTTTATTGAGCCCATATTTGCATGAAATGTTCCCTTGGTATCTCTAATCAGCTCATTCTCTCTGTGTGAGCCTAAGTGCCACCCCCTCATGCTACCCACTTTTAAGTGACTCACCCTCTCCTCTGATGAATCTTCTGGTTTTCCTGTCTGCACTCCCCACAGTTTGTGTTTATTTTGTAAATGTGTTTGTTTACTCATGTTCTGTCCATCTCCTCCACTCCACTCTACACCCTGTGAAGAGGGAGTTGTCACTCTATTTCCTACCACTGCATCCCAGTGCCTGGAACACAGGAGTACCCCAAAAATATGTGCATAATGGATGTGACAGGAGACCCAAAGTCACCTGTAATCCAGGGAGAGGAGGTAAAAGAAGGCAGAATGTTCATGTGCCCTTAGAAAACTGTAAGTGACATTGTCTGATGGCTTTCAAGAGGAATTGAAAGAAGGTAGCAGAGGTCACTTACTGCATGGGAATGAGTGGAGTGCTGTTGGAAAGGCAGGAGGAGAAGAGCCAGAGGACCTCAGTCACCATCTAAGGAGTCTGAATTTTATTCTCAGCACAGTGAAATACTCTGACAAGTTTGAACATGGCCTGATTGCCTAAAGGTCATTCTTTAGGCACACACAGAGAGCCATGGAAGGGGCAAGATGGAACACAAGGTTCCTAAGACATCCAGGAGAGAGATCTCATTGTTGATGGAAGAGACAGTGGAAGTGGAGACAGGTAGACAGACTTAAAATAGATTTAGGAATACACTATAGGAATGAGTGGTGGAATTAGCTGTGGGAGGGTGAGAACAAGGAAGGGCTCAGAATAACTGAGCTGGGATGAGTGACTAGTGGATGGAGAAGAAATAGATGGAGAGATTCAGTGGCAAAGGGAGGAAATATGTTTGCGGGAGGAAAATCAGGAAGGAAATAAGTGTAACTGGTCCTGTTATGGGCATTGTTGAGGATAAGTTTACAGGATAAGTTTACATTGTTGAGGATTGAGTTTCTCAGCCTCTGGATAACTTTACTTTCTGACCACTTTCTCCGTCTGCCACTCCACAGGCTCCTTCCCACATGAGCAGCCCCATTGATTCCACTGCAAGTTCATGAGGAGGGGCTGTTACCCACGTGGTCTGCACATCCTAGTTGCTCAGTAAGCACCAAACTGAACCGAAGTTAATCAACAGACTGAAAAGTTCTTAACAGGTTTTTGCACATAAAGATCTAGTGAATCCTGATTGATCCTCCTTCCCTAGTAACACATTGAAAAGGTTTTCATGATTTATTAAGTATTCTGCCTTACTTAATGGGTTGTTAAATATGTCTGCAAAAGCCAAGCACAATACAGTGAGAAATGGAATATATATGAATGAGGTTCAGATCACTTTCAGTCTGAAATCAGCAGATCTTTCCACAACACTGTAACTTACCTGAATAACATCTTCCTTAGTTCTTTACTTTGACCTGGTTGCTCCTGAAAAAGCATGCTCTCTCCTTGTTACTTCAGTGGGTACTTCCCGGGAGGCATTAGTGATAAAGAATCACTTGCCAATGCAGGACACGCAAGAGACCCAAGTTCCATCCCTGGGTGGGGAAGATCCCCTGGAGAAGGAAATGGCAACACTCTCCAGTATTGTTGCCTGGAAACCCCTCCTGGCAAGAGCAGGCTGGTGGCTATAGTCCATGGGGTCACAGAGTCAGACACTACTTAGCTCACATACAAGCTTCTTGATACTTCAGTGGATCTTCTACTAATTCTCCCCCAATGCCCAGGAAGATACCCTTCATAGGACTCTTCTTCTCCCTTTTCCTGTTTAAATAGTGTAAGCCACAGCACCGCTTTTCAGGTCCCTTCCTGAATCTGACCACACCCCCAACCAAGTCCCTTCTCTTCTGGATCCCAGAGTCTGGGATTATGCTTGAGTCTCCAAGGGCCAGAGTGGCCTGGACACCTCAGGAATTGCTTGTAGCAGCCCATATTTTCTTTCCTCAAACATGGCTTTTCTATGCAGGCTGTCTATGGAAACCACAGTCAATTAAACTTGACATATTTGATTCCCAACAATTTAAAAATTGTATATGGTTATTTGGGTACAAGCCAAGAATGACTTCGCAATGTATAAAATCTCAGGGGGGAGGGGGCTTCTCTGGTGATCCAGTGATGAAGACTGCCTTCCAGTGCAGGAGTTGCAGGTTCAATCCCTGATCAGGGAGCTAGGATTCCCACATGCCTCTTGGCCAAAAAACAAAACATAAAACAAACGATATTGTAACAAATTCAATAAAGACTTAAAAAAATGGTCCCCATCCAAAAAACAACAAAAAAGAATCTCAAGGGAAGTTTAACCAAGACATTTAGTCAGTATTGAAATTTATGTTGTGTTGTTGTTTAGTAGCTAAGTTGTGACCGACTCTTTTGCAACCCCATGGACTGTATGTAGCCCACCAGGCTCCTCTGTCCATGGGATGTACCAAGCAAAAATACTGGAGTGATTGCTATTTCCTTTTCCAGGGAATCTTCCTGACCCAAGGATTGAACCCACATCTCCTGCATTGGCAGGAGGGTTCTTTACCACTGAGCCACCAGGGAAGTCCACTGAAATGATAGTGCTTTACGGGAAGGGTTGCACCTTTTTAGCAACATATGTTTACCAAGTACATGTACTTTATTTTGGACACTGTGGTGAGCCTTGGGAATACAACAGAGGATAAGAAAATGTCCCTATCTTCAAAGAATTCAGCCTAATGAAGGGAGACCAACCACTTTGGGTGCTATTATAGGAGTATAATGGTGGGGGGCCCAAAAGGAGAACATCCAAGTCCATCAGATTATCACAGATACTTTATGGAGGAGATGCTACCATGAGCTATTTTGAGGCTGATAAGACTGCAACAATCATCTGTTACCACTGATTTCATGTTTGTTTTCAGATTCATATTACACTCACTCATGAAGCTTAAAATAATAGTGGGAACACATTTGAACTCATGTATAATTGTAGAATGCATGTAAATAGCATTATTGCCTCTTTACATATTGAGATTCTACAAAAGCTTACTTTAAGGGGAAAAGGTTCCATATCTCTGAAAGTGTGAAAACACAGCTCTGAGTAATCAAAAGCTATTTAAAGACTCACAGTCCAATCTTAAAAAAATTCACCAGGCCAGATACTTGATGGATATGGTCTGACAAGAAATGGTTGCAAGGCAGAGCCTGGCCCACTGCCTGTGGTTTGAACCAGCTCCTCATCCCAGGACAGTCCTGTTCGACCTTTCCCAGGACTTCTGGACCAAGTGTGCTCAGGGGAGTTGAGGGGAGAGGAACAGAGGAGACTTTGATTTTGATCTTGTTTGCAAATGCTGGTAGATGCCAAGAAAGAAGCCACAATTGATCCTAGCCAAGTATCAGATGACTGAAAGAGACACCCCAGTATGTATGCCTGGCTGTGCCAGTTGTCAGCAAGCTACAGGTCCAGGGGTTGTGCAGACAGAAGGTGAGCCCGAAGGTCGGATGAGGAAGCGTTTCGGTCAGTTGAGTTCTAACAAAGAACTCGAGTCTTCTGACTCCTTTTCCGGCCTCACTGTAAACTGCTACCGCCAACGCACAAAGGCATCACCTTATGTTTTACAAAATGCAGAACTGGTGCTGTATACTTTTCATGGTTCAATTGAAGTCAGCCTGTCTGTTAAGAAACTAGATGTACGAGTAGTGAACTTCAAAGAGAGTCTGGGCTGAAGGTAGGGTCCTGTGAATTATTATCAGCTTATAAGTATTAGATCAAGGTCATAGGAATGAAGAACTCTTGAAAATAAGACAATTCAGTCTTTTTTTATAACATTGCATACATTAATTCTTTTAATAATTGCTACTTTTTCAAATATTATTTTTTAATGTTTTGATTTAGGTTCATTTTCTTTTATCCAATTATCATTACTTATTATTTAGTTCCATTCCCCTCAACTTGTAACCCCTTATTCTCCATCTCCATTGTCTTTCCTACTTGACTCCTTTACTGACCACATTTTATTTGAGATGTAAAGCATTTTCCAAAATGGCCTGAGTGAAGCCTAAAGATATAAAAAGGTGTGAAAAGTCCAGGATACTCTACACTGCCAGTCAGATTTTTTAAGGCTTTTTTTTATTATGGTAAAAGTCACATAATATAAAACACTCTATTTTAACCATATTTAACTATACATTTCAGTGGCCCTAAGTACATTCACATTGTGCAACTCTCACCATCATCCGTCTCCCCAGTCTGTCACCTTCTTAAATGGAAGCTCTGTCCCCATGAAGCAGTAACTCTCCATACCCTCCCCACCCACCTCTGCCCCCGGCCCCTGGCATCTACCAATGTACTTTCTGACTCTATGCATTTGTGCCAGTCAGATTTATGTATTCAGTTTTTACTAGACACTTCGTGTGAATCAAGCACTATGATGAGTGTTGGAGACATAAAGTTGAGGAAGATATAGAAGCTGCCATCAAACAAAATACAATACAAAATACAATATAGTATTTTCCTCAGAAATAAAGATAATATATGATCTATATTATTTATATTACATAGGGAGGAAATATTAATAAATATTAAAATATTAGCAACTACTGACTTTAATTTTCCTCAGTTTTCTTAGCTTCATTTTCTAAAGTAATCTTCCTCTTGTAATGATAAAAAATTTTATTTCTATTATTTTATTTTTATTGTATTATTATTTATATTACATTGCTCAAGCTTTTTTATGTGTCAGATATATTACAGTATTCGTGTGGAAAGAGCAGTGACTTGATACAAAAGACCTGATTTCTAAACTTATTGCTGCCTCTCAATGTTTGGACTTTGGACAAGTCTCTTAAATTCTCTAAGGCTACAGCTCAGTTCAGTTCAGTTCAGTCCCTCAGTTGTGTCCGACTCTTTGCGACCCCATGAATCGCAGCATGCCAGGCCTCCCTGTCCATCACCAACTCCTGGAGTTCACTCAAACTCACATCCATCGAGTCAGTGACGCCATCCAGCCATCTCATCCTCTGTCGTCCCCTTCTCCTCCTGCCCCCAATTCCTCCCAGCATCAGAGTCTTTTCCAATGAGTCAACTCTTCGCATGAGGTGGCCAAAGTACTGGAGTTTCAGCTTTAGCATCATTCCTTCCAAAGAAATCTCAGGGCTGATCTCCTTCAGAATGGACTGGTTGGATCTCCTTGCAGTCCCAGGGACTCTCAAGAGTCTTCTCCAACACCACAGTTCAAAAGCATCAATTCTTCGGCGCTCAGCTTTGTTCACAGTCCAACTCTCACATCCATACATGACCACTGGAAAAACCATAGCCTTGACTAAATGGACCTTTGTTGGCTAAGTAATGTCTCTGCTTTTCAATAAGGCTACAGGGACTCTATAATTCTCAGTATAAATATCAGGAATGATTATTGCAAAAAATAATTTTGACACAATTACCTGTTTCATATACACAAGCAATATGCATTGGGTTTTTTATTAAGAAAGTGTTTTATAGTGTGGAAAACTGAATATTGATGTTACAAAACATAGTTATATTGGGTCATCATAAAGCACCACATTTATGTAGGAGCCTGTAAAAATCTCCAAAAGACTATGATTGTTTACATTTAAGTAAAATATCACACTCTATATCTAAGACAATTTGAAAAATATTTAAAATTACTGAATGTCATGTTAGATGCAAGATGTAATCAATAAGTGCTGAAATTTTGAACTGAAAAAAATCAACTGATGGGCAATGTTTACCATATCTACAAAATATCTTCATCACAGCACCTGGTATTTGCACCTAGAGTTTGAACACTGAGTACTAGTATTCCAAATTGGAAATTAAAACTACCCATCACAGGCAGTATGTGCTAATTGCTAGGTTATCGGTACCTGAAGATTGAAATATCAAATGGATATGATGGTAAAGTACAAAGTCATACACACTGCACCCCTCCGAAGCCCTGCCCCATCCACCCTCCCATCTGTCCATGTTTCCTCACCCTGCATTGAAGCTGCTTAAGCTGTCATACAGTATCTGCCATTTCCACTTCTCCATTCACTGCTATTTCTTCTGTTGCAACTTTCTTTTTCAAATGTCAACTTTTAGGGGTCAAGAAACAGGCGCATGTTATCTCTCCCAGGCCATTATATTTCAGGGTCATTTTTGTGTTCCTATCATGGAAAGCTCATCTCTCTCACTGAAGACTTAGACAGGGCGTCCGAAGACAAAGGGCTGCAAAAAGACAATGCCACTTACCATGCTGAGCCATTTATTCCTAAACAGAGAAAGGATTGTTTCTATTAGATGATCAAAAGAATACCTTTTTTGACTTTGCAAAACTTGAGTTAAACGAGATTGCACTCTGACTCTGTTTTACTCGGGACCTGTGGCTCTAGCCTAGCATTTAGCAGCCCCCTCCCACAGGACACTTTACCATTTACTTCAAATCTGTTCCTAATTTGTTAAAGAGCCCCTTTTATGCAGCTTGCAAATACAAAATGAAATCCTTTTCTTTCACACCATTTCTTTTTTTAATTTTTTATTGAAATATAGTTGATTTACAATTTTGTGTTAGTTTCAGTATACAGCAAAGTGATTCAGTTATATATATATTAATATGTATATAATGTGTATTCTTTTTCAGATTCTTTTTCATTATAAGTTGTTACAACATGTTAAGTATAGTTCTATATATACAGTAGGTCCTTGTTGGTTATCTATTTTATATATAATAGTGTACATCTGTTAATGCCAAACTCCAAATTTATTCCTCCCCTCCTCTCCGCTTTGGTAACCGTAGAAAAATTTGTTTTCTATGTCTGTAGGTTAGTTTCTGTTCTGGATTTAAGTTCATTTGTATCAGCTTTTTAGGATTCTACATATAAGTGATATTGTATTTGTCTTTCTCACTCTGGCTTCCATCACTTAGTATCACACCATTTCTTTGAGATGTTTATAGAAATTATGGTATGTGCATGCACACATGCATTTTTACACATGATAGTTCTGCATGTCTCAGGATGTGTGCTTGTGTGTAAGATTTTTTGCAGAGGTTATGTCATTTGTCATTGATTTTCCAGATTACTGTCTTCAAGATAAAATAAGAATTGCCATATTTAACCTTAGCAATAAAACTACTGCCAAGCATTGCAATCTAGCTTTTTGGCTCTTACTGCTAAGATTTCTGTCTTCACATTTATGTTTCCTGTTAGTTCCTGTATCAATTTAGAAAAATGTAAAGGGTAGTTATTAAAAGATATCTGGAAGGTAAAATGAATTTGCTACTCTCAGCACAAAGGTTGTCCATTGTTTAGCTTTGTTCTCCTAAGCAATCATTTGTTTTTCAACTTGCAAAATGAATTTTGAAACACTGCCACATTATGACACAAAATATTAATAGGTACAATTAATACATTGATACATGTTTGATTCTGTCATTCTTCATCCCCTTTATGTCATCCTTCTTTTAATCTGCTGTGACAGTTCTATAATGGAGCCCCGGAAATATGATTTGAGGGCAAGCCATATTACTAATCATCAATACAGCGTTTGATGTTGTCCAGAAATACGTGTTCTTTTGTCAGCAGAGATGATAGTCTGCAAAATTTCTACCCAGAGAAAATGCTTTCCAAGATTTGTTTACAAGGAGAAAATGTAATGGGAAGCTAAGTTTGATCATAACAGAGTTTTTTTTTTCCTTCCTGCTGAGCAGATCGTTGTTTTATTTTAACTACAGGATATGGGACAGAATTGTTAAAGCAGTCCAATTATATAAGATATATATATATATACACACACACATACATATATACATTTATATATATATATATATATATATTATATATACACACAACATAAAGGAAGCCTTAGATCGCTTTTCATTATTGGTTCTATAGTTGTTCAGCTAGCATGGGATCTGCCGGCCACCTCCACACTGTAACAGTGGTCACTTTGGGGGTTCTTAGCTTGAACTGATACCCTCAGTGAAATAATTAATGGCTAACTATCCAGAGTTCATCAGGAACAACACGATAAACAGATCTATTAAACAAACCAGTTATTCTTCCAAACTGACACTTAGCAATGATTGTCTCTGTGAAAAAAAAAAAAAAAGTTAATAAATCCTTTCAGGATATCCAAGTGGAGCAAGACAGCCATCTTTAAAAATATTTGTACATATCTGTATCAATTTATGTCTAGTAGCATCTGCCAGTCATGTTATCAAGGAAAAGCAAACCCTCCCAGCTTGATATAAATTCACAAGTTTGGAGCATTCAGTTTATTCTGCTTGATCCTGGAAAACCATACATTTTTTCTTTGACAGACAGAGGACTACATATTTTTGATGTACTATAGAATAGTTAAGGGTGTGGCCTTCTTGTTAATGGTAGGTGATCTTTTCAATCTATCCTTGGTAAGTTATTTCTATTATGGCAAGCATGTCACAGAACACTAGTATGGGCTATAAATACCTTATCTTCAGTATAAACACGAAAAACTGAAAACATCCACTTGAGGTATAGATGCCTCTTCAGTGCTCTGATTACCGAAAGAAAAAAAAAATTCAGTTGTGTTTTACCTTTCATTTAGAGTATTCATCAGTTCTTGTGAAAATCATAGACAAAAGCCAGATTTGTCGTCTATTAACATATCATAAGACACCCATAAATATGCAGACAAGCTACATTATTCAAAATGTAATTTACCTAGAACATATGTGGTTCATTATCAAGAAACATTAATATATATGGTAATAATTATATAAGATAATAGAAAAAAGTTATACCACAATTATAACAAAGGTTTGACTGTCTCAGAGCCCAAAAATATCTGTTATAACCTTCAACAGCTCTTAGGAGATTTAAGGGTGAAACACAAGGCTGCTCGGGTTGCCACCCTGAGCACAAGACCTCCAAGTCAGAAATTTAGCACTGACTGATCCTTGGACCCTATTTATCATTAGGAGAAGTGTACATGTACTTTCAATTCTAAGATGAACAAGTCCTGATTGAAATTTACTAAGAACCCTTTCTTACGGATTCTCACTCCCAAAAAAGGAGGGGGTAACCATGTGAGGGGATGGGTGTGTTAATTTAATTACTTGATGATAGGAATGATTTCACAATGTAAACATGTTGTACAGTTTAAATATATTACAACTTTATTTGTCAATTATACCTCAATAAAGCTGGAAAAGAAAAGAAAAAATGAGTCTTTTACTAGGAAAAATATAACTATTGTCTTATAATGTTATCATACTCATTAGTAATTATAAACAAATCAATATACAATTTGGAACTAGGTAAGGAGGAATATAAATACCAAGATCGATTCATTTCCTTGTCATGAATTCATTCATTTTCAACGATCAATGAATACATCTTGGGTTTTATTTTTATCATCAAAATAAAGATATTAATTACTCAATTCTGCTCACTCTTTGCTCTGTTGCCTCCCTGTTTAGGACTAGTGCCACCTGCTTGATGTATCTATATTCATCTATATATATATATTATATATACACATATTTCAGATGCTTATGACAACTTTAAGTCAGTGGTATATTATTTATGACTATTTATGTAATGTTTGTTTTCCTTCAGTTCAGTTCAATTGCTCAGTCATGTCTGACTCTTTGCAACCCCATGGACTGCAGCACACCAGGCCTCCCTATGCATCACCAACTCCCAGAGCTTACTCAAACTCATGTCCATTGAGTCGGTGATACCATCCAACCATCTCATCCTCTGTTGTCCCCTTCTGCTGCCTTCAATCTTTCCCAGCATCAGGGTCTTTTCAAATGAGTTAGTTCTTGCATCTGTTGGCCAAAGAATTGAAGTTTCAGCTTCAGCATCCATCCTTCCAATGAATATTCAGGACTGATTTGCTTTAGGATGGACTGGGTGAATCTCCCTGCAGTCCAAGGGAATCTCAAGAGACTTCTCCAACACCACAGTTCAAAAGCATCAATTCTTCAGTGCTCAGCTTTCTTTATATTCCAACTCTCACATCCATACATGACTACCGGAAAAACCATAGCTTTGACTAGACGGACCTTGTTGGCAAAGTAATGTCTCTGCTTTTCAATATGCTATCTAGGTTGGTCATAACTTTTCTTCCAAGGAGTAAGCATCTTCTAATTTCATGGCTGCAGTCACAGTCAGCGGTGATTTTGGAGCCCAAGAAAATAAGTCTGTCTCTGTTTCCCCATCTATTTGCCATGAAGTGATGGGACCAGATGCCATGATCTTAGTTTTCTTAATGTTGAGTTTTAAGCCAACTTTTTCACTCTCCTCTTTCACTTTCATCAAGAGGCTCTTTAGTTCTTCTTCGCTTTCTGCCATAAGGGTCATGTGATCTGCACATCTAAGGTTATTGATATTTCTCTCGGCAATCTTGATTCCAGCTTGTGCTTCCTCCAGCCCAGCATGTCTCATGATGTACTCTGCATATAAGTTAAATAAGCAGGGTGACAATATACAGTCTTGATGTACTCCTTTCCCAGTTTGGAACCAGTCTGTTGTTCCATGTCCAATTTTAGCTGTTGCTTCCTGACCTGCATACAGATTTCTCAGGAGGCAGGTCAGGTGATTTGGTATTCCCATCTCTTTAAGAATTTTCCAGAGTTTGTTGTGATCCACACAGTCAAAGGCTTTGGCATAGTCAATAAAGCAGAAGTAGATATTTTTCTGGAACTCTCTTGCTTTCTCGATGATCCAACAGATGTTGGCCATTTGATCTCTGGTTCTTCTACCTTTTCTAAAACCAGCTTGAACATCTGGAAGTTCACAGTTCACGTATTGCTGAAGCCTGGCTTGGAGAATTTTGAACATTACTTTACTAGCGTATGAGATGAGTGCAATTGTGCAGTAGTTTGAGCATTCTTTGGCATTGCCTTTCTTTGGGATTGGAATGAAAACTGACCTTTTCCAGTCCACTGGTGAGCTTTCCAAATTTGCTGGCATATGAGTGCAACACTGTCACACCATCATCTTTTAGGATTTGAAATAGCTCAACTGGAATTCCATCACCTCCACTAGCTTTGTTAATAGTGATGCTTCCTAAGGCCCACTTGACTTCGTATTCCAGGATGTCTGGCTCCAGGTGAGTGATCACACCATCGTGATTATTTGGGTCATGAAGATCTTTTTTTTATAGGTCTTATGTGTTTCCTTGCCACTTCCTCTGAATATCTTCTACTTCTGTTAGGTCCATACCATTTCTGTCCTTTATTGTGCCCATCGTTGCATGAAATGTTCCCTTGGTATCTTTAATTTTCTTGAAGAGATTTCTAGTCTTTCCCATTCTATTGCTTTCTTCTATTTCTTTGCACTGATCACTGAGGAAGGCTTTCTTATCTCTCCTTGCTATTCTTTGGAAGTCTGCATTCAAATGGGTATATCTTTCCTTTTCTCCTTTGCTTTTCATGTCTCTTCTTTTCACAGCTATTTGTAAGGCCTCCTCAGACAGTCATTTGCTTTTTTGCATTTCTTTTTCTTGCAGATGGTCTTGATCAATGTCTCCTGTACAATGTCACAAAACTCCGTCCATAGTTCTTTAGGCACTCTGTCTATCAGATCTAATCCCCTGTATCTATTTCTCACTTCCACTGTATAATCATAAGGGATTTGATTTAGGTCATACCTGAATGGTCTAGTGGTTTTCCCTACTTTCTTCAATATAAGTCTGAATTTGGCAATAAGGAGTTCATGATCTGAGCCACAGTCAGCTCCCAGTCTTGTTTTGTTGACTGTATAGAGCTTCTCCATCTTTAGCTGCAAAGAATATAATCAATCTGATTTTGGTATTGACCGTCTAGTGATGTCCATGTGTAGAGTCTGCTCTTGTGCTGTTGGGAGAGTATTTGCTATGACCAGTGCGTTCTCTTGGCAAAACTCTATTAGCCTTTGTCCTGCTTCATTCTGTACTCCAAGGCCAAATTTGCCTGTTACTCCAGGTGTTTCTTGACTTCCTACTTTTGCATTCCAATCCCCAATAATGTAAAGGATGTCTTTTTTGGGTGTTAGTTCTGAAAGGTCTTGTAGGTCTTCATAGAACCGTTCAACTTCAGCTTCTTCAGTGTTACTGGTTGGGGCATACGCTTGGATTACTGTGATATTGAATGACTTGCCTTGGAAACGAACAGACATCATTCTGCCGTTTTTGAGATTGCATCCAAGTACCGCATTTTGGACTCTTTTGTTGACTATGATGGCTACTCCATTTCTTCTAAGGGATTCCTGCCCACAGTGGTGGATATAATGGTCATCTGAGTTAAATTCACCCATTCCAGTCCA
Source organism: Bubalus bubalis (assembly GCF_019923935.1). Classification (NCBI taxonomy): domain Eukaryota; kingdom Metazoa; phylum Chordata; class Mammalia; order Artiodactyla; family Bovidae; genus Bubalus; species Bubalus bubalis. The sequence goes on from NC_059158.1 coordinate 110,682,297, forward strand.
TTGTAGTTTGCTGATTCCTAGAATGTTGACTTGAGCATTCCTAGAATGTTCACTCTTGCCATCTCCTGTTGACCACTTCCAATTTGCCTTGATTCATGAACCTTACATTCCAGGTTCCTAGGCAATATTGCTCTTTACAGCATTGGACCTTGCTTCTATCACTAGTCACATCCACAAGTGGGTGTTGTTTTTGCTTTGCCTCCATCCCTTCATTCTTCCTGGAGTTATTTCTCCACTGATCTCCAGTAGCATATTGGGCACCTACCAACCTGGGGAGTTCATCTTTCAGTGTCCTATCTTTTTGCCTTTTCATACTGTTCATGGGGTTCTTAAGGCAAGAATACTGAAGTGGTTTGCCATTCCCTTCTCCAGTGGACCACATTTTGTCAGACCTCTCCACCATGACCCGTCTGTCTTGTTGTTCTTTTCCTTAATTTTCTGTAAATCACATTAAGGCAGGCACTTTATCTGCCCTGTTCAGCAGTATGTTCCCAGTGTGCAGAGCACAGTTGCTGTACCTAAAAGGCATGTGATAGATACCTGTTAAATCAGTGATTAAAGATGAATGCATTCAAAAGATATGTACACCCTAATGTTCATAGCAACACTATTCACAGTGGCCAAGGCATGAAAACAACGTAAATTTCCATCAACAGATGAATGGATAAAGAAGATATGGTATATATATAATATGCATATATATATATATATGTGTGTGTGTGTGTGTTTAAATATATATACACATACAAACACAATGGCATATTACTCAGCCATAAAAAAAGGATGAAATAATACCATTTTCAGCAACATGGATGGATCTAGAGATTATCATACTAAGTGAAGTAAGTAAAAGAAAAAAACAAATACCATATCAGTTACAAGTGGAATCTAAAATACGGCACAGATGAACTATTTTACAATATATACAGACTCACAGACATAGAAAACAATGCTATGGTTACCAAAGTAGAAGGTTGGGAGGGGATAACAGATACACACTACTATATATAAAAGAGATAAATAGCAAGGTCTTACTGTAGAGTACAGGGAACTGTATTTGATATATTTTAATAAACCTATGGGGCTTCCCAGGCAGCTCAACAGTAAAAGAATCCACCTGTAGTGCAGGAGATGCAGCAGACACAGGTTGAATCCCTTGATTGGGAAGATCCCCTGGGGGAGTGCATGGCAACCCACTCCACTATGCTTGCCTGGAGAATCCCATGGACAGAGGAGCCTGGAGCCTACAGACCATAGAGTTGCAAAGAGCCAGACATGACTGAAGCAACTGAGCATGCACACGTGCACGCAATAAATCTATAATGGAAAAGAATCTGAAAAATTATATATTACATATATTATGTATATATTATGTAAAACTGAATCACTGTATAATACTTGAAACCACACAGTATTGTAAATCAACTGTAATTCAATTTAACAAAAAAAGAGAACACATGAATTTGTGACCAAAGTTCCTGACCCGCCCCCCACTTCTCCCCTAGACTGCACAATGTTTGTTACAGGTGTTTCTGTGCATGAACCACTTCACTCGAGATCACTTTCTACCTCAAAGCCTCCTTTGTCTCCTTAAAGTGCAACTCCAACCTTGCAAGTGAAGAGTCAATGGGGTTAAATAAAATGTACCAGTTTTTTAATTTATTTATAAATTATTTTTATATATTTTTTTAATTTTAATTTTTTTATTTTATATATTTTATATATTTATTTTATATTTTATATATTTTATATATTTAAATTTAATTTTTTTAATTTTTTTAATTTTAATAAAAAATTAAGTTATTTTATCAGAATTGATAAAACCTGGACTAGAACAGCAAGACTGGCTTTCTTATTTCATCCACAGGTGTTTCTTCAAATAATAAAAAACAGCCCCTGTTGGGACTGCAGTAGGATAGAGTATCCTGAACTGATAATGGTACGCTGTAAATTGAATGGAATTTGAACCCCATAAGCTCACAAAGCTAGTGGAGGTGAGGGAATTCCAGTGGAGCTATTTCAAATCCTGAAAGATGATGCTGTGAAAGTGCTGCACTCAATATGCCAGCAAATTTAGAAAACTCAGCAGTGGCCACAGGACTGGAAAAGGTCAGTTTTCATTCCAATCCCAAAGAAAGGCAATGCCAAAGAATGCTCAAACTACAACACAATTGTACTCATTTCACACGCTAGTAAAGTAATGCTCAAAATGCTCCAAGCCAGGCTTCAGCAATACATGAACTGTGAACTTCCAGATGTTCAAGCTGGTTTTAGAAAAGGCAGAGGAACCAGAGACCAAATTGCCAACTTCTGTTGGATCATCAAAAAAGCAAGAGAGTTCCAGAAAAACATCTCTTTCTGTTTTATTGACTATGCCAAAGCCTTTGACTGTGGAAAATTCTAAAAGAGATGGGAATACCAGACCACCTGACCTACCTCTTGAGAAACCTGTATGTAGGTCAGGAAGCAACAGTTAGAACTGGACATGGAACAACAGACTGGTTCCAAATAGGAAAAGGAGTTCGTCAAGGCTGTATATTGTCACCCTGCTTATTTAAATTCTATGCAGAGTACATCATGAGAAATGCTGGGCTGGAAGAAGCACAAGCTGGAATAAAGATTGCTGGGAGAAACATCAATAACCTCAGATATGCAGATGACACCACCCTTATGGCAGAAAGTGAAGAGGAACTAAAAAGCCTCCTGATGAAGGTGAAAGAGGAGAGTGAAAAAGTTGGCTTAAAACTCAACATTCAGAAAACGAAGATCATGGCATCTGGTCCCATTACTTCATGGGAAATAGATGGGGAAACAGTGGAAACAGTGTCAGACTTTATTTTGGGGACCTCCAAAATCACTGCTGACTGTGACTGCAGCCATGAAATTAAAAGACACTTACTCCTTGGAAGAAAAGTTATGACCAAAAGTTATGACCAAAGCATATTGAAAAGCAGAGACATTACTTTGCCAACAAAGGTCCGTCTAGTCAAGGCTATGGTTTTTCCAGTGGTCATGTATGGATGTGAGAGTTGGACTGTGAACAAAGCTGAGCGCCGAAGAATTGAAGCTTTTGAACTGTGGTATTGGAGAAGACTCTTGAGAGTCCCTTGGACTGCAAGGAGATCCAACCAGTCCATTCTGAAGGAGATCAACCCTGGGATTTCTTTGGAAGGAATGATGCTAAAGCTGAAACTCCAGTACTTTGACCACCTGATCCAAAGTGTTGACTCATTGGAAAAGACTCTGATGCTGGGAGGGATTGGGGGCAGGAGGAGAAGGGAATGACAGAGGATGAGATGGCTAGATGGCATCACTGACTCAATGGATGTGAGTCTGAGTAAACTCCGAGGGTTGGTGATGGACAGGGAGGCCTGCCATGCTGCAATTCATGGGGTCGCAAAGAGTCGGACAGGACTGAGCAACTCAACTGAACTGAACTGAAGCTCACATTTTAAATGCCCTTCACTTCCTTTGTATTACTCATAGGTGTAGACAAATCATCTCCTCCTCCTCTTCTCCCCACCCCCACACCCCACCACATGCAGTTTAGGACCCATCCCCACATGCAGCAACAGAGAAGAAGCAAAGCTATCACAATGATGGATATATAGATGTAGCATAGCATAGCATGCATGCTCAGTCATGTCTGACTCTTTATGACCCCATGGACTGTAGCCCACATCTCTGACCATAGGATTATCCCAGCAAGAATACTGGAATGGAATGCCATTTCCTACTCGAGGGGATCTTCCCACCCCAGGAATCGAACCTGTTTCTCTTGCATCTCCTGCATTCACAGGCAGATTTTACCACTGCACCACCTTGGAAACCCATGTAGAAGATGATTACCCCATAATTATGGCAAAAGTCTGACTGTCTCCAATCCCAAAGGAACCCTAGTAATGGTCATGGCCCCACAGCACACAGCTTACTGTGAAGGTAGAACACTGCTTTGTGAGACTTTCCTTAGCTTCATTCACTTGGTAAACAGACCTGCAAAGAAAGCCCCATGTAAATGTTGATACTGACTCATTGGATGTATAGAGTCAAGTACAATAGACCTGATCCAAAACTGAGAAGAATATCTGAATCTAATACATTAAGCAGGTAATTCCAACTCCATGTGAGATATTTAAAGACTAAGCTCTTCTTTAGAAATAGCTCAACTGGAATTCCATCACCTCCACTAGCTTTGTTCATAGTGATGCTTTCTAAGGCCCACTTGACTTCACATTCCAGGATGTCTGGCTCTGGGTGAGTGATCACACCATCGTGATTATCTGGGTCGTGAAGATCTTTTTTGTACAGTTCTTCCGTGTATTCTTGCCATCTCTTCTTAATATCTTCTGCTTCTGTTAGGTCCATACCATTTCTGTCCTTTATCGAGCCTGTCTTTGCATGAAATGTTCCCTTTGTATCTCTAATTTTCTTGAAGAGATCCCTAGTCTTTCCCATTCTGTTGTTTTCCTCTATTTCTTTGCATTGATCGCATAGGAAGGCTTTCTTATCTCTTCTTGCTATTCTTTGGAACTCTGCATTCAGATGCTTATGTCTTTCCTTTTCTCCTTTGCTTTTTGCTTCTCTTCTTTTCATAGCTATTTGTAAGGCATGATGCTAAAGCTGAAACTCCAGTACTTTGGCCACCTCATGTGAAGAGTTGACCCATTGGAAAAGACTCTGATCCTGGGAGGGATTGGGGGCACGAGGAAAAGGGGATGACAGAGGATGAGATGGCTGGATGGCATCACCAACTCGATGGACGAGAGTTTGAGTGAACTCCAGGAGATGGTGATGGACAGGGAGGCCTGGCGTGCTGCGATTCATGGGGTTGCAAAGAGTCGGACATGACTGAGCGACTGAACTGAACTGAAGCTCTTCTTTATTGAATTATCAATTATCTAAATGAGCACCATTTTTAAGAAATAAATACTAAATGAATGTGAAATAACAACAATAATAATTGATGATGACAGACATACTTATAGCACATAATAGTGCTAGAATAATATATAAATAGTTTAGAAAGTAACTATTGTTACAGTAACGATAACCTGTATTTGAGACAGCAAAAGAGACACAGTTGTATAGAACAGTCTTTTGGACTCTGTGGGAGAGGGAGAGGGTGGGATGATTTGGGAGAATGGCATTGAAACATGTATAATATCATATATGAAATGAATCACCAGTCCAGGTTCAATGCAGGATTCAGGATGCTTGGGGCTGGTGCACTGGGATGACCCAGAGGTATGGTATGGGGAGGGAGGTGGGAGGGGGGTTCAGGATGGGAAACATGTGTACACCTGTGGTGGATTCATGTTGATGTATGGCAAAACCACTACAATATTGTAAAGTAATTAGCCTCCAATTAAAATAAATAAATTTATATTTTAAAAAATAAATAAATAAATAGTATAGGAATTCCTAAGCAACTCTGAGGTTACTTGAGAGAATTCAGTGATGCAGTAAAGACTTGTAAATTGAAATGCTTGAATTCCTGACTTTAAAAACAAAAAATCAATCCTAAACCAAGTCCCACTGAATTAAATGTAAATTAGACTAAGCTTATGATAACAAAAATGTACAAGCCTTGTGAGAATTCTGAAAGTGAAACTTAAAAAGATCTTCTCTGCCTAAATCAGAGGTTAACATCAATAGTGATTAAGTCTTGTTGCTAGAGCGTACCCTTTCGATGAAGGGATGAAAATGGCACCTTACTTCTGTGTTCTTCCTCCTCAAAGCCTACTCTAATCATAAGAAAGACATCAGACAAACTCAAACTGAAAGGCCTAGCCAGTGCTCCTTGAAATGTTCAAGGCCACCAAAAACAAGGAACAACTGAGAAATGGTCACGGCCAAAACAAGATTAACAGTTCATGATGACCAAATATAATGTGGGATCCTAGATGGGCTCTTGGAACATATAAAGGACATTAAGGAAAAATGAAGGAAATCTGAATAAAGCATGGACTTTAGTTAATAATAAGGTGTAAATATTGGATCTTTGGGCTTCTCAGGTCACACTAGTGGTAAAGAATCTGCCTGCCAATGCAGGAGACATAAGACACAGGTTTGATCCCTGGGTCAGAAGATCCCCTAGAGGAGAGCAAGGCAGCCCACTCCAGCCTTCTTGCCTGGAAAATCCCATGGACTGAGAGTCTGGCGGGCCACCATCCATAGGGTCACAAAGAGTCAGACACGACTGAAGTGAGTGAGCATGAATGCATGTGTTAGATCTTTAGTTGTAACAAGTGTAAGATATATAAGATGTTAATAATATAGGAAAGTAGGTACAGGATATATTATAACTCTGTACCACACAAGTGTCCAGTAAACTAAAACTGCTGCTGCTGCTGCTAAGTCGATTCAGTCATGTCCGACTCTGTGCGACCCCATAGACGGCAGCCCACCAGGCTCCCCCGTCTCTGGGATTCTCCAGGCAAGAGTACTAGAGTGGGGTGCCATCGCCTTCTCCAAACTAAAACTAGTCTAATATAAAATGTTTTCCTGAAAAATACATAATAGATATACTTTTAAAAGATCTTCTGATATAGTATTTGCAGAGAAAGATGCTTTTTAGTTTATAAATTATTTCCATAATTTGCGACAGTTCTCACATCTGCTACTATAAAATTCACTGCAGCTTCTCTGTCTCTTGGGAAAAAAAGTGCATTTAATTATCAGTGAAATTCAACTCCAGCTTGTTATGATGAATGATTTGAACCTGTCAGCTTTTTTTTCTCCCTAAAAACAAAAGAAATGAAATGAAATACAGTCTTCCTCCTTTACTTCCTTCCTTCCACCTGCTTTATTTAATTGATGAAGGTTTGAGCTTTTATTAATCTTTTTGAGCTCCTCTGTAAGATGCAGAAAAAGCCAATATGATATCATTGTATCCAGCTAATGTGTGTGCTTTGTGAAATTGATACACCCTGCCAAGACATAAATTACTTAAGCTTTGATAAATGTGTTGAAATCAGGGAATGTTCAAACAGATAAAGCACAGCAATTCCTCTTTTTCTCCCTTTTTTAAACTCCATTTCGTGCAAGCAGTTAAATGTTTTTGCATTATTATTGTAATATGATGGGACAAAAGACAGCAGTGATATTGATAGTAGCATAGAGAACCCCCGCAAGTACAAAAGCAATGGGGGATACAGCCTTGTGCTTTTCAGATAGCATCTAACAACCTTGCCTTGAACAGACTGGTTTGCCAACAGGTTCAGATCCACTTCAGTCCTCTCCCAGCATGTCGTATCACTGAAATTGTCTACAAAGGAGTGAGTATCCTTCCAGACACTTTGCACTTTCAGATCCTTTGCTGACTCATTTGGTAGGCTGAAATCAAAGATCCACAAACACATTTTATTAGCAAAGAATGCTCACCTGTCCCTGTGATCTGGATATGACTCAGATGTCAGTGAGACTGGAACACGAAGAAGCATTTGATTGATGCTCTAGGGTTGATTTCTACTCATTAACTTATCCTATGGCATTGAACAAGTTGCTTGATTGATCACTAATCAGTTCCTTGGAGACCTGAGAATCCATATCATCTTTTGAAGACAATTTTTGAATAGGAGGCATGGAACTATCCATTGGATAATGTAAGACCCATCAGTCTCTGAGTGCCTTTTGCCAGAGATTGGGCTCAGTAATTTCCATCCATTTTTTAAATTTTGTCCTTACAATCAACCAACAAAGGAGGCATAGATGTGAAAATTGGGGCTCATGTCAAGGGACAATGAGGTCATCAGGCAGCAAATCCTATGCTTTTTCCACCATGCTGCTTCCATATTGGGAGTATATTGGATGAGTGTGGGTGGGGTTGTGGTTCATTCAAACCCCAGTCATCCCTGAGTAGGTCTTTCGAGGTTAAGCATCAGCCTTGGGAACTTGGGTCACACAACTATCTATGTAGCCCTGTTTAGGAGAGGGTGTCTTCTCAGTAGTGACGCCCGCATTTAAGCAGCATTCTAGGGAGAAGACTGAACAAGTTATACCACAGGGAGAGACAGTTGGGAGAAGAGGTACAACTCGCAGCTTTTAAAGACAACTAAACACATATTTGTTTTTTTAATTATACTCTTCTGCCTATATATATCATCATCAAATAGCTTTTTGAAATTTGAGTTTAGATTTGGAAATCAGTACTTGTAAGAACTGTCCATATATTTTAGAGTAATAAATAAGTTGAAGAAGTGAAGTGAAGTCACTCAGTCGTGTCTGACTCTTTGCGACCCCATGTACTGTAACCTACCAGGTTTCTCCATCCATGGGATTTTCCAGGCAAGAATATTGGAGTGGGTTGCCATTACCCAGCTTTTCTCAATTTGTTTAATGTTGTTGTCAAAGCAAAGTCTAGAGTAAAACAAAAAAAGTAAAAGATGCATACATCTACTTTTTATCTAAGGAATCCTCAATGACAGTTTTCACTGAAACAGAGAACAATTATAGATCTGTGCTTAAGAGTTAAATTGCATTATTTTTACATAGGCAAACCTTAAAATCAAAGGCAACTTGAGCAGATTTGAACCTAAAGAGTATTGTGTTAGAATATACTTTTTAAGAATCAAATTTAGTTTTCAATCCTCATCTGTAGAATCTTTCCTGAAGAATATAAGAGTGTTTCTAAAAGCAAATAATTACCTCTAATTTATCTGTTTGGTAAGTTTTGTGTTCTTTTTTTCACTTTCTTAGGGTGAGTTACCTATATTTGGGTCAAATTGTTACAACATCAGTTACTACAATGAAAATCTGTAGTATTTTTTAAAATTAATAAGCGAATTTTTGAGTAAATATTATTGAGTCATCTCAGAACCATCACATCAGAAGTCCTAGAGATAAGAGAAGGACCTCATAATGTCCATCTCACAATAGAACTCATCATGTATTTTAAAATGCACCAATATCAGTTAGCCTGAGACTCTACGTGATTGAAAACTTGTCACTGTACAATAAGTTTAACACTGATAGGTTTTCAATAACAGAAAAAGGAGAAAATCAGGCAAAGCATCAAGAAAAATGACCCAAGCAGAAAAAACTCAGAAAAATGTACAATGTGAAACAAGCATTTTAAGATAAAAAGAGCATATTGGTGCTGGTAGTACAGAGTGTTGTCATACTTGTGTAAAAAAAAAGTATTTTTGAATGGAAAAATGGATCTTTATTCTACTAACACAGTATTAATTGGGAACACTGCCCAGAGGTAAAGAATGTGGTAAAGAATCCGCCTGCCAGTGCAGGAGACCCAAGAGATAGGGGTTCGATTCCTGGGTCAGGAAGATCCCCTGGAGTAGAAAATGGCAACCTGCTCCAGTATTCTTGCCTGGGAAATCCCCTGGACAGAGGACCCTGCTGGGATACAGTCCTTTGGATCAGAAAGAGTCGGATATGACTGACTGTCACTGTCACTAGTGGCTATATGTTAATCTGTGGGGTCTCTAAAGAGTTGGACACGACTAAGCACTTGAGCACAAGCATATTATGTATGAGTAAGAATTGAAGGTTTTTTTTGTTTGTTTTTGTTTTTTTTTTTTTAAGCAAGCTAAAAGGGATTTATCTTGTGAAAGATAGGAAGAAAGACAGGAGTGAAGGAAGAGAATAGGAAATTGGACAAATTGGGGAATATAGATCAGGAAATTAAGTTCTTTAGTACCGGCCATTCTCAGGATTAGTAGGTGTGGCTGTCGACATTGACCAAGCAGGGCACATCTCATGAAATATTGGATAAAGGTGAAAACAAATAATAGCAAGAATCATAATCACAGAGAAGAGAAACTGGACCTTGATCAGCTAGGGGTTTCTTATCTATCCATGTGTCCTTGACTGTGTCCTTGGAGAGAGGACAGGACAAGTCACCTGGACCAGGTTGCATTAGCTCTTAGCAACCTCAAGTCCTATCTGTAGCCAGTACTGACTTCCATGGGCTGTCTGACCAGTTGATCTCAATGAGGCTGTGTGCATATTGTAATGAAGAGTGTTCAAAGTCAGAAAACGAGTGACAGTATCAGAAATACCCAGAATATTTTGAGCCAGAAATCCTGAGTAATGATCCCTCTTTTTCTGGTGACTATGCCAGTCCTTCAACACCAGGAGAGAGAAAGAAGTATTGACTTCAGGATGTGTGAGACCCTAGGACCAGAGAGTATGAATTCAGGTTTTCAAAACAATAAGAATGTGCAGAGTATCAGTTTGCCCTTCTGCCAAGCCTCAGTAATTTAGAGAAGAGAATTTTGGGAAATACTAGACAAGAGTGGGAAAAGCCTTCGGGAATTAATCAATGGGATCAATATATATTATGTGCCCCCTCCCCACCAAAGCAGAAAACAAAAAAGAAAAATCCACACACACATTTAAGTCCTTGCATTCCTCCTCTAAAGTGTTCAGGGACAAGTTATAGGTGAAAACACTTCTCATGAAACTCTATTAGGATTTAAACTTTGATGAATGTATAAAATATAACCTCATATTATTAAACTCTACCATAGAGTCAAGTGTAAAATTTACAATCCAAGCTATGCCAGTTTTTTTTTTTTTTTTCTCAAAACTGAATTGAAAGCAATAATTCTTGTAATAATCTGAGACTGGTTTTACCAGGTACTTCACCAAGTTTGAAAGGGTTGGGGAAACAGTACATAAAAACAGCCCCACTTCCTTCTCATCCTTTCCATCACGCTGACAGTTTTCCAGAGAATCATTACCAGAGTGGTTTGTGCCATTAGAGATAAGAGGCTATCTGTGTTTCCACGAGAAACCTCTATTTTCCAGACTTTATAATTCATCTATAAATATCCACTCCAAGCAGCAGTTTCATATATTATGAATCTGTCTCTCAAAATTCATATTGACTTAACTAAATGATTTTTAGAAATCATGAAGACTCTTACACTGCAAAGAGAATTAGAAGAAAATCAAATGCAAATAAAGTGCTGTGTTTCAGGGGGAATGATTTGAATCAAAATACTGTGGAATCCATAAAACATAGGCACATGATTCTTTCTTAGCAATTCTATCTTTCAGGGTATTATTCAGTTGTAATAAAATGTATTTATCAACAATTAATTAATTTAAAATATACATCTCCAATTTATTTCTGCTTCTATAAAGGCAGATAATTTGAGATTATATTTTTTCAACTAAATATTTTATAGAACTTCATATTATTATTCATACTACTTTTAATTAAAGAATTTAAAATAGAATTATATCAAGTTATGAAATTATATGACATAAGCTTTTGAATATAATAATATGCTTGCTATCTACAAATATATTTTAAGAGTCTTATCAATACCTTATATTCAGATGGCTTCTAGCTCCATGGTAGAAATCTCAGCTTACTAAAGCTATTTTCTACCTAAAAAAAAAAGACCTTACAAATTGAATGTTTTTATCAAATAAGAGACCAAAAAATACTATATCCCCCAATCTGGGAAGATAGAATTGTAAAGATTAGGAGACAGAGACTAAAGCCACATCAACCCATTAAAATGAAATGCAGTCATCCCTTGGTATCCATGGAGGATTGGCTTCAAGATCCCCTTGGATACCAAAATCCAGGGATGTTTAAATTCCTTATATAAGATAGTTTAGTATTTGCATATAACCTATGCACATACTTCTGTATATTTTAAACCATCTCTAGATTATTTATAATGCCGAATACGAAGTGAATAGTTGCCAGAATGTGACATATTCAAGTTTTGCTTTTTGGAAATTTCTGTGTTTGAGTTGGGGGCAGTTGGGACTTTTTGTTTAGTTTTAATTTCAATTCAGTGTTGGTTGAATCCAGTGGATTCAGAACCTGCGTATACAAAAAACCAACTGTCCTCTCTTCCTAATCTCATCATTTCCATGTTTGTACTCACAGATTTATACTGCTTGAATGACATGGTCATCTTGTTACACTGCAGAGCGCCACTGTGTATGTGAAATGGTATTTAGCAGGAAGCGAAATAATACTACAAGAATTGCCCCAGGGCTTTGGCTTTGGTATGTGTGGACTCACAGCCCAACCTAAAGTATATTTTTCTTTCTTCCTTTCGAACAGCTGTTTTGTGACAGTGAGAAGGTGGTGCATGCCACGGAGGGACTGGATTGGGAAGATAAAGATGCCACAGGGACCCTGGTGGGTAACGTGGTGCACTCGCGAATCATCAACCCTCTGCGCCTGTTTGTTAAACAGTCTCCAGTCCCCAAGCCTGGACACTTGGCCTATGCGGACAGCATGGAGAACTTTTGGGATTGGTTGGCCAACATCACGGAAGTTCAGGAGCCGTTGGCAAGAACTAAAAGGAGGCCAATAGTGAAAACAGGAAAATTTAAGAAAATGTTTGGATGGGGTGACTTCCATTCCAACATTAAAACTGTGAAACTCAACCTCCTCATCACAGGGAAAATCGTTGACCATGGAAATGGAACCTTCAGTGTTTATTTCCGACATAATTCCACCGGCCTGGGCAACGTTTCAGTGAGTTTGGTACCCCCCTCCAAAGTGGTGGAGTTTGAAGTTTCCCCTCAGTCTACCTTGGAGACCAAGGAATCCAAATCTTTCAACTGTCGCATTGAGTATGAAAAAACAGATCGGGCCAAGAAGACCGCCCTGTGCAATTTTGACCCATCCAAGATCTGCTACCAGGAGCAGACTCAGAGCCATGTATCCTGGTTGTGTTCCAAGCCCTTCAAGGTCATTTGCATCTACATTGCCTTTTACAGTGTTGATTATAAACTTGTGCAAAAGGTCTGTCCTGACTACAATTACCATAGCGAGACTCCCTACTTATCTTCTGGCTGAATCTTCCCATGGCCAATAAAAAGGAAGGATAAATATATACTCAATTATTAATAGAACCACCAAGAACCAAGCTCAGCTCTCCATGGCAAAGGATCCCTTTTGTTTCTGGCAGTGAACCTTCATTCCCTATAAGGTTTTCACATTTAAAAAAGAAAAAGAAACATCTTAAAAGTTGAAATGTGTTTGTTATGATCATAAGTACCTTAATCTAAACAGTCAAACTGTGTATGAAACCATCACTCTCTCATAAGATCTCTCTCCTAAGGCTGACTCCTCCAGCTATTCTTATTTCTCTAAGAGTTGATGGTAGTAGCAACATGGAACAGGAAAGAACCAAATAATGCATGTGATAAACATTGCTCTTGAAATGGGCCTGCCTTTGAAGTATGTTTTGGAAAGTTACCTTAAAAATAGCAGATCCAGTAAAGTAACTGAAAAGATTGTATTTGATAGATGAATCACATTTCTGACATTGAATTCTTTTTTATTGCTGTCTTTTTTCCCATGTCTGTGCTGTTAGTGATATGAGAGATGAAGGGGTAAAATTTGCTTCAAAACTCATGTGTGAAGTTACAACGCCCCAGTGGAATGAAACACATTATTATCTGAGCTAGAGTTGAGTGGAGTGGGATTTAAACACTTACCCTTGGGTTGGTCACCATCCTTAGGATTCTCATCTGAGTAGTAATATTGGCATATTAAAAACGCAAATCTGGATGTATTGGAAGTCAGTTCAACAATGATGATGATCAGGATGTTTTTAGATTACTTTGCCAGATTCAATGATGTGAGATTGTCAAAAATATCACAACTCTGTTTTCCCCCTGTAACCTAATTCTATTCATTTGGTGGTATGATTTTTGTATACCTATGTAGAACAACTTTGAAATTGAGAGAAAGCAATTGTTTCCTAGGCTAGCTAGAATGGGAGAAAGATTGAAATTGGAAGGAGGAAATTCCAGGATGATGTATTCATTATTTCTAGCCTGTTAGATTAAGTTCTCCTTGCATTTAGCTACTTAAATGAAGGATCAAATTGTGGAAATAAGGAGTTTATTTAAATAATGCTAATTATTATCGTGCTAATAACCAAGACACATGACTCCCTAGGCTTTTGGGATAACTTCTTAATGAATGTTGCATCATAACCACCTTCTCTTCATCTTCTCTGAGGGGGTCAAATATCATCTGTGTCGTAGAGGTGGATGATCTTTGAATTAGCACAGAGAGAGAATCTGGTTGACCAGTAAAAAAAGTGTTTCTAGAACCTGGAAGATTCATGGAATGGTTACTCCTTTTACGATAGCTGTCAACTGTTTTCCCCCTTCTTATCTGTAAAATATCAAAGTAAAACACTGAATTGACAACTGAAGGAAGAACAAAATGCTCTTACTATAAAATGCTCTTACTACGTTGTTCAAAAAGCCAATAGCTCTCGTCTATTTTGCATCTCTAGTCCTTTCCTTTTCCTGGTGATACCTGCACAGTGTTTGTTTTTTGTCTTTTGTAAAAATTGTACTAAGCTTAGTGTGTGGTAATACAGGCTTGAAATTTTTGCTCTGAGTTCACCGGGTGCTTTTGTAATTTTGTGGTTGGTGTGAAATACTTTGAGACATCATTTTATTTTAACCTAGGAACAAGATTAAACTCCTATTTACTGTAAAATATGTGGAAACCATATGTGTATATACACTTAGATTTCCTGTGTACAGAGAAAGTATGTGTACACATTTCTATGTAAATAAAAAGAATTTCCTAAATCTGTCACATGACTTTAAGTTTTTGTTTTTTTAAAGATTGTTCTTGTTTCTTTTCTTCACAATGGTTTAGTGTGTGTGTGCTTGTGTGTGTATGCATTATCAACTGAACATTCAGATCTTCCATATGTTCATATTAAACAGAGTAATTAGGCCATGGAGATTATAAAGCAGAGTAAAATAATAATCCATACAAACCACTTGGCACATAGCTTGGTGTCTAGTAAGAATTCTGTGAGCTTCCATTAAGATTTATTATTACAAATGAAAGGTGATTTTAAATTGTCTAATGTTCAAAAGTTGAGTGGTATAAACACTATATCTATATAAAGAATAAACTAAATCGGTTTGCACAATTCTTAGATTTTAGCAGGATTTGTGGGATTAAAAAATAAAGAAAGAAAGTTCCTCAGGCATGTTTTTTAATTGGCATAGAACATATGCCACATATATTTTTTAGACATAATTTCATTTCAAAGCCTACATAATTGTCAGTAATGGTGCTTGGCACAATGTAAATCAGATCCCATTTAAACATGCAAATGCACACATTCCTACAAAACCACTTTTGCCTTAGAGTACTGCAGTTGAGGAAAAGGACATTCACGTAAGCTAATTTTATGCCCAATCACAAATTGTTCAAAATAGCCAGGACATGGAAGCAACCTAGATGTCCATCAGCAGATGAATGGATAAGAAAGCTGTGGTACATATACCCAATGGAGTATTACTCAGCCATTAAAAAGAATACATTTGAATCAGTTCTAATGAGGTGGTTGAAACTGTAGCCTATTATACAGAGTGAAGTAAGCCAGAAAGAAAAACACCAATACAGTATACTAACGCATATATATGGAATTTAGAAAGATGGTAACAATAACCCTGTATACAAGACAGCAAAAGAGACACTGGTGTATAGATCAGTCTTATGGACTCTGTGGGAGAGGGAGAGGGTGGGGAGATTTGGGAGAATGGCATTTAAACATGTATAATATCATGTATGAAACGAGTTGCCAGTCCAGGTTCGATGCACGATACTGGATGCTTGGGGCTGGTGCACTGGGACGACCCAGAGGGAGGGTATGGGGAGGGAGGAGGGAGGAGGGTTCAGGATGGGGAACAAAGGTATACCTGTGGTGGATTCATTTCGATATTTGGCAAAACTAATACAATATTGTAAAGTTTAAAAATAAAATAAAATTTAAAAAAACACACAAAAATAAATAAAATAAAATGAGATTTAAACTAATAGAGTGAATACCTAAAAACAATATAACATTGTGTGTCAATTATGCCTCCATAAAAAATTAATTAAAAAAAATTTTTTTAAACACTAGCAGAAATTTAATCTTCAGGGAGATGTTAGGCATCGTCTCAGGATCTCTCTATTTATGAGAAAGCAAACTAGTCTTAAGACCTTTTCACCCCTCTGCAGAAACAATCTTGTTACTCATCGCCACACAGAATCAGGAAGGAGGCTGTATTTCCGTGACTATGAACAAGGTGACCATACCGGCCATAGCTGCTGTAAAATCTGGGGAGGGGAAATGAGAAAATAAAAAAGACAAAACTTTTGGACACCATGTAGCACAGCAGTAATCAGTGAAAAGAAAACAATTTTCCTTCATCCTTCTACTTGGTACTTGAAATTTCAACACATTCTCCTGATCTAAAATACCCCAGCAGTAATGAGTGTGGTCCTCCAACACGTCTGTTCGTAAGAGAACCTGATTCATAGCATATTATATCCTGTAATCTTTATTGTCCAACACTGTTATTCTGCAACACCTTTCTTCTTTATTTGAAGAACTTTATATGACCCAGATGCTACATGCTACATTTTAGGCACAACTGCTACATCTTAAGCATTCCACAACTGGCTAATCCTATCTCCATTAGAGACATGGTTCTGCTGGGTGGGAGCCGCCCTCATGGCTTAGGGGTTCCACACTTAAATATTCAAAGTGCGGTTGTCATATTAGCAGTATTACCTGTAAGCCTGTTAGAAATACAGAGTCTCGGGTCCTGCCTCCGACACTGAATTGGAGTTTTCATTTTAACAAGATCACCACGTGACTTGTATTTACATTAAAGACTGAGAGGTACTTCCTTAGAAACTCTGAGTTAGTAAATGGAGTTAGTAAATTAGGAATTAAAAATCTGCATCTTAAGAAACTTTGGTTACAGTGGTTCAAATGGGCTTCTGACAATACTTTTGAAAATGATTGAAGGAATAGACCCTTTGAAAAATGAAAATTAAATGAGTAGATTGATAACAAAATAAAGAAAAGTAAACCAATATTAATGTACAGAAGAACAGTATTTCAAAGAGAGTGCAGCCTACACTATCTGATGGTTCAGACTTCTCATTTGACAGATAAGCAAAACCAGGACCCCATCGGAGTCAAGGACATGCCCACTTAGTAAGTGACAAAGCCAACTGAAATGCAAGTCTCCTGCCTCCTTGTCCCAGGTCTTGTGTTACAGTAGAAAGGTAAGTTGAAGCAGATATTCAAAACAAAACAAAAAATAATTGCAGTGAGTTTATAAGAAGACATGACCCAGAAGTCAAAACTAAACACGAAAAAGGCTGGAAACACTCTGCAAAATCCTCAGGATTGTGATACATCTATGAAAACAAATTTTTTAAAGCTTAAACTACACAAAAGTAAACTCAGAATAAAGCCATTTTGTCCAAAGATGAGCATCCTAGGATGTATTAGAGGTATGACTGGCTAAGAATTAACAGCAGTAGAGCACAGGAGTTGACAGAATTTTCAACAGATTTTAATACCTGAGAATATATTTTCATAGAAATAGGTAAATGGGGTGGAATGCCTCCATAGCCTAAAGGTCCAACTTTACTTAATAAAGAATCTTAAATTAATTTATTGCCTATAAAATAAAGGGTGGCATCATGCATTTTTATTTGCAGTTAAAACTATAGTTAACCTCAAGTTAATCAGAACTTTCAATGAATGGAAATTTCATGTCTCCCATTGTCAGTGACAAATTATAGGCAAACAAACTCTTGCTAGAAGTTTTTTTTCCTTCATAAAAATCTTGTAAAATATATTCAGGGGTCATTTAATATTCACCTCATGTCTTACCCCCTACTGCAAGGTCTGGAACCCTGGGAACGTATCCCATTCTGCTTCATTTGTAATCTTCCCTTTTTATCATCCCTCTCAGCTCCACCATAAATAGTCTATAATTTCTTCTCAGAAGGAATGAGTTGACTGTGCCCTCTACAGCACAGGACAAAGTATCTGGTATATAGTAGGTACTTGATCATTATTTGTCACTTGATTTTTAAAAAATCTCTGACAAAAAACAGTGACTATTCAAGACTTACTTTACCCACCTAACATGAATTTTCTTGCACCATTCCAAGATGAAGACACTGCTCCAGCCTAATGTGATACTCACTGAATGCTAGCTCCCAGAACCACAGAAATGTAGAAGATGGAAACATGTTTGGAAGTGATCTAGAATAGGTTTTGTTTATCAGATAATTGGAGAGACTTCCCTGGCAGTCCAGTGGTTGAGACTCTGTGCTTCCACTGCAGGGGGCATGGGTTCAATCCCTGTTCAGGGATCTATCTTGCATGCCATACAGTGTAGCCCAAAAATTGATTAATTAATTAATTAACATTTTTTTAAAAAGAGAGAAGCAGAGGACCAAAAAAGAAAAAAAAGAAAGAATTGGGGACCGGGTGAGGTTTAACAGCCTGGTTATTTATATTGTTCTTCCTGCCTGTATAAAGCCATTTTTCTCTTCTTTATTATTCCACATTACTGATGTTCTGTATTTGTGTTACAGACTGTCAGCTGGCCACCAGCATGGAGCCTCTGCCTTCTCCTATTGAAGTGGGAGGGTCAAGGGTGTGGCCAGCCTGCCTGACTGCATCCCCCTGCCCCTCAAGCAGTGAGGTGTGTGGCCTGGTTGCTGAGCTGGAGCTGGTAGAATATAGAGCAAGGGATGTGTCAACTTATGTAAAAGCACATCAGGCTTGTCCATGCTATTTTCCCTTCGACTGTTTCAGATAGATGACTAAAAGGACCTGAGATGCTGCCCAGTAAAGGGGGCAAAGCAACTGTCCATCTGAGTGTCTTTCCAACCATGAAGGAGAGCCACCCAGCTAACCAAAAGCCCACCCTGGACTTCTACAGGAGAAATAAACATGTATGTTATTCTTTAAGCCATTGAATTACTGGGATGGATTTGTTACTGCATCTTAGTGTGAATTAACTAATAAAATGGAGCAGGACTGTATGGTCCTTGCACCCTGCCCGCATGGCCCCCGCCCCCCGCCACTGTGTCTTCTGCCTGCCTTTTGCCTGTAGAAAACTTCAAAGAACAAGTTTAATCTGAGAAGTGAGAAATGCTGAAACAAAGGAAAACAGTCAAAGGAGACTAAATAATAATAATGTAGTCATTAAGCATTGGCAAAGACCTTTAGTTCTTTCTCAAGGGCTGTAGATAATATTCTGAGCCATATTCTGTGAGCTGTCTTATGGATACTAAAGCCTCAGGTGGAGAAGTTAACTACATGATGACCAGACTGTGCCCAGGACTTGAGTTGCCACAATTCCAAGAATTGACCGCAAAGAAATGGGAAAAAATGGACCCTGGAACTGAAGATTAACTGTACCTGAAACATTCAAGATGATGCTGGTCAGACCACTAATGACCAATTTGAAGATGACTGTTAGATGATCTGCTGTTTCTTCATGTAGCCCCTGCCCCACAAGATGTCTTTCACCCCTTGCTTGTGGACTTGGGAGGGGAGAGTCAGGTGGACATATGTCCACCATCCTCCCCCTCACGTTCCCAGAATCTGAAATAAAACAAACTTTCCTTTCCATCAACCTGGCCTATTTATTGGCTTTTTAAAATTTTTAATTTATTTCTTTTAATTGGAGGCTAATTACTTTACAATATTGAAGAGGTTTTTGCCATACATCAACTTGAATCAGCCATGGGCATACACGTGTTCCCCATTCTGAACCCCCTTCCCACCTCCCTCCCCATCCCATCCCTCAGGGTCATCCCAGTGCACCAGCCCTGAGCACCCTGTCTCACGCATCGAACCTGGATTGGGGATCTGTTTCACATATGATAATATACATGTTTCAATGCTATTCTCTCAAATCATCCCACCCTTGCCTTCTCCCACAGAGTCCAAAAGACTGTTCTATACATCTTTGTTTCTTTTGCTGTCTCACATATAGGGTCACCATTACCATCTTTCTAACTTCCATATATAAGCATTAGTATACTATATTGGTGTTTTTCTTCCTGACTTACTTCACTCTGTATAATAGGCTCCAGTTTCATCCACCTCATTAGAACTGATTAAAATGTATTCTTTTTAATGGCTGAATAATATTGCATTGTGTATAAGTACCACAGTTTTCTTATCCATTCATCTGCCCATGGACATCTACGTTGCTTCCATGTTCTGGCTATTATAAACAGTGCTGCGATGAACATTGGGGTACATGTGTCTCTTTCAATTCTGGTTTCCTCAGTGTGTATGCCCAGCAGTGGGATTTCTGGGTCATATGGTAGTTCTATTTCCAGTTTTTTAAGGAATCTCCACACTATTCTCCATAGTAGCGGTACTAGTTTGCATTCCCACCAACAGTGTAAGAGGATTCCTTTTTCTCCACACCCTCTCCAGCATTTATTGTTTGTAGACTTTTGGATAGCAGTATTCTTACCAGCGTGAGATGGTACCTCATTGTGGTTTTGATTTGCATTCCTCTGATAATGAGTGATGTTGAGCATCTTTTCATGTGTTTGTTAGCCATTGTATGTCTTCTTTGGAGAAATATCTGTGTAGTTATTTGGCCTGTTTTTTGATTGGATCGTTTATTTTTCTGGAATTGAGCTGCAGGAGCTGCTTGTATATTTTTGAGATTAGTTCTTTGTCAGTTGCTTCGTTTGCTATTATTTTCTCCTATTCTGAAGGCTGTCTTTTCACCTTGCTTATAGTTTCCTTCATTGTGCAAAAGCTTTTATTAATTAGGTCCCATGAGTTTATTCATTTCTTTTATTTCCATTACTCTTGGAGGTGGGTCATAGAGGATCCTGCTGTGATTTATGTTGGAGAGTGTTTTGCCTATGTTTTCTACTAGGAGTTTTATAGTTTCTGGTCTTACATTTAGATCTTTAATCCATTTTGAGTTTATTTTTGTGTATGGTGTTCGAAAGTGTTCTAGTTTCATTCTTTTACAAATGGTTGACCAGTTTTCCCAGCACCACTTGTTAAAGAGATTGTCTTTTCTCCATTGTATATTCTTTCCTCCTTTGTCAAAGATAAGGTGTCCATAGGTGCATGGATTTATCTCTGGGCTTTCTATTTTGTTCCATTGATCTATATTTCTGTCTTTGTGCCAGTACCATACTGTATTGATGACTGTAGCTTTGTAGTATAGCCTGAAGTCAAGCAGGTTGATTCCTCCAGGTCCATTCTTCTTTCTCAAGATTGCTTTGGCTAGTCTAGGTTTTTTGTATTTCCATACAAATTGTGAAATTATTTGTTCTAGTTCTGTGAAAAATATTGTTGGTAGCTTGATAGGGATTGCACTGAATCTATAGATTGCTTTGGATTGTATACTCATTTTCACTATATTGATTATTCTGATCCATGAACATGGTATATTTCTCTATCTATTTGTGTCATCTTTGATTTCTTTCATCAATGTTTTATAGTTTTCTATATATAAGTCTTTTGTTTCTTTAGGTAGATTTATTCCTAAGTATTTTATTCTTTTCATTTCAATGCTGAATGGAATTGTTCCCTTAATTTCTCTTTCTGTTTTTTCATTGTTAGTGTATAGGAATGAAAGGGATTTCTGTGTATTAATTTTATATCTTACAACTAGAAAAGGAAAAAATGAAGAACCCCAGGGTTAGTAGGAAAGAAATCATAAAAATTAGGGCAGAAATAAATGCAAAAGAAACAAAAGAGACCATAGCAAAAATCAACAAAGCCAAAAGCTGGTTCTTTGAGAAGATAAATAAAATAGACAAACCATTAGCCAGACTCATCAAGAACCAAAGGGAGAAGAATCAATCAACAAAGTTAGAAATGAAAATGGAGGAATCACAACAGAAAACACAGAAATACAAAGGATCATAAGAAACTACTATCAGCAACTATATGCCAATAAAATGGACAACCTGGAAGAAATGGAAAAATTCCTAGAAAAGTATAACTTTCCAAAACTGAACCAGGAAGAAATCAAAAATCTTAACAGACCCATCACAAGCATGGAAATCAAAACTGTAACCTATCCTATTCACCTATCCTATTCAAACTCTTCCAGAAAATTGCAGAGGAAGGTAAACTTCCAAACTCATTCTATGAGGCCACCATCACCCTAATACCTAAACCAGACAAAGATGCCACACAAAAAAGAAAACTACAGGCCAATATCACTGATGAACAAAGATGCAAAAATCCTTAAAAAAATCCTAGCAAACAGAATCCAACAACATATTAAAAAGGTCATACATCATGACCAAGTGAGCTTTATCCCAGGGATGCAAGGATTCTTCAATATCCACAAATCAATCAATGTAATACACCACATTAACAAGTTGAAAGATAAAAACCATATGATTAACTCAATAGATGCAGAGAAAGCCTTTGACAAAACTCAACATCCATTTATGATAAAAACCCTCCAGAAAGCAGGATTAGAAGGAACATACCTCAACTTAATAAAAGCTATATATGACAAACCCACAGCAAACATTATCCTCAATGTGAAAAATTGAAAGCATTTCCCCCAAAGTCAGGAACAAGACAAGGGTGCCCACTCTCACCACTACTATTCAACATAGTTTTGGAAATTTTAGCCACAGCAATCAGAGAAGAAAAAGAAATAAAAGGAATCCAGATTGGAAAAGAAGAAATAAAACTCTCACTATTTGCAGATGGCATGATCCTCTACATTGAAAACCCTAAAGACTCCACGAGAAAATTACTAGAGCTAACCAATGAATATTTATGGGATTTTGAGCAGCAAAGCAGCAGGAACCAACACATAACACTCTCTTCAGTAACAGTAATACAAATGGTGCATAAGATCTCTATCTGTGTGCCCACTTGGATCTCTATTTGAATTATTTCAGTCTCTCAGGCATTACAGTAATAATTTCATACACACAACTTTTATCTTGCCTTACTGTTTATATTTCATGTGTTCCATCATCAAAGAAGAAAAGAGTAAGTTCACCAAAGCCAGAGATTACATTTTATACTTTTTTGGAATGTCCCACAATGCCCAAATAAAGTTATTGCCCTTTAAGTGATTTCTAGCTGATGTTATACTGCTTTAAAAGTTAACATAGGAAATTATGTACTTAAAACATTTGCTTTAATGACTCATTAAAAAATAAAGATGGAGAATTCTTAAAAAATAATAACACAGCATTTTAAGAATCATGCTAATTCTACTTCACCTAATAAAACAGGAAAGAAGAGTATATTTTTCTTTCCTGTCTTTGTTTTTTGTCAGTGACGTGCTTACGTAGATTCATAATTCCAAAGATATCAATATGATACACAATAAAGTACTCACTCCCACCACTCTGCTTCCTCTCCAAAGGAAAACTATTGTATAAAAACCATATGTACCCTGGCAGAGATAAATGAATATGTTCAGAAGTGTTTTAAATGATTCAAAATGTTTTATTCAGTTTCCCCAGATTCTCCCTTTTGTGTGTATTTGTTTAGTTGAAGCTTTATGATGTTTATTTGTTATTGTTTCCTTCTTTAATTCAACAAATCACTTTCAAATATCAAGTATTTTTAATTTAAATTTATTAATTTACTTTTTATTTTTAATTGGAGGATAGTTGCTTTACAATATTGTGATGGTTTCTGCCATACATCAACATGAATCAACAGTCATCCATACATATATGTCCCCTCCCTCTTGAACCTCCCTCCACACCCCACTCCTGTAAGTTGTCACAGAGCACCAGCTTTGGATTCCCTGCATCATACAGCAAATTCCCACTGGCGATCTATTTTACTTATGGTAATGTATATGTTTCAATGCTATTCTCTCAAATCATCCCATACTGTGTCCAAAATTCTGTCCTTTATGTCTACGTCTCCTTTGCAGCCCTACAAATAGGATCATCAGTACCATCTTTCTAGATTCCATATAATTTAAAAATATTAAATACTGTTAATGCAAAAAGTATTATTAAATTTTAAAATATTCTTAAAATAATAATAAGAATCTCATCACCAATAAATTAAATATATTTTTCCTGTCTGTACCCATATATAAAGATATGTGTGTATACATGCATATATACACAGTTTTTATGTCATTGCAATAGGTACAGTATGGTAACATGATAAATATGCCATTATATCTTATATACAAAATTTTTGACTGGAATATAAAGATACTAAATACATTTCCTCGGTAAATCATATGAGAAATGCTGTATGGCTCAATATGTCCTCAAAAATGGAATAACCCCAGGATTGTATGAGTAATAGGACCATCTCTACTTTCTCTTTCTTGTCATCCACACTATAACAAACAGAGGTCCCACAGAATTATTCTAGTCCCGAAAACATAAAACAATTTTGCAGAACTTGGCCAAAGAGAAATTACAAACCCTCATTAAGAGAGTTAAGCTCAATGGCATCTGGGAAGCCAGCTCAATCTTGGATCCCCGCTAGCACTAATGAGGCAAATGTAGTCCATCATTAGCATAGTCCCACTCCACTCGTTTCTTGGAAGAACCATTCAAATCACAGTATAACAAAGTGAAAGAGTCTTTACAAGAAAGGAGAGCTAATGTTTATTGATGTTTACTATGGGTCTGGTATTCTTGCCTGGGAAATCCCATGGATAGAGGAGCCTGGCTGGCTACAGTACATGGGGTCACAAAGAGTCAGACATGACTAACACACCTTGACACATGGCTTTGACACCATCCTAGATACTTTTCAAATAAGTACCAACTTTGAAGTCAGCTCAACCTAGATTTGTATCTTGAGCCTGCCATTTAATAGCTGTGCAACCTGGTGGGCACTAGTGGCAAAGAACCTGCCTACCAATGCAGGAGACATAAGAGACACGGCTTCAGTCCCTGGGTTGGGAAGATCTCCTGGAGGAGGGCATGGCAACCCACTCTAGTGTTGTCACCTGAAGAATCCCATGGACAGAGGAGCCTGGGGGCTACAGTCCATAGTGTTGCAAAGAGTCAGACATGATTGAAGCAACTTAGTACAGCATAAACGCATGCATGCATGACCTTGAGTCATTTGCTGAACTTCTCTGAGTTTTCTCATCTTCAAAATGGAGTTAGAATACCTGGTTCACAGCAGTGTTGAGGTGAAAGTAAATTTCACATAAATTATGAAACAGACAGTTAAGAACCCTAAAGAACAATATTCTTTTAATTATTTTCTATTACATTTATAAAATGCAGTCATAACAAAGCCTGTGTAACTAATTATATTTCATTGTTTTTATTCAAAATCTCTCCCTCTAAAGTACTTGGTATATCAGTGAAAATGTCCTTAATACCAGGCTTAAAGCAATATATGCAGGAAACAAGTAGTTGGATTTCTCAGGCATCTTCGGAGAGATATCTACCCAAGATGTTTCCTTTCCTCCTTTGGGAGAAGTTGAATATTTCGACACGGTGCCCTGCACAGAGAAAGTTGATTTTAAAAACAAGCTACAGCTAAATTCTTAAAGTATAGATTTCTTAAGTAGGGAATAGATATTTCACTAAACTAAAAGATAAAGCCAAAGTAAATTAATTTTACTTATTTATAAATGCTGTTTAACAAAATATTGATGACTAAAGGAAAGCCTATGACCAAAACATTATCTGTATAGTGAGCACCTAGTGGATGGTCTTGCTACCCCCACCATCTCCTATCAATTTTACTTTGCTATAATCAATGTAATTACATTGCTGGATCCCAGCAGCTATTTTGTGCAATGTGGTCTTGCCAGTTGGAGTCTTTCGATAGTGCTGGAAATGAGCACCTGTTGCACTCTAAGCCTGTCATAAGTCCTACAAGGTAGGACCTAGAGACACTTAGGGACTGCTGGCCATGATGTTTCCATCATGCAAGTAAAGAAGCAAATGAAACCATCCTACAGAAACAGAAAGAGGAAAGCAAACAGAAAGAAACAGAGAAGAGAAATAGCCAGCACGCAAGTCTCTAATTGCAGTTCATTCCCAGGGGCTACCTGCAATCCTTGCCTTTGAGTTCAGAGAGACTATGTATCATTTTAATAAATGTTCTTTTTTCCCCCTATAGATAACTCTATTATCCAGAGTCATAGCAAGAAATAAAGATCACTCAGATCATCTGAGAATCCTAGGGAAGAAGTAAATGTCTTGACTTATTTGACTTTAGGCTTGGCCATGTTACATGCTTTGGCCACTTGAATGTGGATAGACTTGACCTCTGACCTATCCAGGCAGAAGCTTTCCATGTCATTGTGCGGGCTATGTTGGCTGTCTTTGGAGTTTCTGCCCTCTGTCATGAAAGCATCATACCCTTTCAATCTGGAATTTAAAATGAGAAGACACTTGGAATTTGAGCCACAGCTGACTCATACCTCTCATTAACATGAGCCAAAAACAAATGTCTATGGTTTTAAGCTTCACTGACTCAATGGACATGAGTTTCAGCAAGCTCCAGGAGATGGAGAAAGACACAGAAGCCTGGCATGCTGCAGTCCATGGGGTCGCAAAGTCAACAAAACTGAGCAACTGGAACAACAACAAATTGTTTTAAGCTACTGAAACTCTGCAGTTGTTTGTTGCCACAGTAAAAACTGATAAATACAGTGAAGAACAATAGCTGGAGGCTTTCAGTACCTTAGGTTAAGAAATAAAGGAAGAAGTAGTATATTGAGAGCCAATGAAAGCTGCAGAAATGAGGAAAGCTCAGGAAAAGCTGTGGTCCAGGACATGTAGCCACTGCTCAAAGAAGATCCAGGTCTCTCCCTCCTCTTATCCTTGTTCATATTTGACAGCATCTCCCACTGTCAAAGTCAACCAGAAGTCACTCAGCGAGAGGACCCATGAAAAGAAGTCCAGAGGGCTCAGCATCCCAGAGCATAGAGCAACACAAGATGGCAGACACTAGCCATTAGCCATAATGGCAGTGAAAGGATGGAAACCAAAAAGGACAAGTGTAGATTAACTCCCGAAACACTCAAACATATTTATGTCACATAGCCAAGGGAAATAGATGGGGAAACAGTGGAAACAGTGTCAGACTTTATTTTTGGGGGGCTCCAAAATCACTACAGATGGTGACTGCCGCCATGAAATTAAAAGACGCTTACTCCTTGGAAGGAAAGTTATGACCAACCTAGACAGCATATTAAAAAGCAGAGACATTACTTTGTCAACAAAGGTCCATCTAGTCAAGGCTATGGTTTTTCCAGTGGTCATGTATGGATGTTAGAGTTGGACTGTGAAGAACGCTGAGCGCTGAAGAATTGATGCTTTTGAACTGTGGTGTTGGAGAAGACTCTTGAGAGTCCCTTGGACTGCAAGGAGGTCCAACCAGTCCATCCTAAAGGAGATCAGTCCTGAGTGTTCATTGGAAAGACTGATGCTAAAGCTGAAACTCCAGAACTTTGGCCACCTCATGAGAAGAGTTGACTCATTGGAAAAGACTTTGATGCTGGGAGGGATTGGGGGCAGGAGGAGAAGGGGACGACAGAGGATGAATGGCTGGATGGCATCACCAACTCGATGGACATGAGTTTGAGTGAACTCCAGGAGTTGGTAATGGGCAGGGAGGCCTGGCATGCTGCAATTCACAGGGTCTCAAAGAGTTGGACATGACTGAGCAACTGAACCGAACTGAACTGAACTGAACCAAGAGTCCTACAAATGTAAAAGATAAATTTTACTTACACAAAGAATTAATGAGAGATACATAAAGATTTGAGATCATTCAATAGAAAAGAAGTTAGAGACCATCAGTTCAGTTCAGTCGCTCAGTCATGTCCGACTCTTTGGGACCCCATGAATTGCAGCATGCCAGGCCTCCCTGTCCATCACCAACTCCCAGAGTCTACTCAAACTCATGTCCATCAAGTCGATGATGCCATCCAGCCATCTCATCCTCTGTCATCCCCTTCTCCTCCTGCCTTCAATCTTTCCCAGCATCAGGGTCTTTTCAAATGAGTCAGTTCTTTGCATCAGGTGGCCAAAGAATTGAAGTTTCAGCTTCAGCATCCGTTCTTCCAATGAATATTCAGGACTGATTTCCTTTAGGATGGACCAGGTGGATCTCCTTGCAGTCCAAGGGACTCTCAAGAGTCTTCTCCAACACCACAGTTCAAAAGCATCATTCTTTGGCGCTCAGCTTTCTTCAAAGTCCATAGGTTACTAGTAAGCTATAAGTTATTTTATTGAAAGGAAATAACTTGATAGGAAGAGGAGTCATATTTTATCTAAGCTGATTCTACAGTACCTAAGGTTGTTACCCATAATTTATACATTACATAAGTACTGCATCAGGACAATGACAACGATGATAGATTTGCTTCTCTTCCAGCATGAATTTAAAGAGCTGTATTTCTGTTTTCCCTATTATTTAATGTAGAATAAAAAGAAACTTTGTGCTGTGGTTCTCAAAGATTTTAGGTAACAAAAAATAGTGTTATTTTGCAAAAGACAATCCTGAGTTGTGGGATTCTACAAGTGATTTATTCTGCTACATCATGGGAAAATAAATGCCCTTTCCAACTGACTGAGACTCTTTTCATTTGTCAACTATTGATCCCCTCCCACAACCTCTCTTCTTAGCTCCATGATTCTTCTAGAGGTTAAACCAATGAAGCCCGGTCCCATTTATTTCTTCCTACTTTATGCTGTGGTATCACCATCGATAACCTCAGAGCGGCCAGCCACTCATCTTCAGTTAGTAGCTCTGTAGCAGACACTAGCTAGAGGGAGGATTTTAGAGGCTGTCTAGGCATTTCCTTTCAGCATCTAATAATAGAAATTAAACCCTGAAAGGAACTACAAAAAGCATATTTTAAAGAATTATTTCCTTTCAATGTTATATGCATCTACATCCGCAGTGCCCCTTGGTTTGCATTCGGCGGAGAGAGCAAGAAGGAAAGTCATAATAGGTATCAGCACCTTCTCTGTTAGTTAGGAGGCAGGTGGGTTCCAAGAGAGAGTGTGAAGGGAATGGGCCTAGTTGAAGGTCAAAGAAAAATCACCATGACTCCCAAAGGCCTCTGACAATTTATTTTTAGGGTCCACTGACAATGTTCCCCTTACTTTTAGCTCCTCCAATCTTGCTGAAGAACTTTTTGCTCCCTAAAGATTTGTATTTATTGTTTCTAATTATTGAGTTACTACTCCCTATTTTGGAGATATTGTGCAAAGATGTTCATCTTTCTCTTAAGTCCTCCCATTAAACTGGCATTGTTCTAAATACCCCAGAAACCTAGACTCTCCCACAAACACTTAGAATACCAAAAACTAGCCTATATTTTAGAAGAGAGGCCAAAAAAAAAAAAAAAAAACTATCTAAATAATTGTTGATTTCTTTAGACAGATCAGGGATTTTGTCATTTGAAGGATATCATCATTTGAATTGCATTGACTTTCTTTTGAGACTGGAAGCTACATAACTTTTCTTAATGTTTCTTCTTTGCTTCTTTTCTAGTCTATGAAATATTAATAGCCGGTCATCTGCCCTCAGTGATGCTTGACCAACATTATTAAAAGTACTAGTAAATCAGTCTCTCTATTTACTCATGTTTCATCTTGTCCAAAAATTATTTAAAGTGGCTTAGAGGGAAAGATATTTTTTTAAATACAAAATGCTATAAATCAGAGATGACAGATGACTTTTATGTTACATGAAATTTTATTGTTTGGTAGTGGAGGCCCAGGAAATGGTGTTAAAAAGGATTTGCAGCCTGCCTTGCTGCTCACTAAGAATAAGTGACACAGTCAATTAGCAATGTTTGTCATGAGTGTGGCAGGGAAAACAGATATACCATCATAGTCTTTTTTACATTAAAAAAATGAAATCTAAGTTTTAAATGAAAACATAAGTAAATAAATAAATCATGTACTGGAGAAAGTTTCCCCAAATATAACACTAAGGCAGAAACTATAAAACAAAAAACTGATAAATTTGATAATTGAATTTTTAAAAATATCAAAACAGACTATACAAAAATACATTTAAAGAAATGAGAAACTAGAAAATATTTGGCAATACTCACTAAATAAGTATTTATACCCTCTTAACTCGAAAGAATTCTTCTACATTAATAACCAAAATCTAGTCTTCATAATTGGAGAAGGCAATGGCACCCCACTCCAGTACTCTTGCCTGGAAAATCCCATGGACGGAGGAGCCTGGTAGGCTGCAGTCCATGGGGTCACTAAGTCGGACACGACCAAGCGACTTCACTTTCACTTTTCACTTTCACGCATTGGAGAAGGAAATGGCAACCCACTCCAGTGTTCTTGCCTGGAGAATCCCAGGGACGGGGGAGCCTGGTGGGCTGCCGTCTATGGGGTTGCACGGTCGGACACGACTGAAGCAATTTAGCAGTAGCAGCAGCAGTCTTCATAATTAGAGACAGAGAATACATCATCAGCTGCACCTAAAAAAAAAAAAAAAAAACCTGGCTTAGAATGGCTTAAGCAAACACATTGTTGTTTTTGTGTAAAATTAGTCTGAAGGTAAGTAGGGAAATCTGGGGCTGCTGTGGAAGCATCATGATGTAATCTAACCAATAGGGACCAGACTCTTCCTTCTGGGCCTTGCTTTGCAGGCGGCCTTCCTCTCCTCCTCACCATACAGTGAAAAGGCTTGCAGCAATGCACTCGTACATCAGGGAGGACGAAGAGAAAAGACAGGGCAAAGCCAGAAAACAAATGTAACAAGCTGGCTTATCTTCCCCATTTTAAAGGGCTTTTCTTGAAGCCCCTCCCAGTGAATCCACATCTCCTTAGCTAGGACCGCACATGCACGATGGGCTGAGAAATCCACTGTTGATACTGCTGTTGTTATAGTTTAACTCGGCAGATGAATAAAATTGAAGTTGAATACAATGAATAAAATTGAGCCTTGAATAAAACTGAAGTTGTTTCACTAAAAATGAAGGGGAGAATGGAATTGGGGAAAGCCAGATACAGCATCTGCCATGAACATGAACCTGCAATTCAAAGGAAGGAAGGAGGGAGGCAGGCAGGGGGCAGGAAAGAAGGAAGTTAATTCAAGACAGAGGGTGGGAGGAAGGTATGAGTTTCAGGTGGACAGCAATCTTGTATGGTTTTCTAAACATTACTCACCAGACCACGCATTACCATCTCTTTTTAAAAGGACTACTAAACTTGGGTTCTCTGCAAGTTGTTACTCTGCATTTTAAAGAGAAATTTATAACATGATTTAAGTTTTGCAAAAACCCTTTAGACTAATTCTTAAAAGCTGCACTTTGTTTTTGTTTTTGCTTAGGTGTATAGGAGAGGAAAAATGACTTCCCCTCTGTCTTCTAGGTTTTTGGCTGAAGATCGCCCCCTCCCCATAATGAAAGAAATTAACAGGAGAAAACAAATTTAATTTAATGTTGTATGTACATTAAACATATGAGACTCAAAGAAGTGACAAAGCGGGCAGGTTTTTTTATATTTTTTAGACAAAGGAATTTTGTGAAGTATTGGTACTCACAAAGTAAATTTGTGAAGAATTGGTAAGACAGAGAAGTTTGAGTGTAGGGTAATAAATTAGTGAGAAGGTAACAAAATTTGTTTATGGAGTCTTCCAGGACCTGAATTCCCTGTCCCTGGTGATAAGGATGATTCCTCTCCCCTGGTACAGGAGCATGCACTTCACATGAGAGATTTATCTTCTACTTTAAAGGGGACAAAGGAGCTTCAGAGTATCCTTGTACCAGCTGTTTCTTAAATGACTTTAATTCAAAATAATCAAAATGCCAAAGTGGTATACTTGGGAATGGCCTGCCCTGAATGCCATCAGTTGGTTTGGTTTTTGTTTGCTTGTTTAATTGTTTTTTTCTTTAACTTCTTAGCTACAAGGCCTCTTAGGAAAAGGATAATATCCTCAATATCCTCAAGCAATAGGATATTGAAATCATATTTATTGAAACATATTAGTTGGGTAAAATCAGTTTTAAATGATTTTAAAAATTCTGTTCCTTTAAAAGAAAGAAATCTAAAGTCTTTGAATTGATCATATTCAATAGCATCTTGCCCTTCTCAAACCTGTGGTCTCCCTAAATTTTTGGAACAGCTATATCCAGGACTAAAAAAAAGGGACCTCTCCCCTGAACTCCAGACACACGCACCTCCTCTATCTATTTGACATCTCCATATGGATGCCATAGACATCTCAATTTTAATAAATCCAAATTCAGTCTCCTAATCTTCAACCCAAATTGGCTTCTCCCACAGACTTCCATCATCTTTCCCATCACTCATCCCCAAAACCTTGAAGTCATACTTGTGCTGTGCATTTTTCTCATACTTCATATCCAACCCAATTGCAAATCTTGTTAAGCTGCCCATTCAACTGCCCACCTCTGGCCTGGATTCTAAATCACATCACCTCTAAATTACATCACGTCTGGCCTGGATTATTGCCTCCTAACTGGCTAGCCTCTATCTATCCAGGCTCTGACAGTCTGTTCTCAAGTTGCAGGCAGAAAAAGGCTTTAAAACATTAAGTCAGGTCATACTACTCTTTTGCCCACAACT
Source organism: Bubalus bubalis (assembly GCF_019923935.1). Lineage (NCBI taxonomy): Eukaryota > Metazoa > Chordata > Mammalia > Artiodactyla > Bovidae > Bubalus > Bubalus bubalis. The sequence continues at coordinate 110,714,629 of NC_059158.1, forward strand.
TTGCAAGTCCCACCTTGTCATTCAAAGAAAAAGCAAAGTCTCTACAATGGTCTTTCATTATCTGACTGCTATTTCTCCTCTCACCTTATTTCCTTTAGCTTCACCCCACTGCAGGCACACTTCCTTGCTCAGGTTCTGCTAACTCAGCAGGCATGTTCATTTGCCCTCTGGCTCCCTCCATGGGGGCTTCAGCCTCAGAGCCACACTGCAGTCTTCCTCCACCTCCATCAGGTCTCAATTCAAATGTCTCCTTATCAAGTGAGGCTTTTCCTATGGGAAAAGAATATTTGCAATTGAAGTACCTGACAAGGTATTAACATACAAACAGTTCATCCAGCTCAATATGAAAAAATAAACAATCCAATCAAAAAATTGGGCAGATCTAGATAGACATTTCTCCAAAGAAGACATACAGATGGCCAAAAAGCACATGAAAAGATGTTCAACAACACTAATTATTAGAGAAATACAAATCATAATTACAATCAGGTATCACCTCACACAGGTTAAAATGGCCATCATCAAAAAATCTACAAACAATAAAGGCTGGAGAAGGTATGGAGAAAAGAGAATTCTCCTACAAGTTAGTGGGAATGTTCAGTTCAGTTCCGTTGCTCAGTTGTGTCCGACTCTTTGCGACCTCATGAACTGCAGCACACCAGGCCTCCTTGTCCATCACCAACTCCCTGAGTCCACCCAAACCCATGTCCATCGAGTCAGTGATTCAATCCAACCATCTTATCCTCTGTCATCCCCTTCTCCTCCTGCCCTCAATCTTTCCCAGCATCAGGGTCTTTTCAAATGAGTCAGCTCTTCGCATAAGGTGGCCAAAGTATTGGAGTTTCAGCTTCAACATCAGTCCTTCCAATGAACATCCAGGACTGATCTCCTTTAGGATGGACTGGTTGGATCTCCTTGCAGTCCAAGGGACTCTCAAGAGTCTTCTCCAACACCACAGTTCAAAGGCATCAATTCTTCAGTGTTCAGCTTTCTTTATAGTCCAACTCTCACATCCATACCAGAGAAGGCAATGGCATTCCACTCCAGTACTCCTGCCTGGCAAATCCCATGGACGGAGGAGCCTGATAGGCTGCAGTCCATGGGGTCGCTGAGGGTCGGACACGACTGAGCGACTTCACTTTCACTTTTCACTTTCATGCATTGGAGAAGGAAATGGCAACCCACTCCAGTGTTCTTGCCTGGAGAATCCCAGGGATGGGGGAGCCTGGTGGGCTGCCGTCTATGGGGTCACACAGAGTTGGACACGAGTGAAGTGTCTTAGCACATCCATACATGACCACTGGAAAAACCATAGCCTTGACTAGACGGACCTTTGTTGACAAAGTAATGTCTCTGCTTTTTAATATGCTGTCTAGGTTGGTCATAAGTTTCCTTCCAAGGAGTAAGTGTCTTTTAATTTCATGGCTGCAATCACCATCTGCAGTGATTTTGGAGCCCCAAAAAATAAAGTCAGCCACTGTTTCCCCATCTATTTGCCATGAAGTGATGGGACTGGATGCCATGATCTTCGTTTTCTGAATGTTGAGCCTTAAGCCAACTTTTTCACTCTCCTCTTTCACTTTCATCAAGAAGCTCTTTAGTTCTTCTTCACTTTTATTGGGAGTGTAAGTTAGTACAATCACTAAGGAGAACAGTGTGGAAGTTCCTTTAAAAACTAAAAATAGAGCTACCATATGATCCTGCAACCCCACTCCTGGGCATATAATTTGAAAGCATGCTGTGCCATGCTAAATCACTTCAGTTGTAGCCAACTCTTTGTGACCCTATGGACTGTAACCCTCCAGGCTCCTCTGTCCATGGGATTCTCTAGGCAAGATTACTGGAGTTGGTTGCCTTGTCCTTCTCCAGGACATCTTCCAGACCCAGGGATCGAACCCATGTCTCTTATGTCTCCTGCATTGGCAGGCAGGTTCTTTACCACTAGCACCACCTGGGAAGAATTAGAAAGCATTCATGTACCCCAGTGTTCATTGTAGCACTATTTGCAATAGCCAATACATGGAAGCAACCTAAATGTCCACTGACAGATGAATGGATAAAGAAGATGTGGTATTGTACATTTATACAATGGAATATTACTCAGCCATAGAAAAGAATGTAATAACATCATTTTCAGAAACATGGATGGGCCTAGAGATTGTCATACTGAGTGACGATAGTCAGAAAAATATAAATATATAATATTGTTTATATGTGGAATCTAAAAAAATGGCACAAATGAACTTATTTACAAAACAGAAACAGAGTCACAGATGTAAAGAAAAAATAAAACAGTTACTAGAGGGTAAAATAAGGGGAGAGATGAGGGATAAATTAAGAGATTTGAATTGACATATACATACTACTCTTATAAAATAGATAAATAATAAGGACCTACTGTATAGCACAAGGAATTATATACAGTACTCTGTAATGGCCTATATGGCAAAAGAATCTTAAAAAGAGTGGGTATATGTATGTGTATAACCGATTTACTCTGCTACACCTAAAACTAACACAACACTGTAAATCAACTATACATCAATTTTAAAAAAAAATTTAATGAGGCTTTCCCTAACCACCTTATTTTAAATACCCATCCACCCTCACTTTCCTCCTTTCCTGCTCTATTATTCTTCATAGTATGCATCACCATCAACATTCTACACATTTTTACTTTCATTTTTATTTTATCTTTCTACCAATCCTTCCCCACTCTTAAGAATAAAGCTCTGATGTGACTGGGGTTTTTCCCAGCTAGCTGTGTGTGCCTGGCACATAGTATATACTTGATACACAATTATTAGATGAATGAACGATGGAATGAATAGTAGAATAAGACTGTGGTAGTGATGTGGATAAAACCTCACTTCTTTTTTTCTAAATGTATTATTTTACTTCTCACACTGTTTAATAAAAATTGTTTGAAATTTTTTCATTTAAATCAGTATATCTATCTCTCTCTAAAATTACGTCATGTTAGGAAGTGACCTTCTCATTTCTCAGTTTCTCTAGATTGAAGATCAGCACTGTCTTTCTTTAAGGTCAAGTTCCAAATATGTTTAGCTTTGCAGGCCAAAGGGTCTCTGTCACAAGTACTCAACCTTCCCACTATGTTGGTAAATCTGCGCTGGGAACAATACTAAATAAAAGTGTATGACTGGAAGCCACTGAAACTCTATTTACAAAAGCAGCTGTGAACCAGATTTGGTTCTTGGGCTGTGGCTTGTCAACCCCTGCTGTAGATAAAATCCCAACAGATTTGTTACTAATCCTGGGATATAGATTACCACAAGTCACTAGCTCTGCCAAAAGCTATCAGTGTTTGAATACGCTCAACAGAGTAGAATCTAAGCAGAAACCAGCTTCATGCTTGCTCTCACTGCCTTCCAGTCTGCTCTACAAACTGTTTTCTTCTCTCGCCCCTGGATGAAATTTCAGACTGATCCTATAGCTTTTTCAGTCAGTCTCATATTCAGTCACTCTCTGATCCCTTTGAGATAGCAAAAAGTTCATTACAACTTTTTTTTTTAATTTAAGCATGAAAAAGCTTTTATTTTATTATTGTATAATAGCATTTTAACTAATTTTTAAAATTAAATTTTAATAATTTAAATAATTTATTTTTAAATGTAATTATGTTTGATTTACAATGTTGTGTTAGTTTCTGCTATACAGCAAAGTGAATCAGTCACACGTATACATATATCCCCTCTTCCTTGGATTTCTTTTCCATTTAGATCACCAAAGAGCTTTGAGTAGAGTTCAGCATTTTAAACACAGCTGCATCACCTGTCTGAACTATTCTATTCCTTCAGGGCCCTCCTCCTCCCCAGACTCTGGTCATTAAAGCCTATAACACCCTTCCAGCTCCTAGCCCATTCCAGCTTCAGTGTTGTCCCTAGTCTGTGTATTAATTTTGCTAACATATCCTGCCATGTAGTTTCATGTTTTGAATCTTTTTCCCTAAGTAGCGTCCAACTCTTTTGTGACCCCATGGACTGTAACCAGCCAGGCTTCTCCGTCCATGGGGTTTCCCAGGGAAGAATACTGGAGTGGGTTACCATTTCCTTCTCCAGGGGATGTTCCCCACCCAGGGATCAAACCCACATCTCCTGCATTGCAGGCAGATTGTTTACCACTGAGCCATAAAAAATAAACTTTATTATTAAAAAATGTTAACCATCATTGGAGCCTTCAGCAAGCTGAAATCAATAGATTTCAACAGTAACAGTAACATAAAAGATCACTGATCAGAGATCATCAAAGCAAATGTAGTTATGAAAACATTTGAAATATTGTGACAATCATGAAAATGTGACACAGAGATGGAAAGTGAACAGATGCTTTTGAAAAAAGGCTCATAGACATGTTCAAAGTAGGGTTGCCACAAATTGAAGATTTGTAAAAAGCTCAATTTTTATGAAGCATGATAAAACAGTATGCCTGTATCAATAATAAGTACTAAATATGGTACACACAAGACTGAGTCTCCTTACCTCCCCATGTTCCTTTGATGAGAAAGTTTCTTGGATTTTACTCCCAAATCATCCACCCACCATGCCATGACACAGCCATCACCCACTCCTGTGGGCACTGACCTGAGCACTAAATAATCATTTCATTTCTTCTTGACCTCCCCACTTGAATTTATTCTCTACTCTACAGAGAGAATCTTCTTTCCACTTCAAAATCTAAACCTGATCCTCTCTCAAGACCGACCCAGTCTTTGCTCCCCAAACTTCCTTTAAAACCTTTGTTGACTTGCCATTTTCTCTGAGAATTGACACTCCTCCTGACTTAAAGGATAATTTTGGCTTGATCTGACCCTCCCAGACTTCCCAGGCGGTCTTTGTACCGCCTCTTCTCATCCACACTGGTTGTACTTCTCTCCTGAGCTCCACCTCTCTTTCCCATCAGAAGTCTCTAACCCACATCTGTCCACACACTCCCTCCTCTGCACTTCCCTCCACCAACTCACATCAAAACTTCCTGCATCCATTTAAATGTCATCTCCTCCTATTACTTGACTTCTAAAAACATCTTGGGGAACACACTAGGTACAAAAATAGCAAATTAATTATGTGTGTTTGCAGCTTCATTTATTGCTATTTTCACTTAATTGTATCAGGTAAGGTGTTTCCATATGTGAAAGTGACAGTGAAGTTGCTCAGTCATGTCGGACTCTGCGACCCCGTGGACTGTAGCCTACCAGGTTCCTCCGTCCATGGGATTCTCCAGGCAAGAATACTGGAGTGGGTTGCCATTTCCTTCTCCGAGGGATCTTCCCGACCCAGGGATTGAACCTGGGTCTCCTGCATTGCAGGCAGATGCTTTACCCTCTGAGCCACCAGGGAAGCCTGAAGTAATTAAAATTGCAAATCAGACTGGCTGGAACCATCAAAAACATTTCTTTATTCCAATAATAGAAAATGCCCAAAGTAGGGCTTTTTCAGAAATCCAGCTCCCTTTTTCTGCAGTTTGGTCACCTCTGCCATTCACATGGGCTGGCTTCATTCTCAGGCTCACTTCATTGTTTATAGCAACAAAAATAACCATTTCTGTTTCAAACTTGGAACTCATATTCCACACCATCCAGAAGGGAATCAAGAGAAGATTTCTCTCTGAATCATTAAGAAGAAGCCCATAGTTTCATTCTCAAGGCCCCACTGAGGGGAAGTGGTCCTCCAAGTGACAAATTGGGTGAGCTGATGGACTTGAATCCATGAGAGCCCATCCTGGAGTGGGCAGTTGGGGAGTGGGGTCTCTTCTCCCCAAACTCCATGGCTGCTCTGCCTAGGGAAGGATTGACTTTATACATGAAAGAGCAAGCGACTTTGGCAGAAGGAGCAGAGACATGGATGCCTGGAAAACCACATCTTACTGTCTTGTATCTCTACAATAATAAACTGTGAACATTTCCCCACCTCATGTAATCGTGTGCTAAAACATTGCATTTGATGTCTTCACAGTCTCCTTAGTGTAATGTTCCATTTTAAGAACCCCTGGATATGCCACTATAATTTATTAGACAAAGAAGTCATTTCCAATGTTTTGAAATATTATTATTTCAGTGATTATTCTCCATCTCTTCCTTTGCAAGGTTCATCTTTTTTTTCACCATGGGCACTTTATTTATCTATTATAATAGCTATTATAAATAATACTGAGATAAACATGGTTTTGTGCTTAAGTATTTTCCTACCTCTCTGGTTATTTCCTTAGGATAAATTCATAAAGGTGAGATTAATGGGTCAAAGACCAAGGCTGCTGAAATATAAATTGTCCTCTGGGAAGATTATACCAATTTGGACTCTACAGCAGACCTTGAGTGTGTGGCTGGGCTGGTTTCCTAATTTTCTTGTTTAACACAAACCCATGTCCCCATCCCACCCACCAAATGTCAAGTTGTCTGTCACCTCATGCCTTTGTTTCTATTATAAAGTCAGCCCGGCTCCTGTTACTCCCCTTACAGTGCTTGTGAACTTGAGGAGAACACATATCCTCACCAATCTGACAGCTTCTCTCTGTTCTACCTTTCTATCATACTCTGACATCCCACCAAATACAATGCATTACAATGATTTGTTCATTTCCCTGTCCCTTAAACTAGGTAGTGAATCATTCGAGGAAAAGGACTATTTGCTTATTTTAAATTTTTTTTAATATTTGAGAATAGTTGATTAACACTGTTGTGTTAGTCTCAGGGGCACAGCAAAGTGATTCCATTATACATATACTTGTATCTATTCTTTTGCAAAATCTTTTCTTATTTAGGTTAGAGAATGTTGAGCTCCGGTCCCTGTGCTACACAGGTCCTTGTTAGTTATCTACTTTAAATACAGTAATGTGTACATGTCAGTCAAAAGGACTATTTCTTGTCATTTTTAATACTAATATTCAACCCTGTAACCTCGCCAATTAGCAATGTCTGGAATGCAGGACATACTCAGAACTGTGTCTTAAAGTGAATAGACCTGGAAGCCACCCACCCTCATGGCATAATCCAAGCATGACCCATCAATCCCCACATTGTTGGGGATGTTACTCTGTTGCTCCATTCAGCCTGGCCCACTATAGTAGTGTGAGTTGCTTAGGGCTGGCCCAGCTTTGAAGCAATGTGTTTTCTCTCCAAAGTACCACAGGGCTTGGCTGTATATGGGAGGTGACAAGCCCTCCCTTCCAGTGTCGCTGTCAGCCTGTCTTTGGGGTGCTAAAAGCAGCACGAGATCATCACATCAGGGAGATGGGCACCTGGGGTGGACTGAGCTCTGGATCTGATGTCACTCCACCCTCTTTCCTACTGGATATATTCATACCCATCAATACGGTTGGTGCATGTTTTATTATTCAGAAAAGAGGGTGAAATTTGAATGCTAGAAGAGTGGGGAGTAGATGAGAAAGGTCTGAGGAGGTGCTAAGAAAGTAGGAACAGAAAACCATCACACTGCATTCAGCCAAGAAACTAAGCTAGCGTCTCTGTGGCAAAATGGAAGGACCAGAAACAGAACTGCTTTTGTTCATGTGACTGTTTATTTAATGGAAGTATTGGGGAGACATAAGGGGTAAAAACCAGAAGCTGGTGGAACCTGGTACCCCTGAGCTCAAGCTGAGTGGCCTTTGGGCCAAGAGGTGGAAAGAGGCAGAGAACTACCTTCCCTTCATTGGCTCCAAGCTGTTGGCTAGAGTGCTTGGTGGGGCTGAAGTGTGATGGGAGGGACCCTGTTGCCCAGCGTCAAGTTTTCAGCTGGTGTGGTCAGGAGATTGAACAAATAAATGCATTGAGAATAAGGGGATTCCGGTTTTTCATCATAGAATAAAGGAGTTACTATTAAGAAAATGGGAATGTTAATCACATACTGCTGGACTGGCCTGAATTGACCCGTAATAGATAGACAGGTAGGTAGGCAGGTAGATAATGGATTAAACAGGTATAGATGCGTGTGTGTACATACATACAATGATTGATACAAACATTCAGAGGCCCGGGAAGCAACAACACTCTGAAAACTGATCTTGCTTTGTTAATATTATTTTCCATTAAAAGGAACCTGGGCTTCTTGAAGAAATGGCTCTCTCCAGGACTGGGGCAAGAAAAATACATTAGATGACTAACACCTTTTGTGCCAGAAAGTAATGAATTGCTGAAGGGTGATGGAGACATCAGAAGGGCACACGAATCGGTTTAAATAGATTCCCACTGGTGAAGCCCATGTCCATTTCAATATAAACTTGATAACTGTAACATACTGTAACTCCTTGAGTAAAATAGAAAGCATTGAGTACATGCTGATACAAACAAATCAATAAATGGAAGAAAAGAGAAAATTCCACCCTACAGTAGATTGCCAGTTCATAAATCCAAAAGGGATGATGGAGCTAGAAGATCTCTGTCTCATATGGCCTGGTTCCACCAATGGGTAAATAGACAGATAGATGAACTGTTCTCACTCTCTTCCTTGGTGAGGTTCATCTTTCTCTTGTAATAAGGTACTGTATGTACCTTATTTATTATTATGGATTTTTTTGGTCAGTCCCATCTATTTCCCCACCATCTACAGTTATTTTTCAGCCCCTGAATTTGACCTCTTCACACTTTGGTTCAATGGGACTTGCCCCTTGAAGCTTTTCTACCCTTCATCACCACATCCATCACCTCCACCGTGGGTTTGACCTCTTGTACCCTCCCTCGTGCACACTTGGTCATTCAGTTGTGTCCAACTCTTTTTAAACTCCATGGACTGTAGCCCACCAGGTTCCTCTGTCCCAGGAATTTTCCAGGCAAGAATACTGGAGTAGGTTATCATTTCCTACTCCAGAGGATCTTGCCGACCCAGAGACTGAATCCACATCTCCTGCATTGGCAGGCAGGTTCTTTACCACTCAGCCACCAGGGAAGCCACCTTCCCTCACCTCTGTCAAAGTCTACCCCAGGTCTAGAGCTCTCAAGCAGAGGCAAAACCAGGGTAATTTCTTCTTCCTAATATAAGGATAACAAATAGAGTTTTTCCTTCATTTTCTTGCAACAGCTCATCCTACTTTCCCCAATCAATCTGAAATGTGTTTCTTGACACAATACTATGGTATTGGGTAGTGTTCAGGACTCTCCCAGTCCCTTCCTAGTTGAAATATTACAAACATGATTGAATACTTTTTCCTTTCCATAGAATGTGCTCTGCACCTACTAGAAGGGTGAAGCGCAAACATAGAGGGGAAAATATTATCCAACACACTTTGTTTCCCTCTTTTTTTTCTTTCATCTTATAGATTCTTCCTTTTATCCTTTACTGGATAATTACAAAATTATTATTTTGATTATAAGATAGATGAAGAAGCAGTGGGCAAGCAGCCCTCACATCTGGAGAGTAGTTAATTCTGTCAGTTAATTTGTCAGCACAAATCATGGGATCTGACATGAGCAACTTAATCATTTGAACCTTGATGCCTTCACTGAAAAAATATGGATTTAATCTAATAACTTCTTCTTTTTAACACTTAGATTTTTTTAACTTTTGTTTTGTATTGGGGTATAGCCAATTAACAATGTTGTGATAGTTTCAGGTGAACAGCAAAGGGACTCAGCCATACATATACATGTATCCATCCTCCCCCAAACGCCCCTTCCATCCAGGCTGCCACATAACACTGAGCACAGTTCCCTGTGCTGCACAGTGCGTGCGTGCGTGCTAAGTCATCTCAGTCATGTCCAACTCTTTTGCGACCCCATAAACTGCAGCCTGCCAGGCTCTCCTGTCCATGGGATTCTCCAGGCAAGGATGCTGGAGAGGATTGCCATGCCCTCCTCCAGGGGATCTTTGCAACTCAGGGATCAAATCCATACCTCTTGCATTTCCTGCATTGGCAGGTGGGTTCTTTACCACTGCACCACCTGGGAAGCTCTATATGAAAGCACATCCCTTAAATACGCACTAGCCTCTGCTATGAGCAAGAACTAAGCCTATTTTAAACCACTAAGCCTGTATTAGTGGGCTTCCCTGGTGGCTCAGAGGTTAAAGTGTCTGCCTGCAATGCAGGATACCTGGGTTCGATCCCTGAGTCAGGAAGATCCCTTGGAGAAGGAAATGGCAACCCACTCCAGTATTCTTGCCTGGAGAATTCCATGGAGGGAGAAGCCTGGTAGGTTACAGTCCATGGGGTCGCAAAGAGTCGGACATGACTGAGCTACTTCATTTCACTTCACAAGCCTGTATTAAACCACTGAGTTTCCATGGTGGGAGTGAATGATATTTATTAAAGCATTGTCCTCGCCTAACTAAATTAGGTACCAAACCTCTTGCTGTGTCACTTCTTTTGCTTGAAACCTTTCTGTATTAATACTGCCTATCGATTAGATCTTTATTTAAATGCCATCCACTCCAAAAGGTCTGCTTTTTCTGATTATTCATCTAAAATAATCTAGTCCCTCTTCCATCCCTGTCTACCATCCCTTTATCGCACACTACTTTTCTTCAAAGTGTATATCATGAGCTAAGGTGGGTATATATTTATTATTTGTTTATTGTCTTCTCACACTGAAATATAAGACCCATTAGAACAATGCCAGCTGTTCTTTTTTTTTTTTTCTTTATTTTTTGTGAGATACCTTGTGTATACCTTGTGCTAGATCAGTGCATTGCTCACAGTAAGAACTCTATCAGTACTGAATGATGAATGCTGCTAATGAATGAATGAATGATGAATGAATGGTTGGGTTTCCCCTGCTTTTTAGCAGCATGGCCCTGTTTGAGCTGCCGCTGTCACCATAGATCCAGTTGCCTCACACCTCATTTTCAGCTGTACCACAGCACCTGTCTTGTCTCTCTCCCATCAATTAAGCTTATCTTAACAGCTCCAAATGAGGTAGTGCACCTCCTGAAAGGTGATATTCTGTCACAGCTTCAAAAGCTGCGGGAAGTGAGAAATCAAATGTAAGCTCCAACAAGGAGAACTGAAACCAGTCTTGGAGGCTGACTATGAGGGCTGAGAACACAGCACTTCTGTGGACCTGGAGCAAGAGTGGCCCTACAGGTGGCTGCCTCCCAACCTCTACTTTCAGGCAGAACTTTTCAGTCTGCTAGAATTCCAGTTCTCGTCTCCTCTCTGGCCCTTGGTAGGCTTTGGACTGGGACACTTTTGGAAAGAATGTTGGTGAAAATAGGTCAGACAGCCTCAGGTTCAAAGCCAGGATCTAACCTCATCAGGTCCACCATTCAAGATTAGGCCACATTCATTAATTCAATGATTTTAACTTAGTGCTTTCTCTGTGTGATTCTGCTGCTGCTAAGTCACTTCTGTTGTGTCTGACTCTGTGAGACCCCATAGATGGCAGCCCACCAGGATTCCCTGTCCCTGGGATTCTCCAGGCAAGAACACTGGAGTGGGTCGCCATTTCCTTCTCCAGTGCATGAAAGTGAAAAGTGAAAGTGAAGCCGCTCAGTCATGTCTGACTCTTAGCAACCCCATGGACTGCAGCCTACCAGGCTCCTCTGTCCATGGGATTCTCCAGGCAAGAGTACTTGAGTGGGTTGCCATTGCCTTCTCCCTGTGTGATTCTAAGTGATGGAAAAACAGCTATAAAGTAAATGTATATAAGGAATCTTGGGCAAGATACTTAGCCCCTCTGAGGCTCAGTTTCTCTAGCTACAAAATGGGCAAGAAACCAGCTTCATTCATCTTTAAGAACTAAATATGACAGCATGTGAAAGGAGTTGGTACATGTTATTTCTTCATTGTCATTAATTCATAGCCTCAAGTATTTTAAACAAAAATTTTGGAATTCCCTGGCACTCCAGTGGTTAAGACTCTGCGTTTCCACTGCAAGGGGCATGGGTTCAATTTCCGGTCTGGGAAATAAGAGCCGACACGCCACGTGGTGCAACCAAAAATAAAAAATAAAATTAACTTAATGTATTATCTTTTCTATAAGCATAAACAAAATAATAAATACATGATTTCCTACAAGTTCAGTGAAATTTTTAAAAATATGTATAGGATGCTATTTCAAGGACTTTATAATCTAGTAGGAAAGATAGGTAAAATTTCACGATCCCTTGGTTTTAACTGTGACACACTCCCTGACAGAGAAGTCACTTGTTATACCATGCTTCACATCAATCTGTAGTCTGTGGGATCTGAACACATTTTCAAACTATAACTGGGCTGAAACTCAAAGGATGAGAAATTAATCACAAGGCAACAAGGCAGAAGGACAATGAGAGTGCATGGGTGGAGCTGGGAAGGCGCCTGGAGTGTAATAAACAAGGCACAAGCCTGAATGGCCAGCACACAGTAAACAGAGTGGAAAGTGATGAAGAGAGGCAAGATGGTACCCAACCAGGTAAGCCAAGGTTAGGACATCAGTGTTATGCTAAGAACAATGGGAAATCATTGCAATACCTAAGCAAGAGAGGGAGGCCAGGGTATAATCAGTTCTGCATTTTATGATGATTACTCAGGTTTCCATGAAGAGAATGGATTGTTAGAGGAAAAAGCATAGAAAAGGGGAGTCAACCATGTAGGAAGCTATTGCAAATTCCAAGTGAAAAATAAGAATTCCTTGGACAAGAGTGTTAACAATAAAGATGGAGACAGGCAGATGAACTTGAGAGATATTTAGGAGGCAAAATCAGTAAGACGTTGTAATGGATTGGATCTAGGCAATGAAGGAGCAGGTACACCCTGGAAGACTCCTCACTTTCTAATTTGAACAACTCAGAAGATGCTGCTGCCATTTCACTGAGATAAGATTCCCTGGAAGCAAGGCAGGCTGAGGAGAAAGATCATGATTATGACTTTGGACATTGTGACTTTGTAACCACAAAATGTGAGCCCGCGTGTGCCATGGTGAGGCCATTACTTTCCTTAAGAGTGACTATGAAGCCTGGCTTAGGACCCAGTAGAGGAAATGTTCAACTTTCTCTTTTCACTCCCAGCCTTCCTTCATTAATTATTCAAAACATGCCAAGCACTCATCTAGATACATCAGTGAACCCACAAAGTCATGGCTCTTGTGGAGTTTACTTTCTAAAAGAGTAGGCAGATAACAAAAGACACAGACAGTACTCTAGCTAAACAGCAAGAAAATGAATAGAGCAGGGTGAGGAGGAGAGCTGTCAGGCTGCTGTTTCATGCATGGATAGAATGGCCAAGGAGTGGAGTCAGGAAAATGATGGCCATAAACATGGTTATGAGGAAAGGGGGTTGTAGGCAGAGGGACCAAAAAGTCATAAAAACCCTGAAGTGCGTTCACTTGGCTTGTTCTAGGAACAGCTCAAAGACCGCTGAGGCTGGAACCCAGCTAAGTGTGGTAGGAATGGATGCTAGACCACGTGAGGGAGGAGCTGGCTTTTACTCTGAGTGTCAAAGCAAGAAGGAAAACATTGTACTGTGAGTCAGAGAGTGACAGGAGCTACGTTCTTGGCACAGAACATTTCAGCCTATGCCTGGAAGCAGAAACATTCAGAACCAACCAAACATTCAGAACCAACTCTCTCCAATGCTCTCTTTCTCTTCTATTTCTACTTCAATTCAGTGAATAAATATGAACAACTGTAGAACTCAATTAATTATTTTACATGACATTTATGGAACATTTGCTCTGATGATCTTCCAAGCCCTTTCACAGGTGACAAGTGGTTCAAGAGCAGCCTTTTTTCATTAGGCCTTTACTGGAGATCAACCATTTGGTAATTCATGACAACTAGGAAGTGGATGGATTTTATTACCTTTATTTTACAGACTATGAAACTGAGGCTCAGAGAAGTTAAGTATTTTAAGTAAAGTCACACAGCCCATAAATGGAGAGTCAAAACTCACCAGATGTGGATAGGGCTTCCAGACTCCAAGTTGACACAGCCTCCACGGTTCCCTGACAGACCTACCCAGCTGCACCTGTTTCTTCCCCTCAATGTGTTTTATATTGAAAAGAATGGATCTGAAAACAGACAAATGACCAGCACACAGTATGTTCACATTTCAAAACAAAGTACATCACTAACAATGAATGAAAAGGAATATTTTCAAGGACAGAAGGGAGACGAACCTTCCAAGCAGAAAGAACAACAAGGGTATGTACTGTTTCAAAACTGTGATGCTGGGTCCTCACCTTCACTTCATTTTAGAATTGAATCAGATGTGTGTGCATCTGTGTGTGCACATGTATCCACACATATACATATGTTCCATGGCCCTACTTAAGACCAAGTAAATTACTAAATTTTAAAAGACTCCAAGTCTATGCTGCTGTGAAGTCAGGATTAAAAATACTGAATTATGTATTGACTGTCAAAGTTTATCCTCCACATCTCTGACCTCCTCCTTCTTTATTGGGGCACCTTTGGGGGTGCTGGTGAATCTGTACATTAAGTAGTAACCCAGGTGATTCTACTGCAAGAACTATCTTAATCAGCTTAATAAATGGTAATAATAGTCAAATTTGCCAGAGAAAGCCACTTCACCTGCAGGCAGGAAAAGTGTAAAAGGTATTTCAGGTATTTAGAAGAGGCTGTCAAAAGTCAGCTTGAGTGGTAAAAGCCATGACTCAGCAGAGCTTAGCAGAAATTTCAAAGAGCCTTCTTACTTCTAATCTGCCTAGTCAGAAAAAGAGGAGGCCCTGGTGGCTCAGCAGTAGAGTCCTTTATTTTACAGAGGATGACACTGAGGCTCAGAGAAGTTAAGTATCTTAAATAAGGTCACACAGCCAGTAAATGGTAGAGTCAAGATTCATCAGATATGGCCAGGGCTTCCAGACTCCAAGTCCATATGGTCTCCATGGCTCTGAGACAAAGGTTGGATCCCTGAGTTGAGAAGATCCCCTGGAGAAGGAAATGGCAACCCATTCCAGTATTCTTGTCTGGGAAATCCCATGGAGAGAGGAGCCTAGCATGCTGCAGCCCATGGAGTCACAAAGAGTCAGACACAACTTAGCGACTAAACAGCAACACAACAACAAAATACAATACTACAAACAGGAAGTACATAATTTATAGAATTTCAAACATTTTCAGGAAAAAAAAGTAAAACCTTTGTTCAGTGTTTCCGTTTTCTAAGTGGTTTCTAAGTGCTTTTAAAATGGAGGGCCATAACTCGGGCTTTTTTTTAATCGTACACAGCTAATTACCAGACGTACCCGTCCTGCAACCATTTAATGCCTACATAAAACATGGGGCCATAATGAAGATAATTGAAAGTATGACTTTCATCAATATTTAATTAGCATTTGGTGCTAACTCATTATTTCGGTACAATTAATTTGACATCTTGCTATATGTCCTGAACAGATTTCAATCCAGAGGGCTGTTTTATTGGTGAGACATGTGTAACACTCCACGTGCCCCTACCCAGAGGAAACAATATGAAATATGAGGGAGATGATTGACACTTTAATCTAGTTCTGAACAGCAGAGCCTAATATATTAAAACCAAATAAGCATGTTTACTTAGCAAGGCAAATCCAGGGCTAATGAAAATTCTGGCCTTGCTCAAGCATCAGGGAGAGAACCCTACTGTCTGAGCACAATTCTTGGGGTGTCAGCTGTTGCACAGAACTGGGGAAGCATTCAGAGCTGGATACCTGTGATCAGAAGTTTAACAACTGGGACTTCCCTGGCAATCCAGTGGTTAAGACTCTGCACTTCCACTGGGGGAATGGGTTCAATCCCTGGTTAGGGAACAAAGATCTTGCATATCCTGCAGGGAAGCCAAAAAATAGTAAAAATTATTATTTTTTTGAGCTTGACTTTATTTTTTACCAAAGTATAGTTGCTTTACAGTGTCATGTTAGTTTCTGCTGTACAGCAACATTATTCAGCTATATGTATACACATATCCCCTCTTTTTTATATTTCCTTCGCATTTAGGTCACCACAGAGCACTGAGTAGAGTTCTCTGTGCTGTGTGTGTGTGTGTGTGTGTGCATGCATGCGTGTGTGCACGTGCTCAGTCATATCTGACTTTTTACAATCCCATGGATGGCAGCCCTCCAGGCTCCTCTGTCCATGGAATTTCCCAGGCAAGAATACTGGAGCGGGTTGCCATTTCCTCCTCCGGAAGATCTTCCTGACCCAGGGACCAAACCTGAGTCTCTGCGCCTCCTGCATTGGCAGGCAGATTCTTCAGCAGCTGTGCCACCTGTGCTATACAGCTGTTTGTTGGTTTGGTTGTTTGTTTTTTAAAAAAGAGGTTTAACAAATCACACACCTGTACAACCATGGAAGCTCAGTGTATTATCCTGGTAGAGGCAAGGGATTCTGCAACAGGAGAAGAACAAAGAACTCAAGGCCAGAATCCTGGGATGCGAGTTTCAAGTGGGTCCCATAATTTAAGCATCTGTTGACCTTTAAGCAGCCCTATGACTCAGTTTATATATGTGTGAAAATGGAAATGGTAAATATGACTCATCACACCTGTGTCTCTTCAACGCTCTGTGGTGAAGGACTAGTTTAGTGTCTTACATGTTGTTTCATCTTTATGATTTTCCATTGGTTGTGAATTGAAACATCCTTGAAATACAAGAACACACACACATACACAACAACAAAAAACAACAAAAAGAATGAAAACAGTAACACTATTGTGGGCACTGATATGATGAAATAGCAAATAAAACACAAAGTTTCCTGAGACCATAAACCTTATACCCCAATAGGAAGAAAAGAATTAGTAAATAAGTAAACTAATAAAGAAAATGATAATTTGGGATAGTGACAAGAGATGTGGGGGGAAAATACCAGGTAACGAGTCAGAGAGTGATAGAGCATGGTGGGCTGCTTTTAACTGGGTGGTCCCTGAAGGGGGATCTCTGAGGCAAGGATTTGAGAGTTGAGATCTGATGGGAGGAAGAGACTGGTGGGTGTAGGTCTCAGGGAGGAAAACTGCAGAAATGTTTACGTGCCAGGCACTAGGACAGAGTCCAGGGTGGCAAAGACCAACATGACTCTGAAAAAGTCATTTTCTAATTAATACTAATAAATAATTGGAACATTTTAATGTAAGGGAATCTGGGTATTGCATTGCCCTTTTGCTGTGACTAATTGTTTTTTAAAAGTTATTAAATAATAGCACTTATATTACCTACTGCATGCCAGGGTTTCTTTCAAGCAATTTTCATATACTCATAGAAATCCTATAAAGCATTTCATGATGATGATGACTATATTATTATTAGTGAATAGTTAACAGAAAGGCACAGAGTAAGTAATTTATACAAACCATAGTTAACAAGTTGGAGGAGCAGAAATCAAAGTCCAATAATACGAGGCCAGACCCAACACGCCTGACCTTTTATAGTTTACTGAAATTATTCCTTACTCTATTACTGTGCTAGCAGATATATCCTTCTTACATGGAGCTCAGAAGGTTTATATGTTTTTTTAAAGGTTATATTTTCATTTTGGAGTAACAAATATTTTTTCTATGTCAATATGCAATTTACCAGTTTGCAAAATGAAAAGCCATAAATTCCTCATTAAATAATTTATAACTCTAAAAAAAGAATAGAAAAAAAAATACCTACAAAGTAAAGTCTCAATATTTTATTATTAGACTCAATAGATGTAAAATTACTCTTTTAAAATACCATATGATATCGCTCATATGTGGAATCTAAAATATGGTACAAATAAACTTCTTTACGAAACAGAAACAGACTCACAGAAAACAAACCTATGGTTACCAAAGGGAAAAAGGGTTGGGGGAGGGATAAATTAGGAGTTTGGGATTAGCAGATATGAACTACTATATATAAAATAGATAAAAAACAAGATCCTACTGTATAGCACAGGGAACGAAATTCAATATCCTATAATAAATAGTAATGGAGAATATGAAAGAAACAAAAGAAATTACTTTTTCAAATTGTTGTCCTCTTATTCTCAATTTTTGTACTTACCTTACATGGATCAGTAAAGGTTCACAAACCACACTTGCAGGGCACTGCTTTAGACTTCTCTCAGGGTTGTGAGATTAGTGAGTTGAATAGATTTTAAAATAATCTGAAGGAGTGAATAGCACTGCTTCTGAGCAGGGGAATAGGCAGCGGTGGCATTTGGATATGGGGAGGAGACATGACATTTCTTATGATGTAAGTAAGAAACAATGCTGATCCCCAATTTGGAGTCAGTCAGCTCTCTGAGACTTCCTGAGGCTCAGATTCAAGAACAACAGCTAGTTTAAGCTTAGTCCTACTGTAAACAGAAGGTGAATGAAATCAATGAACTAATTGCTATGCTAATAGCATGTATGACATATCAAAATTTGAAAAGCAGAAGGAAGTCTGCTTTAGGAAGCAGTGCATCGCTGTGAACATCTCTGGGCTTCTCTGTAGAACACATCTAATGTCCGCTCACCCCGCTCCTGGAGAAGGCAATGGCACCCCACTCCAGTACTCTTGCCTGGAAGATCCCATGGATGGAGGAGCCTGGTAGGCTGCAGTCCATGGGGTCGCTGAGGGTTGGACATGACTGAGTGACTTCACTTTCACTTTTCACTTTGACACATTGGAGAAGGAAATGGCAACCCACTCCAGTACTCTTGCCTGGAGAATCCCAGGGACGGAGGAGCCTGGTGGGCTGCCGTCTGTGGGGTTGCACAGAGTCGGACATGACTGAAGAGACTTAACTTAGTAGCACCCCACTCCAGGTAAGGAAGCCAGAGTATTTACCTCTAGGCCCTGTATCATTGGCAGCTGGCAGTTCTAACTCCCTGGCACGTCTCCACTTCTTGCTTGGGCCAGCAGAGAATCGTAGGTGAGTGCAGTAGAATGCTGATCGACCATCTGTACTGGAAAGGTGAGTTCTGGGGGAGCATGGTAAGGGCGCCTACCATGTCTATTACAACCTTGAAGGGTGAGCATATCCACCAAAGGCACATAAAACACCGTCACTGTCTTCTCAGATCAAAGCAGGAAGCTGCGTTGTATGGTGGACAGCTCATGGGATTCGGATTTGAAAGGAGTGGACTTGAATGTTATCTCAAGACTTTACTGGCTATGTACATTGGATGAATCTCTTCAAGTCTTTGGTTCACCTGTATGTTTCCTCATCTGTGGCATGAGTAGCATAATAGTAAAATGGATGTACAAGCAAGGCAATGAGTACCAAGTGAGGTATATAATTGATGGAGAGTGCCTTTAAACAATCCATTTTCATTTTTTCTATTAGAAGCTTTTAGAAAAGAAGTTTTCATGTGATAAGGTATTCAAAAATTACTTGGAAAGCTTATTAAAAATACAGCATCCTGGATCTATATTTAGAGTTTCTGATTCAGGATGTAACACAAGATTTTGCATTGTTTGCAAGTCCCTATGTGACTCAGATGGTAAATTTCCTGGTGGCTCAGATGGTAAAGAATCTGCCTGACATGCGGGAGACATGGGTTTGATCCCTGGTTTAGGAAAATGCCCTGGAGGAGGGCTTGACAACCCATCCCAGAATTCTTGCCTGGAGAATACTCATGGACAGAGGAGTCTAGCAGGCTGCAGTCCATTGGGTCACAGTCAACACGACTGAGTGACTAGTGACTAACACTGATACTGGATTTACCCTATGTGGCAAAGAGGATCAATCAAAGGCTTTAAAACAGAGGAGTGATGTGATTGGCACCAGGCTGCAGAGAAATGTCTCTGACTGCAGCACTGAGGATAGATTGCGGGGAAAGAAGGTAAGGACTAAGAAAATGACCAAGAGAGAGGCTACTGAAATAAACTGGAAGAGAGAATCTGAGATCTGGAACTGAGGCAACAAATAAGAGAACAGAGAAGAGAAGACATGAGAAATAGGGCCACAAGTACTAATAATGCAGAAGACAAACATGTGTATGCATACCATATGCTCCTATTTTGCTTATAAATTTGTGTATATATATGTATAAACACACACACACTTACACAGAAAAAGAGAAAAAGAAATGTAACTAGATGTTAAGAGTGGTTATCTCTGAATGATAAGATATAATAGTGATCTAGAAGATTTTTTTAATACATGTTTTTCTTCCAAAATGCTCTATAATTAAGCATGGATTACTTTTATGATTAAATTAAAAAAAAAAGAAACAAAGAGGGAAGAACTTCATTATAAGACAGGAGTTCACAAGGATGATGAGGAAGAGACAGAGGAAAACCTATGAAAGAACAATCCAGGCTTCCTGAGAACTTGGAAGCAGATTCTGGAGAACCTTGCAGAATTAGTACAAGAACTAACACTTGCACTGTTAGTTAACTATGATGTGGCAGCTTAGATGAGACAGGATTTTTCCAGCTCCTACTGTCATCTCATTTGCCTTTAAAATACAATTAAATAAAAGTTACTACAGATTGATCGATGGCTGGAGTCCTGCTTGCTTGCAAAATGGGTAGGATTTGAATTATATATTTATTGCACATATAATAAATCTAATGCTTTCCTATTTCTTTAATGATTTTTAACTTTAAAGGAGAGTCAGATATCCACAAGGGAGGAAAAAAATCCATAGTTTTCAGAACTGACAAGAATATAAGGCTTAGCAAAACCCATGCCAAGTACCACAGTTTGGTAATCTATCTAAGAAAAAAATCCAATATATGGAATAGTTCTCCTTAGATTAGCATATGTTAATTTTGGTTGCATAAAACTTCATTGTTGATTGAAGATTAAATGAGTCAATGTAATCCATGACCACAAAATGTGGGGTAACATCAAATAGAGCTTTCTGGATGGTCACTATTCCTTCCTTGAATGAACTTCTGATGAAGGTCTTTTGTCATACCTTCATTTTACAGAAGAGGTCCAAACCTTCCCTGGGCTCCCTAAAGCAAACAGCAGCCCTGGAAAATCTTCACAGTGCTTCTCCTCTGACACCCAGCAAGGGAACAGGAGACCTCCTAACCTTCACCTTCAAAGAGGAACATTAGGGGGCTTGAAATAGCAGAAGGGCTAGTTAACTCACAGTGATAACAAAAGACTTGAAGAAAGGTTTTCACTGAAAGCTAGGTTGAGCAAGGGCATCACCATATTGGGGAGGCAAGGGTCAGAAAGGGCAGGGTCAGGCTCTGCTACTGTTCCCAACAAAACAAATGGCCCCAGTCAAACTACCAAGAGAGAAAAGGTTGGTGCATGTGTAGGCAAAGCTTGTAAATAGAATACAAATGGTGGAGTTTGTGTTTAGAGAATATCAGGACAGAGGTAGAAATTTAAACAGATGAGTAACAAACAAGCTCATCTCAAGCCAACACTGTGGCAACACTTGCTGTTTGCTGTCTATGGCTCAAGAGGTCAAAATATCTCTCTACAGCCCTGTTCTGGAAAGGCAGTTCCTAAGTTCAGTGACTCCTATGAACCTTTGCAAAGGAGCCAGTGATCCTGCAAGGGACACTTATACCTGTAGATATGCAATTTTTTTTTTTTTTTTTTTTTTTTTTGCCACACCACATAACTTGTGGGATCCTAGTTCCCTGACCAGGGATTGAACCCAGGATCTCAGCAGTGAAAGCATGGAGTCCTAACCACTGGACCTCCAGGGAGTTTCTACATATGCAAATCCTATAAGAATATATAAGAATGCCTAAATAGAATTACCTGTAAAGAGCATTGGTATTGCATCTCACCTACATTTGTACACTTACTACTACTTTTTAAATGTATATCAATTTTAATGAGATTAATTCTTAGTAACTTTGCATATTTGATATTTTCTCACAACATATACAAAAAAAATGGGTCCACTGTGGTGTGAGGAACTGTGAAACTTCCCTGCTCAAAAAATTAGGAACGCCTGCCTTAAATAATTTACAGTTATCAACATAAGACAGTAAGAGAACTGATAATAGCTTAGAGATGTAGTTCTTAAATTTGGTTGTACATTCTAATTACCTGGGGGGCTCTTTAAAAACCCAATGCCCAGGTCACACCCCAGACCAATTAAATCAGGATCTGTGAGGTGAGACCCCAGCATCAGATCATTTAAAGCACATATATTCCCATTTTAATTTCTTTGAAAACTGAGAAGATGCACATGAGAAACATTTATATGTATAAAAAAGTATAGAGAATGAAAAGTAAGTCTCCTCCCACCTCTTAGTCCAACATCTATTATCTTTTCAGACACCACAACTATGACCAGCTTCTTGGCAATGATGCACAGATATCCCGAGCATATGTAAGCATAAACATTGATATTCTTATTGTTACATGAATTGTTAACAATTATCTTCACCAAACATACAACAACCTCTACTATATGAATGGATGTAGCATAAAGGTGTGAGCCCATGAGTCTACAAAGAAAGAAGCTGCTAAGATGAGCAGAATCAGTTCTTTCTAGGTTTTGCATAAATATTCTTTTGCTATAAGTTTATTTTTTTCTTCTTCATCTTCTTTTTTAAAATTTTATTTTATTTTTAAACTTTACAATATTGTATTGGTTCTGCCATATATCGAAATGAATCCACCACAGGCATACACGTGTTCCCCATCCTGAACCGTCCTCCCTCCTCCCTCCTCCCTCCCCATACCATCCCTCTGGGTCGTGCCAGTGCACCAGCCCCAAGCATCCAGTATCGTGCATTGAACCTGGACTGGCGACTCGTTTCATATATGATATTATACATATTTCAATGCCATTCTCCCAAATCATCTAATTTTGCCATCTGTTAGCACTCAGTGATAGACAAGTAGTAGGGTCGCGAAGAGTCAGACACAACTGAGCGACTTCACTTTCACTTTTCACTTTCATGCCTTGGAGAAGGAAATGGCAACCCACTCCAGTGTTCTTACCTGGAGAATCCCAGGGATGGGGGAGCCTGGTGGGCTGCTGTCTATGGGGTCACACAGAGTCGGACACGACTGAGGTGACTTAGCAGCAGTAGCAGCAGCAGTAGACACCAAAGGTTAAAAAGTACTTTGAGAGATAAACTTTAGTTTGAGAAGATTCTATCAATTATATTAATTTTTAAGCAAATGCACTCTGCTGTTAGAATTCAACCTTGGAACTAGTTTGAGAGCAATCTCCTTGAAGGATTCAGAGCAGTGCTTGAATGAGGGAGACAGAAACAGGTAGAAAAGGAAAGGATGATTTGTCCTGGCTCCATCCCTAGAAGAAGAGAAGAGTCAGGTCCCAGGAGTTTCCAAGATTAATTCGAATTTGCTCAAAATCCATATCTTTATCTTTTTGTTCCTCTGGCTCTCTCTTGGCTTTCCCTTTTAACAACCCACACTGTTCCTCTTTAAGGTCAGGGGCAAGGTCTTAGAATCAGTGCATCCCTAATGTCTTGCACAGCATTTTTTCTGAAATATAAGATCCTCAGGAGCAGAGTCATCCCGTGTGTGAGTGCTAAGTCACTTCAGTGTCCAATTCTTTGCAACTCCATGGACTGTAACCCACCAGGCTCCTCTGTCCATGGGATTCTCCAGACAAGAATACTGGAGTGGGTTGCCATGTGCTTCTCTAGGGGATCTTCTTGACCCAGGGATCAAACCCATATCCCTTACGACTTCTGCCTGCTGGTTCTTTACCACTAGCACTACCTGGGAAGCCCATCTATTGACAAAAGGGACTGCCCCTTAAGCTGCTGTGAGAAGTAAGTGTGGATGATTGAGAATGTGATCAAGGGAAATCTGCAGATGTCAACAAAGAAAATGTTGTCCCAAGAATTTTCAAGGAAAGAATACAGAAGTCAGAAAGACCAGGTTCAAATTCCAGTGCTGACACTATCTACTTGACCTTCAGTTGGGCAATCTTCATGGCCTCTGAAATGTGTTCTATGAAGCTTTGGTTTCCTTGGAGATGTGGTGTGGGTGGGGGCATTGTGAGAAAGTGGCCACATGCATCAGGCCTGGCGATCTTGCCTCATTTCATTCAAAACAGTTCTGTTTTTATCTTGTTGGGAGTTTCCCATAACATCTCATTTGAACAAAATTCTTCTTGCTCTAAATTTGGTAAAAATGTACTAGACAGATCATTTCTGAGATTTATTCTGGCTCAAACATTCTAAGATTCAGTAATTTCTAGACTTCGAGAACATGAAATTAATATTTCAGACTCCTGAATTTTCAAATCTGTTTGTTTGGCTTTGGAATGAATCATTTTCTAGAAGTGCCATTTATGAGAGTAACATATTCATGCTGCTGCTGCTGCTGCTGCTAAGTCACTTCAGTCGTGTCTGACTCTGTGCGACCCCAGAGATGGCAGCCCACCAGGCTCCCCTGTCCCTGGGATTCTCCAGGCAAGAACACTGGAGTGGGTTGCCATTTCTTTCTCCAATGCATGAAAGTGAAAAGTGAAAGTGAAGTTGCTCAGTCATGTCTGACTCTTAGCAACCCCATGGACTCCAGCCTACCAGGTTCCTCTGTCCATGGGATTTTTCCAGGCAAGAGTACTGGAGTGGGGTGCCATTGCATACTGGCACTCTAAATGCATGTAGGCATAAAGGCCTTAATAGCTTTTCATGATTTACCAGGAAAATCAATCATTCTCTTTTCTGGTCAGACTTGTAAAACAGCAAGTGGGATTTACTAGGCATATGAATGGCCCACAAAATCTTACCTTCCCAGTGAAAATTTCCAATGAAAATCAAAACGTGGAAAATATTTTTTGCTTCCCCCAATTTCCCAACAAGCAGAGGAGGAAGCACACTTTTCTGATAGCTCCCCCTTCATTTCATTTATAGATAACAAATGAGAGAGACGCTATCCTAATAGAAATCAGGAGACTCAAGGATTAATGATTGGTATTTTTCCTGGAGCTGACTCCCCAACCTGTCAGAGGCGGGCTCTCCCTCCAGCAATGCTCCTGCATCACTGATAATACTGCCTCACACAGAGAAATAGCAGCGGCTACAGTGGCCACTCTCGTTTTCAAATTCTCAGATGCTAGGACTTAGTGAAAATTGAGATTCCTGAGTGTTTTGGGAGGCGTATTGGACCAGCATCTAGGACAACTGAGTTGTGGCTTTGATTTGACTGTGTGACTTGCCTTAGTCTCAGAGATGGGAATAATGATCCTGGCTCTACAAAGCTCAAGGGGTCACCATGAGATGAGATGCAAGAAGTTTCATTTCTGTAGGTTGTCTTGGCACCTGTGACTCTAACAAAATACTGGAGACAAGGCAGTGTCTTAAATAACAGTCATTCATTTCTTTTCAGTTCTAAAGCCCGGAAAGTCCAAGATCAAGGTGTTGGCAGATTCAGTTATTGCTAAGGGCTCTCCTCCTGACTTACAGAAAGCCACCTTTTTGCTATTCCCTCACATCAAAGGAGAGAGAATGTGCGTGTTCTGGTCTCCTCTTTTTCCCAAAAGGACACTAATCCCATCATAGGGCCTTCACCCTCATGACCTCATCTACATTTAATGACCTCCCAAAGGCGCCATCTCTAATAGTATTTTTTTTAATGTATCTTGGCTCAATTTGTTTATTTTTATTTATTTACTTTTTGGCCACCCACATGCAGGATCCTAGTTCCCCAACCAGGGATCAAACCCTCACCGCTGCAGTGGAGGCTTAACCACTTAACATGGAGTGATTAAGTGGTTAAATATAGAGTGATTAAGCCAACTGGACCACCAGGAAATTCCCAGCCCCAACTCTAAATATTATCACTTTGGTGGTTAGGGCATCAACATATGAACTGGCGGGGCAAGGACAGCAGGGATACATTGAGTTCATACTCAAGGCGAAGCACTGTAGAAATTACCCATGTGTCAAAGAGTGTGGAATGATCTGATCAACATTTATCCCAACCTCTCTAGGATTCATTAGTCTACTGTAGGGCCTAGAAGTTAAAAATGACATGCCTCAGATGACCTTGCAACCAGTGGTCTGGTATGATTGGGTTTTGCCAGTCACATACATTTATGAGAGACTTGAGTGCGGGCTTGGTTGTAGTGAAGAGCCTGGGTTTTGCTGGTGCCAGCTGTTACAGGAGTGGCCTGGTTTTGCAGCAAACAGCTGGAGAGGTAGCCTCTGGATGAGAAAGACAGTTTAATAATTGTGGTTGACCAGCTACTCCTTTGTCAGCCTGATTCTGGACTATGGCCTTGGGAGTCTCTTTGGAAGCTTTGCCTACAGTGAGTTCCCTGCATCCTCCCAGTGATTCTGTAAGCCATGTAACAATCAGCTAGGAATCCTGCCTTAAGATCACTAGAGTCAAGATATAGTTCTGCTTTTCCTAATTCAGTTGCTAAGAAGAAACAGGACTTCAGAGAGAGGTGGAAACAGGTCTACCAATTTTCAGATTGATGTTTAAAAGATGTTTAAAAATTATGTATGAATTAGCACAGAGTGTCTCAGGACAGACAGGCAGAATTAGATTGAGGAAGTAAGCTATGGATAAATCTTAAAGATCCTTGTATGTTTTACTAAGAACATTATGCCCTTAGTTTGCAGCTGATAGAATGCAACAGATTCATGTGTGTGTTTCTGAATGGTCAGCCAGGATAAGCTGCTGCTGCTGCTAAGTCACTACAATCATGTCTGACTCTGGGCAACCCCATAGACGGCAGCCCACCAGGCTCCCCCGTCCCTGGGATTCTCCAGGCAACAAAACTGGAGTGGGTTGCCATTTCCTTCTCCAATGCAGGAAAGTGAAAAGTGAAAGTGAAGTCGCTCAGTCATAGCAAAGGGGAAAAGAAGTTAGAAAAACCCATATGCTCTGTGACAACAGGTCATGATACCATGTGAAATAAACCAGACAGAGAAAGGATCTAAAAAAGGTAATGACCTGTATGGAAAAAGAATCTAAAAAAGAGGGGATATATGTATATGTGTAAGTGATTCACTTTGTTGTACAGCAGAAATTAACATGGCATGGTAAATCAACTATACTCCATAAAAATTAATTTTTTTAGAAAAGAACTGCGTGTTGAAGTCTTGCTAACTTTGCTTAAAAGTCCTAAAAATAATTGCACCCAGTAAAACCTCAAATAAATATTCATACAAAATTCATTAAAAATTCATAAATTTATTTTTATTTTATAATAAAAAAGAGAAAATATTGAAGAGATAACATAATAACATTGAATTCTTATTCATTCCACAATACTAAGCATTGAGTATTATACTCAATACTAAGTATTATACTCAATATACTAAGAATACAATGTTATTCACCATACATTCTTCTGGGCTGGCTCCAGCATGGAGTGGTCTGGAAGATGGACAAGGTCTTTGATTTCATGGAGTCTTTAGGTTAATAGGGGGGCCTCAAGAGAGAGAGAGGGAACAAAGAGAAATACCTGGCCTTGACTATAGAGTAGATACGAGTAGTGAAGGAGATGGATCTCAGAGGCGTTAGGACACTTGGCAGATAAGTAAATGGATTAACTCACCTTTAAGTAACATAAGTGCATCAGAGGAAGCCCATTTGTAAGGGACAATAGTGACCTTGATTTGGGACACATACATTTGAGATTCCTATGTAAGGCATCTAGATTTATTTTGGAAAAGCTAGTTTAAAATTTAGGGGTGGCAAAGTGAGAAATAGAAGTATAGGGTAACTTGGTTGTGTAGGATTTTCACTGATGTCATGAAGCAGAGGAGATGGTATCCCAGGCATGTGTGTGTGTGTTCATTTGTGTCCAACTCTTTGCAATCCCATGGACTGTAGCCTACCAGGCTCCTGTCCATGGAATTTTCCAGGCAAGAATACTGGAGTGGGTTGCCATTTCCTACTCCAGGGGATCTTCCCCACCCAGGCCTCGGACCTGTGTCTCTTGCAACTCTCACCTTAGCAGGTGGATTAATTACCACTGGGACACATAGATTAATTTAAAAAGGTTAAAGAGTTGATGCTTAACTGCTATAGCCAGAGGAATATGTCCAATTGTACAAATCAGAGAGTAACTCAGCTGATTTTTTCCTGTAGATAGGGAGAAGATTTCTCAGATGAGGCTCAATTTGGAAGTTACCCACTTCCTGTCAAAATTCATTTAGTAACAGGCAGCTGGATGGGACATTTTGCCAAACAGGTACTATAGAAGCATAAACCTCTTCCTACTTCATAATTGCATGGATCTTTACTGCAGCTAAAAGGAACAGAAATTAAATAGTGAGGAAAAAAAGAGTTGGCATATGCTCTATACTTAGTGTCAGAATTAGAAAAACATCTGGAATATCAACCATGCTATAAGCAACTAAATATTTGGGTGCATAAAATTATTAAATATCAACCTGGGTAGATACCCAAAATAATCATCAAACTTAGAGCTATTCTGAGGGTCCGATGTGAAGGAAAGGGAGCAATTCCTTTGAGCCATCTATTTTTTTTTTAATTTTTTAGTTTTTTGACCATACCCCATGACATATGGCAGCTTAGTTCCCTGACCAGGGATGGAACCTGCACCCCCTACATTGCAAGGCAGCATCTTAACTACTGGACCACAAGGAAAGACCCTGAGCCACCTACAATGAAGGTTTCCCCAATGCCCTTGTTTGGGTGAATATGAGTTATACCCAAAGGGACAGAAGCATCAGGTTTTTTTTAAGTTGAAAACCTGTTATGTTTTGGTTCTTCACAGTTTTTCTGCTGTGTTGGTCCAGAATCCATCTTTATCCTTGGGGCCTATCTTCTCTCTTTCTGGAAATGACCCTTTTCTGTCATGCAAATGTCAGATAAGTATCCAGATAGTTTCTTTAGGAGAGTCTTGTATGTAGCAAGGCTTGTATGTGGACTGAAATACTAAGTAAAAGAGTTGGGCTTTCCTGGTGGCTCCAATGGTAATGAATCTACCTGTAATGTGAGAGATCCAGGTTTGATCCCTAGAGCCTTGAATGTAGCAAGGCTTATATGTAGACTGAAATATTAAGCAAACAGACTAGTAATATAAATTCTATGTTTTAGCAAAGAATGTCCCTGAATTGTTAAATAAATTCTTCACCCTAAAGCAAGAATAGAATTGTCCTGTACTTGGAAACTGTGGCTTGTTCTTGAGAGATACATGTGAATTCTCATCTAAACAATTATTCATAAGAGATTGATGCTAAAACTCGGCCTCTGTGCAGAAATGCCAAGTTGAATCTCAGAGACAGTTTTGGGTGAAGTAGAAAAGAATAGCTTTGTTGCTTTGCCAGGCAAAGGGGGACACAGGGAGCTCTTGCCCTCAAAATCTATATGTCCCGTCCTGGGGGGATTTGGTGAGTATTGACAGCAATGGTTCCAAGGAGGGGTTGCTGATAAAGATTAGGGTGTGTGCAGGGTCTGCACTCCTTTAACCTGGCCTCAGATGGTCTCCTGGTGAGCTTCTGTGGTTCTGGAGGTTATCAAACCCATGACATTCTTTCTGGAATGAAGAATGCTTCAGTAAGCAGTTAACTAACATCTTCCATTTGTTGGGAGTTTTAGTTCTTCAGAAGAGCTCAAAGATATTGTTATGTATATCTCTTGAGGAAGAACAAGGACCCTGCTCCCGAGGCTGCACTAGAGTTTCTTGACTGCCCCACCCTTGTCTCTGCATCCCCTCCCTCTCCTGATTAGTAAATGTTTGTTATTGTTCTGCTGCTGCTGCTGCGAAGTTGCTTCAGTCGTGTCCGACTCTGTGCGACCCCATAGACGGCAGCCCACCAGGCTCCCCCGTCCCTAGGATTCTCCAGGTAAGAACACTGGAGTGGGTTGCCATTTCCTTCTGCAATGCATGAAAGTGAAAAGTGAAAGTGAAGTCGCTCAGTTGTGTCTGACTCTTAGCGACCCCACGGACGGCAGCCCACCAGGATCCTCCATCCATGGGATTTTCCAGGCAAGAGTACTGGAGTGGGGTGCCATTGCCTGCTCCGTGTTATTGTTCAGTTGCTTGTTATTGTTCAGTCTGACCCTTTGCAACTCCATGGGCTGTAGCATGCCAGGCTTCCCTGTCCTTCACCATCTCCTGGAGTTTGCTCAGACTCATGTCCATTGAGTCAGTGATGCCATCCAACCGTCTCATCCTCTGTCACCTCCCTTTCCTCCTGCCTTCAATCTTTCCCAACCCCAGGGTCTTTTCCAATGAGTTGGCTCTTTGCACCAGGTGGCCAAAGTGTTGAAGCTGAAGCTTCAACATCAGTCCTTTAAATGAATATTCAGTGTTGATTTCCTTTAGGATTGACTGGTTTTGTCTCCTTGCTGTCCAGGGGCTCTTAAGAGTCTTCTCCAGCACCCCAGTTTTAAAGCAGTGTACGGGCAGAGTCTTACCAGCAGACCACCAGAGAAGGCCTTCTCCATGTGCTCTTTAACAGACTTAGGTCTGGAGAAGCAAGCAGGGAGGTACAGGGAAAGAAAGCTTTATTGAAGATGAGAAAACTTAGACTATTTATACCCTGTTCCAGCTCTTCGTTATTATTTCACTTTAAACATGTTGATTAAAACTCCCATTTTCCATTTCTCTTTGTGTAAAAGTTTTTTAAAGCTATAAAGAGATAATTATTTAAAGATATAAAGATATTACATTATACAATTATTAAAATATATAAAAATCTGAAAGAGCTTTGAAATTCTATAAAACTTACTGATGAAAGGCATTAATTTCTTCTTCATATATTTATTTACCAAATCCATGGGAGTGCTTCTGCTGGCAGGAATGTGGACTTTATTTATACTGAACTTCCAAAGGCTCCCCAAAGCAGTTGACCTTTCTTTATACTATTTGGCATCAACATGAAAAAAAATGTGCACACAATAAATATTTAACTTTCAAGTCATATTTTTCTTTTGATGTTTATCATAATTTCTGGGAGAAAATGTTTAGACCGTGTTTTATCCTGGGTTCCCAGGTGATAGAGCCAGAGGCAAAATGTACGGACTAATATTTATCAAAGATTAAAATCTCCAGGGAACAGGAATAGAGACAAGGGTGGGGTGGAGGGGAGAAGCCAGCCGCCACCTGCTCCATCTCAAGGGTACTTTTCCAAGAAGTGTTTCAGAAAATGGAGACTCAAGACTGTCCACTACGTGCAGGAGAAAGGAAGAAGACTGTACTGCTTCTCCACTTCCATTTCTCACTGGTCAAAGGTTTGCATCTGAGTTTGGTGTTTACCCCTGTCACTGGCAGCTGTGCCTGCCTGAGTGGTCTGAGCATCGCCGGCTCTGCCGGGAGGAAGCCCAGCCAGGGCAGAGCTGTCAGGTCACACCTGTGTGAAGTGAGATGGAGCACAAGCGGCCTCTGGGGCCAACCTAGTGCCCCGAAGCCTCATGGGAAGGTCAGGCTTCCAGGAACTTAAGTGGGACTTCCTGGTAGTCCAGTGCTTGAGAATCTGCCTGCCAATGCAGGGGACACAGGTTCAGTCCCTGGTCTGGGATGATTCCACATGCCATGGGGCAACTGAGCCAGTGTGCCACAGCTACTGAAGCCCACACACCCTAGAGCCTGTGCTCCAAGAGAAGCCACCACAGTGAGAAGCCTGTGAACCACAACTAGCAAAAGCCCATGTGCAGCAATGAAGACCCAGTACAGCCAAAAATAAATAAAAATTTTTAAAGCCTTAAAAATTATTAAAAAAAAAATTTAAATGGTGCTTAGAGGTGTCAGCTCAGAACACAATATTTAAGTATTTCAGGGATTATTTTACTTCACAAAAATTTGGGTATATTTTCTGTATTACTTTTCATGAAAATATAGTCCAAAGCAATCCATCAAAATGGCACACTTATGAATTCTTGTAGCATCTGTAGACATGGGACACTAAAAAAACTATTGTTGAATGAAAAATAAATGCACAACTTACAAGGGAGAATTATGCTTTATTTGACGGACTTGCTGAGGACTCAAGCTAGGGAGACAGCTTTTCAAATAGCTCTGAGGGACTGCTCCAAAGAGGTAAGGGAGAAGGCAGGATATAGGAATTTTTGCAACAAAAACCAGGTAGTTGGAACATCAATACTACTGTTGATCGAAGAAAACTAGACATCACAAGTCAGTGAACTTAGAGCTTTTCAGTATATGGAAAGATGCAGAAATCTAGGTTCATTGAAATCATTCCTTTCATACACACCTTAATTTTCTAGGGCCAGGACCTGCTTTTCAGGTCCAGAATCCCCTCAGGGTGCACATTCCGGGGTGGCTTCAGGTGCTGCTGGCTACATGGCCCCAACATCCTTTGCTTATGGATATGGCAGGTGACATTCTTCATCCACACCATCCAGCCTTGAGTTCTCCAGATGCTGTGCCCATGTTTGTGGACAGTGGCATTTCTGTATCACTCATTCATTCATTCAGCAAGTATGCTATTGAGCCTCTACTCTATGGCAGCCTCTCTTTTAGTCTCTGGAGATAAATGATGAATGCGGACAACTCCTTGGCTCTTGTGGTGCTACATGCTAAGGGAAGAAACAGTTAATAACCAAGGAGACTAATTAAAAAATAATTTCAGATGATGATAAGGGATACAAGAGAAATGCAACAGGGTGATCAAATGGTTTTGTAGGCTCTGAGATTCTAGATCGGGATTAATTTTTTCATGGCTGGTCACTGGTTTTCAACTCTTCCTATAAGTACAAGAACATTGGTGTGTCAATGCCTTCAGGCATTGAGGGGTGATTTTATCTTTTGCATCCTCAGAGTCTTTCTAAGAGTCCATTTAAGTATGTATGTTACTAAGAGACAGTCTTAGTCCAACAAAATAATGTCTTCTTGAGGAAAAGTGATATGATCATCTGAGCCATAAAAAGCCTTCTTTCAACACCCCCTCCCCACATCATACAAAGACTGAAATTTCTGCCCAGGAAGGTGCCCTACGAGGTGCTCTGTAGTAAAAGTTCAATAGTTTCAGAAGAAGAATTTGGCCTGTCCATTTTAACCAATTTGTTCTTTTATTATTAGTTGTTGTTTAGTTGCTAAATTGTGTCTGACTCTTTTTCTACCCCATGGACTCTGTAGCCCACTAGTCTCCTCTGTCCATGGGATTTCCCAGACAAGAATACTGGAGTTGGTTACCATTTCCTTCTCCAGGGGATCTTTCTGACCCAGGGATTGAATCTGGTTCTCCTGCATTGCAGGCAAATTCTTCATCGCTGAACCACTGGGGAAGCCCTTAATTATTAGACCTAGGAAATGGCAACCCACTCCAGTATTCTTGCCTGGAGAATCCCAGGGGCGGGGGAGCCTGGTGGGCTGTGGTCTATGGGGTCGCACAGAGTGGACACGACTGAAGCGACTTAGCAGCAGCAGCAGCAGCCGCTGCAGATATATATTTGGAAAACAAAACTATCACTAAATTCTGCTACTGATAAGTCACTTCAGTTGTGTCTGACTCTGTGCGACCCCACAGACCGCAGCCCACCAGGCTTCCCCGTCCCTGGGATTCTCCAGGCAAGAACACTGGAGTGGGTTGCCATTTCCTTCTCCAACGCATGAAAGTGAAAAGTGAAAGTGAAGTAGCTCAGTCGTGTCCAACCCTCAGAGACCTCATGGACTGCAGCCTTCCAGGCTCCTCTATCCATGGGATTTTCCAAGCAGGAGTACTGGAGTGGGGTGCCATTGCCTTCTCCATCACTAAATTTTTAGACTTTGCTATTTTCCCTGCAGTGTACTCCTCACACTCTCAAAGGAAAGAGCGACTCTATAGACTATAGACCACCAGGCTCCTCTGTCCTTGGGATTCTCCAGACAAGAATATTGGAGTGGGTTGCCATTATCTTTACCAGGGGATCTTCCCAACCCAGGGTTTGAACCTGTGTCTCCTGAGACTCTTGCTTTGACAGGTGGAGTTGTAACCACTGAACCACCAGGGAAGCACCACCCATCCATAGTTATGATTATTTCTTCTTGAAGCTATCATGAGATAGCTTACCCAAAATGTAAATGTTCTCTGAAGCTGTTTTAAATACTTTCATGACAAGTTCTGGAAATAAAGCCAAATACATAGGTGCCAATAATCCATTTCCATCATTTGTGAGATGGCTATAAGTGTAAGCATGTTGACTTTTATTTCATCTCTCATCTTATTACATTTTGCTCAGATTCAGAGGAAGCCATGATTGAATACTCACCTTAAAAAACAGGAGTCTGGCTTCAGGCAGATTCTGCTGGGATAGGAATGGGCTCTGAAAACTACAAAGCACCCTTCTCAGGGCCCTGCTCTTGTGGATGAAAAAAAGAAGAGAAATTCTGTGTGTATATTTGAGAATACAGACAATTAGCATCACAACCTTTTGCCAACTCTTCCATCATTGTTCCTCCAAATTAGGATGATAAGCCCTAATTGGAAATTTCTGGAAAAGAAGTGTATTAGGGTAAGGGAAGAGATGGAGGTGAGAAAGTGTGCCCATTCTCAAGCTAGTACCTGCTGAAATCATGTTCTCCTCCATTCGTAGGCTCTCTTGAATGTCTTTCATTCATTCATTCAACTAATATTAAGGACCAGTATTAATCCCTGTGAAAACCACTGAGGAATCAACGGTCAGTAAAATGAACCTCATCCATGCTCAGGGAGCTCTGTCTTGTGTGGGCACCAAGTGGTGCACACATCACTGCAGAAACAAATCTATAACTTGCCAGTCTGAGAGAACAAATAACTTGTTTGTTCTCAGAGCTATTTTCTGCTCTTCCCCTGATGTGCTGCATTTCCTTGGCCCTCTGACTTTCTGGTCCATTCGGATGACAGAAGGTGCTGACTGGCAGGATTGAAGGGTGGGAGGAGGGAAAAGCCACAAGCTGCTTCTTCTCCCTCGCTCTGTCTTCCCTGGCTATCCGGGGCTGTCACTCTAACTCTCCCACGTGGCTTCTCACCAGAGTTCCCAGGCCTCTCCAGCTCCTCAGCTCTGATAACCTTCTCCTTCCTCATCTCCCCTCCAGCCCCAGGGATGTCAAGGGCTTCCCATAGTCACTTCCCCTGTGTCTAGCATCTCTGGAACCATTCCCTTCATTAAGTTCCTTCCAGCATGAGTTTCCTTCCTGAGGAATCACATAATATACACCCTGATGATGGTCCAGAAAAGATATTTTGTGCCAAGAGAGTATATAATGAGAACTCTGTCATTGTCATGGTCAGAGGAAAGATTTTTTGAGAAAGTGATGTTTGAGCTGAGATTTGAAGGCTGAAAACAGAGTTAAATAGGCAAAGGATATGGGTAAGAGAGTTCCTAGGAGAGAGAGCAGCCTGGGCAAAGACCCTGAGTCAGAGGAGCTAAAAGCCATCTAGAAACATAAGTAAGGATAGTGGTACCTGAGTGTTGTTGGGTTTCCCTGGTGGCTCAGTGGTAAAGAATCCACCTGCCAATATAGAAGATGTAGGATTGATCCCTGGGTTAGGAAGATCCTCTGGAAGAGGAAATGGCAAGCTCACTCCAGTATTCTTGCCTGGAGAATCCCATGGACAGAGGAGCCTGGTGAGCTATAGTCCATGGGATCACAATAGAGTTGGATGTGACTTAGCAACTAAACAACAGCAACAACCTGAGTACAGGGGGCAGCAAGAAGAAGGATGGATCCCCAGAGTTAGAAACAGATGGGATCATGTTGAGGACCTCATTTGACAATGGGAAGCAACATAAAGGATTTAAGCAAAGGAACCATACAATATGCATTTTTTAAAAAGTGTTCTAGTAGCCACATTTTATTAATTTAAAAAATTATCTATTATTTGACTGAACTGGATCTTAGTTGCAGCCTGCTAAATCTTTAGTTGTGGCATGTGGGATCTAGTTCCCTGGCCAGGAATTGAACCCAGGCTCCCTGCACTGGGAGTGTGGAGTATTAGCTACTGGACCACCAGGGAAGTCCTACTTTATGCCCCTATGTCTATAGTGCAAAGGATATGAGAGAAGCGGATGAGAATGGATTTGAGGAGGCTCATTAGGAGCAATAGCTCAGGTGAAAGGAGACAGCAACCCTGGCAAAATGATTTAGTTCAGTTCACTTGCTCAGTCTTGTCCAACTCTTTGCGACTCCGTGGACTGCAGTACTCCAGACTTCCCTGTCCATCACCAACTTCCAGAGTTTGCTCAAACTCATGTCCATTGAGTTGGTGATGCCATCCAACCATCTCATCCTCTGTCATCCCACTGTCTCATCCTCTGTCATCCCATTCTCCTCCTGCCTTCAATCTTTCCCAGCATCAGGGTCTTTTCTAGTGAGTCAGTTCTTCACATCAGGTGGCCAAACTATTGGAGTTTCAGCTTCAGCATCAGTCTTTCCAATGAATATTCAGGACTGATTTCCTTTAGGATTGACTGTTGGATCTCCTTGCAGTCCAAGGGACTCTCAAGAGTCTTCTCCAACATCACAGTTCAAGCACATCGATTCTTTGGCACTCAGCTTTCTTAATAGTCCAACTCACATCCATGCATGACTACTGGAAAAACCAAAGCTTTGACTAGATGGACCTTTGTCAGCAAAGTAATGTCTCTGCTTTTTAATATGTTTTCTAGGTTGGTCATAGCTTTTATTCCAAGGAGGAAGAGTCTTTTGATTTCATGGCTGCAGTCACCATCTCAGATCATGAACTCCTTATTGCAAAATTCAGACTTAAATTGAAGAAAGTAGGGAAAACCATTAGACCATTCAGGTATGAGCTAAATCAAATCCCTTACGATTATACAATGGAGTGACAAAGAGCAAAGGATTAGATCTGATAGACCGAGTGCCTGAAGAACTATGGATGGAGCTTTGTGACACTGTACAGGAGGCAGTGATCAAGATCATCCCCAAGAAAAAGAAAGCCAAAATGGTTGTCTCAGGAAGCTTTACAAATAGCTGAGAAAAGAAGAGAAGTGAAAGGCAAAGGAGAAAAGAAAGATATACCCATTTGAATTCAGAGTTCCAAAGAATAGCAAGGGGAGATAAAAAAGCCTTGCTCAATGATCAATGCAAAGAAATAGAGGAAAACAACAGAATGGGAAAGACTAGAGATCTCTTCAAGAAAATCAGTGATACCAAGTGAACATTTCATGCAAAGATGGGCTCAATAAAGGGCAGAAATGGTATGGACCAAACAGAAACAGAAGATATTAAGAAGAGGCAAAAGGATTAGAAATGGAGAAAAGTGGATGGACTTGAGAGACATTTAGGAGATCAGTCAACAGGATCAGGTGATTGATGACTTAGGGAGGGTGATGGAGAGAGGGACTCCAAGGATGACTTCTGGGGTTTGGCTTACATGGGTGGGTGGATGGCTGGTGTGCCATTCACCAGGACAGCAAACACTGGAGGAGGAATGGGCCTTGTGGGCATGGATAGGGTTAGAAGAAGACAGATCAAGGGTTTGGTTTTGCTCACATTGAATTTATAAGAGCCTTAACAATATTTAAATGCATTTGTCTCTATTAGGTAGATGGATAGATGGGGCTGGAGCATATTGGTGGCAGATTCCTATTTCTTCACTCCCTTGAAATAGGATTTTATACTCACGCCCTTTGCCATGTAACTTTGAAGTGACTCTCCCAGAAGGAGGAGCATATTTCTTTCATTGATCTTGGCCTTGGCCATGTAACTTTTTTTGATCAATATAATTTTGGTGGACAAGCTGTAAACAGAGACTTTCACATTTGGCTTGACTTCTTGTGTTCTTCTGATCTAACATGAAAGAGTATGTTTTGGGGATCCCCTGGCCCTCCAGTCTAAACCCCAGAATGAAGCCATATGGAGTTGACCTGAACACAACCTGAAGCCTGGATCCAGCCTGACTCAGCTGAGTGCCACCTTGCTCAGCTGATCTGAAGACCTGTGAGCATTGCTGTAAACCATTGAGATGTTGAAGTTGTTACGCATCAGAAACCAAAGAATATTGTTCAAGCAAAAGGACCAGATAGGATTCAAATGGATATGTAGATGATAATTATAACCATGGTATAGATGAGAACTCCCAGGGATCACATCCATTATGGGATTTGGGGGCACGTTCATTTAGGATAAGGCTGGACAAAGTTTTCTTTGACTGTACTCCAACTAGGCTGATCATCGGGTACTCTGGCTCCAAAGGTGTCACTGCATTCACACCCAAACCCTGCATTCTTTATCCATCTTTTGACTTACACGTTTACAGTGCATTTTAACCAACCATACATCTTTGAGTGGTAATGGTTCTGCCTGTCAAATATTTGCTTTTTTTTTCCTTAAAAAAATTTTTTTGTGTGGTAAAAATCATACAGTATAAAACATACTACTTTAACCATATTTAACTGTACAGCTCAGGGGCACTAAGTATATTCACAATGTCTTGCAACTCTCACCATCATCCAACTCTCAAATTTTTCACTATCCTAAACTGAAATTCTGTTCCCATTAACCCCTAACCACCCATTCACTTTCCTCTGACTCCACCCCTGATGTCTACCAGTGTGCTTTCTGATTCTATGAATTTGACTATTCTAGAAATCTCATATATGTGTAATCAAACAGTATTTGTCTGCACCGAATGTATATTGAAATGCATTTTAAGATAATCTAACAAACATTTGCTTTTTCTTATTTGGTGGTGGGGGGTGGGGGGCTCATGCACACACTGCTTTATTTATTTATTTATTTTTGGCTGTACTTGGTCCAGCAATGGTGTCAGGAATTCTCTGACACAAACTATTGTGTGTGACACATTTCTATAATTCAAATCGATTCTGATGCTGTCTCTTTGGAGAGGAGATAACATTAGATTCCAGAGGGTAAGGGCTCAGTCCCATGGGTCTGTCCCCCCACACTCAGATGCCAATTGCCAGGTCCAGGTTGTCACCTATGCTTCTGGGTATCTGGCTATAGATTAGAAGTTCTGACAACCCTATCCTTGGGTTTGATTGATTTGTTAGAGCAGCTCCCAGAACTCAGAGAAACATTATGCTTACAAGATTACAGGTTTGTTGGGACTTCCCTGGTTGGTGGTCCGGTGGTTAAGAACCCACCTTGCAAGTGGCAAGGGATATAGGTTTGATCCCTGTTCCAGGAACTAAGATCCCCCATGCAGTGGAGCAGCTAAGCCTACATGCTGCAGCTACTGAGTTTGCATGCCACAACTAGAGAGTCCACGCTCCAGCAACTAAAGATCCCACATGCTGCAATTAAGACCCAAGACAGCTAAATAAATACATAAATCAATAATTTTTTAAAAAAAAGATTTGTTATAAAAGGGCTTCCCTGGTGGCTCAGAGGTTAAAGCGTCTGCCTGCAAGCGGGAGACCTAGGTTCGATCCCTGGGTTGGGAAGATCCCCTGGAGAAGGAAATGGCAACCCACTCCAGTATTCTTGCCTGGAGAATCCCATGGATGGAGGAGCCTGATGGGCTACAGTCCACGGGGTTGCAAAGAGTTGGACATGACTCAGTGACTTCATTTCACTTTGTTATAAAAAGTATATTTTTTATAAAATACATAGTAAATAACATAACAAATACATAACAAACCAAAATACATAACAAATAACAAATGGTTATTTGTTATAAAATACATAAATAAATAAATCTTTTTAAAAAAGGTTTTTTATAAGAAGGATATAAATCAAGAACAGCTGGATGGAGGAGATGCATAATTGCAGGGTGTGTGAGAAGGGGTGCAGGGTTTTCAGGTTCTTTTCAGGCACCCCTCTTCCCAAATTTCCTTGTATTGACCAACCCAGAACTTCTCTGAGCCCCATCCTTTTGGTTTTTTATGCATGCATGCATGCTAAGTCCTTTCAGTCGTGTCCGACTCTGTATGACCCCATAGACGGCAGCCCACCAGGCTCCCCTGTCCACAGGATTCTCCAGGCAAGAATACTGAAGTGGGTTGTCATTTCCTTCTCCGTTTGGTTTTTTATAGAGACTTCTTGACAACTGATTCAACCTCCAGCCCCCTTCCCAACCCAAAGGTCTCGGGTTGGACTGAACCCTCTAGTCAACTAGACCCCTCCTCAGGTTCCTTTTCAAAAGCAATTTCGTTAACATAAATTCAGGTGTGGTTGGAAGTGAGGGATTTGTTATAAATACTAAGATACCTTTATTGCTCTTTTCACATGGCAATTCCAAGAGTTACAGGAGCTCTGTGCCAGGAGAGGGGGTGAAGGCCAAATAAAAAGTTCTTAATATATATCACACACAGTGTTCAGACTCTCCTGGTGATCCAGTCCTTAAGACTCTGCGTTCTCAATGCAGGTTTGATTCCCAGTCAGGGAACTAGATCCCACATGTGACAACCAAACAAATATAGGAATAGATAAGGTGCCTTAAAACAAATAAATAAATCACAGTATCAAGCACCTAATACTTCCCTTTTGAGAAGGTTCAGTGCTTCCATAGGTTCAGAACTTGTATTTGTCCAGAAAGAGCAGCAACCAAAAGGGAGAGACTGTGTCAATGATGAGAGCCAAGTGCCCGCTGTGTGTCTACCCCGGGGCTGTGTTTCACCCGAGATGGAGATTAGGTTATGGCTCCAAGGGAATCAGGAGATTCAGTCAGCTCCCTAAACAGAAGTTCTCCCTGCACAATGTTCTTCTCCTGATCTAGGTTATTAAGTCCTGTGACTCAAAGTGCAGGCTCTAGAGTCAGGTAAGTGGGCAGAGTTGAATTCTGACTACCTTTTCTAGTGTTGGTCTTGGGCAAGTTAATGTTTAAAACCCTCCTATTACTCCTTTGAAAATGGAAACAACTGTCTTATTCATCTTATATCACTATAAGGATTAAATGGAAAACACTCAATACAATAGCTGACACATAGTAACCACTCAGTAAATAGCAACTCATTAGCATTAGAGAGAATCCTAAAATCTTTCAAATTTATGGATTTCCCAACATCATTTCAACTGCACCTTAAAGATCAAAGATCAAAGTTAACACTGAAAGTTATACTGAATAATGAACTCCTTCTATATGCCTCTAAAAGTGAATCACATGATCTCTCTTTTTTTTAATTATTTATTTATTTATTTTCAGGCTTCCCAAGTGGCTCAGTAGCTGTCATGCAGGAGACACAGGAGACTTGGGTTCGATCCCTGGGTTGGGAAGATGACATGGAGGATGAAACAGCAACCCACTCCAGTATCCTTGTCTGGAAAACTCTATGGTCAGAGAGCCTGGCGGGCTGCAGTCCATGGGTTGCAAAGAGTCCAACACAGCTGAGCACACAGGCACACAGCATGCGTTTGTTTTCGGCTGCGCTGGGTCTTCATTGCTGCTTACAGGCTCTCTCTAATTGCAGCGAGCTGGGGCTACTTTCTAGTCGTGGTGCACAGTCTTTAGTAATTGTGGCATGCAGCTTCAGTTGCCCCTCGGCACATGCAATCTTCCCAGAATAGGGATCAAACCAGTGCCCCCTATAGTAGCAGGCAGAATCTTCACCACTGGACCACCAGGGAAGGCCCACATGATCTCTTGCTGAAATCCATCCTAGACTCTCTGTAACTATTAGTGTTAGAATTATAAAATCTCCCCTATATTTACTAAGGCTTATAAAGATTAAAAAAAAAAAAAAAAAGATGTCATTCTCCAGTTTAGAGATCAGTCCTGATAATGTGTCCAGTAAGCTCTTGACAAATCCAAGTTACAAAGACAACAGCTTCATAGCCATTTCTTTTTATCTTGTTTGTAATATTGCCCATTAAATAGAAGATGTACGCTGCCAGGTCTTGTTCATTTCAAAGCAAATTATAAGAGGTGACTCAACTGTGCACCAGGAGAAAGAGTCCAATGTTTGAATAGCCAGGCCACAAAGACATCTGCTTTCTGACAAGTTGACAGATCGAAGAATTGAACCTTGGTGAATCTTAATGCCATCTGTCATCTTCCACAGTGTTCTTCATTTATTTCTTTGTGAAAGAATGACTAATGATAATTCCTACTAGAGGGCCATTTGCATATTCAAGCTCAAGTGTTATACAGAGTAGAAGAGATGTCAATTCGTTGAGAGGACAAACTCCTTCCCTCCAGACTACAATGCTTCTTTTCTACCCACTGTTAATATTAGGCTCCCTATTGAAACCCAGGGAGACAAAATAATCATTCAAGAGCTGAGCCCAAATCTATTTTCTCATTTCCAAGAACAAGAAAAAACAGTATCTTTTTCTCCTATTTTAGACTAGATTTTTTTTTTTTTTTTTTTTCCCCCCCCCCCCCACCCCGCCCCGTAAATGTGCTCTGTAGCTGCCATTGTTCATAGGGAAAAATGATCTGGATAAAATTGGCCTAATCAGCTCTTAATCTGTGTGTCTAAGTGACTGATTACACCTCATGTTACCCACAGAAGCAGCTGCTGACACCTGGGTCCTTTTGAAAGTGCTGCTTCTGACATCAGTGCCAGGTACATGGGCCTGGAGATTCCAGCCTCTGGAGCATAGAGAAGCCGAGCCATTGCATCTGGTGGAACCAATCATAGCGCCAAAAGCCTGCTCTGTTCTCCAGATGAATGAGCATCAAGATAGCCATCCTTCCTCGATTGTGAGCAGCTGCTGGCCAACATTGCCACCTTCCAAAAGGAGAGATTTGGAAGGGATGAACCCAGGCTATGCCAGTTAGATTTGTTAGACAGTTTGATCCCGGGAACAGATTGGGAGGACTTGCTGCTGCTGGGAGACTGCACAGGGCTCTTCCTAATTACGAGGGAAACAACAAGCCAATCAGAGGTTGAAAGAAGCAGTATCACTGTCTAGCTGGCCCTATGCTATCTCCAGCTCTCCCTCTGCCAGCCTGAAGCCAATATTCCTCTAGGCTGTCAACAAAGTCCACTTGGAAGAGGTGAGTGGGGTGTGAAGGATGAATTGGAAGTGTCCAAGCAGGTAGAGAGGAGAGTGTGTTTTTGGTAGAAAAAAATCTCATAAGTCAGGCCCATGGGCTTGAAACACCATGATGCTTGGGTAAGTTTCTGAGGGCAGCAGTAACAAAGTATCACAAGCTGGGTAGACAATAGATCTGTTGTCTTGCATTTTTGGAGGCTAGAAGTCTGAAATCAAGGTGTATTCAGGGCCACAATCCCCATGAAGTTTGTAGGCAAGAATCGTTTCTTGCTTCTTCCAGCTCCTGGTGGTTCCTGGTATTCCCTGGCTTCTGACCGAGTCACTCCAACCTCTGCCTCCATCACCACTTGGCCTTTCTCACTCTGTCACTCATGGCCTTCTTACAAGGACAGCAGTCATCACATTAGGGTCCACCCTCATCCCATAGACCTCAGGGTCCCTTGAAATATTCACAATGACTATTTCCAAGTAAGGTCATGTTCACCCATGTCAAACTTCAACTTTTTTTTTGGAAGACAAAATTCAACCACAACATTGGTACATGAAGAATGAATAGGAAGCTTCTAAGTGAACACAGAGGAGAAGATATTTCTGGTAGAAAGACTATCATAAATCAAGCCCAGAGGGACTTGTAACACCATGATGCTTATGCAGAAAAATAAGCATTACTCAGCCATGAAAAAAAACAAAATTGGGGCATTTGTAGAGATATGGGTGGGTCTTGGAGAAGGCAATGGCATCCCACTGCAGTACTCTTGCCTGGAAAACCCCATGGATGGAGGAGCCTGCTAGGCTGCAGTCCATGGGGTCGCTAGGAGTCGGAGACGACTGAGCGACTTCGCTTTCACTTTTCACTTCCATGCATTGGAGAAGGAAATGGCAACC
Source organism: Bubalus bubalis (assembly GCF_019923935.1). Taxonomy (NCBI): domain Eukaryota; kingdom Metazoa; phylum Chordata; class Mammalia; order Artiodactyla; family Bovidae; genus Bubalus; species Bubalus bubalis. Next base: position 110,758,069 of record NC_059158.1, read on the forward strand.
CACTCCAGTGTTCTTGCCTGGAGAATCCCAGGGACGGGGGAGCCTGGTGGGCTGCCGTCTCAGGAGTCGCACAGAGTCAGACACGACTGAAGCGACTTAGCAGCAGCAGTAGCAGTAGAGAGTGAGGATCATACAGAGTGACGTCAAAAAGAGAAAAACAAACATCGTATATTAACACGTATATGTGGAATCTAGAAAAATGGTATTGATGATCTTATCTGCAAAGCAGAAATAGAGACACAGACGTAGAGAACAAACGTATGAACACCAAAAGGAAAAGGGAGGAGATGGGATGAATTGGGAGACTGAGATTGACATATATATACTAGTGATACTACGTATTTATACTATGTATAGATAGTATAAATAGGTAACTAATGGGAACATACTGTATAGCACAGGAAATTCTACTCAAGGTTCTGTGGTGACATAAGTGGGAAGGAAACCTAAAAAAGAGGGGATCTATATATATACGTATAGCTGATTCACTTTGCTGTACAGTAGAAAGCAACACAATATTGTAAAGCTACTATATTTCAATAAAATTTTTTTGAAAAAGAAGAAAAGCAATGCAATAGTCTGGGTTCCCCTCCCTCATTCTTCAGTCTCATCAACTCCTTTCTTCCCCTGTGCTGAGACTTACAACACTCATGATTATTTGTCCAGTGTGTACACAGGGGTCACTAATATAATCACAATACACCAGCCCACTCGTAATATTTTGCTGGCCTCAGGAGAAGATGCCAAATAGATACCCACATGCTGCTGCTGCTGCTAAGTCGCTTCAGTCGTGTCCGACTCTGTGCGACCCCTGAGACGGCAGCCCACCGGCTCCCCCGTCCCTGGGATTCTCCAGGCAAGAACACTGGAGTGGGTTGCCAGTTTCTTCTCCAATGCATGGAAGTGAAAAGTGAAAGTGAAGTCGCTCAGTCGTCTCCGACTCTTAGCGACCCCATGGACTGCAGCCCACCAGGCTCCTCCGTCCATGGGATTTTCCAGGCAAGAGTACTGGAGTGGGGTGCCATCACCTTCTCCGCACATATCATGTGTCTAATTATTTAAAGTTATATTTTAAACTACAAGTTTCAAATATTCATGTTATATTCTCCTATTTTGACAAATATACCTTCATTACTACAAGCTTTAAAAATAAATTGGAAAGCTATAGTTTTGATTTAATTGAAAATTGGCAAAATATCAAAGATAATCTGCCTGCATGTTCTGTAGAAGGGTTGGTGATGTTAGGATGATCCATAAAATAAAACATTCATAATTCATAAATTATCATATATTTATTCCACAGAATTTCTTTTTCTTGCTTTAATTTCAGAAAATATACTAATCATGTTGTATATCAAGCTTTTCACATAACTTGTGTTTTATTGACAGTATTGCCAAATTAGACCAAATTCCTTGGGTGATTATTGTTCTTAGGTAGTTTAATATTAATCTTAAGAAACTTCGCTGAGGAATGAGCAACTGGAATTTTCAACAAAATGCTTAAACAAATGCCTATATTCAGTTATGAAACATTTTCTATGTGGCAGGAACACTAGAGATTTACCTTCTTGGCAAATTTCAAGTGTTTAAGACAGTACTTACTAACTATAATCAACATTTTACACATTAGGCTCCAGAACTTATTCATTTTTTTAGTTAAAACTTTGTGCCCTTTAACCAATATCTCCCAATTCCTCTGACCCAGAAGCCCTGGCAACCACCATTCTGTTCTCTGCTTGCGTGAGTTTGACTTTTTTAGACTCTCAAGGATGTGGAAAAGAGGGAGCCCTCGTTACTGTTGGTAGGAATGTAAACAGGTGCCGTCACTAAGGGAAACAGGATGGAGGTTCCTCAAAACATTAAAAATAGAAATAACAGGACTTCACTGGTGGTACAGTGGATGAGAATCCGCCTGCCAATGCAAGGGACATGCGTTTGACCCCTGGTCTGGGAAGATCCCACGTGCCATGGAGAAACTGTGCCTGTGGCCACAACTACTGAGCCCACTTGCTGCAACTGGTGACGCCCGTGCGCCTAGACGCTGTGCTCCGCAACGAGAGAAGCCATCGCAGCAAGCAGCCCACGCGCTGTGACTGGAGGGTAGCCGCTGCTCTGCAACTGGAGAAAGCCCGTGTGCAACAATGAAGACCCAGTGCAGCCAAAGATAGAAGAAAGAAAGGAGTTAACTAGTTGAAAAAAGGATTTTTCATAGAAATGTCATGTGGTACAGCAATCCCACTTTGGGGTGTTTACCCAAAGGAGATGGAATCAGATCTTGAAGAGCTATCTGTACTCCCAAGTTCATTGCAGCATTATTTACAAAAATATGGAAACAAGCTGTGTCGTCAGTGGGTGGGTGCATAAAGAAAACTGATTTATGTATGTGCACAATGGGATATTGTTTACCCATCAAAAAGAAGGAAATCCTGCCATTTGTGACAACATGGATAAAACTGGAGGACATAATGCTAAGTGAAATAAGCCAGACACAGACAGATACTGCATGATCTCAGTTGTCTGTGTATTTTTAAATCTTCAAGCTACTTTCATATATCTCATTTCTGCTATGAAGTCATAGAATTTTAAACATTAAAATAATCTTATAAAGTTTTATTGGATTTGGCTGTGTATGTAGCTAGAGCATCCTCTTGACTGAACTATAACCTCAGGAGCAGGGATGTTAAGAATTTTACTCATCATGGTCTGCCTTTGGTTTTAGAGGCAAATAGGTAAAATAAAACAGCCTAGTTCAAGTTTCCTTTGGTAGACTAGGAATTCTGGGGACTAGAAGTCCTTCAGCAAAAAATACTGACTAAAATAAAGTACCAATAATACCTCTTAATCCAGAAATTCCACTTCCTATTTTCTACACAGAAATATACATGAGGAGGCAATATATACATGATATCCATACTTTATAACATAGAAAAGTCCAAGAAATCAAACGTATATTTTACCCTTCCTTTACTGAGAAGCTGAGATAAAGCCATACTACAGAATTCATCAAGGCAATTTTAAAAGGATGAAATAGGCATATGAATATTCATAATGCAAGATTTTCAATAAATACCTTACATAAAATAAAAGGCAAAATGAAATAAAATTTGATATTGATTTCAAAGTTAATGTTTGGGTTATGTTACAATTACATTTTTTAAATTTTAAATCAAAAGAGACACAGATGTATAGGACAGTCTTTTGGCCTCTGTGGGAGAGGGAGAGGGAGAGGGTGGGATGATTTGGGAGAATGGCATTGAAACATGTATAGTATCATATAAGAAACAAATCGCCAGCCCAGGTTCGATACAGGATACAGGATGCTTGGGGCTGGTGCACTGGGATGACCCAGAGGGATGGTACGGGGAGGGAGGTGGGAGGGGGGTTCAGGATGGGGAACACGTGTACACCCATGGCGGATTCATGTTGATGAATGGCAAAACCAATACAATATTGTAAAGTACAATTACATTTTTTGTCTAGGATATCAGGCTATACTTTCTGTTCCTCTACATCTTTTTGAACAGTTCAGTTCTGAAGTCGCTAAGTGGGACAGACCAGGGTAGGCAGCCACACCAGAGAAAAGAGCAACTATAGTGGCCCAGAGTGGAATGTCAGGGTCTGAACAGGGCGAGGAAGATGCCCATGTGAACCTGAGGGGGTGGCAGAGGTAGGAAATAGAGTACACTCTAGAAAACTGATCTGGGGCTCTCTGCTGGTTCAGCGGTTAAGAATCTGTCTTGTGGTGCAGACGAATGGGTTTGATGCCTGGTTGGAGAATGTGTGCTAGACCGCATGCAGTCAAATAAATAAAAATAAATATTTAAAGAAAAAAAAGGAGAGTGATCACATAAGTATATTAAAGGTTGTGGGGGATAGGTTTATACTAGCAAAAAGATGGTCTGTACCTATGAAAGGGAGAACACTAAAATGAATCCTGTGATTTAGTATTGGATTTGGAGGTATCAATGTGAACTTGTAGTGTTCAAAATACACAGATAAACACAGAATAAACACTGAAAAAATACATAAATATATATGTAAATATGTACATGAATATTGATTTTGATTTCAAAGTTAATGTTTGGGTTATGTTACAATTACATTTTTTGTCTAGGATATATGGCTATACTTCCTGTTCCTCTACATCTTTCTGAACAGTTCAGTTCTGAAGTCGCTAAGTGGGACAGAACAAGGTAGGCAGCCACACCAGAGAAAACAGCAATTATAGTAGCTATAGTACACAATAAATGTACACATGTACATATATATATATATTCCCTCACTCTAATCCTTAAAAGCATCTGAGCTCTTCCAGTAGCAATAAACATGCCAAGTACTCAGGTCCTGCCTCCTACATACTATTTTCCACTAAAAGGACCTGGGAGTCCTTGAAAAAAATGCTTGATTCTAAGGCTGAAGCAGGAAGTAAAAATCAGAAACATCTCCCTGTATCAGGAAGCAAGGAAATGCTTAAAGAATGCTGAGACATGAAAAAGAGCACAGAGGTCAGCTTGGTGAAGGAAGCCCTCACTGGGCAAAATCAGGGACACTTTGACCATCAAATGAAATAATAATAGTAATGGATTATAACCCATTGCATAAAATAGAAAATCATGTTCATGTAAATATAAATAAATAACCAACCAAAAAAGTCTCATGAAGCTTGGGAATACTTATGTGGTTTCAAAGTAACTCCTCACAAAATGTTTAGTTTCAAAAAGATTAAAAAGCTGCCTTTCAGTGGAAAAGCCCTGCTGACAGCACATTAATTAAATAATCAAGGTGAACATAATGGGATAAATGGGAATCGTGTGTCACCAAATATACAATGAGAAGAACCCAGATTTACTTCTGTGATATTCCTGCCAGTGTATTCCTGCATATAACTTCAATTTAATCATGAGAAGAGGAAAAATTCTAAACCAACTCAAAAACTCAAATTGAAGGACAGTCTACAAAATAATTGGCCATGAATCTTCAAAACTGTAAAAGTCATGATACTCAAGGAAAGACTGAAGGAGACACAAGACACATTATTAAAATCAAATGCGACATGCAAAGCTGAAAGGCAAACTTTCAAACTTTCGTCATAAAGAACATGATTGCGACAATTGGCAAAATGAGAATGGGGTATCAGTTTAGACGGATTTAACATACTGATGTTGATTACCTGATTTCAATGGTGCTATTGGCTAACATCCCTGATGTAGGAAATTCACATAAAAGTATTCAGAGTTATGGATTATCAGGTCAGTAACTTCCTCAGAACAACGCAGGAGAGCAAATTCTTTGTTCTGTACTTGGAACTTCTAGTTTGCAATTGTTTCAAAAATATTTTCTTAAAATAATTATACAAAATAATAGTACATAAAGTCCATTCCAAATATAAAAATAGAAAAACAAAACTATGTATAACTTTACATATAGACTTATGGAAATATGTAGAAAGAGCTTTAAATGAACAGTGGTTATTATATATTTGGGAAAAATAGTTGGTGGGGGAAGATAGGAAGGACTCTTGTTTGTGATTCAAAATATTTCTGTGTTGTTTAAATTTTTATTCAATGATAATATATTGCCTGTGTAAAATGAGAAGGAGGAGATAAAACTATCGCTATTTGCAGATGATACGATTATTTACTTGGAAAGTAAAATTAACTTGAAAACTTCCTCATGCATGCAGTAAGAAAATTCAATAAGGTAGCAGAGTAGAAAATTAATATACACAAATCAATGGATTTCATATATACCAGAAACAAGTTACAAAATGTAGTAGAAGAAAAAAAATCCCATTTCTAATTAAGTCAAAGAAGGATATAATTTATAGGGGGAAAAAATAACAAGATGTCAGTCCTCCATGAATTGATTCAGAAATGTCATATAATCTCAAAAATGCCAACAAGATACTTTTTAAAAAACTTCAACAAGTGATGCTAAAGTTTACATGGAAAAATAAATGAGAAAAACAGCATGGAAAGTTCTGAAAAACAGAAGCATTGAAAAGGATCTAGAACTATAAGATGCTAAAACAGATAATAAATTCTTCATAATGAAATAAAGACAAGAGAACACTTCCCTGGTTGTCCAGTGGTTAAGATTCTGTGCTTCTTCTGCGAAGGTGGAGGGTAGAGGTGGCAGGGGTGGGGGTTGGTTTGATCCCTGGTCCAGGAAGATCCTGATTAGGGCACAGTGCAGTCCAGCCAAGAAAGGAAAGAAAAAAAAAAAGACAAAGGAACAAAATGAAAAATAGAACAAAATAAATATTCAGAGATACATCTATATAAAGGTGGTATCTGTAATGAGAGGGAACAAAATTGGTTTTTCAGTAGGTGATGTTGGAACAGCTAAAAAAAAAATTCTGTGATAAATTCCATATGAATCAAATAATTCAATGTTAAAAAATATATAAAGTTACTAGAGGAGAATATCAGGAAAGTCATTTGCAAACTAGCAGTAAGTTCTTTCCACCTGAATCAAAATCTAGACACTATTAAAGAAAAGATGGGTATATTCATGTCCATAAAAATAAAAACTTCTACTCAGTAAAAAAAAAATACAAGCAAAGGCAAAGTATAAGTGATTAAAGTATTTATTGCCAATTTACATTAGCAGTATAGTGCTAATTCTTCTAATACATAAAGAGCTTTTACACAAATGATGAGATTACAATCTACACAATCTAACATTAAAGGGAAGAAAGAGATATATATGCTTTTTATGGGAAAAAAATGTTCCTTAAATGAAAAAAAAAATTAAGCTTTATTCATATACATGTCTTCCCTGGTGGCTCAGCGGTAAAGAATCTGCTTACCAATGCAGTAGACCCAAATTTGATCCCTGGGTCAGGAAGATTCCCTGGAGTAGGAAATGGCAACCCACTCCAGTATTCTTGCCTGGAAAATTCCATGGACAGAGGAGCCTGGCAGGCTCCATGGGGTTATGAAAGAGGTGGACAAGACTTAGTGACTAAGCAACAATAGAAATATAAATTAAAACCATACTAAAATAAGACTTTCAGCAAATTATGTCAGGAGAATTCTAGCCATTTAACAACGTATCATGTTGGTGAAGCTGTAGGGAAACAGCACTTTCCTTCACTGGCAGGAGCACAAATTGCTCCTGTGGAGGTAAGCTGCAATTAACTATCAAACATGCAGACGTGTTTTACCATTTGACTCAGCAACTTCATTTCTGTGTACGAACTATGGATTAAACATAAATAATAATGCAGTTTGGACCTCAGGATCAGGGGACTGGAGAGGTATATGATCTAATCCACGGTTTTTCAGTTTTCTGTACCATGAGTATTTTCCTAAAATGACATCTTATGCAGGATGAGGGTGCTAGCTCTCCCAGAAGCAAAGAGATAAACTCTATTTCACAATTCTGAGAAAATGTCCCTTTCCAAGCTGACCATCATTCACTGTGTATTGCTCTGATTTCAACATTGGTTACAGTTCAGTATAAGATCCAGTGGTCTCTAAGCAGAAGCTGTTTTCTGTCTGATGTCACCTGTAGTCATCTTGTCCAGGTGGACTGAGTCCCCTGCAGGTCCCAGCAGAGAGGATGAGAGCTGTGAGTAATTTCTCATTCTTCCAGCCTTCCCTGAATGACAATGAAATCAAGGGGAACTGATCTGGGAGAAGAAAGGATAGAGGACTAGAGAGAAAAGGAGTAGGAGAGGATCAGCTAAAAAATACAGGCCTAAAGCAAAGAGTCGGACACGACTGAGCAACTGAACTGAACTGAACTGAAAGACTCCTAGGCAGAAGGTCACTTAACCTGAAGCAATTTGAAGAAGAAATTCTCAGCCTCCTTCTCACAAAACAAACTCAAAGCCTGAAGAGGTACAAATATTGACCAGGAAGCTAGGAAATCACTAAACTTGAATGTAGACAAGAATCAGAGATACATTTTACTATATCAAGAGCTGCAAAGGAGTAAATACAGCCATCACATAAAGATCTTCCTGCAAATCTGAAAATCAACAAACATTTTGGAGAGGAAGGGAAGGGATAAAACACTGCCTGGATGGAAAACACAAACAAGCAGATGTCTGATCCAGGAGGAAGGAATATGGACCGTGTGAGAAATGCTGACTTTACAGATTAACAAAACACTCAGCTTCATCTGTTTGCTCTGCTGGCTTTTCATTTCCATGGCTTCTAGTTCAGGAAGTTGGTTCAACATTTTTTTTTAAGAATCAAGAAACCAAAGCATGGGTCTTCTTATTTTAAAAATCTATTGCTTCAGAACTTATCATTCTGAAGCCACAGGGAAGGGATAGTTAGGGAATTTGGGATGAACATGTACATACTACTATGTTTAAAATGGATAACCAGCAAGGACCTGGGCTTCCCTGGTGGCTCAGTGGTAAAGAATCCACCTGCAATGTGGGAGATCTACATTCAGTCCCTGAGTTAGGAAGTTCCCTTGGAGGAGGGCACAGTAACCCACTCCACTCTTCTTGCCTGGAGAATCCTCATGGACAGAGGAGCCTGGTGGGCTGCAGTCCATGGAGTCACAGAGAGGTGGACACTGCTGAGTGACTAAACACACAGCACAAGCACCACAGAACATGGAATGCTGTTCAATGTTATGCGGCAGTCTGGATGGCAGAGGAGTTTGGGGAAGAATGGATACATGTATATGCATGGCTGAGTCCTTTTGCTGTTTATCATAACTATCACATTGTTATACAGCTATACCCCAATACAAAATAAAAAGTAAAAAAAAAAAAAATCCATTGGTTCAGCCTCAATAAAGATGAAAGTCAAATTGAAAATAAGTAGCTCTTCCGTAAATTGATCTGACCTGGTCCATCTCCTTTTACTATACTATGGTACTGGAAGTCATCCTTTCTCCTAGGGAAGCACCAAGGTCTTTGCTCCTAGGACATGAGAGGTTATAATTGCAAAACTCTGAACAAAGGAGATCATAGCAAACTACACAAGGTAATAGGACAACTGTCCCTTAAGTGAGAACTCATCCTACTGTAAATTGGTCTATCAGACTGGCTTGCTGAGGAAAAAAAAAAAAATAGTAGAAACAGTTTGCTTTTTAACTTTCACTTTTCAACGTGTACTTAATGACAAGGTCTATAGAAGTTTACAGACACTTTTGAAGGTTAGTAACGCAGAATGAGTTAAACAAATCCTTAAAAGCAGTTTGCATTTAAATTACAATGTGAATATCCACAATATCAATATTTCATTTGTGATCACTGCAATAAAGAGCACCTGGTTTTATCTCAGAAACAATTCAAGCCCAATTTTGGATTTGCAAGACATAAAGAGGGTCTCCCTCCACTGGAATAAAAAAAGGAAGAGAGAAACTAGGATGCACTCTTTACCTGTAGCACTGACAAAGAAAATGTCAAAACGTTTCTTTTGGCGTCTCAAGGTCCTGTGTCCTGGCTGCCCCATTTTGCTGGGAGGAAACAAGACTTGAGAGATCTCTTGCTAATTTCAAAGAGAAAGTCGTTAAGCACAAAGGTACCCAATGGTTTTGGCCAACATCTGCTCTAGGAGGCAGCTGATCCATTATGGAGAATTAAGAGTCTGTAGCTAAGGAACTAAAAGAAGAGTCAGTTTTTGAGAGTAGTCCCGTCCGAGGAACCATTCGCTTCATGATTAACTGGAAATTCTTAGTGGTGCCAGCAGTGAGCTAACATCCCATTCTAGAAACACTGTTCTATCCTGTACTATCTAACTTGTCTGGGGGTGGTGTCAGGCTTGAGAGTTTTTAAGTTTATACCACTTTGGCAGGGGCCAGAGGGGGAGTCTTTAGGCAAAAAAAAAAAAAAAAAAAAAAAAAGAACTAAATTACCACTGCAAAATTTTCTAGAAAAGTGAATTTTTATTTTGAATGAGAAATCCCACTAAATTAAAAACTTTTAAAAGGTGATAAATACAGACATCACAAAATCAATACAAACACGATGCTTTTTATTAATTAATGGCCTGACATATTATATTTCTCTTCTTCCCTACAGTTTGCATAATCTTTGAATACTTCTTCATATTGATAATTCTGTAATATATTATCTCAAAAGAAGTAATAGAAACATAATTCAGCCTGAAAAATTGCTGATGAAACCTATGTTATAATATTGATAGCTTTTTAAAAAAAGTTCAGCCTCACAACTTGTTAGTAATGAGATGCTGTTTGGATGCATAAAACATGACTTAACACTCAGTTTACTGCATCTGTAGTACTGCTACTGGTTTGGTGCCCTACACACCATAGAAATATTGATCAGTTTTATACAAATCCATCAAGAAAGAAAAAAATGACTGTTCATTGATAATTACATATGGGGCATTCATTATAAGGTACTATGTTCTCCTGGAATACAACTTCCATTTTTTCTAGGTGTTAATGAGAACCGAATTCACCTCTCGAAAATTTATGCATCTGAGGGTTGGGAGACTTTCCCACAGCTCACGTGACTCCATACACATCACATATTAATACTCCTTTATGACCTATATACGGGTTTCCCTGGTAGCTCAGCTGGTAAAGAATCCAGCTGCAAAGCAGGAGACCCCAGTTTGATTCCTGGGTCTGGAAGATCCTCTGGAGAAGGGATAGGCTACCCACTCCAGTATACTTGCCTGGAGAATCCTCATGGGCAGAGGAGCCTGGTGGGCTAGAGTCCATGGGGTTGCAAAGAGTCATACACGACTGAGCATGTCAGATGCTAAGCACAGCACAGCACATTACCCATCTACTTCAATGCCAGGTGCAGTAGGGCATGTTTATATCAGGATACATTTAACCCTACACCTTTTTTTTACACTGTTTCTGGGAAGTTGGAATGGTGGGCCATAGGATTATTCCTGGAAGTCATTCCTACACCAGAACCAGCTAGCAATGATTAACTGTACATGGATGTTTGTCATCCTCCTCCATAGATCCCACAAAACCCAAACTAAATGTGTTCCTAACTCAATCTTTCCCTGGTTTGGAGGCTCAAAATGCCTAGGGCCACTCCAATACAATACCACCCCACCCAATACAAGGGAAAAAGTGTTAGAAAGTTGAGGTGAAAAGAAACGACAGTCTTAACCAATTGCAGTCCGAACATCTTATTTTGCAAATTTTATGAAAACACACGCATATGCAATCATATTACAAACTCTATCCCAGAGTGTTGGAAGGAGCTCATGTGTACAAGTGAGGGGCTTTGAAGCAGAAGCTTTATTAGTTTCATGGGAAACTCACATTCACACACTGGCCATATTAGCACAGTTTGGAAATACTGAGTCTACCACTATGTCCATTCTCATGGCCATCAGACCCAGTTAGGAGCTCAGCATCTTCGTTCTGCAACTGTTCTCTCCCTTTTCCTAGCTTTCCACATTAGCCTCATCTTTCTCCACTTTGTTTTTCTACTTCCCACGTCAGAATCTTAAACTAATGGCCAACTGTCTCACTGAAAGGTGAAAACTCTTCATTCTCCAAAAGTAAATTTCTAAGAGTTGGTGTTCAGTTTAGCTAATGGTAGATCCCGTGGCGGTGATGAGAGCTACTTTCTCCTATAGCCAAGTATGTGCCTGTAGGTACGTCAGTGTAAGAGTTGCATTCACATCCACTCTGTCATTCAATCCTTAGAACATTCATGTAAGGTAATAACGTTATTAACGTTTTAAAAAATGGGTCATTAAACTCAGAGTTTAAGTAATTTGCTCAGGAACACACAGTTAGTAAGCAGTGGAGGATCCCATCTGACTCTCAGTCGCTTAATTAAATCTGTGTGTGCTTAGGAAACTAAAGCTGTTTGCGGACCCCAGTTCTAATCATATGGCCTAGGATGAGTATCTCTCCAACGTCTATGCAGCTCTCTTCAGTCACTGTTATCAATTTACTAAATCCTTCCTCTAGGTCCAAAGTGTGTCCATCTGGCTCCTTAAGGCAGAAAGTTACACATAGGAGACTTTGTGTTATACACCCATTCAATTTCCAGCTTCCTTCCCATCTTGACAATACACTTTCCAAAGCACAGGAGTTAGGGAATTACAGGGAGGATATGGACATTTAAGATTTTTCTTCATGCTAACAGCCCTATGATATTTATAAATAAAGCACATTTTGAATATTCAGAGAACAGGAAAAGAACATGTCTTCAAAAGACTACAAATACAAATATCTTTTCAAGGGAATAAACCTGAGACCAAGCAGATGAAAAATTATGAAAGGAAATACATATAAAATAAACTAACAAGTGTCAGGCTATAAGAATGAACATGAAGACAAAAAAAATTAATGGACATTTTAAAAATTTTTATTTTTTGACCTCACGGCATGGCATCTGACATCTTAGTTTCTCAGCCAAGGATCAAATCCGTGCCCCCTGCACTGGAAGCAGGGGAGTTGTAACCACTGGACTGCCAGGGAAGCCTCAACGGAAATTTTTAAAATGATTAACAAAATCCCCTTTTCTTCATCCCTGCTAGGTCTCAGGGAAAAGCTGTTGGCACTTGCATTTTATTCTCCTGCTAACTTTTTATAGCAAATCGAACCAGGATGCCCTTGAGTTTCCTACCACCAAATGTGTAAACTTACCATCATCTGCTCTGATTCCATTTCCTTCCCTCTTGTTAAACAGACCAGAACAAGTGTCTTTTTTTTTTTTTTTTTCTATTTAAGGTCAATTTTATGTTATTGAAAATCATCCCAATGTGTATAGTCAGAAATCTTACAGAGTCCATTAAATTGATTCTTATATACTCATGTTTTCCCACTCACTGCAATATTCCCATTAGCTTAACAATTGTTTTGTTATCAGATTAGTACATGTACATTATGCAAAAAAGGCAAACAGTAAAACTAAACCTGTGTGAGAAAGAGCAGCTCCTACTTAACTGCCACTCCTGTTTCCCAGAGGCAAACTCAGCCAACTCTCAACTCCTCCTTCTTTCCAATTCCAAAACTTGCTGTTGCAGCTATTTATTCTTTCTTTTTTTTTTGGCTGAATCTTGGCATATGGGATCTTAGTTCCTCAATCAGGGATCAAACCCATGCCCCTGCAGTGGAATGACAGAGTCCAAACCACTGGATTGCCAAGGGATTCCCCTATCATTTCTTTTACTTTTTAGTTTCAGACATTATCTATCAATTTCCCACTGAGAAAGATTAAGAACATCACAGTTCGTAGCTATGGCAATATTCAGTGTTTACATATCATGGTAGTTCCCAGTTAAACTACATAGTATGATCTGACTACATTTCTTCCCTGTAGGATTATTTCTGTTCCCTAGAGTTAACAAACGTTTTTGTATATTTGCTTAGTTTTCTAGTTATCAAACATTAACTTATTCACTAACTCTGCGCAGAATTCTCTAAATAAGTGCAAAAACAATAGAAGAAAATTCAGATCTAGGGGAATAGGTAAAGAGAACTGAAATTGTAAATATGCAGTTAAATGGAAAATATTTTATTTTCCTTCTTTTAATTTCTTTAAAAGATATTGGCTGTTTAGAACAATAACAATAACATGATAATTTGGGGGCTTATAAGGTATATACCCTTGGAGGAGGAAATGGCAACCCACTGCAGTATTCTTGCCTAGGGAATTCCATGGACAGAAGAGCCTGGGGAGCTACAGTCTATTGGGGTCACAAAGAGTCAGAAATGATTGAGCAAACACAAAACCACCATAACATATATAGAAATAAAGCACATGACAAGGGTGGTACAAGAGATGGAGAAGGCAATAAATGAAATTAAATAGCTGTACTTTTTTTTATAACTTACATGAAATGGTGCAACATTAATTATAAGTAGACTGTGATAAGTTAAGGATATATATTTTAAGTCTAAAACAGCTACTAAAAATGCAAAACAATAAAGCCTAAAAAGTAAATAGAGGAAATGAAACAGAATATTAAAAACATTTTTAAAAAAGGGTGAGGAAATTTAACTTATAACAACTACAAAGAAGGAAATAAAGTAGGAAATCAATAAAATAGAAAATAACAATAAAAAGAATATTCAAAAGATTATTAAAAAAACAAAATTTGATCTTCAAAAAGATTAATTAAAGCTGATAAACTCCTCCCATGATAGTCAAGAAACTAAAGGAAAATAAATACCAATATTAAGAATGAAAAATGGGTATCACTACAGATTCTATAAACATTAAAAGGATACAAAAAGGAAACATGATGAGAAAAAAGATGAGAAACAATTCATGCCAGTTAAGTTTGACAACATATATAAAACTGTCATAAGTAAAAAAATACAATTTACCAAAATGTCCATGAAAAGAAGTAAAAATCTGAATTGCTTTATATTATTAAATAAATTGCATAAAAATAAAATTCCTAGAGAGAAAATTTCTGGTCTAGATAACTTCACTGGTGAATTCTTTTGAACATTTAAGAAGGCAATACTACCATGTTACAGTCTCTTTCAAAAAATAGAGGACAAAGGAACATCACCTAACCCATTTTAGAATAATTTAGCTAGAATAATTGTAATACCAAAAGCTAATACAACTGCTGCTGCTGCTGCTGCTGCTAAGTCGCTTCAGTCGTGTCCGACTCTGTGCGACCCCATAGATGGCAGCCCGCCAGGCTCCCCCGTCCCTGGGATTCTCCAGGCAAGAACAATACTACAAGATAAAATGAAACAAACACACATATACATACCAAAATCTCTCACAAACACACACACACAATTCCTTAAACATATACTGGCAAATTTAACCAGTAAAATAGAAAGAGTATCTTATAGCCAACTTGGCTTTATTCCAGAAATTCAAGATTGGTTTAAACAATTTGAATTTCTCAATGTAATTCACCACATTAAAAGAATAAAATCATCTCAACAGATAAAAAAAGAATATTTGCCTAAATTCAACACCTGTTCATGAGAAAACCTGCAAACCTGGAATAGAAGGAAGCTTGTGTCTGTTAAAAGCATCTATGATAAATTGCAGATAACACCATACCTAATGGAAAAATAGTAAACTTTTCCTCTTTAATTCAGCAAGCTGGGAACGACGCTCACTCTTTTCACAACTATTCGACATTGCACTGGGGGTTGTAGATAATGAAATAAGCCCCTTCCTCGAAACAAAACAAAAATTATAAAGAATAGAAAGGAAGAAGCAAAATTTTATTTTGTTCTAAAAGATAAAAATTTATGTTGAAAATTGTAAGGAATATACAAAAAAACAAAAACAAGTGATTTCTTCAACAGAAATCAGGAATGGAGGAAGAAACAAGTGGATGAGATAAATATCAAGATGGGAGAGTTAAACCCAAACACATCAACAATCATATTAGTTGGAAATAGACTAAACATCCAAGTAAATTGCAGAGTTTTTCACACTAAAAAAGCAAGATCCAACTATGTCCTCTTTATAAGAAATATGCTTAAACATAAAGACAGGCAGTCTGAAAGTACAAAAAATGGAAAAAGATATACCTTGAAAACAGTGTAAGAAAGCTGATGGGATAATGTTAATCATTAAATCTATATCTCAAAAGGAAGAGTATCACTGTAGGTAAAGATCTTTTATGAAGATAAAAGGATCAACTTAGCAAGAAAATGGGCTTCCCTGGTGGCTCAGCAGTTAAGAACCCAACCGACAATGCAGGAGACATGGGCCTAATCCCCTGGAGAAGAAAATGGCAACACATTCCAGTATTCTTGCCTGGGAAATCCCATGAACAGAGGAGCCTGGCAGGATACTGTCCATGGGGTCACAAAAGTTGGATGTGACTTAGCGATTGAACAATTGGGACTTTATTTCTCATAAATGATTCCTGCCATGACCTATTATATTGCAGAGTGTCTCCAGATTTTCTTAGCTATTTTACTAAACTAGCATTAAATTTTAAATTGAATTTGGGTCTTTTAGGACAACAATTATATGTACCTTTCAAATATAGGTTTCCTTCCCCATACTTAACATTTCTTCATAGCTATTTCATTGCTTAAACTTTCTAGAATAATTAAAAAAAAAAAAACATAGTGTCAAACTACTTGTATTTTGGCCCTGATTCTGGGGAACTGCCCTAATGTGTTGTCATTGTGATGTTTTTGGCTAATGGTGTGAGGGTGAAGTCTCCATGGTTTTGAAGAATCTCTCTCATACTAGGTTTCTGAGAATATTTGTGCAGAATTCAATTAGAGGATTGCATCATAATACTGAACTATCCTCAGAGTTTTAGGTTAACCTTAGGTGACTTGGTTTTTCATTACTGCTTTCTAGCTCTTAGGGTTTTATTTAGGACTTTCTTATGCTTATAATAGAGATGGGTGTGTAAGCCTCACTTTTGGGTTTTCTCTTAGTAAAAGGGAGAAAGACACTAGGAACTAGCATTTACTAGGCTACTGCTACCACTAGGATAATGCATTAGTATCTTACATATATTCATTTTTTTTGCAGTTTTGTAAGGATTTCTGGTTTCATATTACACTAGTTTAATAAAAGTATTGCTGAATTTATCTTTCAGTGTTTACTTCAATGCATATATCATGTGAATTATCATGAACGTCCTAGAAAGTTCAAATAACTTCCATATAAGTCAACCTATTAATAGTTCCAAGACTTGTGTGGAGGTAATTTGTTTGCATTTTTCCCCCTCGATTGTCAATTTGGCCAGTAAGAGATTAAAAGGCCTTTGCTGACTGCAGTCCTAGGTACTCTTTCAGAATTCTTACTTGTATTCATTCTTACTCCCTTCAAAAAAAGACCTGCACACAGAGGCACTACACAAACAGAAAGCACTGCTTTTCATCTCTACTGAATTTCAGTAAAATCATCATCTCCTCTCACCCCTGAGCCTCCACACTTACTCCCTTATAAAAACACTCTCCTTTCTGCCCAGCTAGCATAACTATTGTTGAGATATACTACACAATACCCACTGCTCTCCTATTCACAGGCTCATATTTTATTATTGATTTTATTAAACTCCGTAAGAACAAGGATGTCTATAACAGACCACAAATGAGATAATCACTGAATAGGTTTTTCTGATAGTAGATACATTTTGTCATACTACTTCTGCTAGATCTTTGTGATGTTATCTTTGCTTTCTTCCTTTTTTGTTTCCTACTTGGTTCTTTCCCCCGACTTTGCCACACACACAGTATTTTGTGCTTTTGAGAATATATATTAAATGCTACCAGTGGATAGCTTAATTATTTTCAAAAAAATGCTTAAATGTTTATAACTCAAAGTTTAAAAATGAGAAAACATTTTAAATTCTTAATTTATAGAAGAATTTTGCACTTTTACTTCCCAATTCCAGCCCCTTGTTCCTCTCATCCAGTTTCCTGTTTATTTACAATAGGTGATCACCATCATGTTTTACATTTTCTATTTGTGAACCAGCCAGGGTTCATCAGTGAGGGAAGGGAAGGAGTACCTTCTGTAGGGTTGTGGGTCAAACTTCAATGTTTATACTTGTAAGTTCAGTTCAGCTCAGTTCAGTTGCTCAGGTTCCGACGACCCCATGGACTGCAGTACCGCCATATTTGTAAACAATGTTACAATTTGTCAGATTTCCTTCTAACAGTTTAATACTCATGGCCAATCCTTTTAAGCCTCAACTTCCAACGCTTGAAATACTTTTGATCACTTTTCAGCGTTTTCTGTGCTTTGGGTACTGTTAATACAATGTCCCTGTATAATTTGTGTTAACTTTAGAAGTGAGTTATTAAACAGCTAAGAAGTCTTATTCAAAATTTTTTTTCACTTAAAAAGTACTGCCTAAAAAACACATTTTAAATTTTATTTAAATTTATTGCTTACTCACACTACTTTTGTTAGAAACATTAATCACTCCTTCTATTCCAATTATTTTTGAACCAATTATGCCAACTCCTCCTCTGTAAAGTCATGGCCGCTCCAATTTCAAGTGGGCCATCAGGGTTTTCCTTCACATCTGCTATTCTAGAACTCCTCTGCTCTTCTCAAATTTCTGAAATCAGCAAACTGTAGCACTGAAGTGAAATCCAGCCCACTGCCAGCTTTTGTATAGTTCTAATGGAACAGTCTGGAGAAGGCAATGGCAACCCATTCCAGTCCTTTTGCCTGGCAAATCCCATGGACAGAGGAGCCTGGTGGGCTGCAGTCCATGGGGTCGCCAAGAGTCGGGCACGACTGAGCGACTTGACTTTCATTTTCACTTTCATGTATTGGAGAAGGAAATGGCAACCTACTCGTGTTCTTGCCTGGAGAATCCCAGGGACAGAGGAGCCTAGTAGGCTGCCGTCTATGGGGTCGCACAGAGCCAGACACGACTGAAGCGCCTTAGCAGCAATGGAAGAGTCACCTTGTGTTCACAGTCTATGGCTGCTTTCATATTACAGTGGCATGGCCAGTGAGTAAAATATTACTACCTAGTCCTTTAGAAAACCAGTTCGTTGCCTGTGTGCATGCTCAGTCGTGTCTGACTCTGCAACCCCATAGACTGGAGCCCACCAGGCTCCTCTGTCCGTGAAATTCTCCAGGCAAGAATACTGGAGCTGGTCGCCATTTCCGACACCAGGGGATCTTCCCAACCCAGGGATGGAACCCACATCTCCTGCATTGGCAGGCAGATTCTTTACCACTGAGCCACCTGGGAAACCAAGGCTCCTAGGCTTTTTCAATTGCATGCTACTTTCAACTTTTCTTACGCTTGCAAAATTTTCCAATGACCCCCACATACTTTGGGCATTTATAAAGTACACATTCTAAAAACCTTCTGTGTCGGTAATATCAGTCTTCATGACAGTGGTTGCTTTTATGCGTGTGTGCATGCTGCAGTTGCTATTCCTAAATTCCGCAATTTTTTTCTTTGCACTTACCCATTAAGGCCGGGTCTGAATTTGGACAAGAGGTAAGATTAGATACCAGAGGAATTGTTTGGCTCTGATGTTAGACTGGACAGAACTATACCTGAATCCTTTAAAAATGGGAATTAAGGGCAGAGAGAGAAGGGGAAATGAAGTACTCATAACAGGGATGACAAGCTCCTTTGCCACTATCCACTGCAGATGCATGCAAACCTCGGCACAGAATGTAAGAAGGCAGCAATAATGTAAATGTCTCTATTAATGTCTTCTATCTAAAAATAGTGATCAAAGCAAATGCCCGTCTTGACTTCTCTTAGAAAAGAATGAGGTGATAGAATGAGGAAAACACAAATTCAAGTGTTCTAAAGTAAAGCATGAAGGGGGCCAGCTGCTGCAGAATAAGGGAGGTCAAATATAGTTCAAAGTTTACAATATGACCACTTGTCCTATCTTACTGTAGTTGTATAGGTAATATTTAAGTGTTTCAACTCTTTTATTATTTTAAGGATAATTTAGTGTGTGTGTATGTGTGTGTTGAGTATATAGACTTTTCACTGTACATTTCTGTCACTTTGGCCATATATGTGTGTATGTTTGTATGTAAATTTTTTGCCACATTTTGTGGCATATGGGATCCTCGTTTCCTCACCGGGGAGAGAAGCCACGCACCCTGTATTGGAAGGCAGAGTCTTAACCACTGGATAGCTAAGAACTTCTTGGCCATAATTTTTAAGCACTAATTATGTTGCTGTTACCAAGTTGGCCCAGTAATATGCTGTCCGAAAGTTGCTTTTTGACAGCAGCAAATAATTAGTTGAAATTAAAAAGGGGTAGGAGAACCAGGGAAAGGAAATATTTAAGTGCTACATTAAATTACATAATATGAGCATTAAGTCACTCAAGAAAGGTGGTGAAAAGTGAAAGTCGCTCAGTCGTGTCTGACTCTTTGTGACCCCATGGACTGTAGCCCACCAAGCTCTTCTGTCCATGGAATTCTCCAGGCAAGAATACTGGAGTGGGTTGCCATTCCTTTTTCCAGGGGATCTTCCCTACCCAGGCACTGAACCTGGTCTCCTGCATTGAAGGCAGATTCTTTACCATCTGAGCCACTAGGGAAGCAAGTACACACATATGCAATATCCCCAGATCAAGGAACAGGTCTTTAGTAGGTTCCAAAAAAACACTAGCTTCCCTATGCAGAAAAGACAATTACTATGCATAATTCTAAAGGTTACCACATCAAATACATAGCTCTTCTTGTAAAACATCACAATAATCTGAAAAAGAATCATTCATACTTTTCAAATAAACACAAAATAAACCACATAATTCTGAATAAGTAGTAACAACTTTATTTTAACTCAACGTGCTGAAATGCAAAAAATATTTTCAGCAACAAGATACAAAAAGTATGTATCTCATCATTGACATCAGCTGATTAAAAATGAGGCTGAAAAGTTCAATGTGTCTTTATACATTTGAATCTTGAAAATCAATTCCCCCCAGAACTAATTTTTAAATAATTTCAGCAGACTTTTATTTTCAAAAATGGGACTCAAGTTATATTTTCATTCTAAAAAACTGAAGGCAAAAATTAACTGGGTTACAGTATACAATGATAAACTCTAACAACAAAAAAAGATTTAAATATAAGAATTCTTTTTCAAACGTAAAGTACACATACTGCAAACAGAAGACACGGTGTGGTGATTTCATTCTTAGTGAAGAGGAAATCTCGCATGGTAGGCACTCAATATTTGTTCAACTGGACCTAAAATTTACATCATTCCATTTTAATACTTAAACAAAGTAGAGCTCATAATCTGTATAAAAGAGGTTTGCAAAATACTCTTATGTGTGCTGAAAGTGCTGTCTTTATAATCTGAAAACGCTAAAACCCACCCACCCACCTTGTTTTCCAAGAATACACTGAATATTTTCATTCTACCCATCAAAGAGCATGAACATCCAACTCAGAATAATTCATCTCTTCAAGCAGACTTGGCTTTGAGAAAAGCTTGCTGAGTTGGACTTAAACAAAACAACTTGCTGAAGTCCTAGTGTTCTATTTTAGTTAACACTAGGAAGCATACAAAGATTTTGCTTAGATTTTGAATTTATGCACAAAACTTAAATGAGTAAATAAATTAGTTAATTACATGTCTGGCAATTTAAGCTCTAACTTAAATTTAGTTTAAAAATAGAACAATAATGTCCATGACAAATTTTTAAGAGATCTTCATTATATTTTTAAACTCAATTTCAAAACTGATGTCCTAAAAAGGCACTGTTTTCACATTTCATCATGCAGTAAATTGGTCACATTTTTGAGAATTATAATTTCCTCAATTGTCCCCCCAAATAAAGCACATTTAAATGGAATACATTTCAACTAACCTAAACTTTCAACATTTAACTGAGTCCTATTTTCAGAAATTCACTTTTGAACATACCACACACAAATCCAAGCAAATATACATATACACACATACACACGCACACACACATGCCTAATGACCACATAATACATGCAAGGATCTCCAATTACTATTTCAAGACAATGACACATGAGTATTCAAGGAGGTAACAATGGCAGGCCATATGTGATGGCACCTTCATATTTGTGCTCCAAATATCGATACATACTAAAATTAAAAAATGAAAAAGGCACAAATATAGTGTTTCTGTATCTCAATCTAAAGAACAGTTCTCCAATGGTTACTTTTATAATATGTAACGTTAAGACCAGTAACTACTTTTCTAAGAAAGAGCTGTTTAGGTGACAAAAGGGAAACAGGAGCAGGCTTTAGTTCAAAAGGCAACACTGCTGTGAACAAAATCTGTGTCTACTGAAAACCATGTGAATAGTTGTTTTTTTTTTTTTTAAAGGCTATTAGAACACTCATTTCAGAATACATTAACAGTTTTACATTGCCTCAAGAACCCACAATACCAAAAATATACATAATAAATAAAAAAAATAAATCAACTACCATGTGATTCTGTTAATATAATTGGTAGGCATTAAATTATCTGAAAAGTGGACATTTCTACAAACGTGGATATCCTTACAGCACAGTGTTTGACATTTTTGGTACAAAATGTGTTACCAAACTAAAAAAAAAAATCTTTATAATAAAACCCTTCAGATTTGCAATAAACACAAAAGTAAGGGTAAGCTGAAATGTACATTATAGATGTTACCACTGAAGTCACTATGGTTAGAAATGTAGATTCAAGCAGTGAATTAATTCACAATGCATCTGTGTGCATTTGATATAAATGGATACACCAGTATTTTTTTTTTTTTTTAATATGTGACAACAAAATTCTAGGGCCTGAGAGAGGAATTTTTTTCTTCTAAGACCCTGGCAAAATCTCAAATCCTTAAAGTGTGTATGTATGTGTTTTGTTTTTTTTTTTAAGCTGCACACTGTAAATTTAAAAGGCTCAATCTTATGGTTTAGTTAGGAAGTGAATTTCTGCTCTTTGTAATACTCTTACATAGTTTTCTACTCCCTATAATACTCTTACATAGGACAGAGTCCATTCATATCTAAGAATCCTTCTTCTATCCCAAGGTAGTCTTTCAATATTAAATTTAACTTAATACAACAAAGACTCAAACTACAAAAGAAGAAATGAAGATATCTGAAAATACCATCTTTTCAAACTTCAGTTTGATGTGGATAACAAACGATTATTTGACAGTGTTTGTTCAATGTAAATATGAATCATTCTTGGCATATTAGGATTCAGTAAATACCTAATAGAAAACAAAAATAATATCTATTTTAAAACTTTAGCTTCATTTTTTTTTTTTCCTTTTGCCCTAACTTCAAAAACTAAATAAACAAATTATACAAATTTTAATCTGGAGAATAGTTACATAGGTAAATATATAGATATATGCATTCTTTTTTCCAGTGACACACTTTTTCCCCTTGTGGTCAAACACAAATCTTGCCTAAGAAGCATATACTACCACTGTTAGAGGAAATCCGATGCAGGGCTTGACACTGATCACTCCTGCTTCGCCATGACAATGCAATAGAACAGACCTCTGCTGTGAACAAACTGAAGATGTGTATGTGTTTAAAGCTAAAATTCATTTATAATAAAGAACTGGCCTGTGAAAAGCAGTTTATAAACAGTTTATCCTGTTCACATTATGCATTATTTCAATTATCATCCACAATGTTGGTACAGTTACTGAGATAGACAGGAGAAACCTAGGGAGGAAAAAAGGTTTCAGAGTGTAGCCTGACATATTCTAAGGGTCCTCTCCTTTGGTCTTCACATAATAACAACAGTTCATTGTTTTTAGAAGGAGAGTAGACTGCCTAGGATTCATTTACTGTTCAGGTGCCTTCTCTAAAGTGTGATCAAATAGTAGTAAATTCAATAATGAATGTCTGAAAGTCAAACCAATGTAACTGTAATTGGGAATATCTTTCTTATCTATTATCACAAACATCCCAGTTGCCTCCATCTTTCTTAAAAAATTCTTTCAAAAGTTAAGACAATTAATTATACCACATCAATTCCCTCAAAAGAAAGAAAAAAAAGTACCATTTAGCATATAAAAGTTACACATTAAAAGTGCATATATATCTTCTTAATTGGCCCAGTCATTAAATTTACATTTGGTCATCCTTACTTTTAACATATAGAATTCTTCATGTAAATGTAGGTCACTATAAATTAAAAAAAAATTAATTCAGCACTAAACATGCTTTCTTCTTATTGAAATCTTAACTTCAATCAGTTCTCAATCATTGTAAACTTGGATAAATTCACAAAGAAACACAAGTAAAGGTTTGTTATGCTTCTCTTAGTTTGCTGGACAATTAACATACAAACATAACAAATTTCACTAAAAATTTGGGCCAATTCATTGCATATTTGCCCCCTGAAAAGAAAAATAAATTAGAACTGAAGCAGTGTATTGCCATAACTTACCTTGAAGGTAAGCAGGTTCTCCTGTATTTATAGAACGTAGACTACAAACATTACCAGTCATCTCCAACACAAGTGCTTTTTTAAAGGAAAACCTAGTTTTAAATTTTTAGTACAGGACAAACCCTACAAAATTCATCTGCCTTTCTCAAACTAATGGAAGATCTTTTTGAAACTTAATATCTTCAGTTATCAATATTACTGCATTATGGAGCTAGTGCAATCCTGCATAGCCTTGGTCACAATGACAAGGCACAATAAAAAAATTAAAGTATTATATGAACAAGAGAAGTCACTGAAGATAATTTAAGGCCTTGAAGTGAATTAGAGTATAATCAGTCTAATTTAAAGCTGAAGAATAAACCATAAATTATCCACCTGAAATGCAAGCAATATGCTTTTTCAGCTTCTGTTCTGTGGACAAGACAACAGAAACAACTCTTGCTTATGGTTTGTGTATTAGAATCCTTCTGGACCTGGAGGAATAAAAGTCAATTCCATTTTTCTACAGTTCATGGAAGGTTTCAAGACTGTTTTAGCCGTTTTCGTGGAATACCAAACTGTGGACACTGTGCAGATGCTAGTGCTCGGAAGGCTTCTGCTACCAAATGTGGGTGAGAATGAATCATGGACTTCCACCCGGATGTTTCCATTATGTCCGCTGCTTGGCTGAAAAATAAAAGTAAGAGATGTTTACTAAGGAGTACTTTTCAAAATGCATTGTTACACTATCTTTTTTTTTTTTTTTAATTTACAGATTTCAAAATTCTGTCTCCCTATGTATCCACACCACTTGAATTCATTAAAATATCATCTTTACCTTATTGGTATTTTCTGTTGTAACTGAAACTGTTCAATTTTTCTGCAAATTCTACTCTCCTGAAGTGTATGACACTTGTCTGCAGAGCTCTACTCCCACTGTTACCATTTCTACACTCACTCTTTCAAGAGCTCCTTTCTCTGGCTCTTACACACAGGTTTTCTCTAGAGTTCCAAGTTTTGCCCTCTACTCTTCTTTAGTATTCATTGTTCATCTTATCTCAGCCACTTTCACAATTTTAACTATCATACTCAACAATGATAAACAGTGATTTACTAAGTCCTAGGCCTCCCACAAGGTCTGTCCCCAACCACCTCTTTTCTTTACTTGGACGTGCCTTGAAAGCCGTAAATTTCAGAATGAGGATAAGAACTCAACACATCTCTCTTGAGCCCCAAATTCTTCCTCTCTCATTTCCAATAAGCTAATGCTTCCACCATCACCCAGTGATTCAAGTCAGAAACCTGGGAGTCACCCTAGATGCCATCCTTTCCAATCAACCATTAAAGCCCTATTTGAATTCCCAAAGGTATCCTGAATCCCTAGTTAAGGTCCACAACATCTCATGCTTGAATTATTATCAGAGTCTCCTAATTTGTCTTCTACTCTCCTATCATGCTCTTCTCAAACCAGCTTCCATGCTACCTCAGTAATAAACATCTTAAAAAGGTCTTCTTCTGTTGTTCTCCAATGCCAGTACACAGGTTCTTTAGAAAGAGAAATCAGAAACAAAGTTTCCCAGTTTTCCCCCTAGCTTTCTACCTCCCATTCCATGCTTTGGCACTGTGTAAATTATTAATAATAATAACAACAACAACAGCAATACTGAACTGTTTATTGTTAAAGGATGTACAATATGCTCTGAGTTAACACTGTTACTCAAGCAACAAATCTAGTTATCCTTGCTTGTCTCCTGTCTTCTCTCCTTTGTACCTACCTACCATCCAAATAATACCCAAATATTACAGACTGTCCATTCAAAATATTATATCCTTTTATTTCTTTCTAGCCCCACTATCACTAATCAAGTCAAATTTTTACCTTCATCTCTTGCCTGAACTACCTTCCATACCTTTCTAACTGGCCTACCTATACATAACCATGCTCCTTAATTACCACCAGCACCTCAACCTCCCCACGCTCAAGCATGTGGAGAGACTGCTAAAACAAACACCCGATCACATTCTACTCTAGGTTAAACTCTTTTACTGTATGACCATCTTCTTTGAATAATGTCTAAAAGCCCTAATGTTATTTAGATGGCCTTCCATGATCTGATCTTTGACTTTTTTCCCCAGCTTCTAATACTCCTCATCCCCATACTCGTCTTTCTTATCTTCAAACCGTTGCACGCCTGTATCTTTTTTTTTTTTTTTTTTCTGGGACATACCTTTCCACCTCTTCCCTCTTCTTCACCGAAGTAACTTCTACTAATACTTCAGGTCTTTATACAACAATTCTTCAAAAGGACTTTCTCTGACACTTAGGTCAGGTTCTTTTGCTATGTGCTCAGATGGGTATGCTCTGCCTTACCTATTATTACACTTTATTTCAACTACTTTGTTTAGTTCCTATATATCTCCTGCTAAACCATAAACTCCAGGAAGGCATGAAAAACAGATGCTGTGTTCATAAATATCTGTCAAATGAATGATCTACTATTGCTTCATGCATCTATACTTAGATTCAAGCGATGCTTTCTGTCTGCAATGCCTCTTATTTCCTCCTCAGTTCTGCTTATTTCTATTCAGATTTTAAGACAAAGCTCAGTCATCTTTACATCTAAACCTCCAGCCTTAGTTGTGTCCTGAACATACCCTTCTTTATGACATTACTTACCATATTATAATGAAATATGCATGGATGTGTTTCTATTATTAGATAAACTTCTTAAGAACAAGGATTTTTCCTCTTACTTGTTTCTATATGCAGCACCTTAGCATAGTGCTTGACACAAAACTGATGCTAGGCATTTAGTTTAGTTTGCTGAACTAAATAAACATTAGCTAATAACAATTAAAAAATTTGCCTGACATCAAATTACCAGTGTACTTTCACGTTTATAATTTCAACTCGCTGTTTAGAATCACACAGATTGTTAATATGCCTGAGGTTTTCATTGATTTAATTCAACAAGTCTCTATTGATGGTCTCTATGTACACCATAGTTTCTACATGGGATACAAAATAAGCTTATATTTTTTGACATTGTAAAATAGTTTAACAGACTAAAATCAGAGATTGAATGTGGCAAAGTATGAAGCATCACAAAATTATCATTTGATTTTTTTCTAGGAACACATACCATGATAATATATTATTTATCACACACTGACCAATATATAGGCTAGCTAGTAAAAGTATTCACTCATTTTTACCTTCAGAAACAGAATTCACGAACTATTAAGAATTCAGTTAACCAACTTCAAATCTATCAAAACAGATGAAAGCAAGGGAACTGTAAGTCATTCATTTTCTTGTCTTTGACACAATCTTTTTTAAATTTCTTACATCAATTTTTGATAATTTCCAAGAACAGAGTTTAATGGTACATAGGTAAAAACTAATCAAAAGCAGATGCAAATTCTTCAACCTACTGACTCTCCTTTTGATTCTGAGTAACTGCAAAGAGTAAAAAAAGTCACTCGAAAAATGAGTGAAGAAGAGGGAAAAAAAACGAATAATAAATTCTCATGGTTATGTCATTCTGAAGATTCAGGCTTAGAAAGATGTCACGACTACCCTGCTCCTTACGAGTTTTACCAGAGGAAAGATCAAATTGCTACCATTTATGGAAGGCTAGGTAATTAACCTAATGCAGATGTGATGCAAGGTACCTGGCTGCCCTAAGAAGCAGTGGCATTCAAATGTCAAGACTTTCCAGGTAAACCTGGAGGGTACATTTCCTCATAGGATAAAATAAATATTTCCCACATTTTTAGAAATGCTTTCTGAAGGGGCAGGCACAGGGTCTCTAGTAGTCACTGAAATACCTGGACTCAGCCACATGCTAATGTGAACATATATGCTTAAGAAAAGACAGTGTCCATCCCAGTTCACATTATAAGCTGATCTACAAGGGAGCATAGCCTCAAGAATCCACTACATGGTTAAATTATTATTTTTTTAAACTGGCAGTTTGCTTCATGTCATTAATATCTGGATTCATACTTATTGTAGATGAACAAAAGGCTATGCAACAAACACTTAATTTCATGTATGCAGATCAACTTTAAGTCAGAAACTGATGTCATCTTACTTGCTGTTCCAGTTTTTCCCATCTTTACACCCAAGCTGTCGAAGTACACTGCACCTGCATTGAAGATTTAAACACACTTAAGAAAAAGTCAGGTGAAAAACTGTTGAAGGTGTCATGTCCACTGAAATACAAGCACAGCTTACCTATTAATAAAGTCTATGGCTTGTGCTTTCAATTGTTCTGCACTGTGCAAATCTGCAAGGACAAGGGTATCAGCAACATTTTCTACTGAGAGGTTACTACACAAAGCTTCTTCACACATGACCTTCAGCCGTTCCAGTGCATACTATCCAGAAAGGAAAACACAAAATAAAACATTTATTCAAACTACCAAGTTCTAAATACATGATATTTATAACTTAGAAAATGAAGTTAAAGCACATTACACATCGAACTGAGGGTACTTTAAAAGTCTTTATTTTAAATATAAAGAAAGTATGAGTTACTGCATTCAAGATAAAGACTAATTTTTCTTAAGAAATTTCTATCTTAAGAAAATTTCTATCTAAGTTCAAGATAGAGGATGAACTGTCAACCCACTCCAATATTCTTGACCGGAGAATCCCGTGGACAGAGCAGCCTGGAGGGCTGAAGTCCAAAGGGATAGACTGAGTGACTGAGCATACGCAAGATATAGTGTATTTTTAAAACAGAGTTTCTTTAAAATCCTCTTAGTACTCAAAAAACAAACAAACAAAAATACCTTTATTGCTTAATACTCTTAATGAGTATATTTCTCTTTTCTAATATTTTAAACACCAATCAGGACACAGCATATTGTCACTACTTAATCCTGAAGAAAAATGATAAAGCTTAATACTCATAACCATAACTTGTATTTGACATACACGTGAAGAGAACATACTTGGCAGCTTTATTGAGGTATAACTGGCATACAATAAAATGCACATATTTGAAGTTTATACAGCCACATAACCATCATTAAATCAAGAGTGAACATAGTCATTATCCCCCAAATTTCCTTCTACCTCTTTGTAATCCTTTCTTACCCCACCCCAGGCAAGACCTCTGATATGTTTTCTACTGCTAGAATTCACATTTTCTGAAGTCTTCTATAAAAGAAATCATACAATTTGCACTTGTGTTTATCTGGCTTCCAGCAATTATAATTATTTTAAGATTCATGCATGCTGTTGTCTGTGTATCAATAGTTCTATGCGTTTTACTGCTCAGTGGTATCCCATTGATCTGTTGATGAACATTTGGGTGTTTCCAGTTTTTAGCCGTTACAAATAAAGCTGCTACAAACATTCATATGTCATTTAACAGGCATATGCTGTCTTCTCCCTTGAGTATAAACCTATAAATAAATGCACTGGATAATATGGTTAAGTGTAAAACTTTAAAAAAATTGCCAAACGGTCTTTCAAAGTGGTTGTATCATTTTACACTCTCATAAGCAGTATATGAGAGTCCACATCCTTGACCATACTTGGTATGCTTTTAATAATTTTAGCTGTTAAAACAATCATAGATGTATCTCATGGTGGTTTTAACTTATACTACACTAATGAGGTTGAGCATCTTTTGAAATACTGAATGGACATTATTTTAAGAAGTGTCTATTCAAATATTTTTATTTTTAGAAATAACTTTGTTTACTTATAATTGTTTTGAGAGTTCTTTATGTAGTCTGAATATGAAAGACCTTTATCATATATATTCTGGATAAAAGTTGTTCATCAGTTATGCTTTGCAAATATGTTCTTCCAGTCTGTAGCTAGTCTTTTTATTCACCTGTGTCTTCTGAAGAAGTTTTAAATTTCATTGAAGCCCAATTTATCATTTTTCCTTTTATATATTTTTGGTGTCATAGCCAAGAAGTCTTTGCCTAATGTAAGACTATAAAGACATTCTCCTGTATTTTCTTTTAGAAGTTTAAGATTTTTTTAGGTTTATAATCTATTCTGTGTTACTTTTTGTATATGATGTGAAGTATACATACAGAATTCAGTTTTTTCAAGAGTTCAACCACAGTTCATCTTTTTGGGTACAGACTACCAATTCCTACAGCACCATGTACTGAAAAGACTATTGTTTCTCCAATCAACTATCCTTGCACTTTCATCAAAAATTATATAGTCATACATGTGACAGTCTATTTCTGTACTGTCTATTCTGTTTCAATGAGTTATCTATCTTGTCACCAATACAACAGTGTCTTAAATACTAAAGCTTTATTAGTTCTCCATTTTATTAATAATGTTTTTCAAAGTTATCTGATTATTCTAGGTCCCTGCACTTGCATATAAAATTTTAAAACAGCTTGTCAATTTGTACCCCTCATCCCTGCAAAGGCAGGTTAGGATTTTGATACTGACTTGCTGCTTCTCCTAATCAAAAGAGAAGTGCATTGTCCGTTAACAAGACTTTCTCTCCATTTACTGAAGTGTACCTGAATTTCTATTATCAGTATATTATAATATTCAGCATACAGGTCTTGAACATCTTTTGTCAGACTCATGTCTATGTGTTTTGTATTTTTCATTCCATTATAATGGCATTTATACATTTAAATTCTGAGACAGTTACCGATTTGAATAAGCTATAAGAAATAAGAAAGCTATAAGCTATAAGAAATAAGATTCCATATACACTTGTCCCAGTTTCTCCCTATGGTAACATTTTTCAAAATGAGTATAATTATCACTATAAATACATATTCATGCGTACACATACAGACATATACATGGACAGAAGCAGCATGGATATTAGTACTTTTGGAGAAAGCTCCCAGTGGGCTTTAGCGTTTTCAGGATTGAGAACTACTGACTTTGAAATCTCCCGCCACTTTTACATTGTTTCCCTATCTTCAAGAATTTAGCACTGTGAAAGAACATTACAAAATAAGACTTTTTTTTCTCTATATCCTTGTATTAAAAAATAAATCTATGAATACAGGATTAAATTAGGAAAATACAAAATATTTTCTTCCTTTTTTATAGATGAACGTCATGCAATGTATCTTAAGACTATCTCAAAATTGCAATAAATTATATGCACTATTGCGTGTGTTCTCATAAAACAGAGTAAAGATACACTCAAAACTACTGAGTCTGAAGTTAACATTCCATTTGTTCCATATACTCTAAATCAGCTCAAGATATTTTTATGTCTTACTGATTTAAAATTTTTTCATTTCCGTATTATCCCACTGTGTTATTTCATAATACTCTCAAGAGGCATCCTCAAATAGTATAAATTAATTCAATACTTCAAGTTATTGAGGGTTCTCATTTGATGGTAGCTTTCTAGATATGTCAAGCTTGAGGACATTTTTCAGCTCTTTAAGACCTAATTACTTACTTTGTCTGCAGCTGCCAACAAGTTGTCAGCCATTTTGTCAAGGTTTGGCGCTTTCCCTGTGTAAATGAATCTCATCATTTCTTTAAAAACCTCAGGGTCTACATCATTTATTTCCACTCGATTCTGGTATTGAAAACACAAAAAATGTTGTATTTCAAAAAAGCACATAGATTATGAACCAGAGCAAAACTGACAATAGTTTAAAAGCCCAAATCTGCACTTAAGCAATGTACAACTCAAATATTCATTAAAGTATATTTTAAAAGTTAAGAAGGCAGGTTTAAGAAGAAGTATACCAAGTCCAGCACTACCATGTAGAAATAGAAACCCCAGTTTCTCAGTTAAAAACTCAAATACAAATAAAAACAAATCTGTAAGGTCAAACTAAATATATCTTTATTCAGTTTCTGACCTCTATCTTAGAGGAAGATGGCTATTAACTTTTTTTGTTCCTCTAGTTCTTTAGGGAGGAGAAAGCTGAGCCACGTAAATAAACTTAGGAAGGAGTTGCCCAGTTGGAGCAATAAGGCTCACATGTAATACAACCAGCAAAAATCAATCTCCGGTCTTTAGTCTGATTATATTTCAAAATGGCAGATAAAAGAGAAATATCTGGGAAAACCAAATGGGTAGTATTACAGTTCAAGGAGACTAATAATAACATAATTTATATCCTTTATTAAATATAATACACTTATTACAGTGGTAAAAAGAACGTAGGAATTGTTTCTGTTCTAGAAAACAAATTCCAAAATCAACTCAGAAGTCTGGAAATAAGGAATATACACTTTAACTGGAGAACTCTCAAATAGGTATGGATCAGAACAGTCCTTTCAGATAGCTATCCTTTTTTAATAACAACTATTCACTTATTTTGCTATTGTGACACGCCACAATAGCAAAAGCTGTTATTTGGAATGTTAGCCCACATTAAGCTAAATCTATTTTTCTACTATAGAACCCATTTCACCCCATCCTCTTATTTCTTTCTAAAATCCTAACAATAAGAACATGTACTGTTACTTGTAAAATATACATTCCAAAATTCTACATGTATATAAATTAGATGTGAGCCCTTTAAACAAGGTTTACCTTTTTACTTTCTTCCATTTCATGTTCAAACATGGCATTAAAAACTGGGGATCGAGCTGCAACAAGATTAAGCATCATTATTTAATGCAAAAATTTATGAAAGAAATGTAATATATTACTCAAAAGTAGAAAGTACCTGCAAGAACAGATTTATGAGCTTTAAATTCTTGTCCTCTCACAAAAAAACTGCAATCTGTAAATCTTGTGTTTTCCCAGAGATTACCTAAATCTTCTGCTAGTCGGCATTCAGGTACCTTTAACATATTTGTATTAGTATGTCCTGATATATTTACTGAATCTTGGACCACACTCACCTAATAAAAAAAAGAACAGCAAGAAAAAATACTTTTATAAATTAATATCAGTAGTAAGCTACTAAGTTTCAACCTAAACTTATCATTAAAATCACGTAGAAAATTCAATGTACTCCGTATCAAAAATGCTAACATTTGGGAACTGAATTTAAAGTCACAAATTAAAAGAGAGAAATGATACAGGAAAAAAAAAAAAATTGAAACGAATTAGATCATTTTAAGTGACATTTTATGTAAATAAATGGCTTACTGATTACTGAGAATGCTCAGTTTTTAAAGTAATCACAAAAACTATTTCTCAACAACAAAAAAAGGTCATAATATAATTCCAAATTCAAATAGGAGAAAATACTTTTCTGAGGAGAAAGAAATTTAATTTTTTATTTCTTCACATTACAGAACTATCAACATTTAAAGTTTATTGACATATAATAAACACAGCATAACACTTATGACATTTTAGAATACTTTAAAATGTTGTTTAAAACTACAGACTATAATATGCAATTTGGGCAGCATTTTAAGTATTGTCCCTACATGTTTCAATGCTAATAACACTGATTTAAATATCTAGTAATATTGATTTAAATTTTAAAGTATAAGAATTCTCATAAAACAATGTAATTATTAATGTTCATGGAAATCTTTCATTAAAAAAAACAGAACAATATAACTTAGTTCGATTCAAAGACCTTTAATTTACCTATGAAATAATCAATAAATAAAAGTTGGTATGATTAAAACCAACAGTGGAAACAATGTCAGACTTTATTTTTTTGGGCTCCAAAATCACTGCAGACTGCAGCCATGAAATTAAAAGACGCTTACTCCTTGGAAGGAAAATTATGACCAACCTAGATAGCATATTAAAAAGCAGAGACATTACTTTGCCAACAAAGGTCCGTCTAGTCAAGGCTATGGTTTTTCCAATGGTCATGTATGGATGTGAGAGTTGGACTGTGAAGAAAGCTGAGCACCAAAGAATTGATGCTTTTGAACTGTGGTGTTGGACAAGACTCTTGAGAGTCCCTTGGACTGCAAGGAGATCTAACCAGTCCATCCTGAAGGAGATCAGTCCTGGGATTTCTTTGGAAAGACTAATGCTAAAGCTGAAACTCCAGTACTTTGGCCACCTCATGCGAAGAGTTGACTCATTGGAAAAGACTCTGATGCTGGGAGGGATTCGGGGCAGGAGGAGAAGGGGTGACAGAGGATGAGATGGCTGGATGGCATCACCGACTCGATGGACGTGAGTCTGGGTGAACTCCGGGAGTTGGTGATGGACAGGGAGGCCTGGCGTGCTGTGATTCATGGGGTCGCAAAGAGTGGGATACGACTGAATGACTGAACTGAACTGATGATTAAAACATTGCTTTTACATGGAGCCCAACATAATATGGATTAAATTATTTCTCATTAAAGATAACTATATTTTAAATGAAATCTTAAAACATCACTAAGTTTGGCACAAACTTTAAGAAAAGGAATACACTATTAATATTACTAGAAATTTCATATTATATTTAAGTGGAAGAAGATACTACCTCAACTAGTAAAGCAAATGTTTCAGAGTAAATGAACCATCTTTCACAAAAAATGGTGTTTTGGTTACCTATGTTTTAAGCTGCTAAGTTTTGTGGTTGTTTGTTATGCAGCAATAGATGACTGTTAATTTAAAGCTGTATTTCATAAGGTTTTCTTTAATTAATAGTAGGTATGTACATGGACAAATAAACTGTAGAAACTGTACACTAGAAATGGATAAAATGGACCAAATTACTAACATGCTAAGAAAGTATAATAATCGTCTAATATAAAATGCTTGAGAATATTAAGTTTCATTAGTCCTTACTCACCTAGATGTAATAACATCTATTTCATACGAATGAACAGACACTTCTAAAGAAAAGCTTTATTTTCTGAGGATATTCTCATTAACCATTTTGTTTTCCTGATTTTACTAATCTTTTTGAAATCACATGTCATAAAAATCATCTAATCCAATCACCTTATTTTATTAAAAAATTTGAAAAAGTGAGATCCAGTGAAGATAACTAAAGCGTCCTAAATCCACTGCTAGTCAGTTTCAGAGGAAGATTAGACCTACATTCCCAGATTCCCTTTTTTAGCATTCTTTGCAAATGGCAACCCACTCCAGTGTTGTTGCCTGGAGAATCCCAGGGACAGCAGAGCCTGGTGGGCTGCTGTCTATGGGGTCACACAGAGTCGGACACAACTGAAGTGACTTAGCAGCAGCAGCACTATATAGTCGGAGAAGGCAATGGCAACCCACTCCAGTACTCTTGCCTGGAAAATCCCATGGTCGGAGGAGCCTGGTAGGCTGCAGTCCATGGGGTCGCTAAGAGTCGGACATGACTGAGCGACTTCACTTTCACGCATTGGAGAAGGAAATGGCAACCCATTCCAGTGTTCTTGCCTGGAGAATCCCAGGGGCGGCCTGGTGGGCTGCCGTCTATGGGGTCATACAATATTAATACTTTAATGCAGTTATGGCTCTGAAGGGATTTATTGCAACAGTCTTGTAAGAAGTTTTTTCAAGTACAGGAGCTAAGACATTATGCATACAAATAAGTCCTCCAATAAAAATTCTTCTATTAACTTTTAACTTATTCAAATTGTTTCTAAAATTTTACAAATTACAAAACAGGAAAAATCTTCAGTAATTCTTACCTGATTGCTGTTATATCATACATTATAACTTAAAGATACTTAAATAAAAAATACTGGTATCACTATTCAGGGTTTAGTCAAGGGTCACAAAGACACTATTCACTTGTTCATATCAGCACTGCTCTTGTAACTTCTAGTGAGCAAAAGCTGGAGTGAATTGAACAGTTCAATTACTTGCATAAAGTACGTAGGATGTAGTGGAGTCATAAGAATGTGATCATATTTAAATTTAAGAAAGGATTTAAGTTCTATATATTGTTTAATAATCGTAACTCAAAACAATATATTTAATGTGTAAGTTTCACAAATATCAGGTGATAGAAGGAAAAAATATTAAAAAAGATACTTCATACATATTGATGTTATATTTGACTATATATAATCATAATTCATAAGAAATTATATTATTGGCATACACATCTACATATAATTATCATAGCAGCCACAAATTTTAAGTAAGACAGAATTAACGCTTCATACACTCTAAAGAGTATTCAAGGGACTACAGAGCAGAAATTAATGATCTAATTTAAACTGCTATGCAATGAGTTGTGATGATTATTTTTTCTAATACCTATAATAAAGAAATTGGTAAAATTTTAGCTTTTTCTAGTACATATTCAAATATAGGTAATGAACATTCTTATGAATGGAACTTAAGAGTAAAAAAAAATTCAGAAGAAAGGCTGAGATTCTTTTCTGAAGTGGTTGTTCTTTCAAAATAAAATGACAAATGTACAATAATCAAAACTGACAAATGCTGCAAAGTAATACCTCAAACCCGTTTGACAGCTCTTTTTCAAATCTGCTTTTGGCTCAACTCTGAGGATATAATTCAGACTAAAGATGAACATGTGCAGGCTCTAATCAGCTATGACTGTCCTAGAAATCTGGGTCTCCTCTAGTGTGGAATTAAGGTGACTACTGGTTCCTATTTTTAAAACTCGCTTGATTCTCTAAACAAATTGTAAAGACTAGCTAGGAATTTACAAAGGTGCATAGTACTACAAATCTTAGTGCTCTAATCAACTATTGAACCATCCCTCACACCGGCTCTAAAATGAGAAACTTCTAAGTAGTCCAATTTCATATCATTTTCCTGAATAGTGGGTCTTAAACTTTCTGGCTTTCAAATATAGGTATCCTTTTTTAGAAACTGGGTGATAGAAATATGGTTGTCAATTTTCCATTTTGTCATTTTTAGAGAATAAAACACAACTCCCATCCATTACCCAAAAGTATATTAAAACAGAAAGGATAACTTAGTAACAGAAAAATAGGAGGAAAAAAAATTCTAAATAAATTTTTTTAATTTTATGAAAAATTCATTACCTATATTATCTATCTGTATATAGAGTCTTCTGTTTACCACAGACTAGCATGGGTCTAAGATTGAGACTATTTAAAATCCGTTGGATTCCAAAAGATAAATTAATCTAACCAATTTTCTATTTTTCCTCCTTATTCTTCAATTCCTGTTTTCTGCATCACTTTGGAAAAGAAGCAGCAGAAAGAACTGTTTACACTGACAGAAATTTCTAGCTCTGGCTACTTGATTCACAGGACTTGCAAGATTACTTATGTCTTGCACAAAAGGGTAGCACCAAACTGCCTTACCTGTCTACAGCACCACTTGCAGGGGAGGGGGAGGAGGCAGTTCTTTAGGTAGGGCAGTGCAATGCTTCCTCCTCTTCTGCAAGCAGTGCTGGAGATGCTGTAGAAGGAAGGGCATCAATGAGAGGTATGGAAGAAACGGTGGAGGGCATGAGGAAAGTTTGTTCAAAGCCCACCTATGTTATATACAGTGCCCAAGGTATCAATGTCTCTATCAGTAAAGGTATGTATTATAGTATCTAACACTAAATGTGATCAACTTAAAATATATGTCACTGGTAGGTTCTATTTTTAGGAGATGACTAGCACGTAAAATTTAGCATGTGGATAAAAAATATACTTCAAAAACATGTATCAAAATAAATCTTAGTTTCAGCCTTCATTCTGAATTTTTTAGTTGTCTAGGTTCCAATAAAATATACTTAGGGAAGCATATTTTAGTAAACAATATTTCAATTCTAAAAACAGAAACAGTTTCTTAAAATTCACAAAAAGACTTTTAGCTGCAGTAGGTAGATTTTTTTTTTCCTTAATTGGATTACATAGCCTTTAATGTCCTTTAAAGTCTACAATTATGTGATTAAAATAAATTAGTATGTTGAAATTTAGGATAACTACTAA
Source organism: Bubalus bubalis (assembly GCF_019923935.1). Classification (NCBI taxonomy): domain Eukaryota; kingdom Metazoa; phylum Chordata; class Mammalia; order Artiodactyla; family Bovidae; genus Bubalus; species Bubalus bubalis. The sequence continues at coordinate 110,795,567 of NC_059158.1, forward strand.
AATTCTGAAAATATTCTACATTAAGAATGCTTAAATAACACACCCTATAATTATTTAAATACTACTTAGAATATCTCTCTATTGGCAACAAATGCTTTAGTGTATATTTTTATCAAATTATTTAATGATAAGCTCTGCTCAAGACACTTGTGCCATGTGCATTATCAACCAAATAATAGTATTCATAACAAATTCATCTTATAGTTCGTTTAACTTGTCTAAGTGAAAATAAGATGCATTCCATTTGCACTATGTAGTCTCTGGGGCCATATTTCAATTATTCTTCTGACACAGCATAATGACATATAATTAGTTTGTAATCCTGCCAAGAAATTTTACACATTTTCTATAAGAAGCGTCAAGCTAATTCAGTAGCAGTTAAGTAAGTTATTGTGCTTTTAAGACACTCATCTGTCTAAAATAACCTACTGAAATATATTTAATGTTGAGGTTACCCTATCATTTCAACAACTCATATAGATAAAGCTATGTAATAACAATGACAGAAGCGAGTTCAAGCCTCAAATTAAGACAAATCATAAGTGTAAATTATTGGAAGGAGCAATGCTAGCAACTTTCAAAAGATGGCATTTCATGCATATGATTATATCATACATTTGTCAAAAAAAGTGTAGCTTAAAAATTTTGAGATGCCATTATTTATAATGCTAACATCTGTTTGAATAAGTGAACAAAAAGCTTCCCAATCTTTTCTCAGGCACTTTCACTACCAAGCAAGTATGGATTCAAACTGATAAGCCACTATATTTAATATCATCAATCTGAATATGACAAAAAATGCTGGCCATTTAGAATTATTCAGAATGAAGAAGATATTTAGAAATTTTCATATAAAGTCATACACATCCAGAGTCTTTATATGAGGAAGTATGTGACAGTATAACTGTATAAACAATTTATAGCTAACAATAGGACTTTTTTCAGGCTGGCTACTATACTGATTTCTAAGAACTTGTTAGCTTTTACTTTTAGAATATTTATATAAAACCTTACCAATTATACCAGTTAATTTAAAAAGTGCAATCAATATTGTTCTAGTGCATATTTTTGCTTTACTACTAAATATAACCAAACACTGAGTTCCTTGAATAAAAAAATGTACCCACCTCACAAAATAATGTAAGCTTGTCATCTGGTAAAAGACCATTAGCTTCATCAAGCAAAAAATCTCTTCGAATGAATTTTTTAAAACCCCAGTCCTTCCCTTGTACAAATCGATACGCTCTTTGGCTTTCTGGTGGAAAATACAATATAAGTTTAAATAAAACAAGTATTCACGAAACATTCTGCTAATAATAACAATTAAATGAATGTGCAAAAACAGGACTTGACCAATACATCCATCATAGAAATTACAGATATGTGTTTTCATAAGTAAAATGGTAAGAGTAACACTAGATAGAATCAGATCATTTCACAGTACTACCACAAATTCTGGCTATTATCAATGAGCTCACTTCCAGATTCCTAGATATCTAAGTAGAAGAAAAGCCAGATCAAATCTCAAGGAGAAATAAGAGATCTTTCAAACAATCTAAGCCATTTAATAATAAAGTAGGATCAAAACACATTGGCAAAGGCATAGTATTTATTATCTAATATCAGAACCAGATTAGAAATATTAATTTCTTGCTTCTTCCTTTAAAAAAAGGATGCTCTAAATCACTAGGGCCTTCCTGGTGATAATTCCTGGTGATATGAGCTTTCCTGGGATAACCATCCCACTGATATAAGTTTTATGGAACTAGAGAAAAATCCATTAACTGGAGAAAAAAGCTAAAAAAAAGTCCCCTATCATTGCTTAGGTCTTTAAACATAATCCCATTACCTCTAAAAACAATTTTCATCAAGGTCCACAAGATGGTTTTAGTGTGATGGGTAAAATATTTAATAAATGTCTAAAGTAAATGTTTCTTATGCCTTATATAAACAGGTTAACAACTATATATTATGAAATAAACAAGGTCCTTTCTATATTCACTATTGCTATACAAATTGAAGGTAGAAAACCAGTAATACATCTAATTGAGATACTCCATTTTATGGACTAAATGTATACCATTAAAAGTTTAATGTTGAAACCCTACCCAAAGTGTAATGGTATTAAGAGGCCAATGACTGGGACTAGATGAGATTGTGAGGGTAGAGATGCTCATGAATGGTGCTCTTATAAGAGACTGCACAAGCTCCGTAGTCCTTTCCACCATGTGAAGACACAATGCAACGTGGGCAGGTCTGTAAGTAGAGTCTTCACTAGAATCTGACCATGCTAGAACTCTGACCTTAGATTCTCGGCCTCTAGATTTGTAAAAAATAAACGTCTGTTGCTTATAGGCCACCCAGTCTTATGCTACTTTCTTACAGCAGCCTGAACTAAGACATTATCTTATCTTACATGTCAGAATTATGAAAATTCATGTGAAACTATGTATTACTTCAGCAAGGAGATATAGTATTTAAAATGTGTTTTGGAAAGTTTTTTTGTAATGATGTTACTTGATTTTGTTAATCCCTTCTAGAAATCACTTAAAATTTAATGCACAATATATCTTCCTACTATACACACTGTACATTTTCTATAATGATCTTTTACTATGAAGTGCCAGGCTACATTTTTAGCTGGCTATAATTCAGAGGCTTGAACTGAATTTAACAGGTTCTAAGACTAAGAAGAACTGTTTCCTTTCAGTCACTGTTTAGTCCACTGCTCAAAAAAATTACAGTGACAAAATATCAGGGCATTGAAACACCATTCACATTGTTCTTTAGATTTTATTGTCTGGCAAAAATGGCAAGGAAGAAAAAGAAATGCTTTCTGAACGCTTATTATATATGCCAGGCACTGAACCAGGTACCTTGTCCTAACAGCAGCTATTTTTACAAGTGAAAAATGAATATCATTTTAGGACATGAAAAATTTAAATATGATTTAAAACTAATTTTACACGTCTTATGAAGACTTAGTAAAACAACTGTAACTTTACCCTGGCATTTAAGATTATCAGCCAAAATGAAATGTTTTTGGTTAAGCAGATTTTAGGAAAAAAAATCCTAAGTTTTTCTAGGTAAAAGTGCAAAAGTCACAGTACATGTACACAGTTACATAAAGACGTCTTCCAGTCAGTTTGGAAATCACTTACCCATTGCTTTTGTTTCTTCCCTTTTAGCATTCAGAAGGGAAAATTTGAATTTTGCTCGAACTTCACTTTTTGGACAGCTGACTAAAAGCAAATATAAGGACAAGTAGTCTTTACTTTCATCATCTAATCCCTTTGGATTTACTCTCAGGCACCTAAAATAAAACAATAGGCTCACATGGAGGAAGATAATAGTTTAAACATTCAAGAGAGACGCAATACTGAAATCATCTGTTAAATAATCTAAATAATACAACAGATTTCCTGTCAATATTCTCACAGTTCTTTATAATTCTCTATACCACTAGGAACTTATTATAAATCAAATGTAAAATCTGACAAATATCCATTTAGAAACTAACAATGAATCTATAAAGTGCTAATGATTACATCAAAAACAAATATCTGAAAAAACCAAAAATCTTACCATTTCATTTTGTCACTGGGGCTAGATGAGAATGTTGAACTTTTTAACACTTCACCCATTTCTTCTCGACAAAAACTGAAGTTATTAATGGTCCACATGTAGGAAAATTTTACTACTTTAACCTGGAACATTCAGAAAACAACTTTTACAATGATGACTTTTACATTCTTGACTTGTCACATGTTGAACATCCTATGACTCATCTCCTAACACTTCTAATAACAATGCTGAAGTGCTTCATAATATTCTCAAAATAGTATACAATACCTAGCATAAAGTAAGGCATTTTTTAATAGCATGTACCTGTGTATAACACCAGCTTTCTGCTATAGGACCGATAGACATATCTCCAGAGAGAGGTGGGGTGGGTTCCCGAGACATTGCCACTTTATTGCAGTCTTCTAAGATGTATGCAATATCCCACACAGGTGAGTACTTTACTACAAAGAAAAGAAGTTTCATTTAATAATCACTAAGTTTAACTGAATCAAGACGGAAGAAGTATTTAAACAGTCATAAAACAATTATTTTCTCAAATTATATTATGAGGAAATGTGATTTCATTTAAATTAATGAAAAATAATTTTTTAAGAAATAAATCATAAGCCTTTATGCCATGTAATACTTGAATCTAAATGAAGTTAATACTTACAGAAGCTATTTTACAAAGGCATACTTAAGTTATCACAAATCAAAAATAAAATACTGTAACAGCAAGATCATAAACATAAAAATCACATGGAAACTTACTGACAGCAATGAATATCTGATTCACTTTCCTTCACCTTTCTATTGACATATATGTGAAAATCAAAAGGGTTAGAAAGTTAGAACAGCCCTGGAAACTACAAATATCACTTACTCATCTGTCAGAGCTCAAAGCTTTGATCAACTATAAACAAAGAATGTGGCCTAACAGGCAATGCTGAAGAATTATATTTCACAGAACTCTACCTCTATCTCAGACACACAGGTTCTCTAATAAGACTCTGTCCACATCGGTGTTTCCTACCAGATAACATCTACTGTATCATAAAATTTCTTCCCAATTAGCTGTTCTTGAACTATATCCATTTGGACACACAATCATCATAACCTGGCCAGGACATTAGTAACTAGATGATGCTTTCCAATTTGGAAAAGTCTATAAAAGAAAGAAGCAAAATCCAAAAGATATACATAATTATTGTACTTTCAGGGGTATGGATGGTTTCAAGATTACATTCTAGTACAAAGATTCAAGTCTGGAGAACTCTTTTTCATTTAAGAATAATTAATGAGTGAAGAAAACCATATGAGTCCTATAAGAAGAAACTACTAAAGGAAAAAAGGGAAGGATTTCATTCAAAATGCAGAATAGTTGCTCTGAGTAAGTATCACGCTCCATTAAAGGAACAAGAATCAAGATGGCCCCATTCTTCTTCTCATTGTTAAGTACATATAGGAAAAAGGATTAATTATTACAGAGTTCTAAGGAGAAAGGGGCTGTAGCAAAAAAGATTCTACACTATGTCAGGTTTTTATTCCTTTATGATTAAATTATTTCCCCTTTCAATAATGGCATCTATACTAATATACTGACCCAAATGTTATTTATGTAGGTTCCTCACATACGGAAGAGTTCCTATCGTATCACATACTTGGAGCACAATGCAATAAACTAGGGAACCAGCAAAGTAGCCAGACAAGAAAGTCAGGATGATAACACTGGGAATGTTCTATGAGGAGCACTTGTAAGATAACGACCATTAAAGGAGAGGTGAAGAAGAGAGAAGGTGAAGATGCTCCTTAATGAAGCAAGAAGAGAGGAGATAAATGGTTGGAGGTAGAGTCTCAAAGAAAAGTGAATACACAATTTAAGAGTATTGTACACTGTCACTTTAACAATTATTCACTTCTACATAAAAATTAGGTACTTCTCTTAATGAAGTACCTCCAGTTGTTGTCTTCAATTACTTTTATAAACTACAATTGGTTATTTACGTTTGAAAACAGAACAGCAGACTGACAGTCACAACAGGGAGCTGAGATCACTAATAAGAGTACTGTTGTTTTAAAGATGTTGGTTCCCCTTCCACATTTAAACAGTTTTATTGTGGTATAATTTACATATCACAAAATCCACTCATTTTGAATGTACAGATCAATGATTTTTAGTGAGTTTAGTTATATAGCTGTGCATTTATATAGTTTTAGAGTACTTTCAGTATCCCCAAAAGTCCTTCCCACCCCCAAATTTAGGGAACCACTAATGTGCTCCCCATAGTTATATGTTATCTAGAAATTCCATGTAAACAGAATTGTACAATATGTAGTTTTATGTCTGGCTTCTGCTTTTTTCCCTGAATATGTATCATGGTTTCCCATTTCTTTGCACATCTCATAATACTTGGCTTAAAGCTGGACTGCAGCAACTCTGCATTATGATTTATTTTTCTATGCATGGCTGTTTTCTTCTTAGTAACTTGCTAGGACTTCACTGCAGTATCTCTCTCTACCATATTGTGCAGCTGCTGCTGATACCTGTTTGGCTTTTCATTCTTTTTTTTTTTTTTTGACCTGGTTTGTCCCCTTTCTTTCAAACCAAGTTTGCTACTTTCAGTTGCCAAGGCCATGGTCTTCCCACCCCCTCCTGGCCCCAGATCAAGTCCACCTTATCCGGCTGCAAAGCTCTGATTTTCCTGGCTAGCCCCATTCTAGTAAAACTACCACTGTCGTCTACTGGGCTGAAGGTAGAAACAGGAGCAGAAATATGAGTTGGATATTTCTGAGAAAACTCATAGTTAATAAATGTACCAAAAGGGCAATGATTATTGACTTACCCATGTGAAAAGAGCCCGATCCTAGTCAATACTTTTGCCAGTGATTCTGAAGCAAGCTAATAAGCCACCATGACCAATCTTGAAATCAACAAACCAACAAAAGTATTTGCAATGCATAGAGCACAAAAAGGGGGTAATTTCCCTAATATTTAATGATTTCCTAAAAATTAGAAAGAAAAAAGTAAAGAATACAAATTAATTCACAGAAAAAGAACTTCACTCATAATTATAGTAGTATAAATTAAAACTAAATTAAGAAGCCATGTTTTAACCCAGCATTATCGTAATAATCCAAAAAAAAAAAAAAATGGTTAGAGTTTAAGGATAGGCACTCTCATACACTTCTTGTGGGAATATATGTAACATTTTAATAACCTCCCTTCTCATTTTTTAATGGTAAAATTTCTGGCAAAAAGGAAAGGAAATGATACTAATAATAAGCTACTAATTTTAAAAGTATAAAAATGCCTATGTGTTATTTGATGTCCATGAGAACCAATTAGATGGTTGTCAACCAAGAATTACTTCATAAAAAATTCAGGAAAAGATGAAGAAGCAATTTGCAGGAGAATAGCTAAAAGCAGGGTGTGGGGGGAGAGTTGAATTTATAATTTGTAATTCATTTGTAATCAGTAGAGTATAAAAAAAAACCCATACCATTTTTCAATACAGTATAGTCCAAGATTCTTTTAAACTATTAATTCGTACAGCCAGGAAAACTACAGGGAAGCATATAAATGTTACTGGCAAATCTTTTCTAGGACAATTTTATAGCTAATATCAAGGGAAATTTTTTTTGGTCAGATTCATCCTAGAAATTTATCTTGAGACAAGTATTAACAACTATGGGAAAAGATAAGAATATGCCTTTAAGGACCTCACTTTAACTAGCATACATAGGCATAGCTCAAGATATTAAGGATTCAGTTCCATACCACCACAATAAAGCACTTATCACAAAACAAGTCACATGAAATTAGTCTCTTCTATAACTATGGAGACTAAATTAGCCACTATTAGAGAATAAAGTACTTTAGTTTATTTATATTATTTTTAAAAACCCTCAAGAGAGTCATTTTCAACAACTGTGTAGTATTCCTACGTGTGTTAGCCATCAAGCTTCCAGACTAATGGAATTAGTCGTTGAACTTGGAAGTACTACAAAGATGAATAACATGTAGTCCTTGTTTTGGAGAAGACTATAATACAGTAGGAGAGACAGGTACATGTGTGATTACTTTCAATATGGTAATATGATAGAGGAAGGTACAGAGTAATAATGGAGCACCTTCAGGACAGGAGGATGTGGTCCCTGAGCTGGGTTCTAAAGGAAGCAAACAAATTATAGAAGACCACAACTATAGCAGAGATTTTAATAGCAAGAGTTCTATTCTAAGACCAATGTGAATCATTGCTTTGTCATGAATTCTGTAATCTTACAGATACTGGTTCTTTCTTTTACCTATTAAAAGTTTATAGTACCTCATTTCCCAATGGTTGGTGAGTGGATAACATGAAATTTTATATATATATATATATATATATAAATATAAATATAAATATATATAAAGTACTTACACTTAGCTTAATGTGATTACTAGAACAGACACATAGCAAGGAAAACTTCACAGGTGACAGCTGAAGATAATTTAGGCAGTGGTGGTTAAGACTGGTAATAACCAAGATAATTTAATGTATACAAAAAGTACTTATAGGCTATCATGGGGTCTTCTACCTCTGAGTATAATGAAATAGCTTGCAAGAGAACTAAGTTATGCTGTGTAGCAGAAAAACCTGGATAAAAATAAAGTAACTATCTATTTAGAGGGATTTAAGAGCTACTCAAGCAACCAGCACAGAGGGTCCCAAGATTCCAGAGAAGAGGGAATAATTTGAAGCCAAGCTGACAAGTCTTCAGATACTTTTTTCCTAAGAATATTTGCTGAGTCTAGCCACAGTGTATAGTAGCTTTGCCTCAGATTCAGAACCACAGATACGAAGGAACTACATATGGAGGGCTGACTATAAAGCTACATGAGAATTTTCAATTGCTTAGGAGGTTGGTGCCCCTAATCTTCATTTTGTTCAGGAGTCAACTGTATTTGCTGTTTGGAGAAGACTTCAACATAGGCATCCCTCATAGATATTGTGGGTTCTAGACCACTGCAATAAAGTGAATAACACAAGTGACTGACAGAACTTTTTTCTTTTCCAGTGCATCTAAGTTATGTTTATACTATACTGTAGCTTACTAAGTGTGCAGTAGTACTCTGTTAAAAAAAAATGTCCATACATTAATTAAAAATATTTTCTTGCTAAAAATGCTAACAGCCATCTGTCAAAACCAGGTTGCCATGAACCTTCAATTTGTAAAAACAACAAAACAAACAAACAAAACAAAAAACAAAAAACCCCACATTATCTGTGAAACACAATAAAGCAAAATGCAATAAAAGTTGTGCCTGGATAAGTGTATAAAAAGATCTAGGTTAAAAAGAAAGAGAAAATATATAACTTACATCAGGTACAGCTATATTAGGATCAGATAAGAGAGATTTTAAAGCAAGAAGCATTAGGAAACATAAAGAGGAAAATAAAATGTGAAAAAAGGTCAATCATGAAAACAATTCTAAATTGTCTGTATGCAGTATGATTGATTCAAAAATAATCACAGTGGGAGACTTTAATTAGCTTATGAAAGAACAATCTTAATGACATATATAAATATGCAAACATACATATATGTATTCATATATACATATATGAATGTATATGTATATACATTTTCTGTCCCTTCCATATATACATATATTTATACGTATTTATGAAGGGTGGAAGGGACGGGAAAAGGCAAGAGGCAAGGAGCAAGACGTAATACCCAAAAGCAAAAGAATGAAATTTACTTTCAATAGCATAGGAAACATTTACCAAAACTGACCATATTGCTGCAGGATAAAGAAAGTCTTGCAAATACTGGTCACTGAAATCATTCAGAGTATAAACCTTAATTGCTGTGAGATTAAGTTAAAAATCAATAAGGCAAAGATAACTAGAAAATACCTATATCTCCAAAAATTAAAGAGATTTTTCTAAATTTATGGGTAAAGAAAGAAATCACAATGAGAATTAAAAAAGTTTGAACTGAATATTAAAGATAAGAAATGTCCAAACTTTTTAAAGATGTAGCTATAATACTCAGGAAATTTATACCTTTTGTGCACATATCAGAAAAGGCAGGCTGAAAATCAATGACTTAAGGTTCTATCTAAAAAAGCTAAAAAAAAGTAAGTAAAACCCCAAAGACTGTAGAAGGAATAACAGAGGTATGAACAGGAACCAGTGACTTGGAAAAAAATGTACAAGAGAAAAAAATACAAAGCCAAAAGCTGGCTCTTAGAAAAAAGTAGTAAGATTGACAGCTTTAGTTAGACTAACCATCAGAAGAGACAGAACCAAATTTACAACACTAAAAATAATGCTCTAAAAGATAATGAAAATATCATGAAAATGTTACATCAACTTAACTACCAACTTAGTTGATAATTTAAATAAAATGAGAAAATCACCTGAAGAACATCACTTTCTAAAACTGACATACAATGTGAAAGAAAAAATCATAAATAGTCCTGTTTTTACTTAGTGGCTACTTTGGAAAACTGCAATATCTATTAAAGCTAAATAACTAAATACCTTGAAACCCATCAATTCCACTCCTAGGTACACCGTCAAAAGCATACACTCACATGTTCTTCAAAATATACGTACAAGACAGTTTATAGATTGGCCCTAGGTATAAATACAGACAAAGCAATAAAGCACTTGTGACTGCCAAAAGCTGAAAACCACCCAAATGTTCATACGTAATAGAATGGATAAACTGTGGTACATTCATATAGTGAAATATACAGCAATGAGAATGATCTATTACAACATGCAGCCTGAATGAATCTCACGAATCTCCTAAAGTTAAGCCAAAAAAGTCAAACATGCTGTATAAATCTATTCTAAGCTTTAAACAGGCAAAACTTAAGATGTAAGAAGTCAGAAGAGCAGAGGTATAAATGATAAAGTTTTGAGGAATTATGGATGATATCAAGGTTTGTAGTTTAGAAAACAGGTAAGTCAATGATAAAGGGGATTCATTTAAGTCACAATAAGAAGCTGGGTTTTGGGACAATTTAAAGAGTTTGGGAGTGGGGAAGGAAGTGGAATTATGAACACAGTCAAGAAGACCAGAAGAATATACATTTTTATTATACCTTTACATAAGTATACACACAGAAAAATGATACAATTAGTTGAGTGTTTAATTATTAGCTCCCTATGAGCCTAATCATGTAAAGATCCTACTATTATTCCAGTAGGTACTTACTAAGAGGGAATAGCTTATGGATCAGAGGAAGTTTTCTCTGCAAATGCATTTTCAGTATTATACAGAGAATCATTGTGAAAATTTATTACATAATAATCCACTTCATTAGCCCACTTTGTAGAAAGGGCTATCTAAAATGTGTAACTTTTTCCTGAATAGAAGCAATCTAATAATATCAAGAATAAATATTTTGTAAAGGCTTTTTCTTGATATATGCCAGGCTTAAGTATTTGTCTAATTTGACTCCCAAAATAACTCTATGAGGAGGGTAATCACTGTTTCTGCCAATGTTACGGGCGAGTAAAATAGAGTACAAAAAGGTTTACGTAATTTGCCCAGGATTATAATGCTAAAATTTGGCAATACCTGCCTGGCTGCCTGGATTCAAGCCTAAGCTTATACTAAATTCTTAAAGACAATCTTTCCAGCATGTTACTAACAGAAAACACACACACACACACACACAACCAAAGAAATGAAAAGACAAAGCAAAGGTAATTCATACTGTCCTCCAAACTCATATGATAGATAAATGGCCTTCTTATCAACTTTCTAATTTCTAGACATCTGGATCACATACTATAGCCAAAATGGAACCCTGAAAACAGTGCACAGTTCAAGGCAGTTAAGTGAGCACACTTAGCTGTCTCTTTTATTTCCCAACATTCCAATGAGATGAAAACACATTTTAACAAAACAATGAAGTCATAACAGGACTAGAAAATAAGGATGATATTGGTATATCAGAAATTTTGACTAGTTCAAGGTAGATAAACAGGGACAAATTAGCAGAAAAATCAATTAGATAGGAAAAGATCAGCAGAGAAACTAAAGGAGAAAAATCACAACAGACATTTGGGGAACAGTCCAAAAATGTAAAACAAAACAAAATAACAATGGTAGAAATGGAGACAATTTAGGAGATGGAATGGTACACTTAAATAATATAAGCGTCTTAGAAAAAATGGTCAGAAAATAATTCTTGTTAATTAAAAATGTAAATGATAAAATATTCAATGGGCAAGATAAACAATAAAATGTTACAATTGATGGAAACTACTCTTGATAAAAACTACTCTTGAATAGACAAACTAAAAACCCAAAGAATATAGGAAATAAGAGAAGTTAGGAAGCTGGAGATCAGATAGAAAAGATACAATATTCCAAAAGGAGACCCAACAGGTGTTCCTCAAGGGGTAACAGAAATAGGGCTTCCCTGGTGATCCAGTGGTTAAGAATCCATCTGTCAAAGCAGGGAAATTAGGTTTGATCCCTGGTCTGAGAGGATTCCACATGATGCATGGCAAATGCCTGTGTGCCATAACTACTAAGGCTATGCTCTAGGGCCTGCAAACTACAACCACTGAGCGCATGTGCCTAGAGCCTGTGCTCTGGGACAAGAGAAGCCACTGCAATGAAGTGTAGCCCTCACTTGCAAGCTGAATAAAGCACATTTTCAGATAGCAAATACTTGAAGTTTGCCATTCTATTTTGAAAATTACTCAATGAACTCTAAACATTTTTGTATGACATGACTTGATGAGTTAAAAAAAAAACATATGCTCTCAGCACACATGTCTATTTAAAATTAACATAATATTATACTAACATATGTACAAAGCATACAAAATTAAAAATAATCAGATAAAATCAAATAATTTAATTATTAATATATTGACACCCCCTAAAATGATCTTGTGAAATCCCTTTACGTGGATGCTTCTTTTGAAGACCACAGCGCTAACCAAATGAAAAAGGAATCTAAAGAAAAAAATCATGGGACTGAAAAGACAATAGAATAGGTCTTGGAAGAGAAAGAAACTGAAAAAAAAAAAAAAGAAAACTAGAAGAATCCACTAGAACTTGATATTTAGAAAATTTTCCACTGTACACAGGATTTCATTTCATTCTGTGAGGCTATTCAACTTTGTTCTATAGTAAATATTTATATTATCACATTATAAATATCTGGGTTTAAAAGTTTTAGAACTGGCCTGTAAATAAAGTAAGAGAAATTACAGTTATAGAAAAAAAAATTGCAAACACCTTGATGATGTAAAATTAACAATGAATAATAATTGAGAGACTGAAGAGAGGGAGGTAGGCAACACTGCCTAGACTATAAGCAGGTACAATTACAGTGGGAAGTAGAACTGGGAGTGGGAAGGTAGCTTCCTATTCTTTTTACTCTTAATGTAAAATGAACCTCAATATAATCATGACATTTACTTTTAAGAAGTATTATAAGCAGGAGGGGGGAGTATTTAACATGATATGCCCATTTAGAATGGCAACCCACTCCAGTGTTCCTGCCTGGAGAATCCCAGGGAGGGGGAAGCCTGGTGGACTGTCTATGGGGTCACAGAGAGTCGGACACGACTGAAGCAACTTAGCAGCAGCAGCCCATTTAGAAAACTGAAATTGGTTTGCCAGTCAGTTCAGTTCAGACGTGTACTACTCTTTGCGACCCCATGGACTGCGGTACGCCAGGCCTTGCTGTCCATCACCAACTCCTAGAGTTTACTCAAACTCATGTCCATTGAGTAGGTGATGCCATCCAACCATCTCATCCTCTGTCATTATTCCCTTCTCCTCCTGCCTTCAATATTTCCCAGCATCAGGGTCTTCACAAATGAGTCAGCTCTTCACATCAGGTGGCCAAACTATTGGAGTTTCAGCTTCAACATCAGTCCTTCAAATGAATATTCAGGACTGATTTCCTTTAGGATAGACTGGCTGGATCTCCCTGCAGTCCAAGGGACTCCAAGAGTCTTCTCCAGCACCATAGTTCAAAAGCATCAATTCTTAAGCACTCAGCTTTCTTTATGGTCCAACTCTCACATACATACATGACTACTGGAAAAACCATAGCCTTGACTAGATGGACTTTTGTTGATAAAGTAACGTCTCTGCTTTTTAATATGCTGTCTAGGTTGGTCATAACTTTTCTTCCAAGGAGTAGGCATCTTTTAATTTCATGGATGCAGTCACCATCTGTAGTGATTCTGGAGGCCAAAAAATAAAGTCTGCCACTGTTTCCCCAGCTATTTGCCATGAAGTGCTGGGGCCAGATGCCATGATCTTAGTTTTTTTGAATGTTGAGCTTTAAGCCAACTTTTTCACTCTCCTCTTTCACTTCAATCAAGAGGCTCTTTGACTCTTCTTCACTTTCTACCATAATGATGGTGTCATCTGCATATATTAGGTTATTGATATTTCTCCTGGCAATCTTGATTCCAGCTTGTGCTTCAGCCAGCCTGGCATTTCACATGATGTACTCTGCATATAAGATGATTAAGCAGGGTGACAATATACAGCCTTGACGTATCCCTTTCCCTATTTGGAACCCGTCTGTTGTTCCATGTCCAGTTCTAACTGTTGCTTCCTGAACAGCACACAGATTTCTCAGGAGGCAGGTAAGGTGGTCTGGTATTCCCATCTCTTTCAGAATTTTCCACAGTTTGTGGTGATCCACACAGTCAAAAGCTTTGGCATAGTCAATAAAGCAGAAATAGATGTTTTTCTGGAACACTTGTGCTTTTTCGATGATCCAGTGGATGTTGGCAATTTGATCTCTGGTTTCTCTGCCATTTCTAAAATCAGCTTGAACATCTGGAAGCTCACGCTTCACATATTGCTGAAGCCTAGCTTGGAGAATTTTGAGCATTACTTTGCTAGCATGTGAGATGAGTGCAACTGTGCAGTAGTTTGAACATTTTTTGGCATTGCCTTTCTTTGGGATTGGAATGAAAACTGACCTTTTCCAGTCCTGTGGGCACTGCTGAGCTTTCCAAATTTGCTGCCATATTGAGTGCAAAACTTTCACATCATCATCTTTCAGGATTTGAAATAGCTCAGTTGGAATTCCATCACCTCCATGAGCTTTGTTCGTAGTAATGCTTTCTAAGGCCCACTTGACTTCACATTCCAGGATGTCTGGCTCTAGGTGAGTGATCACACCATCGTGATTATCTGGGTTGTGAAGATCTTTTTTGTAAAGGTCTTCTGTGTATTCCTGCCACCTCTTCCTAACATATTCGGCTTCTGTTAGGTCCAAATGATTTTTGTCCTTTTTTGAGCCCATCTTTGCATGAAATGTTCCCTTGGTATCTCTAGTTTTCTTGAAGAGATCTTTAGTCTTTCCCATTCTATTGTTTTCCTCTATTTCTTTGCATTGATCACTGTGGAAGGCTTTCTTATCTCTCCTTGCTATTCTTTGGAACTCTGCATTCAAATGGGTATATCTTTTCTTCTTTGCTTCTGGCTTTTCTTCTTTTCATAGCTATTTGTAAGCCCTCCTCAGACAGCCATTTTGCTTTTTTGCATTTCTTTTTCTTAGGGGACAGCCTTGATCACTGTCTCCTGTACAATGTCACGAACCTCCATCCATAGTTCATCAGGCACTCTATCAGATCTAGTCCCTTAAATCTATTTCTCACTTCCACTGTATAATCATAAGGGATTTGATTTAGGTCAGACCTGAATGGTCTACTGGTTTTCCCTACTTTCTTCAATTTATGTCTGAATTTGGCAATAAGGAATTCATGATCTCAGCCACAGTGAGCTCCCGGTCTTGTTTTTGCAGACTGTATAGAGCCTCTCCATCTTTGGCTGCAAAGAGTATAATCCGTCTGATTTCAGTGTTGAGCATCTGGTGATATACATGTGTAGTCTTATCTTGCGTTGTTGGAAGAGGGTGTTTGCTATGACCAGTGCATTCTCTTGGCAAAACTCTAATAGCCTTTGCCCTGCTTCATTCTGTCCTCCAAGGCCAAATTTGCCTGTTACTCCAGGTGTTTCTTGACTTCCTACTTTTGCATTCCAGTCCCCTATAATGAAAAGGACATCTTTTTTGGGTGTTAGTTCTAAAAGGTCTTGTAGGTCTTCATAGAACCGTTCAACTTCAGCTTCTTCAGCATTATTGGTCAGGGCATAGACTTGGATTACCGTGATATTGAATAGTTTGCCTTGGAAACCAACAGAGATCATTCTGTCATTTTTGAGACTGCATCCAAGTACTGCATTTCAGGCCCTTTTGTTGACTATGATGGCTACTCCATTTCTTCTAAGGGATTCCTGCCCACAGTAGTAGATATAATGGTCATCTGAGTTAAATTCACCCATTCTAGTCCATTTTAGTTTGCTTTTATCCCTAGAACATCAACATTCACTCTTGCCATCTCCTGTTTGACCACTTCCAATTTGCCTTGATTCATGGACCTAACATTCCAGGTTCCTGTGCAATATTGCTCTTTACAGCATCAGACCTTGCTTCCATTACTAGTCACATCCACAACTGGGTGTTGTTTTTGCTTTGGCTCCATCTCTTCATTCTTTCTGGAGTTATTTCTCCACTGATCTTCAGTAGCATACTGGGCACCTTCCGACCTGGGGAGTTCATCTTTCAGTGTCCTATCTTTTTGCCTTTTCATACTGTTCATGGTGTTCTCAAAGGAAGAATACTGAAGTGGTTTGCCATTCCCTTCTCCAGTAGACCACATTTTGTCATAGTCAGTTCACATTAAATATACCTACCACCTTTTATCACGTACTCCCCTTCATTTATTGTCTTTTATGACTGAGATTTAGGTGCACAGTTTTGTTTTTAACGTAAACTATGATCTCCATGAAGGTTTTTCTCTTCATTTCTGCAGTGCAAGGCCTAGAGTCTATTTTTTAAAAAGAAGGAAGGGACTAATTAAATGGTCTGAGGAATTAATGGACTAGCTAAGTCAAATCTAGATGCAAAAAGAGAATAGCCATCTTGTAGCTGTAATTCACTTAAACCAGTTTATTTCAAGTTTACTAAAGTTCACTAAAGTGTATATAACACAGAGAGAAAGGCTTCTCTTTGAAACAGAAACAGCTGTGACTCTAAGGAGAGTGATTAGACTCAGTGGCATCACACCTAGACACAGGTACTGGTAAAAAAAAGTCTTTGGGGAACAAGAACAGGGGGTGATAAAGGATACAGCAATGGAAATATTCTGAAACCTGGAGAGAGAAAAAAAAAAGCTGGCTAAGGGTGGAAAGACCCTTCTTTCCTCCTGATTATATATACTCCTATATAAGAGGAAAGAGCTGGGGAGAGCGGGAGGAGGGTTTTGGCATCCAGGAGTTACAGCCAACGATGATGAAATTACACAGGGCCTTACTCCCCGCCTTTCCCCACCACAGGGGTTGAGCAAATACTACCTTTTACTTTATAGTCTACTTTGTTGTTATTGTGTTAGTTACTCAGTCATGTCTGATTCTTTGTGACCCCATGGACTGTAGCCTGCCAGGCTCTGTCTATGGAGTTTTCCAGGCAAGAACACTGGAGTGGGCAGCCATTTCCTTCTCCCCAGGGGATCTTCTCGACCCAAGGATCAAATCCCAGGTCTCCTGCATTGCAGGCAGATTCTTTACCATCTGAACTACCAGGAAAGCCCCAGTCTACTTTACCTGGGCCTTTAACTTTTTCCTATTTTGGCTATTAACAGAGGCCTAAGTGAAGTAATTGTTGACAGTCTGAACTCTCTGCCCAGAATAAAAGGTGACTTTTCTTTAGAATTTGGTAATTTGAAGTTTCTGTAAATCAAAAGCAGACTATCTGTAACTTGATATAGTCCAAATAAGTAGTTCCAGCCTCTTACATAATTACAAATGGTAGACTCACAGCTTTATATTTCTCTAGGGCAGTGATTCTCAAATTTAATTGTGCATGAGAATCACCTGGAAGGCTTGTTAAAGCAGAATATTGAGCCCCAATCCCAGGGTTAATGGTTTAGTGGGTCTGGGTCAGGCCCCAGAATTTACATTTCTAACAAGTCTCAGGTAGTGCTGATGGTGCTGATCTAGGAATTTCACACATTTCTAGTGTGAGGATTAGACTAGAAAGCTATTAATACCAATAATACATTCATCTCATCATCACTGCTGCAGCTATCCATTTGTCCTCCACTTATGACTCAGTCTTCACAGACTTCCGTCTACAGGCAGACTCAATATTCTACCTAGGTATTATTCTGAAAGACTAGGCTAGCTTTCAACTTCTTTGTCCCAGGGTTTTATTCCAGTGTTATGGCACCTCTTTTGAAATCTGTAACATCCTCTAACACCAATAGTAAGGAAGAAATTTTAATTATACATATATGGAAACTTAATTAGAACAGACAAAATAGACTTTTTAAGACCAACTCTTTCTCTATTTGATAAGTCCTAAAAGTCATTAATACTTGCTGGGGAAGGTTTGTACACAAGCAGGAATTTAAAACCTCTGCTTACTGTTGCCTTATCATTCAACACCAAGGTTCTCCTTAAAAAAAAAACAAAACAAAAATAAAACAGAGAGGAACCCCTGTGTGCACACACTGTAATCCCACAAAAATCACTACATTTCTGTTGATTTAACTTTTTTTTTTTAAAGGAGTAAAAGTAAAAATCATTTAACATTTCTCGACAGAGACACACTATAGTTTATCTTAATAAAGGTAAAAATGGAAAAAAGCTCTGGAGTCTGTGTTGAGAGACCTGGATTCTACCCCTAGTCCCTTTAGGCTTCAGATCACATATGCTCTTGCACAGCACTGAGCTTTTGGCTAAACAAAGCATTCAGGGCAAGAATCACTAAATGTGATCCAGTTTTATCATAAGCTTATAAAGGAAGACTCATACACTGTAGACCAAGAGGTACTCGGTATCACTACATGGTCTCCTCACAGGGCAATCAATGACATTCTTGGGGAAAAAATAAACTACCAATCACTTCAAAACCTGATTGCTTTTCCTGTAGCATTACATATTAAGGACACTCTGGATCTTTGGCAACCATTCAAAAAAAATCATCATTTAGTCCAGGTTCGATGCACAATACTGGATGCTTGGGGCTGGTGCACTGGGACGACCCAGAGGGATGGAATGGGGAGGGAGGAGGGAGGAGGGTTCAGGATGGGGAACACATGTATACCTGTGGCGGATTCATTTTGATATTTGGCAAAACTAATACAGTTACGTAAAGTTTAAAAATAAAATAAAATTAAAAAAAAAACACACAAAAAAAACAACTAGACATGTATGTCATGCTAGTTGCTACAAGCTCATTTGTTTTCTTATTACTTATGTAAATAACTTAGAGACAAGGCACAATAAGAAAATTAGAAGCCCAGACAGATCTGTATTAATGGCCATATTCCCTTAAAAATATATGAAGCACATAATTTCACTTTTTAAAAGGAGGCTATTTCCAGAAATCTTATAAAGACAGTATTGGGATTTTAAAAAATCAGCCTTATTTAAATGCTTAGCATGGCACTTTATAACTATGTTCATTAAACTCCATGAAGTAAGATTTTAAATTATAGTGATATATAAACTGTGGTGAACCAAAAAAGGGCAAAACTAGCAGTCAGGAGACGACTCAGTATGGCAAGCTGCAAGACCACTAACCTATTATTTTTTTTGTTTTTACTCATTCATTTGTTCCTTTATAGTCTATTTCTCTCAGCCCCTCCCCAATCACTGACTTGTGCTCTACACTGAGCACAAGTGGAGGAAACAAGAAAGGAAGACATAATATGAACTAGATCTCCCAAGTCCCTTCAGGTAAAACCTTTATCAGGGCTCTAATTTATAAACTATAACAACACTTTTTTCTCAAACTCGAGAGAAGCTATCTCAATGAACAATAGATAAGTTAACCATATCTCTTCTTTAAGCACCAATAGTGTTTTAATCTGTCCACCTTAATTGCCACTTCTGTAAAACATTTACTAACCAAACACTTAAGTTTATTCCCATTCCATTTTCTTCAGCAAAATGAATAATTCCTTAGCTACTACCCAAACACTTTCATAACCAATGCCTCACATACAGAATTAATCAAATGTAGTTATTAGTATAGTAATCCATAAGATTTTACTTCATAGTTTAGAATTTTATTCTTACACATATTATCTCATTTGATCCTTTAAACAACTAAATGAAGTAGCTACTTCTACAGAGAAACTGAAAAAGAGAAGTAATATGATCTAAAGTCACAGAGTTAAAAAACAAAACAAAACAAAAACCCAAAAAAGTAACTCAGAAATTGAATCCAGGATTCTTAATTGGAAATACTACAGTTTTTCAATTCATCAAACAGGAAGAACTCCTTGAGATGATTCTATTTTCAACTTTACATAACTACTGCCTATTGTATAAGATGGCATATACTAAGCAAAGACATACTGACTCGATTTGAAGTCAACTATATGCAGGTCAGGAAGCAACAGTTAGAACTGGACATGGAACAACAGACTGGTTCCAAATACGAAAAGGAGTAGGTTAAGGCTGTATATTGTCACCCTGCTTATTTAACTTCTATGCAGAGTACATCATGAGAAACGCTGGGCTGGAAGAAGCACAAGCTGGAATCAAGATTGCCGGGAGAAATATCAATAACCTCAGATATGCAGATGACACCACCCTTATGGCAGAAAGTGAAGAGGAACTAAAAAGCCTCTTGATGAAAGTGAAGGAGGAGAGTGAAAAAGTTGGCTTAAAGCTCAACATTCAAAAAACGAAGATCATGGTATCTGGTCGCATCACTTCATGGGAAATAGATGGGGAAACAGTGGAAATAGTGTCGGACTTTATTTTTTGGGGCTCCAAAATCACTGCAGATGGTGACTGCAGCCATGAAGTTAAAAGATGCTTACTCCTTGGAAGAAAAGTTATGACCAACCTAGATAGCATATTGAAAAACAGAGACATTACTTTGCCAACAAAGGTCCGTCTAGTCAAGGCTATGGTTTTTCCAGTGGTCATGTGTAGATGTGAGAGTTGGACTGTGAAGAAAGCTGAGTGCTGAAGAATTGAGGCTTTTGAACTGTGGTGTTGGACAAGACTCTTGAGAGTCCCTTGGACTGCAAGGAGATCCAACCAGTCCATTCTGAAGGAGATCAGCCCTGGGTGTTCTTTGGAGGGAATGATGCTAAAGCTGAAGCTCCAGTACTTTGGCCACCTCATGCAAAGAGCTGACTCATTGGAAAAGACTGATGCTGGGAGGGATTGGGGGCAGGAGGAGAAGGGGATGACAGAGGATGAGATGGCTGGATGGCATCACCAAGTCGATGGAGGTGATTTTGAGTGAACTCCGGGAGTTGGTGATGGACACGGAAGCCTGGCGTGCTGTGATTCATGGGGTCGCAAAGAGTCGGACACGATTGAGCGACTGAACTGACTGACTGACTGGAAAAGTATTACATATTTACTAGACAGCATATCATTTGTTGCCTCCTAAAAATCAAAGTACCAGGTAGCATTTAGTATTATAGAATAATAGACAGAACACCATCAGGGTTAAGAATTTGGTTTCTGATTTTAGACTTGGGTAAAAATCCTGCAGCTGTGTAAGTTCTCTGGGTCTCGATTTTCTTGTTTGTAAATTGGGAATAATAAATGGTAATATCTCAAATGACTGCTATATTGAATGAGACTGTATAGACAACACCTAATATACTGCCTGGTACACAGAAAGCACTCAATAAATTGGTTCAATGTGTATGAGTACTCATACAAAATTCAAAAATAGAACTAGTTAACAATATAGTAATAATCTCATGAACTATGAGGAACAGATAAATTTGCCTTAATATGTTTTTGAGGTTGTTTTTGCTTTTGTAACCTTTATCATTTGGCTCTTCATCAGCTATTACTGAGCTACAAATGCTGCTGCTCTCACACTGCTTATCTCTAACAGCTTCCACCTCCCTTTTAACGCAAGTAACGTGGAGGTGTAGCTGTACAAAGATAAACTCATGCCCAAAGTGTCTCTTAAAAATTGCATAATCTTCAAGAGAACTTTCTGGAGTAATGGAAATGATCCTATATCTTGATTGGGCTGTTGTTACATAGGTGAATATACCTGTCAAAACTCATCAAAATGGACACATAGGAAAAGATCTGTACATGACATAATGCAAATTAAAAATAAAAACTTTTTTAGATTTTATAACTCTTGAACAAGTTACTTTCTCATTCTGGCCCTTACCTTTCTCATCCTCAGAAAGGCAATAATTTCTCATTCAGAAAGAATATAATGAGTGTTAAGAGATAAGGTCCATAAAATACTTACAGTAGTTTCTGCACAGTTAGTTGCCAATTCTTGATCCACTTACATTAACCCTAGGCATTGTTCAGATTTATGAGTCTTAAAACATTCATCCATAATAAAAGCTATATTTCCTCCCTTCCCTCTCCTTTTTCCTACTCTTCCCCTCATCTCTTTTATTTTAGGAAAATATGAATAAACATTTGATTAAAGCTTTAGCCTCCACAAGGTATTATTTTTTAAAAATCATAAGTCATTTTTCTTCAAAGTTCTCCTTCTTCTCATTTAATTACAGTAAAAAACATGGCAGCTGCCTGGTGAACAAGTGGTTAAGACTCGTACTTTCACTGCTGATGGCCAGGGCTCAATTCCTAGTGGGAGAACTAAAATTTTGTAAACCAAGTGGCATGGCCAAAAACAAAACAGAGTAGTTTACTTTTATTAGTTTTCAAGTCACTTTTTAAAAAGTGTCTAAGGAGATCAGTCCTGGGTGTTCTTTGGAAGGAATGATGCTAAAGCTGAAACTCCAGTACTTTGGCCACCTCAGGCGAAGTGTTGACTCATTGGAAAAGACTCTGATGTTGGGAGGGATTGGGGGCAGGAGGAGAAGGGGACGACAGAGGATGAGACGGCTGGATAACATCACCGACTCGATGGACGTGAGTTTGAGTGAACTCCGGGAGTTGGTGACGGACAGGGAGGCCTAGCGTGCTTCAATTCATGGGGTCACAAAGAGTCAGACACAACTGAGCGACTGAACAGAACTGAACTGAACTGAAGCAATGTTCTTTGTTCTAGAATTCCAGGACACTGGAACAATTTCACGTTCATCTAGCATTTACTGAGCAAACATTTATTAAGAACCTAAATCAGCCAGGCAGTGAAGAAACATAGATAAGGTCAGGGAGGCAAATACCTAGCTAAAGCAGATCAAGTAGAATCACTAATAAAAAAGTCTTACCAAATAACAAAATATTTAAACTAGAAATTCAGCTCCTCAGTTGTACTAGACTCATTTTCAGTGCTCAATAGATGCAAGTGACCAAAGGCTACCGATAATGGAATGTGGGGATCATTGAACCCTTCCACCATCACACAAAGCTCTACTAAAAAATGCTGCTTACCCATTCTATTCCAGGACCACTCAATCACAATTTCAGCTTATATAACCTACAATTTTCCACTGATACCACTTGCTGCCATCATTCTAATTTCATGAATCTTGTAAGCTGCATGAACATGGAACAACAGGCTGGTGCCCAAAGAGATGAAGGCAGAGGCATCAAGTCTCTTACCATCAACTGAGACCAAGAGGAGTTAATTGCTCCTTATCATTAATGTCCCAGCCCACTTCTAATCATGGAGAGCCCCACCCTGATACTGTCACTGGTTATAATGTATCTGAGATGGGTTCGGGAAAGAGAGGAGTACTTAAAATTTTACCACCTGTTAAGACAGACCTCACTATTACACATGTCTCTTACCTATCACTAGACCACACCATGGTAGCAGCTAGAAATAAAAATTCTACCAAACTACTAAGGCTTATTTTAAAGCAGTTGTTAACAATATTTCATTAAAAATTAGACATTACAAATGTTAAGTCAGACAAGATGCTGGGACAGAAGACATAAACTAGTACTAACCTAGACAAAATTAGGAAAAACCATCATCTTTGAGAAAGATATGAGGAACTACAACTTTTGGGAACTCTTAAATTATAAAATCTAGGGGAAAGAAACTGTCTGTATCTTTATACCCTGCATGTCTATAACCATTAAAATGGCTTAATCCTCCTTAAAGGAAAACATTTCGTATAGCTGCTTGGTTTACAGAGGGGAAAAAAGATGAAAAAAAAAAAGGGAGGAAGGGGGCGGACAAAGAGAAAGAAGTTGAAAGAGAAAGAAATGAAGCTGATCCATGAAGAACACTGTGTTAAGAGACCCTGGGTTTTAATTCAGTGTTTTTGAAATGATGTAACACATGGTCAACCTAGACTATATAAAAGGAGGCTATTGCCATCTACCTACCAGCCCTGACCTCTCAAAGAAAACCTTTGCAAAATAGATGTTCTTATACCTCAAGAGAACGCTTTAACTACATGAATGCCATCTCAGCTCTTCTCATGATAAGCTAATAATTTCAAGATTTTTATGACTAGCAAATCAGTAGCTACTCAAGAATATGTAGAGCACCAGTATTAATCAAAGAGCTGCACTACCCAGGAACAGTACTTTGTAGCAGTTAAAAAATAAGATCAGATATTAAAATACTAGCTCTACAAATGCATAAGATAATGTTAAAAAGGGAAAACTATGAGTTCATCTGCAGTTATGAATCTCTATGAGTGTTTTAACAGAAGAAATCAACAACTAATTACGGTTTCCAAAAGATACAGGAATGGTGCTTCCCTACATATGATTCTAACATGATCTATATTCACTGGGGAATGAGAAGAGACTTACCACATCCTAAGCCTCAAAAAGATACACAGGTAAAAATATTTGTCACATCCTTGGTATTTGCTATACAACCTGATAATTAAAAAAAAAAATACTAGTAGCAATACTGTCTTCTGTGACACAAGAAAGATTTCACATATAACAGAAAATTAAGTCTAAAACAACATAGCAAGCTGTGAGCATTTGGTAAAATTTGCTCAACTTTCAAGTTCTGAAAATTGAGTAAGCTTGGCTGTGTAGACAGCACTTCCTTTATTTAAGGGGCAGCAAAACCTCACAACATGAATGAACACAACCTACAATCTGGGTAGACAGTCAAGAGCAAGTGCATTTCAGCATTGCATAATTAGAGCTTTGGGGCAATCCTACAGACTAACTCAATAAAAGGGCCTACAGAACTTTTTGCCAACTTGCAAAATCTTAAAACCTTTCCCATGTTTAGCAACAGCTAGGCAGAAATGCACCATTTATCAGAAAGTCAGTAGACTATACAGTGAAGCTGCAATTTTCATGACAGCATTATTTGCCTTAAATCATACTTACAATTGTTTTACACTCTGCATCTTACCAACTGACAAGGCAACCAGAATCATTTGATGAGTTTGATGAAAATATACAAGTCTCTATTTTCCTTTGGTGTGCACACAGGAGGGGTATATGAGTATGCCTGAAGAAAGGAATCATGTATATTTTGAAAAACTAGCTATACCACTTTACACCCACCAGAACAGCTAAATAAATCAAACAATATCAAGCAAATGTTGCAGAGTATGTGGGACAAATAGAACCCTCATTCACTATTGAAAAGACACTTTGGAAACACTGGGTAATATAAACTGAAATGGAACAAAAGCACATATGATCCAAAAATTCTACTACAGCAATTATGTGCATATGTGCAGCAAAAGATATGTACAAGAAGACTCTATAGGGGCATTAGGCATTGTGACTCAAAACTGGAAACCACCAAGATGTTCATCAACAGTAGAAGGGATAAATTACAGTATTTATACATACACAGTCATACAACGGGATGGAATACAACAGAATGAGAATGAAGAAGCTACCACACTATACCGATGTATCACATAAAAACTGATTTAAGAAGCCATACACAAGGGTGTTGTTGCTGTATGTTACATGCATGTCCATGAACGTATGTTACATTCCAATAAAAGTCTACCTAAAATTGGAAAACCAAATCAATATATAATAAATAAGCAACTTTAATGGCTAAACATAACACAATCTGATTCCCAGTGCCACGTCTCCTCCATGCCAAAACTGGGATAGAACACTTAAAAAAAAAAATCCTCCCTCATGCTAATCTAAACCATTTCTACATTAAAGCAAAGAAGGCTATATTAGGGTAACAGAATGCAACAGTCAAATCATTTTTAGGAGAAGACACTAATCTGAAAAGAATTTTAACACCAAAGCTCTCCCTCTCCACATTACCTTGACCACACTCAGATCTTCACCACCTAAAAGGGCACTCTTCTCTGCCATTTATTTAATGGAAACATTTGAAAAGTAATGACCTATCCTAGCAGGGTAGTTATGAGGATTGAAACAAAAAGAGTGGATATATCAAGTCTTCAGTATTGTGCCTATGCACTGAATGACTAAACAGTATTAAAAATCCCAAATAGTGAGTCGTCCAGGTCAAGGGCTATTTCCAATTTATTACTGAAATACAGAATCCAGCATTTAACAGTTGGTCAATTTATGGAATAAATGAATGATGTGAGTGTAAAACAAAAAGAAAGAAAAACAAGGCAAAAGTGGGAAAAGGGGAAATACCAGGAAGCTCAAAGGAAGGGCTTATTTTTACATCAGGGTAAATGACAAGACTATAAATCTCAAATGAAGCAACAAGGAACTTCTCCGGTGGTCCAGTGGCTGAGAGCCCACCTGCCAATGCACAGGACACGACTTCAATCCCTGGTCCAGGAAGATCCCATATGCCACAGAGCAACTAAGCCCACGTGCTGCAACCACTGAATCCCATGCACCTAGAGCCTATGCTCCCCAACAAGAAAGGCCACTGCAGTGAGAAGCCCATACACTGCAAACAGAGTGTAGCCCCCTCAACTAGAGCGAGCCTTGGCTCAAGAAGGAAGACCCAGTGCAGCCAAAAAGAAAGAAATAAACCCAAAAAAATATGAAGCAACAGGAACTTCTCTGGCAGTACAGAGGTTAAAACTGTGCTTCCAATGCTGAGGGGGCGGGAGCACGGGTTTGATCCCTGGTCAGGGAACTAGGATCCCACATGCCACCTGGTATGGCCAAAAAAAAAAAAAAAAAGTGAAGCAACAAAATCACGTACATATTAAAACTTTTAAAATAAAAACTGCCTCATATATAAAAATAAAAACTTTTCCTCCATATATTTCACAGTGCAGAAGCCAGATGTCTTAAATACAGTTCTTTAATATTGAAACTCTTAAAAATATTTCTGAATGAATTCCTTATGAGGTTGACAGGAATCACAAGTATGTAACAGGTTATATTTAAGACATCTGTCACAGCACATCAATATTCTGATTAAATATGTCATAACAGAAAGGAAAGCGGATTTCACTGAACCCTTATACAGTGGTATTATTTTTATGAATTTAAGTATCAAAATCGTCAAGACTGCAATCTTACGAATACATTAGACTTTCAAAGACAAAGTAGTAAAATACTTTTAATCTCTGTTGTGTGCACAAAATAATAATGAACTATTAGATCCTTTTCCCCTTCCTTTTAAGCATCTCCTTATTCTTAGATTAAGAATAAGAATCTTATTTAATTAACTGTTTTCAATTAACCAACATTTACACAAAGCGATTTATGTGGAAAGCATTACTCTAACTCTAAATGTAAATAAAACTCATTTGGTTCTTGTAACAACTCTTACAAGGTAGGTACAGTGATCCTTTCCATTTTACAGATAAGAACACTGAGGCAGAGACGCTAAGTAACCTACCTAAAGTCAGAAAGCTATTAAAAAGCAGACTGGATGCACTCTTAACTTCTATGCTATACTGCCTAGAGATCTCTGAGGTAAAGTAAAACTAAATTTATCCTGACTTCACTTGATGTTGGGAGGTTAGTTATGTTGATGATCTTGGGTGATAACCATAAAGTGAAAGAGCACTAATGGCACATTTCACAAATTCTAAGATACCCATCTTTTTATATATATATATTTTAGTATGTCTGAAACTGATGGCATTTTATAACTGCAACTGACAGTGCTCTCTCTCTGGCACACAAAACAACAGTGCATCTGGTAACTGCTGGCAAGTACACTTCAAAAGCTTACGGTATGGCCCTCCTGGGTTAGTGCTAAGTAAGTAAGACAAAATATCTAAATTACCTCACAGGTCTGGTACAAGGGCTTTAAAAAGGGTATTTCTTCCCCATAATGATCTATGACAATATTCCAGGTAAACGTAAGGTAAATTCCACTGGAGTAAGTTGTCACTTTCTCAGGCCCACATTGAACTAACCTGGTTATATACTGGTAGGGAAAAATAACTAGTTTCATTATACAATTTGATGAAGAAATACAGAATTTTGGGTGGGAAAAAACGCTGGCAGACAAAATAACAGCCAAAATGAGATACCTGAGAAAATAAAATCAACAGGAAAGCATAAATCAAGATACCTCACCAGTACCACTTGATTCAAGCCAGTTCTCAAACGCCACTGATAAAAATGCTCACCTAAGTATCTTCAGTTTTTTAAAAAATATACTTTGAATGCAACCAGAACTGACCAAATACGCTCAGTGTATGCCCATGCCCTACTTGAACTACTCTAACAAAACTGGACATGTTAAACTTAATGGCCGTATCGCATAGCTAAACTGGTTAACAAAGGTTTAAACTGATCCTAAGAGTGGCCGCCAAAAAAATTTAAATAAATAAAGTTCAATTCATTCAGGACTTCCCTGGTGGTACAGTGCATAGGAATCTGCCTGCCAATGCAAGGGACATGGGTTTGATCCCTGACCTGGGAGGATTCCACAAGCTGAGGAGCAATTAAGCCCCTGCACCATAACTACTGAGCCCCCACTCTCGAGCCGGAAAGCTGAGACTATTGAGTCCATGTGCTGTAAGGAGCGAAGCCCGTGTGCCTAGGGCCTGTGCTCCACACCAAGAAAAGCCACTACAATGAGAAGCCCACACACTGCAAGCAAGAGTAGCTCCACCTGCTTTAACTAGAGAAAGCCCACACACAGCAAAAAAGAACTAGTGTAGTCCATAAATAAATGTTTTTTAAAAATTCAATTTATTTAAATATTCCTGTCAATATTTGCCGTGATAATTTCAGGATGAATAATGTTCAATTTTTTCTTTGTCTGCTTTTGTCTTAGTGGTTAAAACTACCTTTCAGGGTAATTTCCCACTAAAACACCAAAACTGCATCGAGATTACAACTAAAAAATTCAATTAAAAAAAAACCCAACTGTACACTTTACCTTAAAAATCACTTAATTTTGATAGGGCAGGAGGGAGGAGACTAAAATGAACTTTCACAAAACTGAAAATTTGTTCTGTAAATATACCCAGACAGGAAACAATGGTATCTTCTTTAATGGTGTATTAAATTTCAAATAATATTTTAAAAGCCTCATACTACTTTTCAGTTACACTACAACCTTTGAGATACTGCATCACCTAATAGCAGAGTGAAACCTCTCTTCTTTTGTATCCGTTATTCGTAATTATTTTTATTCCTATATTTCTTATGCTTTAAGTGTATAAACAACCTATCCCAGCCATAGTTTGAAGCAAGCTATTTTATATCTGTAGATCAAATTTTTAAAAAACTATTTTTTATGTATGTAAAGTTCTATTTCACAGTTATATAATTCACAATTTAATGCTAATAATTATCCTGTCCTCATTGAGAACACGTAGGTAAGTCTGAAGACTATCTGAAGAGTTCTACATATGTATATATAAATAAAAGACTTGGGAAAGTGTACCTGTAAGGACCATAATATACAAAAAATATATAGTTGTCGTACAAGAATTTATTAAGATTTAAAAAACTAAAAGCCAGGGAGAAGACGAGCAAAAGACAGGAGGAACTAATAAAAGCACTTTTTTTTTAAGTTACAATTTTCTTAATATAAAATGGAAGGAAGACTGCCTTAGCAGATTAGAATAATCTAATGATGTTTCTACAAAAACTTAAGAAAGGTTATCAGAAGCAAAATTTTTGATAGAGACTATCCTGTTTTTTTAAAACAGATGTCTTCTAGAACCTTTATTTACTGTGTTGGTAAACCATAAAGAAGGCTGAGTGTCAAAGAATTGATGCTTTCGAACTGTGTTGCTGGAGAAGACGCTTGCGAGTCCCTTGGACTGCAAGATCAAACCAGTCAATCCTAAAGGAAACCAATCCTGAATATTCACTGGAAAAGAGCTCCCTGATGCTGGCAAAAGGAGAAGAGGACGGCAGAGGATGAGATGGTTGATGTAACAGGCATGAACTTGAGCAAACTCTGGGAGATAGTGAAGGACAGAGGAGCCTTGTATGCTGCAGTTCATGGGGTTGCAAAGAGTCAGAATTCCAATACTTTGGCCACCTGATGTGAAGAACTGACACGTTTGAAAAGACCCTGATGCTGGGAAAGATTGAAGGCAGGAGAAGAGGACGACAGAGGATGAGATGGTTGAATGGCATCACCTACTCAATGGACATGAGTTTGAGTAAACTCTGGGAGTTGGTGAGGGACAGGGAGGCCTGGTATGCTGCAGTCCATGGGGTTGAGTCAGACTCGACTGAGTGAACTGAAATCAAAGAGTCGGACTCAACTTAGTGACTGAACAACAACAAAGCCCATTTTAACATAATTTCTCTTTCTAATACACTTTTTTCTTGTCAACTAAGGTTTTGCCAATTACAACATTCTTTGTGAAGGAATCCCTGAAAATAAACTGTGTTCTACTATGATGTAAGACTAAGTCTCAGACCATTTAGACTATCTAAAATAGCATTTATGGTACCAGAGGACTGCTATTATTCCACTGAGACCCAAAGTATGATCACTGACCATATATCTGATGGATAGGAGTAAACTCCTAGCAATCCTTACTAAGGCCTTAATTTTAATTCTCTAAATTTGAGAAAAAGTTGTATGTATAAAATTTCTCCCATCCAAAAAAAGAAAATCATTAAAATATAACCAAAATATTCAAGTTACACTATCAGTTACTTAATGATTCTATAAACATAGGTTATAAAATATAAAGCTAACCAGCAAAAACAAAACACCACCTAGGACAATAACAAAGAAAATCCTTATGTTTTGAAGGTATTCAGAAGCTATCTCCGTGTTTGGTGGCTAAATAGGTAGTGATGATATTAATCAAAACAGCAAACAGAAAGATGTTCAAGTTCAAGGGACAAACTTCTGGATGGTATGGCCAAACTCTCTCATCTACCACCCATACGTGACAGCCACAATCCCTTGCCTTTGCAAGCTTTCAAAATAAACTCCTCTACCCCTGCATTGCCCTTTCCATCCCTCCATTTGTCCTTCCGAAATGCTCTGCCCAATGGTCTATTTTCTTTTGAAAGCTTTCCCTAAGGTACCTTCTCTCTGCTTACAAGGCAACCTGAATAAACTGCTATGATAGCACTAATCACACTACACAACATTTAACTGTCCATTGCCCCTAGACTCTGAGGTCTAAGTGAATTTCGAAAACTCTAATAATAGTTAATACTCGATAAACAGTACTTAAAAACTACATTCTATTTGAATATATTCTAAATAAATGAATGAATGAGTTTGAGATGCTTATAGAACACCCAGATAGTGATAAACAGAAACATGGCTCTGAGCTCAGGAAGGAAGACATGGTTCATGTTATAGATAACATTTTACCCTAAATCTGTAACTGTTGCTTTGGCAGACAGTTAAATGAACAAAATTCAAAAAACAAAATTCATAATCAAATAGTTTATGGACGGACAGACAACTGAGACATTAAATGTTTTGCCCATAAAATACAATGTGTACTCTTTGTTGTTGTTTAAGTCATTAGGTCATGTCTCACTCTTTTGTGACCCCATGAACTGCAGCCCGCCAGGCTCCTGTGTCCATAGGATTTCCCAGGCAAGCATACTTAAGTGGGTTACCATTTCCTTCTCCAGGGGATCTTCCTGACCCACAGATCAAACCTGCATCTCCCATATTGGTAGGTGGATTCTCTACCACTGAGCCACCAGGGAAGCCCTGTGTTCTAATTTCCAACTTAATTGATTTCTCAGCTTCAATCAACATAGATTAGCCACACCCTCCTTTTTTGGTCTATTGCCTTGGCTTCAGTGATGCTAAGGAAAATCTCCTTCAACCTCTGGCTATATCTTCTCTGTCCCCTTTGCTCCATTTCTTTTTCTCAATGTTAAATACTGAAGAGGCGTAGGGGGCCACATTCCTTTATCTTCTCTATGTACTTTCTGCTTAGGCAATCTCATCCCCCACCTTCCACATTAAGACATCCATTAACAGCTATATACTGATTATTCCCCACTGAACTACAATCAACATGTCCCCTATTACCAGAAACTAACACAAAACTGCTCTCCTCTCCCCAGTATTCCCCTGTATTAGGCACAAGAACCACCAACCCTGGAAATCAGCCTTCTCCTTTCCCTAGACCTCCAAATCGAATCCACCACCTAATTCTATTAACTCTACTTCTCAAATATTTGTCAAATTCAGCTACTTTATCACTGCCAAGTCTGGACCAAGATTTCATTATCTTTTGCTTAAATTACAAAAATAGCTGAATTCAATTCTGCTCAAAGTGTGATCTGTGGACCCATACTGATCCACAAACTCTTTGTTATTGGTGTGAGACAAGGTAAATACAGCAACAGAGGGCACTCAGAAATTTTTAGAGCAATTGACAGACACTGCCACAATATCCATTTTATTGTACATTACCAAAGTACCACACAAACTATAAAGTAAAACAAAACAAAACAGATCCTTTACCACCGATAAGTTTGAGAAGCACTGGCCTAACTGGTCTCCTTGCTTTTACTCTTGCTTATCTCCAATATGTCCTCAACAGAGCGGCCAAGTGATGGTTTTAAAGCAAAAATTTAAGCAACTTATTCAGCTGTTTGACATTCTCCAATGGCTTCCCACTACCCCTAGGATTAATTACAAAAGACAGGTAAAACCCCACTGCTGAGATTTTTACAAAAAAATATTTTTTTTCCAGAAAGGTGAAGAAATCTTGTTTAAAGTAACCAATGAAGAATTGGAAGATCTGAGAGGCAACAAAGGATAATAGACTCTACAACCATATGACCTGGCTCCACTGCTTACTTAGCTGTGTGATTTTGTAGAAGTAATCTGATTCTCAGGTTCCTTATTTGTGAAATGGAAATATAATTAAGGCTCTTCAAAGGGGGATTGTTGAGAGGTTTAAACAAGTTAATATATATAAATCATTTGAAAGAATGGCTAGCCCAGTGCTTTAGGAGTATTAGTGATTATCATTATCTTTAACATTTTACTAGTGCTCTTAGAAGATAATTTTATCTTCTTGCTTGCTTATTGTCTGTCAGTGCCACATTAAGATATAAATTACAAAAAAAAAAAAAATCCGTATTATTATTCTCTAATAGAACTTTTCTCAGAGGACTTAAACCCTACAGAAACTGAGTTAAGTGACTATTTCCTCAGTTCTTTCTCAAGCATAGGGCAGAGCTAGCACCAATCTAGATGCATTGAAGAGTAGTTAATTCATTACGTACTTTGGATGCTTTAGAGCAATAGGACCTGATATTTACTGGAACCCCTGCTAAAAAGGGCTGCTCTTGTGTATTCCCCAAAGTCTGGCATGATGTATGCTATGCTATGCTATGCTATGCTAAGTCACTTCAGTCGTGTCCGACACTGTGTGACCCCATACACGGTAGCCTACCAGGCTCCCCCGTCCCTGGGATTCTCCTGGCAAGAACACTGGAGTGGGTTGCCATTTCCTTCTCCAATGCATGAAAGTGAAAAGTGAAAGTGAAGTCGCCTAGTCGTGTCTGACTCTTAGCAACCCCATGGACTGCATGATGTAGGTGTTCATTAAATATTTTTGGAAAGAATGGTTCTTTTCAAAACCACAGTAATAGTGCTTAGCACAAAGTAGCTACTAACTGTTAATTTCATTCCACCCCTTCAAAGTTTCTACCAACTTTAAAAGTATGATTCTACCGGATTCATTTTTCTTGAACTGAGGGAGTCTATATAATTTAAAGCCAAAAATGCAGAATACAGACAGTAGGAACGCCAAGAAATAGAAACCAATGTTGGCAGGAACTATATGGAAACAGTAAGAGGTGGAAGATACGTAGAATTTGGATATGCAGGGGAAAGAGCAAAGGTTATTCTAGGTCAGGGAATAGCATAAGCAGTAGAGGCAGTGTCACCCAAAGTTTAAAGAACATTCCATTGGTGATACCAAAAAAAAAAAGATTTTAAGCTATACATAGGCAAAATATTTGAAAGTTCCATATGCACATGTTTTTATGTGTAATCAGGACAGCAAATTGTGATTCCAAACTTTTACTACTTAACAACATTAAGTTAACAGAACTTATTTGGACTTTTCAAAGAAGTGAGTTGTTTGAAAAAAGTATCAAGAAAACAATGAACAGGAAGTGAGCAAATATGACAAAATTAGTCAGGATTTTAAAGAGCAAAACTTGGGGAACATTAAGACACAGTCATGTGAATAAAACCCATCAATAAGAGAAAAGCAATGTCTTCTGAATGAAGCCAAAGCCCTAGCCTTAGTAGCAATTCAACATAAAGGACAAGCAGGTATGAAGTATCTTATCAGTTTTGAGTATTTAACTGCAGTACTACAATTTTCCTCAGTAAAATCCTCATTTTTCCCTATGATAAATATGCTACACAATTTCAGTTACTCCCAAAACAAAGATAATTTTAAATTTCCAAATAGATACTTGAAAATGATACAACATATAGCCTGGTAACTCACCTGAAAATACAGAGCTAAAACTATACTTTTCACACCAGAAGGAACTACTTTATACAGAAACAAAGTATGAATCATACCTACATCAAAAAAGCTGTTAAAATAAAAAAAGCAAAAGACAGCTTTCCTTCCCTCCACTTCCTCTCTCAAAATTAACCAATAGCCAAATCAAGCTAAGAAATGATGATAAAGAACACTTATTGAACTTTTATGAGGCACTGTTGTATCTTACCTGAATTAAGTTATGCAATTATCACCACCATTTTATGAAGTACACTCCTATCCACATTCTACAGCTGTAAGAATATGAGGCACAGAGAGATTAAATAACTTGCTCAAGGCCAGATATGGTAGATGGAAAGGCAGGGATTTAGATCCTGACAGTTCAGTTAGAGTCTGAGTTCTTAACCACTGGACACCATTTATCTCAATAGGAGGATGATAATTTGAAATATTCCACCTTCCCCATTATGACAGGAGAGATGTAATGTTTCAAAGTATGAACTTTTTTATTAGTTAAATTTCCAGCCTAAGAAACAGGACGTTCATCAGTTTTATGGAAAAACTAGGAAGATGAATATTATAATGAAATAATATAGGCCCAGGAGTCTTTCAAATACAGACAAAGCACCAGAAGCTTCAGAAGTCTGGCTGTGAAAGACACTATTCACAGAGAAAGATGCCAAAAGTTGGGATAAGCAGAAGGTGAATCCTATTTCTACTCGACCTACTGCTTTGAAGGAGAAAATCCTGCCCATCCCCTTGCCTTTCAGTAATTCAGTTACACAAATGCATAGATTGAAGATTGAGGGGAAATGATGGCAGAGGGAGCAGAAAGATGGTAAGTCAGGACGTCGTGGACCCTGACCCGCAGAGTCCTTCTGATGTCCCTAGTGAGGGAGAATTCTGAGAGGGCAATGCATATCTGGGGGTAGGGAGATTGAGGGCAGGGCCACCAGGGTGGAGGCACCGAGAGGTCCGGCTGGAGAGCTGAGAATTCATCGTGAAACGGGGTAATGGAGATACTTTCAAGTGTATACTTTTGGGATAAGGAGGTATGGACGTGAACGCGGGGGTGGAGGACAGTTTCTCGCTCTAGGCAGGACTCAGGGTGGGAAAACAGACAAGGTATTGAAGGGAGGGCGCGGAGGTCTACAGTTTATAAAGGGGGGAGACTGGGCCAGGCAAAGGGGCAAGGCTTGCGGAGGAAGGTCGGGGGGATCCTGATAGAAGGAAGCAGGGAGTCAATGGGGGAGGGGATGATTCCCAGGGGAAGTAGACACTCGAGAGGTTAGGGAGGTCCGGGGGACTGGAGGCACACCTCAGGAGCGGGGGTCCTGGGCCGAGGAGGAGGAGGGTGCCGAGATGCGGGAGGAGGCCGCTGGGTTCCAGTGCAGGTGAGTCCCAGGGAAGAGGGGGGAGCAAGCGACCACGGCTGTGGCCGGGACCGCGGCGGGGGAGGGGCACCTACCCGGACGTGAGGGGTAGCAGCGGGCAGTCCCAGTGGCGGCTCCTCTCCGGCTGAGGTGATGGCGGCGAGTCCCTGTGGCGACCGCCTCCGCCGAGCCGCATCCCTCCTCCCCAGTCCGCCCTTCTCCCCTGTCTCCCGCTCCTAAACTTCTTCCCCGGGATAAACAAACCCGCCGCCAGGGGCGGCCGCCTCCGCCGCTCCCGCCCCCACGCAGCCCCCCCACTCCGGGCCCGTCCGGGCCCCGGCTTCCGAGTTGCGACTCCGGCCCCAGCCCCAGCCCCCGAGCGCGCATGCGCGCGGCGGAGGCGGCTCGCGAGGCAGTCACTCCCTCCCTCCCTCCTGCGCCGAGCACTTCCGGCCCGGGCCGGATCCGCCGCCGTGGTTTGAATGTAGCCGGCGCCGTTTGCGCCGGGCACTGGCTCGCAGCCTGCCGCGCTCCACATCCCCGGCCGAGCCTCTCCTGGTAGGGACTCCCCCGCTTCAGTGCAGCATAAAACTTTTCTAAAAAACTCACTGATCCCCCCTAACAACTTATCTAATTGACCTAGGGTCAGTGTAAGAGGCGGCTGCTGTTTTCTGCGCACGGTTTTCTTAGGGCTGTACCAGGCTGGAAAGCCAAGATAAAATTTGTACCGATCGCTTCCTGTGAGCTCAGAACTATATGACTTCCTAAAACAAAAACAGCAGTATAGAGACTTCCCTGGCGGTCCAGTAGTTAAGACTCTGCGCTTCCACTGCAGGGGGCGCGGGTTCCATCCCTGGTGAAGAACTAAGTTCCCGCAAGCCACTCAGCGCGGCCAAAAGGGAAAAACAGCAACAACAAAACAGGAGTATACAATCTCTTAATAGGGTTAAAGACAACAGTCTGATAGGCAAATGAAGTGCCACGGTGGAAGCGTTTTGCATAGGAGGAGATGAGCCGTAACTTATCAGGCTTAGGAAGGGAGGGGGTCCGCCGAGGGGCGGCTGAAGGATGCTTGAGAAGCATAGCAGAGCAGGAGGCATCCAGAGACTGGACGTTGGTAAACAGAGCTATAGCTAAGCAAATGTCTTAAGAGATGAGGTGACTGCCTCATGGAGTTCAGAGAATATAATCTTATTTGTGTATTTAACACAAAAAACGTGCGTGGAATACAAACAGCTCCAGCCAGATTTTCAGAAAGGAGATAAGATCAGCATAATCAGGTCTCAAAGTTGCCTTAGGCAAAGGGTTAAAAAACAGAATCGATCCCTGGGTCTGGAAGATGCCCTGGAGAAGGAAATGGCAATCCTCTCCAGTACTATTGCCTGGAAAATCCCATGGACAGAGGAGCCTGGTAGGCTACAGTCTCTGGGGTCGCAAAGAGTCGGACACGACTGAGCGACTTCACTTCTTCACTTTAAAAAACAGAAGTGAAAATGAGCATTGATGTATTGGGGACTGTAGGGAGAGGAAATATTAGTGCAGAATTTCATGTTCTCCAAACATGAAGAAAACCAAATACTATTATTTGCTGTACTCATTGTGGGTGTGTGTTAACTTTATGGTATGTGACAGAAACAGTACAAATTACATGTAATTTTTGCCCAGGCCTTTTAGCTGTCTCAACCTCTTATCACTCATGCACTTTCTTTAATTGACCATTATTATGCACTAATAAATGTAATATGTTCAAGGAATTGAACTGCAATAAATCCTTCAGAAGATTTCCAACTGTGAGTTAAGAAATGAGTGGTACTTAGTGGCTCTTGATACTTGACTGAATTCTAGTTGGGGAGTGGTTCAATATACTTGCCCCCACAGGATGTCAAATTGCTCCTCAGGGTATTATTACAGTCTTTCCCCTAGGCTTGCTCTCTTTGCAGTATTAGGATATATCATTCTTTTTCTGCTAGTATTTGGTGAATTTATCCACTGATAAAATAACAGTAAATTGTAAGAGATGACGCCACCCTTATGGCACAAAGTGAAGAAGAACTAAAGAGCTTCTTGATGAAAGAGGAGAGTGGAAAAGTTGTCTTAAAGCTCAACATTCAGAAAACTAAGATCATGGCATCCAGTCCCATCACTTCATGGCAAATAGATGGGGAAACAGTAGCTGACTTTATTTTTGGGGGGCTCCAAAACCACTGCAGATTGTGACTGCATCCATGAAATTAAAACACATTTACTCCTTGGAAGGAAAGTTATGACCAACCTAGACAGCATATTAAGAAGCAGACACATTACTTTGCCAACAAAAGTCCGTCTAGTCAAGGCTATGGTTTTTCCAGTAGTCATGTATGGATGTAAGAGTTGGACCATAAAGAAAGCTGAGTGCTGAAGAATTGATGCTTTTGAACTGTGGTGTTGGAGAATACTCGAGAGTCCCTTGGACTACAAGGAGATCCGACCAGTCGATCCTAAAGGAGATCAGTCCTTGGTGTTCATTGGAAGGACTGATGTTGAAGCTGAAACTTCAATACTTTGGCCACCTGATGTGAAGAACTGACTCATTTGAAAAGATCCTGATGTTGGGAAAGATTGAAGGCAGGAGGAGAAGGGGGATGACAGAGGATGAGATGGTTAGATGGCATCACTGACTCAATGGACATGAGTAAACTCTGGGAGTTGATGATGAACAAGGAGGCCTGGCGTACTGCAGTCCATGGGGTCACAAAGGGTCGGACATGAGTGAATGACTGAACTGAACTGAATATGGCTTGTAACTAATGCTAATAAAAATGTGATTGGGAATTCCCTGATAATCCAGGGGTTAGGACACCTTGCTCTCACTGTGGAGGGCCCAGGTTCCATCCTTGAGGGAGGGAACTATGTTCCCACAAGTCTTGGGGCATGCCCACCCCACAAAAAAGAGAAGTTTGGCAGAGTAAAAGATGACTCTATGATCATCATAGATTAAAGATTTATTACCAATCCCCTAAAGAACTTCCTTTCTTGATTTCCTACTTGTTGGATACCTATTAGAAAACTAGATTATTAAAAGAGGTTTTAGTTTAGTGCTGCCATAAGTGACTTTTAAAAATATAGAAATAAGTAACAGCTTTATCACTGGTGTAGAGCACAGTGAGCTTCCAGTCATGTATCAAGTTTGCATTGCTTAAGGCGTTAGCTGTCATGACCATCCAACTCCTTAGATGCCAAGAAACTTTATTATAACTGATTTTTCTGCTCACTGTCGGTTTTCTATAGGAAACCAGTCAGATTCTCAGTGGATGTGGCTGATTCAGAAACTCTTATTGCAGATAATAGGTTGGCAGTTAGCACAGATCAGAAGAGCCATTCCTTCTCTGAGCTTAATGCACACAGAGGAGGACCAGATTTTGAACCTTCTTGACTCAGCCCTATGAGACTGTCTGAAAAGCTATCCATGCACTCCACTTTGATGTTTTAGTGACTGTGGCATCTTATGCCTCTTTTCTAAATTAAACATCACAGTTCTTTCCATTTCATGGCATAACCGACTTACCAGTGTTTTCCATACTAGCACCCCGTTTTGTACTATCATTGTCCAATTCTAACTGTCAAAACCTATAGAATTCATAAATCCAATATTACGTTCTGTTTAGAGATAAAACAGAAGTAACGATGTGCTTATTAGCAAACAGTATCCTTCATGAATTCTAAGTGACATGCTCTCTGAGCTCCCCTGGACATTTTGCCTCATACCCTTACCCTACTAATGTGGTTCACCAAATGCTTCTCTTCTAGTGAGCTGGCTTCTGCTAACCATATTCCCTCCTATCTGAAATTTTTTTCAAGGGAACCACTCTGGTCTTACTTTTCACAAGCTAACACTTGTGATCAGACACTTAACATTTAGTTTTTGGAATTTAGGTGGAAAGAAAAGAAAAACTCTTGGTAATTATCTTTCACTGTTGTTGATATTAGGCCTTTTTTTCTGGAGGAAAACACTAAAACCTTTGTTGAATAGCCTGTCGATTACACATAATCTCATTTTTTCCCCCTTTGTCTCCATTTCTTTCTTATCTCTGGCTTTTCATCTTGCATATAAATTCCTAGTTTTGTAGTACTTTTACATTTATAATATTCACTTTTTAGGGATCTAAAAACCTAAGAACTCTAGCATTATACTTAGAACTCTTGTGTAGTGATGCCCCCCAAAAGGGAAAGTTTGATGTACTTATCACTTAAAAATCACTCCAAGAAAACAGAATAGGCACCAGAACTCTGAGAACAGGTTCTTTTATGTCTTTTAAGTCCTTCCTTGGCATTTTTTATTTTCATGTCCTCAGCTATGATATGTCAAATATTTTGAGATGTTCCCTTGTTTCAGACACATTCATGTATTTAATGCTTTGGTTCTTTGCATACTCTGTCTACTGTAGGAGAAAGGATTTTTGTTGTTTTATCACCATGTGGAGAGTAAGAGTTGAGTTGCAGCATACTAGTTGGCATACTGTTACATTTTCTAGAAATTTAACTGAATATTAAATTTAACCAAGTTTGAAACATTTTGAGGCTCTTAAACCACCAATAATCCCTAGATTCTGGATCCATAATGCTCAATGAGTGAGATAGCAATACCTCTACCTACACAATACATTGTCTTGGAAAAATCTTGGTTACCCTACTTGGAAGTCCTCTATTCACAATGTAATGTGAGAAAACAACAAAAATGATCTCTTCTACAGGATTATCCAAGGCCCCTAGAGCATCACTCTAGGTGCACCCTGAGAACTCTCACCCAAGGTCACTTACGGTTGCTGGAAATATTTTTACTGTGCCAGGATCCAGGCGGTCGCTGCTGCCATGATCTAGTAGTCCCTGATGATCTCTCCCTTCTTCATCGTGGCCAGCTAAACTCTCCTCTGCTGGTGCCCCGACCTTGCCCCTTCTCAGCTTCCCAGGTAACCTGAGAAGTTGCGTTGATTCTGGTCCTTGGAGATAGTCCCAGGGGAAGCCTGGAACACTCCACTGTGCTCTCCAGCCAGGATCACCAGCCTCTGCAGCAGCCCCCAGTGACTCTAGAGGTGCAGCCGCTGTCTCCTCCTCTTTTATCTCTGCTCAGTCATCACAATGTCTCCAGGTCAGGGTCTTTGGTCCCCTCCCAGAGAGACACACCCTAATGCCTATCAGGGCGGTTTCTGGTTAGAGGAGTTTATTTAAAACATCTGCCTCTGCCACGCCCACTGGGTGGGTCTCAGATTCTAACCTTCTTCAAAATCGGGGCATATCACTCCACTTTCTTCTGACCCTAACTCAAGAAATGGCAGCCCCATGGCTGTTTTCTCTGGACATATTAAAGGGCCCTGCCTCCAGTGGGATCTCAGATGGGCTTCAGTTTCACTCAGACTAAGGACTCCTTCTACAGGGGACCGCATGTAGAACTGGGCCCTGCTCCCAGACCAGCAATCTAGAAGTCCCACAGGGCCCATTGGGTGAGCTGCAGCGGTGCTCCTGGGGCTGCCCAGGGGCCAATCAGATGCTAGTGAACCCAGGAACCTTGGAATCTCCGGGCCTCAGTGTTCCTTGACTTGCTGCTTCTTCCTGCCCTACAGCCTCAGATGGATTGAGTTCTGTCTTACCTTCTGCTGCCTCCCTGCTTTAGAAACTACGCCATGCTATCTAGCTGTTGCCAAATCTGCATTCATACCCTTACACCACACTGAGTGGCCGCCTGCCTCCAGATGGTTTTCTCTGCTATTCAGAGCCCTTTGCCGCCAGTGTGCTTGCCAGATTGGAAATCCTGGTATGGCCATTTCCAAAATTAGAAACCAGACAGTGCCATCCATATCTGGGGACACTGCGCCTGCACATCCCAGCACCCAGTCAAGCCTAGCCTTTGTGAAGGTACCTGCCAGACACCCTCCCTGCAAGCCTCCCTCCCCTTCCCTGCATTTCTAGCCTAGGTAATTTGTTTTTTTTGCCTTCCCCTCCCTGCCTGTCCATCCCTGCTGAAGTTTTAGCACCCTTGACCTTCTCTATCTGAACTATGCCAGGCTGGAGAAGGGCCAACTTTAGGGCTATATAAATCCTAGATATAGAGACCTCTTCCCAAACATGAAAAGATGTAGCCACATCTTACATGAAAAATACAATGTTTTGTTATGCAAAATGAGATTCATCTAATTTTCCTTTCAAAATATTTAATAATTTCATTTTGCAATTCTCTATATATTTTAGAGCCAAAACATTTTCTTTTCCAGCTCTCAAAACAATTTGATAAAACCTGGAAAAACTTACAGGTCCTGGGCACTGTGCCTGTAGTGAGAACCTGAACCCTTAAAAGGATTAAAAAATGGCACTGGGAGGGGGAAGGCAAGCCCTTCCACACTTGACTCCATCTCAGGGCTTTTCCCCTCAATCTCATCATCACTGAAATCTTTCTCTTCCCCAGTTTTTATTAACTGGGTTTCTCTGATCCTTGCCTTGGTCACTCATTTTTTACCCATGCTGCTCACATGTGTTCTTGTTGTTTAGTCATGTCTGACTCTTTGCGACCCTATGGACTGTAGCCCACCAGGCTCCTCTGTCCATGGGATTTCCCAGCAAGAGTACTGGAGTGGGTTGCCGTTTCCTTCTCCAGGGGATCTTCCTGACCCAGGGACTCAACTTGCCTCTCCTGCATTGGCAGGCAGATTCTTTACTGCTGAGCCACCAGGGAAGCCCTGTTCCCAGTGTTAGCTGGCTGGTCTGATTGCACAGCATCACCATCCTGTAGATTCCCTTTTACAGCACTCCTTCCACCACTGAAGGCCGTGGGGTATTGTCTTGAAGCCCCCTCACCCCCAAGACTGCAGCTTTCAACTATGGCATATGTTTGCTTGACCCTGTAGGTATGACAGTGACGATGTTTTTGGAATGTACTTTTGTAAGTGTGCAGCTCCATCCATCTCTCTGCCTTCCCCCACCCCCCTCATCCCCCACAACCAACTCCCTACTGTATGAGACAGGTCTCCTACTACAGTTTGGATGTACAGTATTACCCTGTCTGCTAGGACTGACCAGCAAAGCCCACTTGTGTCCAAAGCAGAATAACTACCAGAAATCACACTTTGCATTTTTCTACTTAAGTACCTGCTCACATTTCTCTGTGTTGTGTTTTGAGCATCTCCTTCCCTGAAGGAGGCGCTATTAATGCCTCTGTGACACATGGCCTTACTGCTACACTTTTTTCCTGATTATTCATTATTGCAGATTGAATTTATATACAAGAAACCAAAATGTCCCCAACAGTTACCCCAGATTATATCTCTTCTAAGTACTAACTGTTACTTAGCTGAAATAGCCATTAGAAGTTTGGCTTTTACTTTCCAGGATTTCTGGATTTTATTCTAGTGACTCTATCATATCAATATATTTATTAAAATTGAATTATGAATATTCAGTGCATAGAGTGAACCAGTATTGCTTCTTCAGTCTCCTTTTCTTAATATTTCTATCCCCAGAAAGAAAATTAGGCTAGTCTTTTAAAAATTGTGTTCTGCTGCAGTCTACAATTTTAAGAGGAAAGGTGATGCATGTTTTTATTTTCATGTTGTCAAGAGCTCAGCAAGAATTTGCTTCTATTTTGAATGTGGAGCCTACTGTGTGCAAAACGTGTGAAAAAGCCCAGCTTCCTTTCTGAACACCTACTAAAGCTGTTTTCTTTCTTTTCTTTTCTTTTTTATTTTTCTCAGTTGTAATCACTTAACCATAAAAATTCTGGATATTTATACAAAATGATATTACGCTTCATTTGTCAAGTTGACTTTCTGAGTTTGATTTTTATTTTACTGATTTATTTGTTTGAGCCAGTGTAGGCTAAAGATATATTTTCCTTTACTTGAAGGAAAACATGATTTAGGTCCTGGACTATTCACTTAATGCCATGCACTAATTCGTG
This sequence comes from Bubalus bubalis, assembly GCF_019923935.1. Lineage (NCBI taxonomy): Eukaryota > Metazoa > Chordata > Mammalia > Artiodactyla > Bovidae > Bubalus > Bubalus bubalis. Next base: position 110,839,198 of record NC_059158.1, read on the forward strand.
GTGTCCCTCTTTTGGCATATGCTATGATTCTGAACCTGTTTGCCTTCCCATCCACCCAGTGCCCTTTCCCCTCTCTGCTCCACATCTTAAACAGCTCTTGCAGACTATTTCCCAGGCTCCTGTGTCAACTGGCTTCCTGCTGGAAATTCAACAGGAGACATTGTCAGGATCCTGGAAGGAAGGAAGGAGTGGAGAAGCTGGTGTATTATTCCCCTCTTTTTCTGCCTTAGGCACCCTCCCCTGCAGCAACTGTGATATCTCCCAGGCTCCAACTCTGCTGGACAAGCCTACCACCGAATCAGCCCTGGCAATACTGTCTCCTCCCTCTGGCCTGTTTAAAAGTGTAATGGCTTCTTGTGGTTGCTAATCCCTGAATTCTCAGTTTTTCCATCATTTGTGCAATGGGTATACCAAATCCTCTGTTGAAAGTAATGAGTGTGGTTTATTTTTTTCTGGTTAGAGTCAGCACATTTGTCCATTTTATGTTTTTGTAAGGGTCTTGTCTTATTTATACAGGAAAGAATGATGTTCACAGAGAAGTAGTCATTTTATTTTACCTTATTTTTTGCTGTACCTTGCGCCTTTCAGGATTTTTGTTCTCCCACCAGAGATTGAACTGGTGCCCCCTGCAGTGGAAGTGTGCAATCTTAACCATTAGACTGCCAGGGAAGACTTGGGAGGTTGTTGTTAAGTGGTCAAGGCATGTCTGATTCTTTGCAGCCCTATGAACTGCAGCACACCAGGCTTCCCTGTCCCTCACCCTCTCTTGGAGTTGGCCCGAGTTCATGTCCATTGAATTGGTGATGCCATCCAACCACCTCATCCTCTGTCACCTCTTCTCCTTCTGCCTTCACTCTTTCCCAGCATCAGGGTCTAACTTAGGGGTCTGTTTGTGTTCCTCCACTTGGCTTGGCTAATGTCATTGTTCTTTTAGCTCCTTACCTCCCATACTTGCTTTCCAGTATGTATGGTATTGGACTGGTAATACCCAGCCTGAGACCAGTCCTTCTCCCATTCTCTATCTTTAAAGCACATGACGTCTGTCTTCTGGAGTCATATCCATATAGATGCACAATAGCCTGCTTTAAAATATTTTAAATCCTCTTTTCTATAGTGTTCTGAACAAGAGTGTGACAGCTGTAGGATGGCAGACAGGGCACTAGATTATCCACCCAGAAGCTGAACTTGTGTGACCTCACTCCAGTACCTTAGCTCTTTCTGCACAACAGCATTCTGGGTAGTAAAACAGGGAAAAAAGATGACTTCTTCATCAGAGCTGTGAAGAGCAAATGAGATTAATGAAAAGAGTTTATGAATGATAAAATGTAAGAAATTACTTAAAAGTGGTGAATAAGACTTTTTTCCTCAAGACAAATGTAATTTTGAAAGTTAGCACAAAGGTATTTCTCAGTTGGAATTTATACTGAAGTTTAATAGCATCACACGGCCTTCTTGTAACACTGGATTTCTCAATCTCGGTTCTATTGACGTTTGGGACTGGATAGTTCTTGTTGTAGGAGGCTGCTCTGTACATTGTAAAACGTTTCGTGGAATTCCTGCCTCTAGATGCTAGATGCCAGTAACACCTTCCTCCTCAGTTTTGCCAACCATAACATTTCTAAACATTGCCAAACTGCACTGAGAGAAAAGGTGGAGCAAAAAGCATAAAACCTTAGGTTGAAAACCACTGATCTAACCCAATCTACTTGGAAAAACAGGTATTTTTACTCTTTTAAATTTTTATTTTAGGAAAATTTTAATTTTGCTATTCTTTTTATAAAGTCACCTCTTAATTTAGGCTGTTAAGAAATAAAGATTTTGACTTTCAAAGAGATTTTGGAAAAGGACTTTAAAAATGCAATTCAGTCATGGAACGTACCCTAACATTTTAGAGATCCATAAACCCTGTCACTGGTCACTGTCATAGCACTCGTGTGTGTTCTACTAAGTATTTATTTTGGAGAGACTCATCTTCCTGCTGAATACTGTGGTTGGGCTGCCTAACTAAGTGGACTGACTTAATACAATTAATACCTTTTGTTATTTTTATTAGCTATTAAAAAACCACACTAATACTTTATTCATATGCTGATATCTTTTGATGTCCTTTAAGGCAAGGGACCTCTAATATTACTAGGAGCCTATATCTCTATCATAACTCAGATATTCTGGGTCTACTGAGCGACTTCACTTTCACTTTTCACTTTCATGCATTGGAGAGGGAAATGGCAACCCACTCCAGTGTTCTTGCCTGGAGAATCCCAGGGACGGGGAAGCCTGGTGGGCTGCCATCTATGGGGTCGCACAGAGTCGGACACGACTGAAGTGACTTAGCATAGCATAGCATACTTATATAGACTACCTTGAGTAGCAGCAAAGTTAGAATTTTATGAGCATGACTGCTAGATCATAATCAATCGAATTTTTCATATTATTGGTTCCTAATATGATATTCTTCTTCACCATTGGATGTCTAGGACACTGGAAACAAACTGTAGCTGTTTAAGATCCAGAAATTATTGGGAGTTCCCTGATAGTTCAGTCGTTAGGACTTGGTATTATCATAGCCATGGCCCAGGGTTCAATTCCTGGTTGGGGAACTAAGATTCTATAAGCTTCCCAAGCTACCAGGAACAGCCAAAAAAGAAAAATCCAGAAATTATTATTTTAAAAATATTGATGCCAGATGTCTGAAACTATCCTAGCTTATGTTGTCAACAAGTTCCTAAAGCCAGTTTCCCGTCTCAACTCTGACACTTAGCTTTCTTACTAGCTTAAGAAAATGTTGATCAAAGCAGGTTGTAAAACAGGAGAAACAGGTTGTAGCAATAGGGCTCTTTTTGCTGGGAAGATAGAAGAGATTAATATATTGCTAAGCTTTATGTTTCCAAGATTGATAAAAAGGTTGCCGCATCAGGAGAATTAAATTCATTTCCTCATCTATGTTTGTTTCCCCCCTCTGCCCCGCTGCCGCGTTCTGGTTAATCTTCTTTGGGAACCTATGGACCCTCTTCAAAAGACTTATCAACATGAATAATAATATCACTATAATTAATATTGTAATGGGGTGGAGTGGGCACACAGCTGTTAGTGCCTGTTATTGCAAGACCTTAGTGGGAGGTTAGAGGTCCTACTCTGCCAATAGTCAGCCTCCCAGTGCTGCTCCCAGCATACATTGCAGCGAAAGAGCCTTCTCACTAGGGTCCTCTGGGTCCTCTAGGCCCTAAGGCCTGGACCTGGCAAGTAAGCTAAGGGCACAGGGTCAGGCTGAGGGCTATGTGCCACAGAGCTCCAGACCCCTCCCCATGGCCTCCCACTGGCCAGGCCCAGGCCTCGAGGCAACAACGAACCTCTCCTTCATCCTCACCTCTGCAGCCTAATGATGGCAGCTGTCTCCATGGGTCCCAGTCCACGGAGGCCTCGGCAACTGGAACATATGGACAATGCTATTAAGGTGGCACTAGTGGCAAAGCACCTGCCAATGCAGGAGATGTGAAGAGACACTGGTTCGATCCCTTGGTTGGGAAGATCCCCTGGAGGAGGGCATGGCAACCCACTCCAGTATTGTTGCCTGGAGAACCCCAGGGACAGAGAAGCCTGGCGGGCTACAGTCCATAGGGTCACACAGAGTCAAATATGACTGAAGTGACTTTGCACACATGCACTCCATTAAGGTAACAGCTTCAGGTAGCTTCAATCTCTCTGTTCAAGTTTCAAAAATTCGTACAGTGTGGATATATTGTCTACCCCTGGGAGGTGGCCAGAGGTCAGGGTTAAGCTGCAACGATGCTGCACATCATTACTTCAGGTCCCCTTCTGTAGTTGGGGCTATTCTCAAACAAGGACAGTTGTGAGCTGGAAATGAACGTGAATGGCATTTGCTGCAACATGCATTCCTTTTGATCCTGTACACATAGTCCTCTCCAGTTTAAATGAAAAACCTGAGTCCTGGATGCCTGGTTTGCTCGGTGATGACACCTGAGCAGGGTCTGGTACTGAAAGCACCTCCAGCTGAGATCTGCCTCCTCGTAGCCAGGATTTGGACCTCAAAGGGTGAAGCTGAGCCTTGGTACCTTGCACTGTCTTGTCAGACCAGGTAATAATATTTTGTTTGGTGGAGGTTTATAGGAACATCATTCATTCCTTGGCCATGACCTGACCTCAAGGGCAAAGGGTCTGACACCAAGAAGTGTGCAACAACTAACCATGCCCCTCCCTCACCTTTCCTATAAAAAGGGCTTTGCTAAGTGCTTTCGGGGAGTTTGGGGTTTTTAAGGCATGAGCTTTCCAGCTGGCTTCCCAGGTGGTAGTGGTAAAGAATCTGCCTGCTAATGCAGGAGACACAAGGGATCCCTGGGTCCGGAAGATTCCTTGGAGAAAGAAATGGCAACCCACTCCACTATTCTTGCTTGGGAAATCCCATGGACAGAGGAACCTGGTGGGTTATAGTCAATGGGGTCACAGAGAGTCAGCTAAGCAACAGCAAGGCATGAGCCACCAGTCTCCTTGCTATGGCCCTGCAGTAAATCTTTCTCTGATCCAAAGTCAGACGTTTTGGTGGTGTTTGGCCTCATTGTACATCAGGCACACAGACTTGCATTTGCTAAAAGTATATTACTCTTACAGATTTTTTTCATAAAGTATTTTAGTAAGAACTGTCTTATAATTGAGGTAAGTAGTAGGAGTTTATGATCTAGAAAGTGCCATTAAGCTGAGCCAGAAAGTTTGGGTCCTCTTATTTGCTCTCATACTATTGAACTTGAATGACTTTGGGCCAGGCCTACCTCTACATTCACTGTCATTGCCCCAGTTTATCACGTATTGCTTCTGGCTTACAGCTTAACATCTTCTGTCTACCCTGTGTACACATTTGGATCTGCAAACTCTGCCAGAACAAAACTTTGGCTAGCATACCATACTATAAGTCAATATATTCCCCAGTGGAAGTCTCTTCTTTCTGGAGAAGGAATCATTTGAAGTATCAGTGTTTGCCTCATCCATTTTTTGAGATCTGAGAAGCAAAAACTATCATATATAGAAATGGCCTAGCCAGATTTCCCATCCTCATCATAAATATTGGAGGAAAAATGTTGATGATGGATTATTTCAGATTCCTCCTTGCTACCTCTGCTTAAGAAAAGCTGTATGGCCAAGACGGAATTATAGGGACTAGGTTTACCCTCCCACCTGTAACAACCAAAACAAAACACACACACAAAAATGAAAACAAACCCAAAGCAGATGAAATACATAAAACAGTGGTTTTCAAGACACTGGCTATCAGGCAATGAATGACAGTGATTGTTGAAAGAAAGAACCATGAGAGATGAGACCAACTGTTGCCCCAGTGTAATCACTTGAGAAAGTTTTCAGGCCATGGCATATGGAAGAACTGAGGTAAAGCCTAATTAGGACCCTGAATTGAAGAGATGGAGGTTGGAGTCTAGAGAGATCAAGACAGAGTTGAGATGAGTGACAAAGAGGACAGAGCTACCAGGAGAGCACTGGCAGTCTGCAGAGGGACCCTTATCAAATATTCTGCAGAATCCTGATCAGCATATGCCAATGAGGAAACTACATGAGGCCCAAGAAAGAATCATCTGGAAGCATGAGAGTCTATGCCATTGTCAGTTCTTAGGAGCCGGATGGAAAAACTCATAATTCATAAGGCACTGGGTAGATTATTTAAGAAGGTCCTGCCTCATTAGTGGGAAATAATTAGCCTTATACTGAGAACTGCTCCCAACCTGTCAAGCTGTAAAAGCAAAAACTGAAGGGATCAAACTGTTTCCAAATAACTTATCATCATCCTGAGCAAAGCTCAAGAAAATCTATGAGAATTCAAAAGCATCCAGTACCCAACAAAATAAAGTCCAGAAAGTATGTGCATGTGTGCCAAGTTGCTTCAGTTGTGTCTGACTCTTTGTGACCCTGTGGACTGTACCCTGCCAGGCTCCTCTGTCTGTGGGATTCTCCAGGCAAGAATACTGGAGTGGGTTTCCATGCCCTCCTCCAGGGAATCTTCCTGACCCAGGAATTGAACCTATGTCTCTTACATCTCCTGCATTGGCAGGTGGGTTCTTTACACTAGTGTCACCTGGAAAGCCCCCACAAAGTATGCATGCAGCCAAAGACTACCAGGCATGCAGAGAGATAGGAAAATACAACCATAATGAGGAGGATAATCAGTAAGTCAAAAGTGACACAAATTGGTACAAATAATATTATTAGCAGATAACATTAATACAATTAATGTAACCATGCTGCTAAGTCGCCTCAGTCGTATTGGATTCTGTGCGACCCCACAGACAGCAGCCCACCAGGCTCCCCCGTCCCTGGGATTCTCCAGGCAAGAACTCTGGAGTGGATTGCCATTTCCTTCTCCAATGCATGAAAGTCAAAGTGAAGTTGCTCAGTCATGTCTGACTCTTCACGACCCCATGGACGGCAGCCCACCAGGCTCCTCTGTCCATGGGATTTTCCAGGAAAAAGTCCTGGAGTGGGGGTGGCATCACCTTCCATATTCAAAAAGTTATGCAGAGGTTTAAAAAAAAATCTCAGTCATATTTCTAGAGATGAAAAGTACAATATCCAAGATGAAAAATACACTAGATGGGATTAACAGAAAATTATGTATATCAGTTCAGTTCAGTCGCTCAGTCGTGTCCGACTCTTTGCGATCCCATGAATCACAGTACGCCAGGCCTCCCTGTCCATCACTAACTCCCGGACTTCACTCAGACTCACATCCATCGAGTCAGTGATGCCATCCAGCCATCTCATCCTCTGTCATCCCCTTCTCCTCCTGCTCCCAATCCCTCCCAGCATCAGAATCTTTTCCAATGAGTCAACTCTTCACATGAGGTGGCCAAAGTACTGGAGTTTCAGCTTTAGCATCATTCCTTCCAAAGAAATCCCAGGGCTGATCTCCTTCAGAATGGACTGGTTGGATCTCCTTGCAGTCCAAGGGACTCTCAACAGTCTTCTCCAACACCACAGTTCGAAAACGTCAATTCTTCAGTGCTCAGCCTTCTTCATAGTCCAACTCTCACATCCATACATGACCACTGGAAAAACCATAGCCTTGACTAGATGGACCTTTGTTGGCAAAGTAATGTCTCTGCTTTTCAATATGCTATCTAGGTTGGTCATAACTTCCTTCCAAGGAATAAGCATCTTTTAATTTCATGGCTGCAGTCACCATCTGCAGTGATTTTGGAGCCCAGAAAAAATAAAGTCAGACACTGTTTCCACTGTTTCCCCATCTATTTCCCATGAAGTGATGGGACCAGATGCCATGATCTTCATTTTCTGAATGTTGAGCTTTAAGCCCACTTTTTCACTCTCCACTTTCACTTTCATCAAGAGGCTTTTTAGTTCCTCTTCAGTTTCTGCCATAAGGGTGGTGTCATCTGCATATCTGAGTTTTTGATATTTCTCCCGACAATCCTAATTCCAGCCTGTGCTTCTTCCAGCCCAGCATTTCTCATGATGTACTCTGCATATAAGTTAAATAAGCAGGGTGACAATATACAGCCTTGACGTACTCCTTTTCCTATTTGGAATCAGTCTTTTGTTCCAAGTCCAGTTCTAACTGTTGCTTCCTGACCTGCATACAAATTTCTCAAGAGGCAGGTCAGGTGGTCTGGTATTCCCATCTCTTTCAGAATTTTCCACAGTTGATTGTGATCCACACAGTCAAAGGCTTTGGCATAGTCAATAAAGCAGAAATAGATGTTTTTCTGGAACTCTCTTGCTTTTTCGATGATCCAGTGGATGTTGGCAATTTGATCTCTGGTTTCTCTGCCTTTTCGAAAACCAGCTTGAACATCTGGAAGTTCACGGTTCATGTATTGCTGAAGCCTGGCTTGGAGAATTTTGAGCATTACTTTACTAGCATGTGAGATGAGTGCAATTGTGCAGTAGTTTGAGCATGCTTTGGCATTGCCTTTCTTTGGGATTGGAATGAAAACTGACCTTTTCCAGTCCTGTGGCCACTGCTGCATTTTCCAAATTTGCTGGCATATTGAGTGCAGCACTTTCACAGCACCATCTTTCAGGATTTGAAATAGCTCAACTGGAATTCCATCACCTCCACTAACTTTGTTCGTAGTGATGCTTTCTAAGGCCCATTTGACTTCACATTTCAGGATGTCTGGCTCTAGGTGAGTGATCACACCATCGTGATTATCTGGGTCATGAAGATCTTTTCTGTACAGTTCTTCTGTGTATTCTTGCCATCTCTTCTTAATATCTTCTGCTTCTGTTAGGTCCATACCATTTCTGTTCTTTATTGATCCCATCTTTGCATGAAATGTTCCCTTGGTATCTCTAATTTTCTTGAAGAGATCTCTAGTCTTTCCCATTCTGTTATTTTCCTCTATTTCTTTGCATTGATCGCTGAGAAAGGCTTTCTTATCTCTTCTTGCTATTCTTTGGAACTCTGCATTCAGATGCTTATATCTTTCCTTATCTCCTTTGCTTTTCACTTCTCTTCTTTTCACAGCTATTTGTAAGGCCTCCCCAGACAGCCATTTTGCTTTTTTGCATTTCTTTTCCATGGGGATGGTCTTGATCCCTGTCTCCTGTACAATGTCACGAACCTCTGTCCGTAGTTCATCAGGCACTCTATCTATCAGATCTACGCCCTTAAATCTATTTCTCACTTCCACTGTATAATCATAAGGGATTTGATTTAGGTCAGACCTGAATGGTCTAGTGGTTTTCCTTACTTTCTTCAATTTCAGTCTGAATTTGGCAATAAGGAGTTCATGATCTGAGCCACAGTCAGCTCCTGGTCTTGTTTTTGCTGACTGTATAGAGCTTCTCCATCTTTGGCTTCAAAGAATATAATCAATCTGATTTCGTTGTTGACCATCTGGTGATGTCCATGTATAGAGTCTTCTCTTGTGTTGTTGGAAGATGGTGTTTGCTATGACCAGTGCATTTTCTTGGCAAAACTCTATTAATCTTTACCCTGCTTCATTCCGTATTCCAAGGCCAGATTTGCCTGTTATTCCAGGTGTTTCTTGACTTCCTACTTTTGCATTCAAGTCCCCTATAATGAAAAGGACATCTTTTTTGGGTGTTAGTTCTAAAAAGTCTTGTAGGTCTTCATAGAACCGTTTAACTTCAGCTTCTTCAGCATTACGCCTTGGGGCATAGACTTGGATTACTGTGATATTGAATGGTTTGCCTTGGAAATGAACAGAGACCATTCTGTCGTTTTTGAGTTTGCATCCAAGTACTGCATTTCAGACTCTTTTGTTGACCATGATGGCTACTCCATTTCTTCTAAGTAATTCCTGCCTGCAGTAGTAGATATAATGGTCATCTGAGTTAAATTCACCCATTCCAGGCCATTTTAGTTCGCTGATTCCTAGAATGTCGACATTCACTCTTGCCATCTCTTGTTTGACCACTTCCAATTTGCCTTGATTCATGGACCTAACATTCCAGGTTCCTATGCAATATTGTTCTTTATAGCATCAGACCTTGCCTCTATCACCAGTCACATCTACAACTGGGTATTGTTTTTGCTTTGGCTCCATCCCTTCATTCTTTCTGGAGGTATTTCTCCACTGATCTCCAGTAGCATTTTGGGTACCTACTGACCTGGGGAGTTTGTCTTTCAGTATCTTATCATTTTGCCTTTTCATAGTGTACATGGGGTTCTCAAGGCAAGAATACTGAAGTGGTTTGCCATTCTCTTCTCCAGTGGACCACATTCTGTCAGATTTCTCCACCATGACCCGCCCGTCTTGGGTTGCCCCACAGGCATGGCTTAGTTTCATTGAGTTAGACAAGGCTGTGGTCCTAGTGTGATTAGATTGATTAGTTTTCTGTGAGTATGGTTTCAGTGTGTCTGCCCTCTGATGCCCTCTTGCAACACCTACCATCTTACTTGGGTTTCTCTTACCTTGGACATGGGGTATCTCTTCATAGATGCTCCAGCAAAGCGCAGCCACTGCTCCTTTACTTGGACGAGGGGTATCTCCTCACCACTGCCCTTCCTGACCTTGTACATGGAATAGCTCCTCTAGGCCCTCCTGCCCCCGTGCAGCCACTGCTCCTTGGACGTGGGGTTGCTCCTCCCGGCCGCCACCCCTGGCCTCGGATGTGGCGTAGCTCCTCTTGGCTGCTCCTGTGCTGTCGCAGCCTGGCACTCTCGGCCACCGCCCCTGACATTGGATGCGGGGTAGCTCCTCTCGGCTGCTGCCCCTGACCTCAGACGTGGGGTAGCTCCTCTCGGCCATTCCCGCCCCATCGCAGTCTCGCGCTCTCGGCCACTGCCCCTGACCTTGAACGTGGGTTAACTCCTCTTGGCCACTGCCCCTTGGGCATGGGGTCCTCCCGGCTTCTGCCCCTGACCTCGGACGTGGGGTGGCTCCTCTAGGCCGCGCTATGTGTGCCGTCGCAGCCGCCTGCACTATTTGACCCTTTCATGGATCACAGCCTTGTCATGGCAAAGGGGCTTGTATAACTCAATGAAGCTATGAGTCATACCATCCAGGGTAACCCAAGATGGACAGGTCATAGTGAAGAGTTCTGACACAACTTGGTCCACTGGAGGAGGGAATGGCAATCCACTCCAGTATTCTAGCCATGAGAACTCCATTTTCCCAGTAGTCATGTATGGATGTAAGAGTTGAACCATAAAGAAGGCCGAGCACCAAGGAATTAATGCTTTCAAATTGTGGTGCTGGAGAAGACTCTTGAGAGTCCCTTGGACAACAAGATCAAACCACCAGTCAATCCTAAAGGAAATCAACCCTGAATATTCATTGGAAGGACTGATACTGAAGCTGAAGCTCCAATACTTTGGCCACATGATGAGAAGAGCTGACTCATTGGAAAAGACCCTGATGCTGGGAAAGATTGAAGACAAAAGGAGAAGGGAGTGGCAGAGGATGAGAAGGTTAGATAGATAGCATCACCTACTCAATGGACATAAATCTGAGCAAACTCTGGGAGATAGTGAAGGACAGGGAAGCCTGGTATGCTGCAGTCCATGGGGTTTCAGAGTCAGACATGACTGAGTGACTGAATAACAGCAAGAAGATTAATGAGTTTGATGGCAGAGCAATGGAAACAATCCAAAAAGAAACCCACACACACACAAAAAGAATCCAGAATAATTAAAGAGCATCACTGAGTTGTGGAGCAACTTCAAGCAGGCTAATAAATGAGTAGTTAGAGTCCCCATAGGAGAAAAGAAGATAGGGACAAAAAAATATTTGGGAAAATATGTCCCCAAACTTTCCAAACAGTAAAACCTATAATTCCACAAATTCAAGAGCCTTAATGAAACTCCATCACAAGAAACATGAAGTAAATAAATTACACGTAGGTCTATCATCACAAAATTGTAAAAAAAAAAAAAAAAAAAATAGTGATAAAGAGGAAGAGCCTCACTATCCAGAGATAAAAGATGTTATGTACAGAGCAATAAAGGTGAGAGTGACATGAGTTTGTTTTTTTTAAATTCAGTTCAGTCACTCAGTCGTGTCCTACAATTGAAAACACAGTGGAGGAACATCTTTAAAGTAATGAAAGGAAAAAACTTGTCAGTTTGGATTTATATGTCCTGCTAAAATGTCTTTCAACAAAAGTGGTGAAGTAAATATATCTTCAAACATACAAAAGCTGAAAAAATTCATTAGTAGCAGACACTAAGAAAAGTTACAAGCCATTCCTCAGGCAGAAAGAAATTAAGAATGAAATTAAGGAAAGAATTGTATGCACAACAGTATAAAATTGATAGTCATGTAACATATACAAAAATTAACTCAAAATAGATCAAAAACAAAAATGTAAGAGCTATAATTATAAAATTGTTGAAAGAAAACATGATTATGAATCTTAATGACCTAATTAATTAATGCTTAATTAGGCAGCAATTTTTAGATATGATGACACAAAACAACCAAAAAAAAATCTAAATACATTTGACTTCATTAAAATTAAAAACTCATTTATTAGAGGACACTATCAAGAACGTGAAAAGACAACCAAAATAAAGGCAGAAAATATTTTCAAATTATATATCTGGTAAGGGACTTGAATACAGATTGTATAAAGAAGTTTTACAACTCAAAAATAAGATGAATAGGGACTTCCCTGGTGGTCCAGTGGTTAAGAATCCAACTTCCAATGTAGGGGACGTGGATTTGATCCCTGGTTGGGGAACTGAGACCCCACATGCCATAGAGCAACTAAGCCTGTGAGCCACAACTAATGAAGCCTGCTCACCTCAACGAAGACCCAGCACAGCCAAGAATATATAAATAAAATCACTGATTTATTTTTAAAAATAATATGAATAATTCAATTTAGGGAATTCCCTGGCAGTCCAGTAGTTAGGACTTGGTGCTTTCACTGCTGAAGATCCAGGTTTACTCCCTGGTTGGGGAACTAAGATCCCACAAGTGGCATGGCCAAGAGAGAAAATTATGGTTAATTATATCCTGGTGACTCAGACTGTAAAGAATCTGCCTGCATTGTGGGAGACCTGGGTTCGATCTCTGGCTTGGGAAGATCCCCTGGAGGAAGGCGTGCAACCCACTCCAGTATTTTTGCCTGGAGAATCCCCATGGACAGAGGAGCCTGGTGGGCAACAGTCCATGGGGTCACAAAGAGTTGGACACTCCTGAGTGACTAAGCACAGCACATATCATATTAAGGATGTTTCAAGAATGATTATAATCAGAAGGTAACCAACTTATCTTCCCACTCTCAAATCAGTTATATAAACTGTCCTCCATTTAACTTCTCTCATCTCTCCTTCATTCATCCCACAACTCCACTGACACAGTCTTTCAAGGTCACCAGGGACCTGAGTGTCTAACTCATTGTCAACCTTTGTCCCAATTTTATTCACTCTTAGCAATATCAAAAATAGTTTACCACTGCATCCATTTCAACACAGCACTTTATTTTTTCTTGTTCCAGGAAACCAGGCCTAGTTTTCTTTTAGCAAATCTGTATAACCAGCTGCATATGCATAATTTTCATTTTGATGTCTGATAGGTCCCTAAAACCTAACACGTGCATGACAAAATTCTTATCTATTCATTGTAACCCCATCCCCTAAACACATATCAGACCCATTCTACTCTTCCCATATCTTTCTTATGAAAGTTGGTAACACAATTATTTGTTCACATGTTCAGGCCAAAAACTAACGATTCATTTACCATTTTTGATTACTCTCTTTCCATAATCTTACCACATCCAACCCACTACCAAGTCTTAATAGTTCCAGCCCCTAAATGTATCTGCATTTGCCTTACTCTCCAGTTTTTTATTCAAGTTAATCAAAGAGGGAACATGTGGAGTAATGCTGGGGATTAGATTCTATGTGGTCTTATGGGCCTTTGTAAGGACTTTTGCCTTTCTTTACTCCAGTGAGTTGCAGAATTTTGATTGACGTACTAACATGATCTAACTTAAGTCTTTAAAGATCGCTCTGATTTCTTTGTTGAAATTAGACTGGGGAACAGGGCAGAAATAAACATAGGAAACTCAGAAGGCTATTGCAGTTTTTAAAAATTGATAGTTTGGACTATCAGTGGTACACTGTTAAGCTGGTACCTCAGTGGGTGACTGGAGCTTAACCTCCTCAGTTAAAAATGGGGAAATCTGAGAAAGGAGAAAAACACACCCCTTCCAATTAGTCCTTCTCCAGGGAGAGAGAAAGTAAATACACACCATCATCTGGGAGGCATTGTCTGAGTCCTGCAGATCTGAAGAATGGGGCAAAACGCTGACAACAACTGATAGCAGGATATAAAATAAAGGTTTATCTGTAGGATAAATTACAATAAGCATAATTGTTGGGTCAAAGGAGAAGTATGTTTATAATTTTGATAGACATCTTCACTGATAATGGAGGAGTAAGTGGTGGTTGAATTCTATTCTAATAAAGTAGATGTAACTCATGAGAGAAAAATAAAAATCAAATAATGATACCAGGAGTATGGTCTGAACAACTGGAAGGATGGGTATGCTGTTTCCCAAGTGGGTGAAGACCACTGAAGGAGCATGTTTCAATAAGAAGAGATAGGAAGTTTGACTTGAACATTTCCATTTAAAACCATTTATCCAGGTATCCAGATAGAGATCAAGTAGAATTTTGGATATGTGAGTCTGGAATTCAGAGGATAGGGCTGGAGAAATAAATTATGGAGTTGTTCATGTGTATGTGGTATTAAAAGCCATGAAACTGGATGAAATCACTAATATAGGCAGCATAGAGAAAAAATCATAAACTGAACCCTGGGGCCCTCTATTGGTTAGAAATCAGGCGAATAAGGCAGAACCCACAAGGAAAGCTATGACACAGCAGCCAGTAAAGTAGGACAAAAACCAGGTGAGTGTATTAACATTTTCTGATGGGTAGAATTGCAGTGTACATGAATGCCAAAAGTAGTGACACAGTGGAAAGGGACAAATTGGTGATTCAGGCAGAGAGATGCGATTTCCTGGAGTGATGTCCTTGAGTAGGCAAAAATGTATGGGGTTAAGATACTAGAGAATATGTTGGTCTAGATAGGGTCAGGGACAGTTCATTTGTAGTAACAGGAAGGAAGGCTGTATGGGGCACAGATACAAAGAGGTAGATAGATGTTGTAGTGAGAAGTTCTCTTTTGAAAGAGATAAGGACACTGGAAAAAGAGAGAAGGTCAGGGAACTGAGAGGCCATGGTAAATATTATGGTCACCAACAATCATTGTAGGAGTAGTGTTGGATAGAATGACAATGAACTGGGGGATAAAATCTTCAAGGAGTGAGAAGAAATCTTCATTGGGTACCCTTATGATAAGGGATACATGTTATGGTAGGAAGAAATGAGATTCAAAGCTGGAGTTTGGGGGAAGAGTAAGATAAATGATCTAGAAGCAGTAAATAAAACAGTAAGGAGGATGCCTAGCCCACCACTAGGTCCAATGGTGAGAGGCACATGAGAGAAGATGTTGGTCCTGCTTGTGAGGGCTCTGGGAAAGCTTTGTTCCCAGGAAGAGACAGAGACATGTGGAAATGTAAAAATTCATGGATTAAGTTTTTGATTAAGTAACTAGAGCATTATTGACGTTTAATTTCTAGGGAAGAGGGATACTAAAAGTCCCCAAATGTGGGGGTTGGCCTATATAACATAGACTTACCCTGCCCAAATTCTAGGAACACCCCCATTAGGAATCTAACAAGAGAAGAGGTTAAGGGTACTCTTAGTTGGGTTCCTCCAGAAAGCAACATTGATTGTAAGTTGTTTATTTAGAGGTGCTAGGAAGACCAGTAAAGGAAGAGGAAAGTGATGCAGTGAAAATAAGGCAACCAGTGGTATACTGTTAAGCTGGTACCTCAGCAGGTAAGTGGAGATTAACCTAATAGGAAGTTAAAAATGGGCAAATATGAGAAAGGAGCAAAACATATTCCTTCCAATTAACTCCATCCTGAAGTGGGGAGAGAAAGGTAAATACATACCAACATCTAAGAGGCATTAACTAAGGGCTGCAGCTCTGAGAAACAGGGACAAAACACTGACCACATCTGTTACCAGGGTGTAGAATAGAGGTTTATCTGTAGGATAAATTACAATAAGCAGAATTGTTGGGCATTACAAACAAGTTCCTTTGTGATTTTGATAGACAGTTCCAAATTGTCCATTACACAAAGTATACTAACTTACATTCATACCAGAAATGTATGTGTCTATTTCTTCATATTTTCCCCAAATTCATGTTCTATTAAACTCTGCTTTTTGCCAATCTTCTAGTTAAACAAGTGTTTCAGTGTAATTTTAATTTTCATTTATCTTATTAGGAGTGAGGTTGAGCAACTTAACATATATTTAGAATTCCTTTTTATTTCTTTTTTAACATGCAAACTGCATGTTAATATTCTTTGTTCATTTTTCAGGTTATCAGTCTTCTTACTGATCTGTAGAAAAACAACCCTTTTTGATATGAGTACAAATATTTCTCCAATTCATTGTGTGTCTTGGAAATTTCCTTATGGAATTCTGTCTGTGCTTCTCCTTCTCCATTGCTGGTCCAAGCCTCCATCAGCTCCCACCTGGACTGGAGACCTAAGCTCCTACCAAGTCTCTGCTTCCACTGCTCTCTCCTGGACCCCAGTCTCTGTACAAGACAGAGTGGGCTTTGTCAAATAGGAATGAGATCATACTCACCCCTAAAAACACCCCCCCCTGGGCTATTTGCTACTTTTCAGCATGTTTAAATATAAGCTCCACTCCATGGCTAGTATGACTGTATGAGTCACATCTTACCTGCTCCTCTCAACTAATCTTCTACAGCTCTCCATCCAGAGAATGACCCTCTTTCAGACTCTTAAACAAACTAAACTTGTTCATACCTTATGGCTTTTGTGCTCTGTGCTTAATACTCCTGGCAGGAATGTCCTTCCCTTAAACCTCTCATGGCTCACTCTCTAGCTCACTTGGCCTTCAGCAAGTGTATCACCTCTGTGAGCATCCTACCCTCCCTACCAGAGTCAAAATGGCACACGCACACATATCCACACCCCTAGTTCTCAGGTCTGTCCCTGCCTCTGTGCATTATCTTTGTTTTAGGATTTAGCATAATGCCTAGAATTTAATAAACTCTTAATATTTTATGCAAAAGTATGTCTCAGAATAAAAGGATACCGTCTTACATTCAGATTCTTTTAAGTCTTTCACATTTTAGGGCATTTTTGAAATAATTTTAAACAAATAGTATTGTTTGGGGAAAACAATCAAATTGAGATGGCCAAAATCAATGCTAATTTAAAATGCTTATATAAGTCACTTGACTGAATTGTTCCAAAAGGATAGAAAAAAAGGGAGGCACAATAATGTAAACAGCTTTAGTTTTTTGGCAGGGGTGATGAGTGATGAGGGTATGTATGCCTTTACAAAGATAATCATGTAAGCATGCTTTTAAGTATCACTTAAAAAGCAATGTAGCAAGTGTAAGCATTGTGAAGATAGATGAAAAAAAAAAAAACAAAAACCCCTATCCTAACAAAGAATTTATAGATAGATACAGCTTAGAATAAAAGTTACAGTTGATAGCATCATATTATACTTAAAGAATTCCCTCACTCAATTTTGGTAAAATTAAAAATGATATTAGAAGATGGTGAAGCAGCCTCAATCTCTTGAGTCTCTTTGTGAAGGATATTTGCTTGAAGAGCTACCCTGACTCAAAACAGACTTAAAGTAAACAAGAAAACAAATTTTTGATTTTATTAAGCTGCTAGGACTTGGGGTTGTGTGTGTGTGTCTGTTTTTGTTTTTACCGAAGCACAATCCTAGCCTATGCTGTCAAGTACAGCTGTTTACTCTACAGTATAGCCCTGAATTAATCTAATCATCTAGGAGTGAGTAAGTGAAGTTGCTCAGTTGTGTCCGACTCTTTGCAACCCCATGGACTGTAGCCCACCAGGTTCCTCCATCCATGGAATTTTCTAGGCAAGATTAGTGGAGTGGGTTGTTATTTTCTTCTCCAGGGGATCTTCCCGACCCAGGGATCAAACCCGGGTCTCCCACATTGCGGGCAGACGCTTTACCGACTGAGCCACCAGGGAATCTCTCTGCAATATAATCCTGAATTAATCTAATCATCCAAAGGTAGATTCAAATAGTTGATATGTTTTTAGTCTCCCTTGTATTCTTTTAGGAACAGAGCAATGTATAAAATATATAAACAAGTAAATCTGAACATCTTGTCTATAAATACTCACCTATAAGTATGAAATTTTAAAAATACTACTTTTAAAAAATAAAAAAGTTCCATCAATCATATAGAATTTATACCAGTTTAGCCTAACTTTTAAAAAAGTATCATAACCACAGTGTGGTACATATACACAATGGAGTACTTACTACTTAGCCATTAAAAAGAATACATTTGAATCAGTTCTAATGAGGTGGATGAAACTGGAGCCTATTATACAGAGTGAAGTAAGCCAGAAAGAAAAACACCAATACAGTCTGCTGCTGCTGCTGCTGCTAAGTCTCTTCAGTCGTGTCTGACTCTGTGCGACCCCATAGATGGCAGCCCACCAGGCTCCCCCGTCCCTGGGATTCTCCAGGCAAGAACACTGGAGTGGGTTGCCATTTCCTTCTCCAATGCATGAAAGAGAAAAGTGAAGGTGAAGTTTCTCAGTCGTGTCCGACTCTTAGCGACCCCATGGACTGCAGCCTACCAGGCTCCTCCATCCATGGATTTTCCAGGCAAGAGTAATGGAGTGGGGTGCCATTGCCTTCTCTGATGCATATATATGGAATTTAGAAAGATGGTAACGATAACCCTGTAAGCGAGACAGCAAAGAGACACAGATGTATAGAACAGTCTTTTGGACTCTGGGAGAGAGAGAGGGTGGGATGATTAAGGAGAATGGCATTGAAACATGTATAATATCATATATGAAATGAGTTGCCAGTCCAGGTTCGATGCATGATACTGGATGCTTGGGGCTGGTGCACTGGGCCGACCCAGAGGGATGGTATGAGGAGGGAGGAGGGAGAGGGGTTCAGGATGGGGAACACGTGTACACCCATGGCGGATTCACGTTGATGTATGGCAAAACCAATACAATATTGTAAAGTAATTAACCTCCAATTAAAATAAATAAATTTAAAAAAAGAAAAAGAAATTTGTGGGTCTTCTCATAATTTTTATAAGAAATATCAATACCAAAAGATTTTATTCTAAAACAAGAAAAAAATATACATGGCCACATGCACTAGAGTTAAGAGTGTTAATTTACCAGATAGAAGTCTTAGTTCACACTGTTAATGTCAAGAATCAAATCTTCAGTTTTATAAAATATGTTAAAACTGTATCATGGAAATACCTGTTTACTTTAATAACATTTTAAAACATGATGCATTTTTAACAATAAACTGTATTTTCTATATCCTCGTTTTTCACTGGATATGAGAATTTCCCAAAGACTGGCTTGAGACAACACACAAGCTTCTTGAAAGTGAAAGTGTTAGTCGCTCAGTCATGTCTGACTCTTTATGACCCCATGGACTGTAGCCTGTCAGGCTCCTCTGTCCCTGGAATTCTCCAGGCATAAATACTGGAGTGGTTAGCCATCACCAGGAGATCTTCCCAACCCAGGAATAGAACCTGGGTCTCCTGCATTGGCAGGTGGATTCTTTACCATCTGAGCCACCAAGGAAGTGCCCAAGCTTGAGACTATCTGGAAACTCCACTTTCCTCATTTTGGTGTCTGTTGTGTGGTACTCTTCTTCCTTGGAAAACCAGGATTTTGAGTGAGCTATGCTTGGTGGTGTGTGATGGCATTCTTTGGGGCAAGGGTAGAAGAGTGTAAACTCATCATTCCCATTTGGAAATGTTTAATCCTAGGTTTCCCATATCCTTTTTTAAAATATTAATTTATTTATTATAATTGGAGGTAATTACTTTACAATATTGTGGTGGTTTTTGCCATACATTGACATGAATCAGCCATGGGTATACATGTGTCCCCCTGTCCCAAACCCCTCTCCCACCTCCCTCCCCATTCCATCCCTCTGGTTTGTCCCAGTGCACTGGATTTGAGTGCCCTGTTTCATGCATTGAACTTGGACTGGTCATCTGTTTCACATGTGATATAGATGTTTCAGTGCTATTCTCTCAAATTATCCCCTTCTAGAGCCATCTACCAAAGGACACATGGGATCACAGCAAATTTCTTACCATATCGTGCCAGCATGTTCTACCATATCTTTCTGTATAGGAGTCTTTTTGTTTGTTTTACTGGTTACAATCCTTGACTGTAGAATCTTATTCCAGACCAGAATATATTCTCTATGATATGTAAAAGTTCTATAATTATATGTGTTCATATAAAGATCAGAATAATTACCAATAATGCCTCCTATTATTATTTATCACTGTATTAAAAAGAAAAAATATTTTATTGCCTACAGTATTCTACAATACCTTCTTTTAATTATGATATCGTTATTGTGAAGATACTCTTGAATCATTGTCATCTAGCTTGGAAATTCCACAGAACTCAATTACTAAGTTAGTGTCTATGGCCTGGTTTGTAATAATATAATTTAAATCAGCCATTGTTCCAGGAGAGAAACAGCATGGGGTAGTGGTAGATCAAGGCCCTCCACAAGAGGCAGTTGTCCTGGATTCTTGTGCTTTCTGAGTTGCAGAGAAATTCTAGCATGATATTGAACTTTAGTCCATAAAATGAAGACAGAGACATAGTTATATCTTGATGATTAGAACACAGGGGATAAGGCAAGATGATCTTTTCAGGCCTCTTCTGATCCTAAAACCACTGGCTGACTTAGAATTAATGCGATATTAAGGATCAAAAGTTGTAGAAATTACCTCTTTTGGGTGGAGTTCTATTTATCCAGAAATAATGTCTGTCTATCCAAAACCTCTAGCTATATAGAAAACAATTATCTGTTTAAAAAAACAGAAAACATAAAAAAGTACCCAAACTACCAAAAGATCTTTTTAATTTTGTTGTTAAATAGTATGACTCTGGGAAAGAAAGGGAAAAAGGAAAAAAGCCAATGAATGAATGAACATACCATAAATCAAGTCAGCTCTCATAAGAAGTATCTTACTTTTTCCCTTGCAAGTATAACAGAAAGACAGACAAGGAATTATTCCAAGTTTCCCAGGTCCAGGTGGCTTTAACTGTGGACTAAAGAGTTGGATTACAGAAGAAAGCTCTTTTGAGTTTCTTAAGTCATACTTTCATCCACTTTCTTAAGTCTTTTCTTTCCAAAGAGAAGTAAAATGACAGAATGTTTAGGTTTGGAAAAGTGCTAATTGCTAGAACACTCAGCCACCAACACTCTGGGTTCAGCTGGAATGGAATGGACAAAAAAACCCCCAAACTTCAGCTGGTTCATTTAAAACATACCTGCTTGAAATCTCTTTGATTTGTGGCTTTTTCTTGATGACTTCTCCAGACATCTGCTTTTATTTCCCTACAAGTTGTTTCAAAAGATAATGAAAGGTGGTTAAAAAAGATTTTTCAGGCTCTATGGGAAAAAGAAAGTATAGATTATTTTTGTCCTTGCTTTGATCATTTTTTCCATGACTCTACAGTCGGCTTCATAAACTATTACTGAGATCAAAACAACAATTCCTGTTATCACTCTGAACAGATATCTGTCTGAGTAAATGTGCAGAAGTTTCTTTTCATTGGCCTGCTCAGAGCAGAATTCTTAGAAATATACAGCATAGAACTCCTATAGCCCTATTCATTAAAAACTCTGATTTGTTACTGACAAGGGTTCCTTGGACTCTCAGCAGAGATAACAGCTTTGAAATGAGACTCAAGTGTCATTTCATTTTATGTAGCTACAGATATGTTCCTGTTATCCTTAATGATCTCATTTTTTCTACTTTTATTGTCTCCAGTTCTTCCCAGCTGGAGACAATAATGTCCTTCACTTGCTGGACTAGTCTGACCCCAGTTTCCTAGAAGATCCTAACCAAGTCAGGAGGTTAAAGCAGTTTTGTTAGCACCACCTGTAGATAGAACCTAGAATCACTCTTGCTAGTTTGTAACTGGTATGGCTGTAGGAAGCTCTTGGATTGGAGTACATTTTGTTGCAGGACTTTTTTGCCACTGTTACCCCCCTATATTAATTCAGATCACGAATATGCTCTGCTTTCCTTGCTGGACTGGATATACTCCCTGAGCTGGAGTTCACTTGGCTATGACTCCAACTCCCTATTTGGCTTGCACCAAGTCTCTTTCCTGTGGACTCTGGTTCCTGGCAAGAGCCTTGCTGTGAAGAGAGTTATAATCAACATCAGATGGAATCTGGATGCTATTCTTTGCCTGACTGATGGGGATCCTTAATTATCAGCTTTGAGGCTGCCATGTCCTTTGGCGTTTGACTTCCTGGCTATTCTAGAAGCTAGCTACTCAAGACTGGTTGGTATCCTTATGCCCTGTTTTTCAGTCTCAGCTTTTCTGCCTTCCCTTGTTATTTATGTTGCTAAGGTACCAATGTACCTTAAGTCTCAGTCTGCCTTTTTTTTTTGTGTGTTTTTTTTTTTAATTATAGTTGATTAACAATGTTGTATCTCTGGTGTACAGCAAAATGATTCAGTTATATATGTGCTTACCTGGTGGTTCAGTGGCAAAGAATCCACCTGCAATGTAGGAGATGCAGGAGACTTGGGTTCGATCCCTGGGTCAGGAAGATTGCCTGGAGGAGGGCGTGGCAATTCATTCCAGTATTCCTGCCTGGAGAATCTCATGGACAGAGGGACCTGGTAGACTATAGTCTGTAGGGTCACAAAGAGTTAGACACAACTGAAGTGACTGAGCGTATATATGTGTGTCCGTGTGTGTGTATCAGTTCAGTCAGTCAGTTCAGTTGCTCAGTCGTGTCCAACTCTTTGTGACCCCATGAATCGCAATACGCCAGGCCTCCCTGTCCATCACCAACTCCCAGAGTTCACCCAATCTTATGTCCATCAAGTTGGTGATGCCATCTAGCCATCTCATCCTCTGTCATCCCCTTCGCCTCCTGCCCCCAATCCCTCCCAACATCAGGGTCTTTTCCAATGAGTCAACTCTTTGCATGAGGTGGCCAAAATATTGGAGTTGCCGCTTCAGCATCAGTCCTTCCAGTGAACACCCAGGACTGATCTCCTTTAGGATGGTTTATTACAGGATATTGAATATAGTTCCCTGTGCTATACAATAGGACTTTGTTTATCCATTCTATATATAAAGTATCCCAAACTCCCAATCCAACTCTCCCCTACCCACTAACCCTTTGACACCCACAAGTCTGTTCTCTATGTCTGTGAGTCTGTTTCTGTTTCACAGATAAGTTCATTCTTGTCATATTTTAGATTCCACATGTAAGTGATATCATACCACATTTGTCTTTCTCTTCTAAGTTACTTTACTTAGTATGATAATCTCTAATTGCATCCATTAATTGTTGCTGCAGATGGCATTATTTCATTCTTTTTTATGACTGAGTAATATTCCATTGTATATATTTGCCACATGATCTTTACCCATTCATTAAGGTTGCTTCCATGTCTTGGCTATTGTAAACAGTGCTGCTGTGAACACAGGGGTGCATGTATCTTTTCAATTTATAGTTTTGTCTGGATATATGCCCAGGAAAATAGGTGGGGAAACAGTGAGAGATTTTATATTTTGGGGTTCCAAAATCACTGCAGATGGTGACTGCAGCCATGAAATTAAAAGACACTTGAACCTTGGAAGAAAAGCTATGACCAACCTAGACAGCTTATTAAAAAGCAGAGACATTACCTTGCCAACAAAGGTCTGTCTAGTCAAAGCTATGGTTTTTTCAATAGTCATGTATGGATGTGAAAGTTGGACTATAAAAAAAACTGAGTACTGAAGAGTTGATACTTTTGAACTGTGGTGTTGGAGAAGACTCTTGAAGGTCCCTTGGACTGCAGGGAGATCAAACTAGGCCATCCTAAAGGAAATCAGTCCTGAATATTCTTTGGAAGGACTGATGGTGAAGCTGAAGCTCCAATACTTTGGCCACCTGATGTGAAGAACTGACTCATTTGAAAAAACCCTTATGGTGGGAAAGATTGAAGGCAAAAGGAGAAGGGGGTAGCAGAGGATGAGATGGTTGGATGGCATCACTGACTCGATGGACATGAGTTTGAATAAGCTCCTGGAGTTGGTGATGGACAGGGAAGCCTGGCATGCTACAGTCCATGGGGTCACAAAGAGTCGGACATGACTGAGTGACTGAATTGAACTGATGCACATGTGTGGGATGGCTGAATCATATCGCAACTCTATTTTTAGTTTTTTGAGGAACCTCCATACTGTTTGCCATAGTGGCTCTACCAGTTCACATTCCCACCAACAGTATATCAGGGTTCCTTTTTTCCACACCTTTTCCAGCATTTGTAGAATTTTTAATGATGGACATTGACCAGTGTGAGGTAGTACCTCATTACAGTTTAAATTTGCATTTCTCTAATAATTAGTGATGTTGAGCATCTTTTCATGTGCCTATCGACCATCTGTGTGTCTTATTTGAAGAAATATCTATTTAGATCTTCTGCTCATTTTTTGATTGGGTTTTTTGTTGTTGATGTTGTTATTGACCTGTATTAGCTACTTAATCAGAGAAGGCAGTGGCACCCCACTCCAGTACTCTTGCCTGGAGAATCCCAGTGATGGAGGAGCCTGGTGGGCTGCCGTCTATGGGGTTGCACAGAGTCGGCCACGACTGAAACGACTTAGCAGCAGTAGCAGCAGCTATTTAATATTTTGGAAATTAACAAACATCATCAAATGTCATCAAAATTAATGATGTTGGTAACACCATTTGCAAACACTTTCTCCCAGTCTGTATGTTGTTTCATTTTGTTTATGGCTTCCTTTGCTGTGCAAAAACTTATAAGTTTGATTAGACCCCATTTGTTTATTTTTGCTTTTGTTTCTATTTCCTAGGTAGACTGACCTAAGAAACCATTGGTATAATTTATGTCTAAGAACATTTTGCTTATGTTCTCTTTAGGAGTTTTATAGTGTCATGTCTTATGTTCAAGTCTTTAAGCCATTTTGAGTTTATTTTTTTGTATGGTTGTAAGGGTATGATCTGACTTCACTGATTTACATGTAGCTGTCCAGCTTTTACAACCTGACTTGCTGAAGAATCAGTCTGCCTAATTTATGACACTGTAGCATTTATCCCTATATGCACATGTGAGTGCATTTATTTTCATTATTTTAAGAAAAATGCTCTGAAGATTAAGGCATTATATTTCCAACTTTCTCTAGAATCCTCAGATCCTGATGTGGAAGAAATAACTCTTAAAGCTCTTTGCAGCCCTTGAAGCCGTTACTTAATTGACCCAGATCATTGTGCTTACTATTTATAACCTGTCCATCCACTTTTGGATCTTATGACCTACATGAATGACACTTCATGTATCTACCTGAGCCTAATAGAAATCACTGCTTATAATTCCATTTCTTAAGATTACTGAACTCCCCTGAACTTCAGAAGGCATTCCTTCCCCTAACAATCCAGTTTATACCGAAAGTTGCTTTAAATTCGGCTTTTGACCCCAGTTAGCAGAAAACATGACGTTGATATCTAAATACTGTGATTTTATTTTATAGTCTGTGACAGCTGAACGATATCAAAGTTGTGACTCTGGCACTGGGGTTTTGTTTCCCACAGTACAACTTGAGTAGTACTTAGTTTCTTCCCATCTGCTAAAAACATTTTTTTTTTAAATCAACACAACTTTTAGTTCTCCTTTTCCTCCTGGAAATCTTTTCCTTCCTGACATCTTTCCCAGATCATTTCTTCAATCCTGTTCAGAAACCTTCATTTTAAGCATTCATTGCTCAGACCTTTTGTCCCCCCCAATCTTGTCCTTTGTAATGTAGATTAGATTTTTCTTCAGAACACCAAATTGATAATAATTTCAGTCAAAAGCACAATTAAGGCACATCTAGGTCACTGGAAGAGTTTCATGATGTCCCTGTGTCCTGTGCTCACAAGTGAGCAGCAGACTTCTGTGGTTCCACCGATAAATGGCCAGACAAGGCAATGTGTACATTTTTGTCTTGGTCACTCAGAACTCCTGTGGGTATTGTTTTAAAATAGGTCGCCTTTTGTCCTCCCCTCAGGTACTAATCTGTTAATCTGATATGTATTACTGATTTTCACCCTATGTGTATAGCAAGTAGTCCCCTATTATCTGAGGGGGTACATTCCAAGACCCTCAGTGGATGCCTGAAACTTTGGATAGTATTGAATCCTGTTTCCAGTTGACCCTTGAACCACAAGGGTTAGAGCTGCTGTAAATAATCTGAATATTATACTCTGCCCTCCATATCCATTGGTTCCTCTGTAGCTGAAGTTTCCCAGTATCTCTAGTTCTTCTGTATCAGAGGTTCTGAACGTGTAGATTGAATCAACCTCGGATTCTGTAGTTCTGTGTATGATTTACTACTGAAAAATATTCGTGTATAAATGGACCATGCAGTTCAAATCTGTGTTGTGAGGGAGTGAACTATACTCTATGTTTTTTCCTATACTTATGTATCTATGATAAACTTTAATTTATAAAGTAGGCACAATGAGATTGACAACAATAATAATTAAATAAAACAATTGTTACATTATATAGTAGTAAAAAGTTTGTGAATGTAGCCTCTTTCTCAGCACATATCACACACTGGCTGTCACTTTGGGGTTTGCAAAACTAACTCAAATTTCTTTTTCCCTCTTTGCAATTTCATGGATAGAAGATTCATTCTTACCATAAATCTTAGCAACCTCAGCATACGTTTTTCTTTTCCTTTCTTTATTGAGAACTTTTACCTTTTCTCTTAAAGGAAGCATTCTTATGGTAGATCCGGATCACCACTCTTGTGCTTTGGGGCCTTCATTATGTAAAATAAGGGTGACTTGAACACAAGCTCTGTGATGTCATGACAGCCATTCTGAAAACTGAGATGGCTGCTAAGTGATTAATGGGCAGGATGCGCTGGACATTGGGATGATTTGAGTCCTGGAAGGGATGGATGAGATTTCATTACTCATACTCATACTCATACTCAGAAAGATGCTTGATTAAAACTTTATTTCTGAAATCTTTCATTTAATATTTTCAATTGATCCTGGGTACTGAAACCACAGAAAGTGAAACTGTGCATAAGGGGCAACTACTGTATCCTTTTCTGCTTTTCTGAGAGATGTTAGACATCCTATCCAACCTGGTCCACAGCTGTTATCCTGGAAATGTTCAGTCACCATCATTCTGGGATTCCCTTTATCTCTATTTTAAATTGAATTCTCTGTTTGCTTGATCCTTGTCTTCCTCTTTCTTTATTGAGCCTTTCTTTTCGACAACGTATGTTCTCTGTTAGTTGCCTGAGAAAGGGTGTGTGAGAGGATGTCAGTCAGGGTTCAACCAGGAAAGACAGAACCAATAGGAAAGATACACTAAGGGATTTATATCGAGAAACTAGCTTAAGTGACTGTGGAAGCTGGTTAGACAAGTCCAGAATCCATAGGGGAGGCTGTCAGGAAAGGCAGGCCTGAAGTCTCAGACAAAGGCTGGAGCTACAGTCTGCAAAAAGAATTTTTTTTTCTCCTTCTAGAAGACCTCAGATTTGCTCTTAAAGCCCTTGAGTAGATTGAATTGGGCCCACTGAGTATATAGAAAATAATCTCTTTTACTTAAAGTCAACTGATTA
Organism: Bubalus bubalis; assembly: GCF_019923935.1. Classification (NCBI taxonomy): domain Eukaryota; kingdom Metazoa; phylum Chordata; class Mammalia; order Artiodactyla; family Bovidae; genus Bubalus; species Bubalus bubalis. The sequence goes on from NC_059158.1 coordinate 110,866,444, forward strand.
TATATGGGTATTTTCCCTATTCTTTTATGAAATCCTAAAAGTTGCTTAAAGGCTATAAGAAAAACTTGCCAAACCATCCTCATTCAATGAGAGTTTACCCCAGGTGACTTAGATATAGTACCTTTTCTTAGAGAGTCTTATGAATCTTTATTTTTGGTTCCTCTCTTCCCAGCCTCAGTTTTAAAATACTGTGGTTCCATAAACATGTCCCACCCTTTCTAGAGATGGTAAATGGATACAATTAATTGTTACTGCTTTTGTTATTTACATTTTATTTCTTGCCTGGATTTGGATTTCCTCCGGAAGAAGAAAAGATGTCTTAAGTATGGAACTTCTCCAGATTACTACCTTCATCTACTGTGTTTTAATTCTCATTATTGTCAGTCTCATATTTTGGCCTTTTTCTGATCTTGCCTAAGCTTCTAAGGGTTTCTGATTGTAGCCATCCCTATATTATAAACTATATATAAATTTGAGCTTCTAGTATGAAGATTATAAAAATATGGACATTCTCTTCTTTAGAAAGCAAATTATAAAGTTTAGCATCCAAATTCCTGCTACTGTGACAAATTCCACCCTGAATAGCATTCCAGCTTCATTTACATTAGCAGTGAATTTCAGTTCATAACCAGTTGGCTTTAGAAGCACTACCAGTCCCTTTCCACATCCTTATCTGTAGCTTCAGCCTACAACCAAGTCCCTGAGACATATGGTTTTGTATTTCTTGGAAGGTTTGCAGCAGTTCATTACTACATTCAAAATTCCTTGAGTCCAGCTGCAATGTGTAATTACTCCAATGCAAAGAGTCAAACTACATGAGAATGTACTTCTCCAATAATTTGTAATTCATATATTCAAAGCAACAAACTCATGTTTATTTAGATTTTAGAATGGTAAGGTAGAAGCTCAACTGAGTGTTGGGCATAATGATACTTTGGACAGTAAGTATGGGGAGTACATGGGTTTTATTCAGCAGTGAACATTTGTTGTTGTTCAGTTGATAAGTTGTGTCAGACTCTTTGTTACCCCATGGACTGCAGCACACCAGGCTTCTCTGTCCTTCACCGTCTCCTCGAGTTTGCTCAAACTCATGTCCATTGTGTTGATGATGCCATTCACCATCTTGTCCTCTGTTGCCCCCTTCTGCTACCCTCAGTGTTTCCCAGCATCAGGGTCTTTTCCAATGAGTCGGCTCTTAGCATCAGGTGGTTAAAGTATTGGAGCTTCAGCTTCAGCATCAGTCCTTCCAATGAATAATCAGGACTGATTTCCTATGGGATTGACTGGTTTGATTTCCTTGCAGTCCAAGAGATTCTCAAGAGTCTTCTCCAGCACCACAATTCAAAAGCATCAATTCTTTGGTGCTCAGCCTTCCTTATGGTCTGAATCTCACATCTGTATATGACTACTGAAAAAGCCTTAGCTTTGACTATATGGAACTTTTTCAGCAAAGTGATGTCTCTGACTTTTAATATGCTTCTTAGGTTTAAGAGAAAAGGCAAGCTATACCCATTTGAATTCAGAGTTCCAAAGAATAGCAAGGAGAGATAAGAAGGCCTTCCCCAGTGATCAGTGCAAAGGAAGAGAGGAAAACAATAGAATGGGAAAGACTAGAGATCTCTTCAAGAAAATTAGAGATACCAAGGGAATACTTCATGCAAAGATGGGCTCAATAAGGGACAGAAATGGTATGGATCTAACAGAAGCAGAAGATATTAAGAAGAGGGGGCAAGAATACACAGAAGAACTATACAAAAGAGATCTTCATGACCTAGATAACCATGATGGTGTGATCACTCACCTAGAGCCAGACATGCTGGAATGTAAAGTCAAGTGGCCCTTTAGGAAGCATCACTAGAAACAAATCTAGAGGAGGTGATGGAATTCCAGCTGAGCTAGTTCAAATCCTAAAAGATGATGGTGTGAAAGTGCTGCACTCAATATGCCAGCAAATCTGGAAAATGCAGCAGTGGCCACAGGACTGGAAAAGGTCAGTTTTCATTCCAATCCCAAAGAAAAACAATGCCAAAGAATGTTCAAACTACTGCACAATGGCACTCATCTCACACGCTAGCAAAGTAATGCTCAAAATTCTCCAAGCCAGGCTTCAACACTATGTGAAACATGAATTTCCAGATGTTCAAGCTGGATTTAGAAAAGGCAGAGGAACCAGAGATCAAATTGCCAACATCCACTGGATCATCCACTGAAAAAGCAAGAGAGTTCCAGAAACTCTCTCCAGAAAAGAGAATTTCCAGAGTTCCAAAAAACATCTACTTTTGCTTTATTGACTACACCAAAGACTTTGGCTGTGTGGATCACAGCAAACGGTGGAAAATTCTTAAAGAGATGGGAATACCAGACCACCTTACCTGCCTCCTGAGAAATCTATACACAGGTCAAGATGCAAAAGTTAAAACCGGACAGGGAACAACAGACTGGTTCCAAATCGAGAAAGGAATACATCAAGGCTATATTTTGACTCCAAGAAAATAAAATGTGTCACTGTTTCTACTTTTCCTGCTTCTGTTTGCCATGAAATCATGGGACCAGATTCCATAATCTTAGGTTTTTCAATGTTGAGTTTAAAGCCAGTTTTTTCACTTTCCTCTTTCACCTTCATCAAGAGGCTCTTCAGTTCCTCCTCACTTTCTGCCATTAGAGTAATATCATCTGCATTTCTAAGGTTGTTGATATTTTTCCTGGCAGCCTTGATTCCAGCTTATGCGTCCTCCAGCCTGGCATTTCACATGACGTACTCTGTGTATAAGTTAAATAAGCAGGGTGACAATATGCAGCCTTGTCATAGTGAACCTTTGATAAGGATTTAAAAATATTTCTACACTGAAAGGACTTCTCAACATCACTGCTACTTTCCAATAGTAGCTTTGTCACCAAGCAACTAGATCAACCAAAATGAAATATTCACAGTCAATCAGTGGTTGGGGAAATATTGCTTACTGTCAAACTATTTTTGTGCTATAAAACCCATTTTACAAACAACCTTATGTGGAATTCCAATATATAAAACAGATAAAGAAGGAATAACTCAGGTTGATGAGTATGAGATGCACACAGAGAAGTGATGTTAGCTTTCTCTTCATAGCATAATGGCCAGGAAGGCACATCTGTAGAAGTCCAGAGCTATGCAGATCATGCTAGGGATACCTTAAATCTGTATTATTTCCCAGAATATTTTGGTTGTTTTCTGAGTAATCTATTGCTTTTTTTTTTCTATATAAGTTGTAGCCAGTAAACACCAGTCAGTGAGCCTACTTTTTGAAGGACTCATTGTACATAGTCTTAAAACAAACATCCAGGGGAAGAAATTGCCATGGAAAATAAAATATTTGAGCTTGGAGAGAATCTGAGAGAGAAAAAAAAAAAAAAAAAAGGCAGAAGGAAAAGCACTTGGAGCACAAATTAATATAATCGTAAGCAAGTATTTTAGAACATATTAAATAGAGTACACCTGATCTTATTTGATCCAGAAAACTAAGTAAAACTAATCTTGGTAAGTATTATATACTTGACATTTGCTAAAAGAATATATCTTATATGTTATCACCACATACACACACAAAATGGTAACTATGTGATATGAAAGATGTGTCTAACTTATTGTGGTAATCTTTTCATGATATCAGTTCAGTTCAGTTGCTTAGTCATGTCCAACTCTTTGCAATCTCATGGACTGCAGCACGCCAGACTTCCTTGTCCATCATCAACTCCTGGTACATGCTCAGTCTCATGTCTATCGAGTTGGTAATGCCATCCAACCATCTCCTCCTTTGTCATCACCTTCTCCTCCTGCCTTCAATCTTTCCCAGCATCAGGGTCTTTTCCAGTGAGTTAGTTCTTCACATCAGGTGGCCAGAGTATCAGAGCTTCAGCTTCAGCATCAGTCCTTCCAAAGAATATTCAAGACTGATTTCCTTTAGGATGGACTGGTTGGATCTCCTTGCAGTCCAAGGGACTCTCAAGAGTCTTCTCCAACATCACAGTTCAAAAGCATCAATTCTTTGGTGCTCAGCTTTCTTTATAGTCCAACTGTCACGTCCATACATGACTATTGGAAAACCATAGCTTTAACTAGGCGACCTTTGTTGGCAAATAATGTCTCTGTTTTTTAATATGCTGTCTAGGTTGGTCATAGCTTTTCTTCCAAGGAGCAAGAGTCTTTTAATTTCATGGCTGCAGTCACCATCTGCAGTGATTTTGGAGCCCAGTAAAACAAAATCTGTCACTGTTTCCATTGTGTCCCCAAATCTATCTGTATATCAAATCACCACATTGCACACCTTGAATTTAGACAAGGCTATTTGTCAGTTGTATCTCAATAAATCTTAGAAAAAGCAAAAATTAAAAAAAAAAAAAAAGAATCTTCTCTTGCTTATATAGGCTTAAATTCACTTTGTTTTTAATTGTTATGTTTATAAGGCATTTGTCTCCTAAAAGAAGATTTGTGTTTCAGTCACAATGGCAATAATGCTTCCTTTGTAGAACCTATCTGTGTGGCCTTGGCTAAATCTGACTGGGGGCAGAGCACAGAGCACCCATTTGCTGCTTCTTCTGACTGGTGCCTCAATTTGGTGGCTGTGCCACATGGATGGCATTCAAAAATAACATTTGTATATCTGTAGAGTAATGAGCCAGTCCTGGTGATTTTAAAGTCGGAATGTTTTTTTGATTCTGCAACCAAATGAATGCAATCATGCATACTTAGCCTGTCCTTACCAGGCTTTCATCCTCTCGTTAATTAACATATGGAGTTAGTTTTTTATAGGCACTTACTTGGGCAACTATATAGCTGTTATAGGGCCTATAAAGTGAAAGTGAAGTTGCTCAGTTGTGTCTGACTCTTTGCTTCCCCATGGACTGTAGCCTATACCAGGATTCTCAGTCTATGGGATTTTCCAGGCAAGAGTACTGGAGTGGGTTGCCATTTCCTTCCCCAAGGGCATATGAAGTTTAACCCAATATGGCTCTCCCTCTAAGGATCTTGTTATGGTTCATTCCTATATTGTTCCTTCTGCCCATCTCTAGAAATTTCACTTTTCTTCTTGGAACATTGTACTAGGATTACATTTGCTTCCAGGGACTCTCCATGGCTTAGAAAAATGAATCTCTTGCTTGCCAGCATCTCCACGCAAACTCTACCAAGTCAAATTCTGTGCCAGAGGGGATGTGTACTCTGTTTGATCAGCACTGATTTCTGAGCTGGGCCCTGGAAGAAGAAAACACAGATTTTGTCAGTCTCTATGGAGCCCGAGGAAAGGGTCCTGACTGCATTCTGTCCTGGTTACAGCTGTGCTGCTACTGAGCGTGGCTCAGAGTATCTACTGTGCTCACACGGCAACTGAACTCAGTTTCTGCTGCAGCAAATGCGAGGGCCTGTTAAACAGATGAGTTGTACAATCTGTAAAGTATCCAGTTCTTGACTTGGAAGTGACTTTGATAACTTCTCCTTCCTCAAGAACATTGTCTCCTACTATGCACCCAGAATGTCAGGTCTACCAGTCCCCATGATGATCCTTAAATATCTACCCTGAACTCATGACAATGATTGGATTCAGCATTGTAATTGCATATGCCTGACTTTTCCATTTTGTCAACAGCCTCCTCCCTGGAGTATCCCCCAGTGTGCATGTCATATCCTGTTAGGTAGATTTTAATCCTGTAGGACTCCTTCTCATAGTTTTATGAGCAAAGATTTCATTTAATTCTCCATCATTTTTAGCACTTAACACATTGTTAGTGGTTTAAGAGAATGACACAATGCCTTAACTAAGTAGGTATAGAGTGTTTATAAACTTAAAAGTACTTCTACATTGATTATCTTCTGCAATTTCCACAATTACCCTGTGAGGAATGGCAAATCCCTCTTTGACAAATGAGGAAACTGAGGCATAAAAGGCTGAAGTCACAGTGATGGTGACAGTACTAGATTTAGGATTAAGTTCTCTTGACTTCTAGTCTCAGACATTTTTGGTTAAATATTGTCTCATCACATCATTATTCTCTGAAAACTATTCCAACCAGAAATCTCATTTTAATTAGATATTTTGTCTCCTGAAACTCTATAGAGTGTCTAGTGTTTACAAAACCATGCTGGTCAGAGGCAGGGTTGCCAAAAGTAACTAAAAGATATAAGGACAAAGCCAATAGGAACATTTTTTTGAAGACTCTTTGAGACAGGATAGTGCAATGTCAGATCCACCTTGACACTAAGTTGTGTTGAAAACTGTGTCTATCATGGGGACCACTGGGTGCCTTTCTCACAGCCACTCCAGCTTGGTTTTACAACAGTGTTCAAATAGTGAGACTCTGTCCCAGAGCATCGTTGGGCTTCCTGCCATATCTATGGATCTATGATCATGGTGTTAATTTTAGAACATGGAAGAAATATTAATAAGGAGCATGAGTCACACTTTACAAATGAGGATAGAGGATGTGAACTTAAGTGACCTGTTCTATCAAGGCAGTGGAACCGGGCAGGCTTCTTTATTCATTAACTGATTCACTTAGAAAACATTTATTTGAAATCCTATTTTGTTCCAGGAATTATTCTAGGTACTGGAAATACAGTTGTGGGGGGAAAAAAAAGTCCAAAATCACTGCTTCAATAAAGTTTATATCCTAGTGGAGAAAGGAAAATAATAAATAAAAAATTATAGAGTATATTAAATATGGCAACACATAAAAAAATAAGCAGATATCTTTGTTTGGGTTGCTACAACAAAATACCACAGACTGGGTAGCTTAAAAATAACAGTTATTTATTTTTTATCGTTCTAGAGCCTGGAAGTCTAAGTAAGCTACAGCATAGTTACATTCTGGTGAAATTCCTCTTGGGCTTCTCAGGTGGCCTAGTGATACAGAATCTGCCTGCCAGTGGAGAAGTTGCAAGAAAGGAGGGTTCTATTCCTGGGTTGGGAAGATCCCCGGGAGAAGGAAATGGCAACCCTCTCCAGTATTCTTTCCAGGGAAACTCCATGGACAGAGGAGCCTGGTGGGCTACAGTCCATGGGGTCGCAGACCGTCGGCATGACTGAGCATGCATGCAGTGAAGGCCCTCTTTCTGGTTCATAGTCAACAGTCAACATGTTCTCATTGTGTCCTCATATGTTAGAAGGAGTTAGGAGAACTCTGTGAGTTTTTTAAAAATTAACAGCACCAATCCTTCAGACTTCCCTGGTGGCTCAGATCATAAAGAATCCGCCTGGAATGCAGGAGACCTGGGTTGGATCCCTGGGTTGGGAAGATCCCCTGGAGAAGAAAAAGGCTACCCACTCCAGTATTCTGGCTTAGAGAATTCCATGGACTGTATAGTCTCCAGGATCCAAATTTATTATAAAACAAGCTTGCCTTATTAAACTTCAGGTATATGGGGTCTTTTTCATATTCATGGGAGATGAGGGCAACATTTTACAGGGCTGCCCCCACCCCTGACTTCTGGGATTTGATGCTAGTTGCCTCTCGTTATTTCAGTGCATTCTCCATACAGGCAATGATCCTTTGAAGGATTAACCCCCAACAAACTGGGCAAGTACTAAGTATTGGATTCCTACACCTGTGTAAACCTAGTGCTCTGTGGGGCTGAAGAGCTTTCAGGTAACTTTATTTATTTATTTTTCTTGTGGAATGAGAAGATTTTCTGAGAGTAAGTTTAAGGGTAGTTGAATACACATCAGCATTTGATCCCTATCCTTTAGGCATTGGATCTCAGATTTAAAGAGTATAAACTGTGGAAAATTCTGAAAGAGATGGAAATACCAGACTACCTGACCTGCCTCTTGAGAAATTTGTATGTAGGTCAGGAAGCAACAGTTAGAACTGGACATGGAACAACAGACTGGTTCCAAATAGGAAAAGGAGTATGTCAAGGCTGTATATTGTCACGCTGCTTATTTAACTTCTATGCAGAGTACATCATGAGAAACAGTGGGCTGGAAGAAGCACAAGCTGGAATCAAGATTGCCAGGAGAAATATCAATAACCTCAGATATGCAGATGACACCACCCTTATGGCAGAAAGTGAAGAGGAACTAAAAAGCCTCTTGATGAAGGTGAAAGAGGAGAGTGAAAAAGTTGGCTTAAAACTCAATATTCAGAAAACGAAGATCATGGCATCTGGTCCCATCACTTTATGGCAAATAGATGCAGAAACAGTGGAAACAGTGTCAGACTTTATTTTTTGGGGCTCCAAAATCACTGCAGATGGTGACCGCAGCCATGAAATTAAAAGACGCTTACTCCTTGGAAGAAAAGTTATGACCAATCTAGATAGCATACTGAAAAGCAGAGACATTACTTTGCCAACAAAGGTCCGTCTAGTCAAGGCTATGGTTTTTCCATTGGTCATGTATGGATGTGAGAGTTGGACTGTGAAGAAAGCTGAGCGCCGAAGAATTGATGCTTTTGAACTGTGGTGTTGGAGAAGACTCTTGAGAGTCCCTTGGACTGCAAGGAGATCCAACCAGTCCATTCTGAAGGAGATCAGCCCTGGGATTTCTTTGGAAGGAATGATGCTAAAGCTGAAACTCCAGTACTTTGGCCACCTCATGCAAAGATTTGACTCATTGGAAAATACTCTGATGCTGGGAGGGATTGGGGGCAGGAGGAGAAGGGGACGACAGAGGATGAGATGGTTGGATGGCATCACCGACTCAACAGACATAAGATTGGGTGAACTCCGGGAGTTGGTGATGGACAGGGAGGCCTAGCGTGCTGCAATTCATGGGGTCGCAAAGAGTCAGACATGACTGAGAGACTGAACTGGACTGAACTGAACTGAACTGAAGAATCAGAATAACATGTATTTAAGCAAACTCTGGGGGAGTGAAGGACAAGGGAAGCCTGGCGTGCTGCAGTCTATGGGGTTGCAAAGAGTTGGCCAGGACTTAGGGACTCAATAACAGCAACAACAGCAAGAATCAGTAGGAGTTATTTAAAAATGTAGATTCTCTGGTCTTCAGAGATTTAGATTTATTCACTTTGGAATGGAGCCTATGAATTTGCACAGCAGGTGATTCTGACGCTGATTCAGTATGAGGAGAGAAACTTACTTTTGACATAGATAAATGAGCCTATTACACAGTGTCTTTGATTCAGGAGGAAAAATTAGTAGTGTTCGTGGGAAGTTTATGGACCGATTATGATCTTGAAAGAAATCCTCAAAGTGCATTTTGTTAAGCCAAACAAACTGTTATAGAAAAGAGAATGTGAATACATACAAGGGAGGTTTTTCTAATAACTAGCTTTATTAAGTCATAGGAAAGCAGCACGTGGATAAATGTGGGACTTGTCATTGAAATAAAAACAAAGCATCAGTTTGAGATGATACAGACTCTTTCTGTGGGAAATAAGATTCTACTAATTGCTGTCTAAAGCCATCATGCATAATTATTATTATTTAGGCCCTGGGGCTTGTGGGATCCTAGTTTCTTGACCAGGAATCAAACCTGGGCCCCCTTCAATGGAAGCATGGAGTCCTAACCACTGATCATGCATTTATTTTAAAAAACAAAGCGGAAAATATATACAGAGATAACTTCTTAGGTCCCTAACAATTCTCAGATTCTTTGAATGTTTTCAATGTACTTGAAACACAGAGGACCGGCCCACATTTCATCATGATTTTCCCCTACTTTCTTCACCCCAGGGACTTCCTGGTGGCACAAAGCAATTTGAAACCCTTTCCAGATATTCTGGTGAAAGTTTCCTTCTTACCATGGTAATACAAGAGTGAAACAGAGTTGAAATGACAGGGATTGCTACTAACTTTGAACAAGACATATAAACCACATGAATGACAGGAGAACCTATTACAAGAAGGATCTGTATTGGATAATTTCTGAACTCTATCTCTGAGTTCTAAAACCCCGAGTTCACATATACTCATATCTACCCTTGTGTAAAACTGTGTCCTGTTCTGGGAGAACTCACAGAATCACATTTTTATACCTCATTCCCTGAGTAAACTCAGGGGCAACATGTCACACAGCAATAACCCTATCTCTTTTTTCCATCTTTTAAATGATTTATAGATAGCAAATACTTAATTCTACTAAATGCCTCATTACAATCAAGGAAAACAGTTATGGCAGTTTTCAAAAAAGAAGGTTTTAATTTGCATGTAATATGCCTTTCAAAATTCATTTCAAAATGCACTCACTGTCTTGTTTTGAATTCTTAGTGTCATTTTTCCCCCTCTGGCTCTTCTGTATGTAATGATTTGTCAGTCAATGGCATTCCTATAGGTACATCTCTGTCAGAATTCCAAAAGCACATTAGCAGTGGTAAAACAAAGCCCTCAGAGGTAGGCATATTTTACTGTAAGATAACATTCCCCTTTTAGGCATTGTTTGCCATGTGTCTTTGAACACCTAGGGATTGTATTATCTCATTGTAGCAGAAGGCTTAGTGTTTTCTAATGTAATTATGTGATGAGAGAAAGTGGAGTTTAGAATGAACTATATTGTGCTGCTTATGTTTTTAAATGACAGTATAATAACAATACAGTAAAATAGGTAACTATAAATAACATACTAAGAGAGTAATATACAACTACATCTAACTGGAGGTACTGAGAACTTCTAGAATAAGTCTCTGTAATGATTAAATAGGATAATCTTAAATCAGCTTAATTTATTGTCTTTTGTTTTTCTGTTTAGTCGCTAAGTCATGTCCGACTCTTTGCGACCCCGTGGACTATAGCCTGCCAGGCCCCTCTGTCCATGGGATTTCTCAGGTTAGAGTACTGGATTGAGTTGACTTTCCATCTCCAGGGATCTTCCTGAGCCACCTGGAAGCCCTAATTTATCATCTTTTCCTGAGGCAAATTTTTCCCCTATAGAAAGATGCTGCTACTGCTGCTAAGTCGCTTCAGTTGTTTCCGACTCTGTGCGACCCCATAGACGGCAGCCAATCAGGCTCCCCCATCCCTGGAATTCTCCAGGCAAGAACACTGGAGTGGGTTGCCATTTCCTTCTCCAATGCATGAAAGTGAAAAGTGAAAGTGAAGTCGCTCAGTCGTGTCCGACTCTTCAAGACCCATGGACTGCAGCCCACCAGGCTCCTCCATCCATGAGGTTTTCCAGGCAAGAGTACTGTAGTGGGGAGCCATTGCCTTCTCCACCTATAGAAAGCAGTAAATCTAAATGAGACATTGGATATTTTATTTAAATTCATTATATTTTTTGCAGTCTAGCATTATTTTCTTTCTTTTGATTAAGCACCATTGTTTTCTTTTGGGAATTACTTCTTACTGTTTGCAGTCTTGTTAATTGTCAACTCTGCTCTCAGCTGGTTAAGGTATGAGCAGTCCATAGTTGCTGTATAACACAGGGAGCTCAGCCTGTTGCTCTGTGACAACCTAGAGGGGTGAAACAGGGGTGGGGGGTGGGTGTGCTGGGAGGGAGGCTCAAGAGGGAGGGGATATGTGTATACTTATAACTGATTCACATTGTTATATGGCAAAAACAAACACAACACTGTAAAAAAATTATCCTCCAATTAAAAATAAATTTTTTTTTTTTAAAGTTTGAACCCATGACCCAATCAGATATGTTCTTTCCCAAGATTCGACTCTTTTTAAATATATGTTAGCTGCTTCAGTCATGTTTGACTCTTTGCGACCCCATGGACTATAGCCTGCCAGGCTCCTCTGTCCATGGGATTCTCTAGACAAGAATTACGGGAGTAGGTAGCCATACCCTTCCTCAGGGGATCTTCCTGACCCAGGGATTGAACCTGGGTCCCCTTCATTTCAGGCAGATTCTTTACTGCCTGAGCCACATATATATATATGTGTGTGTATATATGTATGTATATATATATATATATGTATGTATATGTATATATATAATTTAAAAATTACTTGTTTATTTTTCGGCTGTGCTGGGTCTTTGTTGCTGCATGTAGAATTTTCTGGTTTACTCTAGTTGCGGTGCGTGGGATTCTCATTGTTGTGGCTTCTTTTGTTATGGAGCATGGGCGCTAGGGCACACGGATTTCAGTAGCTGTGACACATGGGCTTAGTTACCCCCTGGCTTGTGGGATCTTCTTGGATCAGGGATCATATCTGTGATGCCTACATTGGTAGGTGGACTCCCAACCACTGGACCACTAAGGAAGTCCCCAAGATTTGACTCTTGAAAGGAGTGATAGAAAGAGAAAAAATAGAACCCATTCATCCTCTGAGGGACCCTGATAAAACCCTAGACTGGTTCTTACTGCTTGCGTCCCTGGAGCTCTTTCCCGATCACCCTTCTGCACTTACTCCTTTGGTCTGTGAGTCACTCCATAGCCTTCAAATAAGTCCTTTTTGTTATTCAGGTCTTCCAAAGCTTCCTCGTTTGACGGACAAGAACTTGCACTCCTCCTCAATCTGTGTTATCTTTCTAAAGGATTCTATATATGGAATATTCTTTCCATGGATTGTATGTTGGTGTGCATGCTTGTGTGAATGCATGTTGGTATGTGAGACACATGTGCAGATACCAAGATTTCATCAACATTTTTATGAGAACTTGGTCTTTTCTAATTAAGGGCAATTGCTGGACTCAAAGCAGAACATAGGCATATTCTAAGGAGTCTCCTTTAAGCACTCTCTCCATTCATTAGTGAATTTGTAAGCCCTATTTTAGTCAAATGAAAAGAGAAACATTCTTTTTAAAGTTGGTACACAATGCTATACACATACTAATCTCATAATAGGTTTGTCCTTAATATCCAGAGAAAGAGCTTAACTAATTAAATTCTATTAACTACTGTGAATTGAATATGAAAAAGATTGTACAAGCTTAGCAATAACAACAGTCCTGCAGTGTCAACACAGATTCCTTAAAGGGCTCAAAAGAATCTAGAAAAATATGTTAGTGTAAAGATCTGAGGCCTGGAAGGTCTGCGATTTTGGACTTAGTCTTGAGTCTTTTATTGGATGACCTTTGATGTTCATTTTTTATTTGACCTTTCATAGTTGTAATTTCCCAACAGTGAAGGGAAGATAACAATTTGTTTCTTTCTTTCTTTTTTTGGCCATGCCATGTGGTATGGGGGATCTTAGTTCCCAACCAGGGATCAAACCCGTGCTCGCTTCAGTGGAAGCACAGAGTCTTAACCACTGGGCTGTCAGGGAAGTCCTGAAGATGATAATTTATTTATCTACCTCACAAGATTATATGAAGATCAACTAAGAAGCCCTCCCATTATGCTAAGTGGCATAAGTCAGAGAGAGAAAGACAAACACTGTATGACCTACTCATATGTGGAATCTAAAAACACTGAACTCACAAAAACAGGGCTTCCCTGGTGGCTCAGATGGTAAAGAATCTGCTTGCAGTACAGGAGACCTGGGTTTGATCCTTGGGCCAGGAAGATCCCCTGGAGGAGGGCATAGCAACCCACTCCACTATTCTTGCCTGGAGAACCCCATGGACAGAGGAGCCTGGCAGACTACAGTCCATGGGGTTGCACAGAGTCAGACACAACTGAAGCGACTAAGCAGCAGCAGCAGCATAAAAACAGGGAGTAAATTGATACTTGCCAGAGGTTGAGGGGTCGGGGGGATTGGGAATGTTGATCAAAGGCTTCAAACTTTCACTTATAAGATGAATAAAATTATCAATGCTGTATTACATAATTGAAAGTTTCTCTAAGAGCAGAGCTTTAGTATTCTCACCACAACAAGATGGCAATTATGTGGAGTGAAGCATGTTTTAACACTGTAGTAATCATTTTGCAGTATATACATGTATCAGATGATCACATTGTACACCTTAAAAGTACACCATATTATACAGGCATATCTCAGAAGAAATATTGTGGGTTTGATTACAGGCCACCACAATAAAGTGAATATTGCAATAAAATGAGTCACACCAATTTTTTGGTTCCTCACTGCATATAAAAGTTACATTTCCACCATATTGTAGTTTATTAAGTATGGTATAGCGTTGTCTAAAAAAGCAATGTGCATAATTTAATTAAAAATTCTCTATTGCTAAAAAGTGCTAACCATCATCTGAGCCTTCAGCACTTCTGTACTCTTTTTGCTGATTGAGGGTCTTGCCTTGATGTTGGTGGCTACTGACTGATCAGAATACTGATTACTGAAAGTTGAGGTGGCTGGGGCAGTTTATTAAAATAAGACAGAAATGAAGTTTGCTTCTGCTTTTTCTGAACAATTTCTCTGTAATCAGAGAAATGTTTGATAGCATTTTACCCAGAGTAGACATTCTTTCAAATTGGAGACAACTAAATTTACATAATATTCTAAATCCTTTGTTGTCATTTCAACAATCTTCACAGCAGCTTCACCAGGAGTAGTTTCCATCTTAAGAAACTATTTTCTTTGCTCATCCATAAGAAGCAACTCCCTATCTGCTGAAGTATTCTTGTGAGATTGAAGCAATTCAGTTACATCTTCAGGTTCCATTTCTACTTTTAGTTCTCTTGCTATTTCCACCACATGTGCAGTGACTTCCTCTACTGACATCTTGAACCTTTTAAAGTCATCCATGATAGTTGAAATCAACTTCTTCCAAACTCCTATTAATGTTGATATTTTGATATCTTCCCATGAACCATGAATTTTCTTTATGGCAACTAGAATGGTGAACCCTTTCCAGAGGTTTTCAGTTTACTTTGCCAAGATCCATCAGAGGAATCATTGTCTGTGGTAGTGATAGCCTTACAATATGTGTATTGTAGGTAATAAACTTGAAAGTTGAAATTAGTCCTTGATCCATGGGCTGCAGAATGGATGTTACGTTAGCAGGTATGAAAACAACATGAATTTCATACATCTCCATCAGAGCTCTTGGGTGACCAGGTGCATTGTCAATAGGCAGTAACATTTTTAAAAGAATTTTTTTTTTTTTTTCCTGGGCACTAGTTCTCAACAATGGGATTAAAACATTCAGTAAACCATGTTATAAACAGATGTGCTGTCATCCAAGCTCTGTTGTTCCATTTATAGAGCAGAGGCAGAGTAGCTTTAGCATAATTCTTAAGGGCCCTAGGATTTTAAGAATGGTTAAGTGTGCAGTGGCTTCCCACGTGGCAGTAGGGTAAAGAATCTGCTTGCCAATGCAGAAGACAAAGGAGATGGGTTCAACCCCTGGGTCGGGATGATCCCCTGGAGGAGGAAATGGCACCCCACTCCAATATTCTTGCCTGGAAAATTCCATGGGCAGAGGAGCCTCGTGGGTTACAGTACAGGGGGTCACAAAGAATAGGACTCAACGTAGCGACTAAGCACGGACTCACGCAAGTGAGCATTAGTCCCTAACAAGAGAGTGAGCCTGTCCTTGGAAGTTTTGAAGCTAGGCACTGACTTCTCTCTAGCTGTGGAAATCCTCGATGGCATATTCTTCCAATAGAAGACCGTTTCACCTACGTTGAAAATCTGTTGTTTAGTCACCTTTGTGAATTTTCTTAGCTAGACCTTCTGGATAACTTGCTTTTTCACCTTGGACTTTCATGTTATGGAGATAGCTTCTTTAAACTTCAGAGACCAACTTCTGTTGACTTCAGGTGTTTTCTGTGTAGTCTCCTTACCTCTCTCAGCCTTCATAGAACTGGAGAGAGTTGGGGCTTTGCTCTGAATTAGGCTTTGGCTTAAGGGAATGTTGTGGCAAGAATTAGCAGAGTGTGACACAGAGACAGAATGTGAGCAAATGCTGTCGGAATTATGCCAATAGACTTGCTCAACATAGGGTTCTCACAGACCTTCAGTTTCTAACAAAAAAACCCAAAAAACTCAATATCTGTGAATCAAAACAAAGTGAGGCGCAATAAAATGAGGTATGTCTGTATATCAATTGTATCTCAGTAAAGCTGGAAAAAATTGAGGTGCCCTTCAAGTAGTTCAAGGGAAGTATTCTTTAAATTAGAAGCCCATAAAAGTAAAAGATAAGATGACAAATAAAAGGAGTAGAAAATAATTAAGTCACTGTATGCAAGGGATTACATGCTTTGCATGGAGGACCCAAAATAAATGAAACCATTGAAAAGCAGATTTAAAACAATGCTAATCACAACTGTACACAAATGTGAGGCTTTGACAAAATTGGACTTCCCAGGCACTCCAGTGGTTAAGATTCCGTGCTACCAATGCAAGGACAGGTTTGACCCCTGGCTGAAGAACGAGGATCCCACATGCCACAGTTCAGTTCAGTTCAGTTGCTCAGTCGTGTCCGACTCTTTGCGACCCCATGGACTGCAGCGTGCCAGGCCTTCCTGTCCATCACCAACTCCCGGAGTTTACGCAAACTCATGTCCATTGAGTTGGTGATGCCATCCAACCATCTCATCAAGATTTAAAAAAAAGTGGGGGGGGGACTTATTTGAAAGCTGGTTTTATGAGGGGAGCTCCCAGTTTTCTTTTAATA
Organism: Bubalus bubalis; assembly: GCF_019923935.1. Classification (NCBI taxonomy): domain Eukaryota; kingdom Metazoa; phylum Chordata; class Mammalia; order Artiodactyla; family Bovidae; genus Bubalus; species Bubalus bubalis. Next base: position 110,882,841 of record NC_059158.1, read on the forward strand.
GATTATTTCTTTTACAGAGGAGGTCATGGGAACCCATTCCAATATTCTTACCTGGAGAATCTTATGGACAAAGGAGCCTCATGGGCTACAGTCCATGGGATTGCAAAGAGTTGGACACGACTAAAGTGACAGAGCACACATGCACGCACCACCCTTTTGCAAGTGTATAACAAATAGGAATTATTATCTACCAGTCAAGTACTATTTCTTAAGTTCTCTGCTAGCTACATTTTTATTGTCTCAGCCCCCCAAATAAAGTGAACTGAGTACTGTCTTTATTTTACAGAAGAGGAAACCGAGATGCAGAGAAATTAAATTACTTGCCAAAATGGTAGCTGAGATTCAAATTCCCTGTACATACACTTACACCCAGAGAGTGGCTTGACCATGTGACTTGCTTTGGCCAGTGAGATATTAGCAAGCATGATGTAAGCAGAAGCTCAATAAGGGCCTTTTCTTTGGGGGCTTGTCTCTGCAGTTCTTCCTGTTGGAACTATGAGACTACCCAAACCAGCCATGTGAAGGAGAAGGGAGGTGCCCAGAGGAGGGTCAGAACCAAGACCCCAAACACATGGCCTCAATTGATCACTGATCACTATAACAAATATGAAAAAGTGATTCCCTGCTATGTGTGATGAGGACATTAGCATGTATGAGATATCTCCTCTCATCTCACTCTATCTGCCTTCCAGGTATTAAGAGTTCTTTTTTAACTTACAGAAATATATAAAGTACTATAACAATGATTCTTTTTCCCTGAGAACTTTGTAGAACTGTGCTCTGTTGTAAAGGGATCTGAGGGCAGCATGGTTTCTTCCCCTGTGACACTGTTTTTTTTTGGATTTTGCTTGATTTGTTTTTCTTTATTCTTGATAATGGTCTAGCTAGCACATAAAGGATAGCATACCTAGAATGTAAGTTGGTGTTGACTGCTAGGCATCAAGTTTACTTCAAACAGCATATGCCTTTAGTCTGTAGCATTTATTTTCTTCATTTCTGGGAAACTTTTCTTGTTCTATATTTTCTTTTTTTTCCTGCTTTATTTGTTTGGTTCCTTATATCCCAATATCTTTATGTTAGATCGTCTTTAACTTTCTTTCTTAACTCTTAGCTTCTCTCTAATCTCTTAGATCTTTATTCCTCCTCTTCTTTCTCCTTCACCTTCTTTTTGCATTTATTATTTCTAGCCTTTTCTTTGTGAGAGCAATTCCATAGTCAGCAGAGCCTTTTTTCTTCCCTTTGCTCTTTCTAATTTGTTTATCTTTTCCTAATTTGGCCAAAATCAGTTTCAGTTTTTACAACTCAGAATCGTGGCAAGAAACAGAATTGCCCTACCATGCTTAAGATTTAGAGCTATTATGAAAAGGATTACTGTTGGGATGGGGATGAGGTTAAGAGAAAAAAACCCCAAGATATAGTAAGATCCCAGGGACTAACAACTGCTTGAAGATGCTACCATCCCTAGGACCATGGCACAAGGGGAGGAAAGAGTGTTCCTGGAGTCCACTGACAGTGAACACATGGAAGAGGGGATCCCTCCCATGTAAGCTAGAGTTGTGGAAATGGCAACCCACTCCATTAATCTTGGAGGGAAAATCCCATGGAGAGAGGAGTCTGGTGGGCTACAGTTCATGCGGTCGCTAAGAGTCAGGCATGATTGAGCATGCACATATATGCATGGGAGCAGGGAAAGAGAAGGAAGAAATACCTAAGATTTTCCCTCCTCCCACCCTCTAATTTCCAACCCACTTGGAAACCTGAGGACATGGGAACAAAGGTGGTGAGTCTCAGGGGTCTGCTTCGCCTGGACCAGAGCAAGGCAGAGAGGGGCAGGGAATGGTGGTGACGGTGGTGGGTGGAGGTTGGCCAGTGAGAGTAACCAGCACATTCTTGTCAACTTACGTTACTGTCTTAGAGAATCACAAAGATTTTAACTCTTCAACAAGTCTCAAATATTTACTTCTGTTCACTGCAGAGTGTGTGTCGGCACGTGCACAAACACACACACACACACGTGTGTGCGTGCATATGTACATGTGTGTATTTGCTGAGTTTCCACCAGTATCTTCATGAAGCCTGATCTTAACAAATATGAGGGAAGGTATAATATTTAAAGCAGGAAACAGATGGTATCTTAGAGAATCTCTGCAAATAATGAGTCCACTTCATTTTCTGTATTCATCAGCTCTATTTTGTTTAAAGAAAGGGAGAAGAGTCACAAAAGTTTATAGCCAGAGAACAATATTATCCATCCTCAATTGTTTTTCTCAGACTAGCAAATTTCTTTTTATCTCATACTTTTGCTTTATTTATTTGTTTTTGAGCCATAAAAAGTTGAATTTTTATTCTTATTAAGTCCATCCATTGCCTGAAATAATTGGGAGATATTACCTTCCTGTTTTAAGTTAGAATTTCTTCTAAGTGGGACGCATTTATTTCATGTTAAATATTTGTTTGTTCTTGCCATGCTATTATTTTCATTTTGATCATGCTCAGGTGATGCTCCAGTGATACATTGTTGATGCCTTCTTCCTACCATGTGAGGAAGATTTATTTCTTTTCCTCACATATACAGGTGGTAGGCTGAGTATTTTACATTTTATCCACTTTTCTATAGCCTGAGGGAATGGTAGGGTCAAAGGATCAGCTCAGCTGAGGGGAACATGTGCAATCTTCATTTTCTTTGAGTGCTTGGACTCTGTCCTATCTCTTGAGAGTTTCTCAAAAACTTTGCACCAACTTGCTGTGTTCCAGTCTAGGGAGACAGCTGTCCAGCCATGTTTGGCAAGCACTATTAAAGAATGTTGACATTGAATGGACCTTAACCTTATTACACTAACTGAAGTCAGTCAGACAAAGACAAATATCATAAGATATCACTTATATGTTGAATCTTAAAAAAAATGATACAAATGTACATACTAATAAAACAGAAATAGACTCACAGACATAGAAAACAAATTAATGGTTACCAAAGGTGGGAGGAGGGAGAAGATACATTAGGAGTGTGGGATTAATATACATACTGCTATATATAAAATAGGTAACAAGGACCTACTGTATAGCACAGGGAATTATATTCAATATCTTATAATAACCTATAGTAGAAAAGAATCTGAAAAAGAATAGATATCATTGTATATGTATTACTGAATTACTTTGCTGAACACTTGAAACTAACACAACATTGTAAATTAACTATACTTTAATAAAATAATTAATTATCTTAAAAAAAGGAATGTTGATATGAGAACAGGTCTGGAGAATTGTCTGAGCCACCAAGGAAGCCCAGAAACAGGAGAGCATCGCAGAATTAAATAAATTGAGTTTCCTATGTGAAGTCAGAAGATGTTAGATCTAGACAGACAGCCTAGCATATTTCTCTGAGAAGAGATATTTTACTTGGCTCTCTTTAAGTCTGTTATGGATAACTAGCAGCCACATAATTTCATTCTGATGTTGGCTTTATGAATTAGAAAGAAAAGATACTAACCGAGAAGTTGGGAAAGCCCATGAGCATCATTGTAGAAACAGAAACCCAAATAAAGGAGTTGGATAGAGATGTTTCTAAACAGTACAGTGAGAATGGGTCAGTGAAAAGAACTAAGAAATAGCTGGTTTAATTCCATTTCCATAAACTCCGGGAAGAAGACTGCAGAAAGTATTAAGCTACACAGTTTCTTACCACTATAATTTGGTTATGTTTTATTCCCTGTTAGTAAAATGGCATGCTGAAGTCCATGAGGCAAAGAGTTGGACATGACTTATCGTCTGAACAATGACAAGTAAAACAATCTTTAGAAAATATTAAAGGAGTTCTGTGTAAAGTGAATATGCATTTGTTTCTTCATAGCACCTCTCTGGTGAAGAGTCCGTGGAAGTTTTGCTCTAGTTTTAAGGAATGGGGAGAATAGGGGTGGGACAGGGAGTGGAAGAAGGGGATAGAATTATTAGCTGTAAAAACGATGCAATCCTAGAGCTCCTGGTGGCCATCTTTGCCACTTAGAGGGGGAGAATCAGTCCAGAGCAAAACAGAGACAGAGAGAAAAAGTCAAACCCTTGAAGACATCATTGAAGCACCATGATCTAGCCGTACCTCAAGTTTATTGTTTGAACTTCCTAGTTAGTTAGAAAGCTAGACAAGTCTTTGTTTTGACTACATTGGGTAAGATTTCTGTTACTGAAGTACAAGTACAAGCAAAAGTCACTCAGTTGTGTCCGACTCTTTGTGACTCCCTGGACTATCCAGTCCATGGAACTCTCTAGGCCAGAATACTGGAGTGGGTACCCTTTCCCTTCTCCAGGGGATCTTCCCAACCCAGGGATCAAATCTGGGTCTCCCACATTGCAGGTGGATTCTTTACCAGCTGAGCCACAAGGGAGTTCCCTTATTAATATATTATATTTCCCAGGGATCAGCAGGAAGAAGAGTGGTTAAACTTCAGAAATAGCTAGGCCTGCACTTTAGAAAAGAGAACCCTTTTGAGAGCACTTAGCAACTGTGTGAAAAACAAACAAACAAACGAAAGATAACAGAACAAGCAATAATAAAAAAAGCAGGGGAAGAACTTAAATCCCAAGAGCCCCACTTGATACATCTGATTTGCCTGGCTAGGTGAATATTTTCTTTTTGTTTTCCCAAAAAAGTTTGTTCCTTACCACGTATTGGATAATGCCAGGGGATTTCCTTGTGGAGGAAGGAAGCATTAGGAAGTGAGCATGGGGGTGTTATTATTACTGTATTTTTTGTAATTTCTTACAAAAATTTGTAATTATTTACAAATTTTGCTGTTTTATAAGTTTATATCACTCCTGTTTTTTTCCCAGAGACTGCAAGTTCTTTGGAAACATGGATTATATCATATCTTGTTATGTCAAGACACCTAGTGTTTGGTACAATGTTGGACAACACCAGTCATGGAGCATAGAACATGTTTGTGGCAGAAACCAGAAACTTTAACTCAGAATCAAAAACAGTTGCCTTGGGTCTGATGGAGGTATCTTGCTCCAAGGAATGGCACAAAAATAGAAACCTCAGAAAGGTAAGGGACCAAGGACCAGCTTATGGCTTAAAAGTATCGTTAAGCATCTGATCTACTTTGACATTGTTAAAAAATTATCTTCAAGGCTGCAGCAAGTAGTATACATCTGTTTTGTATCAAAATTTAATATTGTGCTGATTTTGTGAATGACGAAATGGTCTATTTTACAGCCACAAAATTTCAAGCCATCACTTTGTGACTGGTAATACTTTGCCTTTTAAAATTCTAAATACTTATCATGGATACTTTAGGAAACTAAACTTTGGAAGTCAGAAGAGAGCAACATTACTTCATTCTTTTTCTTAAAAGAAAAGTTGTAAAGCATATTTTGAAACATTGTGATAAAGATCCTAAATGTAGTTGTAGTTTTACTTATCTGATTGTTTGGCTTAATGCAATCCTACTGAGCCAGCAGACCAGCTATTCAGAATTAGATAACAGGTTGGCAAAACATGACATCATCATTTGTGACAGTCTTAGACAAAGTTATAAAACAGGTGAATTTAGCCTTCAGAAAATGCTGCCTTCTCTTTCTAACCTGATCCCCATTTTCAGTGCTCTCTTTCTTTCATTCCCACACTATCTAAGAAAATAATCAAAATACCAATCTGGTCATGTCACCTTTGATTGAAAGTGGTCCAATGGCCTTTGCCTCCTGGTAGAATAAAATCCACCTTCTTCTGCAGGATAAATAAATTTTGGTTTTGTGATATGGACCTTTCTTAGCTTAGGAATCTGCCAGTGAATTTGATCCCTTTCTGAGTTCACTGTTATCCCACATTATTGGAGATCAAGGTCTTCTAAATAGCACACTTCTTCCTCATTTAATGTTTCAAAACCAATGGAGAGATCAGACAAAAGTATAAAGGCATATGGGAACCAAAATATGACCTCTGTTACCAACAGGATATTAGAAAAATTCCCATTGGTGAACAAGTGGGCTTCCTAATACTGGTTCCCAGAGCTACCATCCCAGTAGATGGTCATAGTAACCAAGGCATAGGCAGTGCAGGACGAGGGCAAGCTCCCCACACTTGGTCCCTGTGTGCCCCACAAGGTACTTCCCTGCAGGCAACCTAGGTCCCAAGCAGAAAGGGAGAAGGGGCTGGCCTTCTTACACCCAGTGTCTCTCTTCAAATTTTCCAATCTTGTTAACTCATTCTTCCTCGGAGGAGGACTGAGTGAGGTCAAGGTGAGGTGGGATGAGGAAGGCCAGGTTTATGGTATACATGAAGGACCCTCCAGGGAACGTGAAGCATAGTAAATGGAGAAGCATCACTCCAGTTAGACAAACTGACTTTCCAGCTTCACTTTTCTTATTGCCAATGCAGAGTTGTTTTTTGTTTTTTTTTTTTTTAAGTGAAGATTTATGGATGTTGGAGTCTTTATTGCTTGTATGTCTGAAAACATCTTTATTTTTTCTCTTGCTTTTGAATGATTATCTAGCTTGATGGCTTTTTCAGAAACTTCACAGACCACCTTCAGTGGATACGTGATGTAAGGCAAGGAAAAATGCTAAGTTCGGGTGGTGGCTGAGGGATGCTACCTTCTAGCCTCAAGTATTTGTCTATATTTTCTTTACGTATTGGTTTTTGCATAATGCTATTTTCAAGAAAGATCTTGTCAACAGATCTTGGGAAATGCTACTGTAGACTAATCCTTCTTATAAAAATAGTGAGAACAAATACTTAACTAGCACTTTATATGTCAGGTACACTAAGTAATGTGTGTGTACAAACATTGATGAAGTGAAGTGAAGTGAAGTGGAAGTCACTCAGTCATGTCTGACTCTTTGCAACCCCACGGGCTATACAGTCCATGGAATTCTCCAGGCAGGAATACTGGAGCGGGTAGCCTTTCCCCTCTCCAGCGGATCTTCCCAACCTACGGATTGAACCCAGGTCTCCCGAATTGCAGACAAATTCTTTACAGCTGAACCACAAGGGAAAACATATTGCTTTATTTTTCAAAACAAACTGGTGAAATCATTATGATATCCCTCTTTTATAGATGAGGAGATTGAGGCCCTAACAAATACCTTTTCTGAATTTACATAGCTAGTAAGAGGTACAGCTGGAATTTGACCCCAGTATTCTGAATTCAGAGTATATATTATAAATGATTGTGAAATGTTTGTGCATCATTGTGAAACGTAGAAAGGTGGAATGAATCCCACGTCTAAATACTGGAAGGGGAGAACAAGAGCCTTGTTCTTGCTGCTGGACTTTTCCTCTGCCACCACACCACTCTCAGGGTGGCAGCTTACTCTGTACACATGTGATGCTGACTCTGGTCAGTGCCACGATCACTGCTGCTGACTTAGTGGAGATGATTCCAAACTCGGATATTCTACATCCCACTTGACTTTACCAGTTAGATGACTCAAACAAGCTTCTTGAACTTAGGCAGTCCCCCAAAGACCTTGAGATTCCACACCCCACAGACCTGTTTGCCCTACCCGCTTCTGTTTTCAGTAAATGGCATCATCTTTTGTCAGTTGCTCAAGCCAGAAACTTGTTTGTCATCTTTAATTCCTCTTTCTCCTCACCTCCCACATCCAACCCACAAACAAGTCTTTTTGATACCAACCCCAGATACAGCTGGAATCTATATAATTCCCTCAGCACCACCACACAACCCTCTTAAGAAAAACAACCGAGTAGCTATTACTGCCCCATATCTTTTCCTTTATCTCTGCAGAATGAGTGCCCTCTATATACCATCTGTTTCTTCAGAAGTTTACACTTCAAAACATTCAATAGCAACACTACCCAATCCTTTTTCTTGTTTTGGAAGCTTATTTTGTGGGAAATATATTGTCACAAACATCTCAAAATTTACCATGAAAAATTTCTTTCAAAAATATAAGAAATTATGAATATACACATCCTACAACCGTCTTATCCCCACTTTCTGTATGCTTGATCTAATGTCTAATTCATTTGGTTAAAATGTTGTTAATATTTGAAGTAAGCCATGTGGGCATATTTTATGGAAATTTTCCACAAAAAAACTTTTGCTATCTGTTTCAGTATTTAACTTTTCAAGATTTGATATCAAAATATATACTTGGGAAAATTTAATTTCAAACAAAGTACTTAAACTGTATTGAACTTGTTTAGTTTGGACATATTTTAATCTTCTTGTTATATTGGCATGTTATAATTAATGGCCTATTTGAAATTCCATTAAATCTTTTATTATCAGAGGTTCATAACTGTAGCATAAAATTTCTTCTCGGTGCTGAAACTTGTTATACAAGGTTTCAGCCTAGAACCAATTAAAAAAATTAGTCATTAAATAGTTTGTCTTTGAATGCAGACTTGTCATTTTCATTAATTTTTTGACTAAGCTGTTTAGCCAGGTCTATACTGCTCCGTGTTAATACTCTAAAAACTGTTTTTGAAATGTTCGTAGGAATAGTGATGAGAAACATAGGAAGAATATTTCTAATTTTAGACCGGGAATGGTGTGCCTCCCCATGCCCTCTCTAGTGTCCAGTGTCCTTCAGTCCAGTATCTTTCTGGCTCATGATTGCCACCAGGTAAACCTTTATTGCTGCTCCAGGGCTGCCTATCCTTCAGTCTAGTATCTTTCTGGCTAATGGTTGCCATCAGGTAGATCTTTATTCCTGCTCCAGGGTTGCCTATCTGTGCAGGATGGTGTGTGGAATCTTAATCAGACATTCAATGAATTCTCCTGTTTTCAGCCCCACATTCATCTCCCATGTTGAGGAGTACACAGCACCACAGGTTTCTGAGGCTCCTCAGGATTCTGCAGTGAAAGTCAAGTTGCTTCCTGGTTAGAGAGATGGAATAATGCTGAAGAGCAGTCACTTGAGTTCCCATCTTGTATACCATATGCTGGCCTTTTAATCTTAGATCACTAACTCAACTTTGAGTCTCAGTCTCATCTATAAAAAAGGGATGGCAAGGGATCACAGTTTTTATGGGATCAAGTGAATTAATTAGGATAAGGTTAAAAAGGCAACAGAGGGCTGGATTAGGCAGGACACAATAGATCACTGTAATGACCTGGTTTTTACTCTGAGTGATATGGAGAGCCATTGAAAGGTTTTGAGTGGAGGAGTAAAATGATCAGATTTATACTTTTTAAAAATAGAAGTTTTTACCATTAGAATTTTCTGAAAGATTAAATGACAGATTGTAAGGAAAGAGTTAATATTGATTGGAGGGATTTTAGCTTTAGCAGTGATGGAATTTCCATCAAGTGGGATTTGGTTTGGTATAAAGGGAGTTGCATTTTGATTTTCTGTTGGACAACTAGATAAAGTGTTGGGGAGAGAGTTGTGGACATGAATTGTAAATGTGAGAGTTTTTGTATAGAGACTATGTTTAATTCCATGAGAAGGGATTAGATGAACAATGTGGTGAGTGTAAACAGAATACCAGGGACTGAGCCTTGGGGCACTCTACCAAGAGCTCAGGGTGAGGGAGAGAACTGGAGACGAAAAGGGTTGCTCAGTGAAGTGTGAGGAGTTAAAGGAGTGGGTGTCCTAGAAAGCAAATGAAGACAGTGGTTAGAGGAGAAGTGAGGATTAATGTTCAGTGTGGCTGATAAGTAAGATTAGAATTATGAATTGATTATTGGATTCAAACAGTGAAATTCATTGATGATGACGAGTAATTCTCATGGGGATTTGGGCAAAAGTAAATGAAGTGGTTTTAAATAACAACAGAAGGAGCGGAATTGGAGCAAGGTAGATAAGTCTAAATGAATTTTTCTGAAAATTGATGGGGTGGTAGCTTGCAGACATTGGAGACAAGAGCTGATTATTATTATTTTTTTTTTTAGAAGAGAGAAACAATGGCTTATCTCTATGTGATGGGAATCAATCTTGGTGGACAGAACTCTAAAATGTTACAGGCTAGTTCTAGATGTAGAATCTTTACATATAATAGCTAATAAATGAAATCTATGGTCACAGTTGTGTTATTGTGTTTACAAGAGAAAAACATTTGTAAGCATAAAGCACAATGATTAAGTGCATATGTGAAGTTTTGTCTAGCTTCACAATTCCAACATATGTGCTCAGTTGCTTTAGTCGTGTCTGACCCTTTGTGACCCCATGGACTGTGGCCTGCCAGGTTCCTTTGTCCTTGGGATTTTCCCGGCAAGAATGCTGGAGCGGGTTGCCACATCCTCCTTCCGAGGATCTTCCTGACTCAGGAATCGAATCCATGTCTCCTGCATCTCCTGCATTGCAGGCGTTTTACTGCTGAGGCACAGGGGAAACCCTCCAACTCTCAACTTCAAAGAGTTTTGATGAGGATGCCTTCAGTCTACTGGTATTTATTGAATGTCTGATACATCCCAGGCATTCTTCTAGGTGCTGTGTATATAAGCACTGAACAAAACAGATAATCAACGCTTGTGCTTTTTCACAGTGACTGACATATAAAAAGCATTCAGTAAACATAGGTTCTTCTCATTGTTATTTTCATTGTTATCATCATCATCATTCTCATCAACATCAATACAGGCCAAGTAATGTCTGGAAATACTCAGAAATATGGAATATAATAAATGTTGGAGAGAACAGTGAAAATATAAAGAGAAAAAGCACAGAATGAATCTATTTTTTGAAGATAAGAACTAGGAATACAAGGTAGAAGAAGGAATATTATGGTTTGATATAAAAGCGGAAACTCATAAATTAAATAGAATGGCTGTGAGGGAATGAGCTCTCACAGGTACTATTCAGGCCACAACATAAGGAATGTTGTATTAGGTATTTTGACTTGGCAATGATATGATAGTCTTTGGAGTTTCTAAGATCTCTTATGGGGTTTCCCTGATGGCTCAGTGGTAAAGAATCCCTCTACCAATGCAGGAGACTTGGGTAGGATCCCTAGGTCGGGAAGGAAATGACAACCCACTCCAGTGGGGAGCAGGAAATGGCAACCCACCTCAGTATTCTTGCTTGAAAAATCCTGTGGACAGAGTAGCCTGGAAGGCTACAGTACAAAGGGCCGCAAAGAGTTGGACACCACTGAGCGACTGAGCGCACAGGCACAGCACACAAGATCACTTATGGATCTAAAATGTAAGAATTCTATACAATTTCTATAAATATAAATGATTCGTCCTGCTTGGAATTTTGACTCATGTGTTCTTAGGTGAGCCACTTAACCTCTTTGGGTGTTAGTTTTGGATCTCATCTGTAAAAAGATGAGTCCACTGACAATTACCTCTAATAAATTTTTAGCTCTAAAAACACTAGTGAATGAAACCCACCTGAGAATTTTTCCCACTTGTTTTCAGTGTTTGTTTTTCTTGGAGCTGGGAATGTGGAGAATTCTGGCATATGCATAATATATAATTCTATGATTCTTACTTTTCTTTTCCATTATATGAATTATATTTGAAAGAAACTTTGTTTCGCAAGCAAGCAGAGATGGCTCAGTAAATAAAAACTGTATTTCAGAGAGAATAACATGCAGTGTAGGCAAAATCACTTATTCTTTGTACTGAAACCAAAGTTATGAGAAGTGAACAAAATTGCAAACAATTATTGTGAGAAAGAGCTCCTGCTTGTCGATCTTAGGATGTTGACTCTGAGGGCTGGTTCTGTGGTACCTGGGAGTATTGAGAGTAAGACAACCCTTCCTAAAAAACCCTTTTTTTAAACGTGTCTTTTTTTCCCCTTCAGTGCTCCATCCACCTTCCTCTGCTGCTTCTCTTCACCCTTCCTTTTTGCTCTTTCTAAACAAGTAATTATTTGAGTATCTATTATATGCTCAGGTAAGTGATGAAGAATGGGGGCAAGGGAATAAGTATAAGACTTGGTCCCTCATTTTGAGGTATTTAGAGTATATAAGGAAGGAAGGAAAAAAGAAAATACCATAAACGTAGGTCTTACAGTGACCTTGCATTGTATTAAGTGCCGAGAAGACATAGATTCATGCCTTCACATGGTGTATAGTCTGGTATTTGGCAGCCATCATTCATTTACTCCCCTCAACAACCCTGTGAGATACTTAGCATATCCTCATTTTACAGATCAGAAGAAATTTGTCTACGTGTGTTTGAATCTAAAGCCATATTTCTCTTCACTACATTGTGCTCCCTTACAGGAACAACAGAATGTAATTGGATCTAGTGCACTGTGGGATGGAGTTGGCTGTATTTATAAGATATGAGAAAAGGAAAAGATATTACAGATTGTTGGAAAGATGGGTGAGGACTTTATGGAGAGGTGGAGACTTGAGTCATTTTCTCCATTCATTTCTTAATGAAATATTTATTAGGGACTTTATGCCAAGCATAGTGCTATATCTGGTTTAGTTGTTTGTGACAGACAAATTTTAAAAAAGATTGATGCTTATGGATAAAATTATAACCAAAATTTGCAAAATATGTTATATAGGGCACAAAAGTCATCTTTCATACTTTTTATCTTCCCAAGTTCAACTGACATAAACTAATTTCAGTTTCTTGAATTAAGAGAACCTCTAAGATCAACCAAGTCAACCAAGATTCTTGCTTTATATTAGGTTTTCGTTTAAAACAAACATTTAGCACCATGTTTTCCAAATGTAGTTGAAAAAAGTAATCCCTTGGGGTACTTCTTGAACTTAGAGATTCCCCTAAAATCTGAAAATCTATATTTTTAATAATGGCCCCAGTTCATTTTTTATCATAAGCAAATTTGGAAGTCACTAATTTAGCCCAAAGCCACTGAAATTTAGCCTTTGATTTCATGATAATCAGCTCAGACTTACACCGTCCAAGTTGGTTGGGCACACAGCTGCAAATGTCAGTCAGATCAATGGGCCCAATGTACTTGAAATTGGCCTTAAGTTTTGATGGGAAAAAAGCATTCCAAACCAGAGTTAGGTGAACAAAATTTGAGGTTATTAATTTTTAACCTATTAATAAAGGGAAGAAAAACCATATCAGTGTCATTTAAAAATTCTTAACATTAAACTTTTGAGGGAAGAGAATCATATGGTGCAGGTAAAAAGATGGTGGCAGTATCATTCATTGTAGGTTTATACATGAATATTTGAAGCAAATCAAATATGATAGGAAAGATGGAATTCTGTTTTTGTTGCTGTTATTGTTGTTGTTTAGTTGCTCTGTTGTGTCTGACTCTTTTGTGACTCCATGAACTGTAGCCTGCCAGGCTCCTCTGTCCATGGGATTTCCCAGACAAGAATACTGGAGTGGGTTGCCATCTCCTTCTCCAGGGGATCTTTCTGACCCAAGGATCAAACCTGCTTCTACTTTGGCATGCAGATTCTTTACCACTGAGCCACCAGGGAAGCCCAATATAGTTTTTAGGAAAAGATTATTGTTTTCTTTTCAGTTTAATAGAATTCAAGGCTGAATAGCAAGGGGTGACCAAGAATTTTAGTGACAAAGTTTTTGAATCCTAGAGGAGGATTAGTAAAGAAAAAAACATCTGTTTATATATAAAATGCCTAGCAAATATTTCTTAATGGTGATTATGATAAGATTTCTCAAACCCTGAGCTTTTCTTTTTTGTTTCTTTTTCTTTTTTGATTAGGCAACTCAGGGCTGGCTTGTGGTACAGGGAACAAAAGGTATTTTAGCATTTCAGTCCTTAGTGATAAAGACTAATGTGATCTGTTCTGGATATTAATCTATATGCTTAGGTTTGTGTTGGTCCTGGACTTAACTTACTGAGTGATTTTGAGAAAGTTACTTAACTGCTCTGCTTTTCATTTAATCTCTGTCAAAGAAAGGTAACAACACATATTCTATAAATCTTGTTCAATTATTGTGAATGTTAAATGAGATAATGGGTGTTAATACAGAGAGTTACTAAACTCCACTGATAACCATAAAACCTATGTACTTTGTCTCAAATGGCCTGAAAAACATTACTCTGCACTGTTTAAATGGAGAAGGCAATGGCAACCCACTCCAGTACTCTTGCCTGGAAAACCCCAAGGATGGAGGAGCCTGATAGGCTACAGTCCATGGGGTCGTGAAGAGTTGGACACAACTGAGTGACTTCACTTTCACTTTTCACTTTCATGCATTGGAGAAGGAAATGGCAGCCCACTCCAGTGTTCTTGCCTGGAGAATCCCAGGGATGGAGGAGCCTGGTGGGCTGCCATCTGTGGGGTCACACAGAGTTGGACATGAGTGAAGTGACTTAGCAGCAGCAGCACTGTTTAAAAGGACTATTTGGTCAGGAAACCTAAGTCAGCCAAAGGAAAGGCACTGATAAATTTTCGACATCCTTCTAATGCCCACATTCTCTCAGGTGATACAGTTATAAGTTCACATCATTACCAGAAATCATTTCAGCATCAGAGAATGCAAGAACAGTGGTGTGGGAGCTGCTTGTAAAGCTCCTCATTTCCTGCTGTGCTTGTTGAGCAGCTCAGTAGAGGCTGTCATGATCTCCCACTGGCTGCTTCTCACTGGCCCTGTAACTCAGCAGCTTGTGTTCCTTCCTAATTTACATGCTGTGACTCACTTAGAATGCCAAGTGGGAAAATGCTGGCAATGCAAAGGTTAATAGAAGCGCTGACACAAGCCTAATTGCAGCACCACAAACGTTATCTCCGTAATTGTAGCTAGCACTTATCTCAGTTTCTCATACTCGTCAGTCCATTGAGATCTGCCTCAAGCTGAGGGTGGAAAGGAGGGTCTCTGGAGTCCTTTGAATGAATAGGGTCTGATAGAGTTATCAGGCCTGTGCAGCTAGGATGCCTGCCGTTGTTGGATGTGTTGTTATAATCAGAGTTTAGGCAAAACACCTGGACTTCTGCAAGGACCACCACTCCCCTCCCCACCTCAGCTCTGTACTGGTGCCCTGACTGGGAGGCACAGATGAAACCAAAAGGGATAAAGGTGCCAGTCTGAACTGGTCCTTAGACGCTTGACTGAATGCTTCCCATTAGGTCATTGTGTATCCTCATTTGAATATATGTTTGTTTTCATACTTAGGGTGGCTTGGAAACATGCTCAACTCATCTGTAGTAACTGACTGTAGCGTTTAAAAGCCCAGGCATGCTGATGCTTGTTGAGTGTAATTGGCCATGCTACATAGTGGTGGCTTTGGGAGGGTGGAGATGCTAATATTGCAAATTTGGGATATCAAATTAGCTAATTTAATGAGGACCCAGACTTCTTAATATCAAGATGATATTGACAATCACCATTGTTTATCTCATTGTTAGCACTGAACTTTTGTCTAAATTGTATACCTTTATGGTGCTAATTAGATCAAAGTTTTTTCCAGTAGTCATGTATGCATGTGAGAGTTGGACCATAAAGAAAGCTGAGTACTGAAGAATTGATGTTTTTGAACTGTGGTATTGGAGAAGACTCTTGAGAGTCCCTTGGACTGCAAGGAGATCCAACCAGTCCATCCTAAAGGAAATCAATCCTGAATATTTGCTGGAAGGACTGATACTGAAACTCTAATACTTTGACCACCTAATTTGAAGAGACAACTCATTGGAAAAGACCCTGATGCTGGGAAAGATTGATGGCAGGAGGAGAGGGGGACAAGAGAGGATAAGATGGTTGGATGGCATCACCGACTCCATGGACGTGAGTTTGAGCAAGCTCCAGGAGATGGTGAAGGACGGGGAAGCCTGGAGTGCTGCAGTCCATGAAGTCTCAAAGAGTTGGACATGACTGAGTGACTGAACAACAGATCAAAGTTGTTAGGTTAATGTGCGTAGATAGAAAAGATTGACGTTGGGTTTTTAATTTTAATCTTCATACTCCATGTGTTTGGTTCTGGTTAAAGATTTCATGGAGTAGCATGTATGAGAAATTATGGGTCTTCCTTCCCTCCACCGCCCCCCACCCCCCAACCCCTGTCACACACATTTCTTCCTTCTTTCCTTTCTTTTTGCCAGATGACACTGCTATGCATATGCTTGCTGATATTCATGCTCAGTACTTTTATTCTGATTTTGGGTAGTTCATGGAGCTAACATTTTCCAATTGAAACTATGTTTTTTGGAAAGACACTTCTGAAACTTTGTATTGATTTCCAAGGCAAACACCTTTACCAACTTTTACAAAGGAATGTCTAAGGCACAGAACAGCATTGCCTTTGGCTCCTAGAGTCAACTATTGGGGAACGTTCAATTCTTTCACTTTGTTTCCCAGCAGAATCCAATATATTCAAGAGCCACACATGTCTCATTCAGTCTGACTATTGATACTGTTGGTTGAATAGGTTACTCATTTTCAGAAGCATTTTGTTTGAAAGAGGGAGTCTGGAGAGGGAAGAACTGATGACACAACAGAATGAGTCATTAAGCGTGACAGACTTCCAGTGATTGGTGGCAAGGATGCTTTCAGAGAAGCGACCCTTCATAATAAGCCTCACTCCTCTAACTCGCTTTGGGACAGGGGCCCCTACTCTGGACCATGATTATAACAGTCTGAGTCATGAGAATGAGTGGGTGTATGAGTGTATATGGTTTGTATGCTAGGGGAAACAAAACACATGCAGAAGAAATAGCTACTGAAAATTAAAACAGATCTATAAAACATTGTGAGGGATGACATAAAGGAAGCAGCACTGAATAGATGAATGTGCTGGTGGCAGACCTGGAGCCCAGCAGTAGTATTCTCACGTGGCTAATAATAGCAATAATAAAAATGAGGATAAGCGTCTACTAAGCTTTTATTAAGTACAGGAGCTGTCTTAAGTGCTTCACTGAGTTATATACAGAGGTCCTTGAAGCTACTCAATGAAACAGTTACAGTTCTTATTGACATTTAGATGGTGAACTAAGGCATAGGGAGCCCACATGAATTGTTTGACTAGTAAGTTTTTCAAGTTGTGTCTAATCCAGCTGATTTTGATACCAAGGCCTGAGTAATATTATGCTACTTCCAACAAGACCAGTTCAGAGTGTTCTTTAGTTTTTATTCTCTTCTCAGAAAGTTTTATAGGTCTTTTTAAGTCAAGGAAGGAAAAATGGCTAATTAGGACACAAATTACATGTACTTAAATTATGAACTCTGTGAACTACTATACCTCTAAAAGCATCATTTCATAGTCAATATCAGGTGATACAAAGAGGAAAAGGTTGTTTTCAATACCGTAAAAAAGAAGTTTAAAAAAAAAAGCACTGAATAAAATGAGTATAACACTCTACTTTAAAGTCCTTGCTGATCTCTTCATTTTCAGAGCAAAAATCATTAAATGTATTTAACTTTAGTCAGGAAAATTATATATTTACTTCTTTGGACTTTGTATGTGAGTTTATTCTTAAGGGTCTTTAAAACTCTGAGATTATGAAGCTCTTCTAGGAACTGGATTCTTTTCCCTTATTGAATTTCAGTCTTGCACACACCTGGCCTTTTGAGGGAGTGGGAGAGTGATTTTTTTAGGAATCAGTGAGCTAAAATGGACTGGAATGGTGAATTTAATTCAGATGACAATTATATCTACTACTGTGGGCAAAAATCCCTTAGAAGAAATGGAGTAGCCATCATAGTCAACAAAAGAGTCTGAAATGCAGTGCTTGGGTACTGCAAAAACTCAAAAATGACAGAATGATCTCTATTCATTTCCAAGGCAAACCATTCAGTATCACAGTAATCCAAGTCTCTGCCACAACCAGTAATGCTTACGAAGCTGAAGTTGAATGGTTCTATGAAGACCTGAAAGACGTTCTAGAACTAATACCCCAAAAGATGTTCTTTTCGTCATATGGGACTGGAATGCAAAAGTAGGAAGTCAAGAGATACCTGGAGTAACAAGCAAATTTGGCCTTGAAGTTCAAAATGAAGCAGGGCAAAGACTAACAGAGTTTTGCCAAGAGAACACACTGGTCATAGCAAACACTCTCTTCCAACAACACAAGAGAAGACTCTACACGTGGACATCACGAGATGGTCAACACCGAAATCAGATGGATTATATTCTTTGCAGCCAAAGATGGAAAAGCTCTATAGTAAGCAAAAAGAAGACCGGGAGCTGACTGTGACTCAGATCATGAACTCCTTATTGCCAAATTCAGACTTAAGTTGAAAAAAGTAGGGGAAACCTCTAGACCATTCAGGTATGGCCTAAATCAAATCCCTTATGATTATACAGTGGAAGTGAGAAACAGATTCAAGGGATTAGATCTGATAGATGAAGTGCCTGAAGAACTATGGATGGAGGTTCCTGACATTGTACAAGAGGCAGTGATCAAGACCATCCCCAAGAAAAAGAAATGCAAAAATGCAAAATGGTTGTCTGAAGAGGTCTTCCAAATAGCTAAGAAAAGAACAGAAGCAAAAGATAAAAGAGAAAAGGAAAGATACACCCATTTGAATGCAGAGTTCCAAAGAATAGCAAGGAGAGATAAGAAAGCCTTCCTCAATGATCAATGCAAAGAAATGGAGGAAAACAATAGAATGGGAAAGACTAGAGATCTCTTCAAGAAAATCAGAGATACCAAGGGAACATTTCATGCAAAGATGAGCACAATAAAGGACAGAAATGGTATGGACCTAATAGAAGTAGATGTTAAGAAGAGGTGGCAAGAATACACAGAAGAATTATACAAAAAAGATCTTCATTACCCAGATAACCATGATGATGTGATCTCTCACCTAGCGCCACATCCTGGAATGAGAAGTCAAGTGGGCCTTAGGAAGCATCACTATGAACAAAGCTAGTGGAGGTAATGGAATTCCAGTTGAGTTATTTCAAATCCTAAAAGATGATGGTGTGAAAGTGCTGCACTCAGTATGCCAGCAAATCTGGAAAATGCAGCAGTGGCCACAGGACTGGAAAAGGTCAGTTTTCAATCCAATCTCAAAGGCAATGCCAAAGAATGCTCAAACTACTGCACAATTGCACTCATCTCACAAGCTAGCAAAGTAATGCTCAAAATTCTTCAACAGTACATGAACCATGAACTTCCAGATGTTCAAGCTGGATTTAGAAAAGGCAGAGGCACCAGAGATCAAATTGCCAACATCCACTGGATCATGGAAAAAGCAAGAGAGTTCCAGAAAGACATCAACTTCTGCTTTATTGACTATGCCAAAGCCTTTGACTGTGTGGATCACCACAAACTGTGGAAAATTCTTAAAGAGATGGGACTACCAGACCACCTTGCCTGCCTCCTGAGTAATCTGTATGCAGGTAAAGAAGCAAGAATTAGAACCGGACATGGAACAACAGACTGGTTCCAAATAGGAAAAGGAGTATGCCAAGGCTGTATATTGTCACCCTGCTTATTTAACTTACATGCAGAGTACATCATGCGAAATGCTGGACTGGATGAAGCACAAGCTGGAATCAAGATTGCCAGGAGAAATATCAGCAACCTCAGATATGCAGATGACACCATCCTCATGGCAGAATCTGAGAAGTACTAAAGAGCCTTTTGATGAAAGTGAAAGAGGAGAGTGAAAAAGTTGGCTTAAAACAAAAAAACTAAAATCTTGGCATCCGATCCAATCACTTCATGGGAAATAGATGGTGAAACAGTGGAAACAGTGTCAGACTTTGTTTTCTTGGGCTCCAAAATTACTGTAGGCAGTGACTGCAGCCATGAAATTAAAAGATGCTTGCTCCTTGGAAGAAAAGCTATGACCAACCCAGATAGCATATTAAAAAGCAGAGACATTACTTTGACAACTAAAATCTGCTAGTCAAAACTGTAGTTTTTCCAGTGGTCATGTATTGATGTGAGAGTTGGACCATAAAGAAAGCTGAGCACAAAAAAATTAATGCTTTTGAGCTGTCATGTTGGAGAAGACTCTTGAGAGTCCCTTGGACTGCAAGGAGATCAAACCAGTCAATACAGAGGAAATCATTCCTGAATATTCATTGGAAGGACTGATGCTGAAGCTCCAATGCTTTGGCCACCTGATGCAAAGAGCTGATTCATTTGAAAAGACCCTGATGCTGGGAAAGATGAAGGCAGGAGGAGAAGGGATGACAGAGGATGAGATGGTTGAATAACATCACTGCCTTGATGGACATGAGTTTGAGCAAGCTCCGGGAGTCAGTGATGGACAGGGAATCCTGGCATGCTGCAGTCCATGGAGTTGCAGAGTCGGACACAACTGAGTAATGGAACTGAACTGAACTGCAAGTGATTTGACTCCCTAGCATGAGGAAGTGGGCTGCAGTGGGCAGAGTGGCATTGGATGCTGATGCCAATCAGTTCCCAGTTCTGCCTTTCCAATCTGTGTGTGACCTGAGCAAATCAAGTCGTTTATATTCTCTAACACAGTGATTTCAAACTTTAGCACACTTGTTAAAACTCAAGTGTGCTGGACCCCTCCCCAGAGTCTCAGATTTAATATGTCCAGAGTGTGGCCGCAAATTGGCCCACGTGATACTAACACAGTCCAGGAGCATATTTTGAGAAATGCCACAGCAATTGTTAGTTCTCTCATCTTTTAAAAAATAATTATAGTAATAATTATTGTTAATTGCTTTTTGGCTGTGCCATGTGGCATGCGGATCTTAGTTCCCTGACCAGGGATCGAACCCATGCCCCCTGCAGTGGAAGGGCAGAGTCTTAACCACTGGAATGCCAGGGAAATCCTTCAAGTGTTCTCATCTTTAAAGTGGGAACAGTAGTGCCTCCCTCACTAGACTGTTGTAGGGTTTGGAGACAGAACCTTAAGCTGACTTTCTTACCTGTGTGTGTACACTTGACACTATGACCACCAGTTTTTTTTTTAGTGCAATTTGTTAAATCCACCACTTAATTCTATTTGGATTGTTAAGAGGGTGCTGATAATTTAAGGTCTCTGAATAGGATCACTTTGTAAAATGTTTCAGGTAACAGATTTGTGGAGTTCACTTGCAAAAATTAGAAGCATCTGAGGAGGAGGAGAACAGAACCAGTGGTGGGTGCTTATTCCGGGTAGGGCAAAAGCTCTGGAACAAGCCTGCCTCCCCTTTGTGTACCATTGGGGAACATCTCTCCTGATGTTCAGTGTGGTCTAATGACTTACTAATTACTCAATCCTCATTGACTGTGCATTTCTTTGTTGCAGTGCTGGATTCCTAAAATAAAAAGAAGAAGAAAGATAGTATTCCAGGCCTCAAGAAACTTTAAAAGCCCTTTGAATCTTTGGTTCCAGGCTAACTCCTGGGTCATCAGTCATAATTTTAGTGTATTTATTATTTTACAAATCTAACTAAATCAATCAGCTGTACACATATATTGAACAGCATTTTGTTGTCTGTCCTTCATTAGGTTTTGTGGATGGTATGAAGAAAGTACGTTAAGGATCTCTGAGCTCAAAGAACTAAGAGCTTATTAACTAACGTATATTTAAATATTACACACTGCCAGCACTAAACTGAATATATTAATTAGAAATTAATGAATGGTCAAAGAGGGAAGCCTAAGAAAGATTATCTTGTGACTGAAAGTGCTTCCAACATGTGATGGGCCCCCTCCCCACTACAATTCAGAGATTTAAGATTGAGTCATTAAAACTATGATTTTTAACCTCAGTCCGAACTTGGAGTCTAACTGAAATCTAAAAATTACTAAGTATAAAAGAGATATGTTTATTTTTTTCCCCTATGAGTATTATTTTGCATTTCTACTCTTATTTTTGGGGTTCTGGAAATTCCAATTCATCAAGACATTTACTGACCATACACCTGAGACTCTCTAAGTTTGTTTCTTGGCTCTGATTTTGAAAGTGACTCTACCGAAAGTTGGAGAAAAAAAATTTTTTTGGCCACTCCATTCGGCATGTGGGATTTTGGTTCCCAGACCAGGGATTGAACCTGTGTCCACTGCATTGGAAGCATGGAGTCTTGACCACTGGACTCCAAGGAAATTCCAAGAAAGTCTTTACTTGTAACTAGCTCTGCACATAAGAGAGAAAGAATGTGCAAAGCTTTTTGTGGAGTTTAAGTTTGGTCATAAAATCCTCTCAGTACATCTCTGGCTATTTAATAAAATGTAGCATCTTTCATAGGTAATTGTACTGTTACTGACATAAACGTATCATTAATGTATTCCTTCAGGAGATGGGTACTTAACATCTGTTATGTTTCAACAGTCATAGAAATGGTTTTGTACTGATTTTTGCACATATGCTAGTTTAATCCCACTAGAAACAAAAGGCTCACATTTTAAAATTTTCAATTTAAGAGACAAGCAAAAGACACAAAACAGATCTATCATAAATAAAACTGAATCTTATATAATAAATATACATTATAGTTAATTATAGAAATATGTATGAATTATATTTATGTATATATTATATATAATTTTAATATATTTTAGTTTAAGATTAAGAATCACTAACTTTATATAATTTAATATAGTATATTTATATGATGGGTTTCCCAGGTGTCTCAGTGGTAAAGAATTCGCCTGCCAAGCAGGAGACTCAGGTTCAAACCCTGGCTGGATAAGAATCCCCTGGAGAAGGAAATGGCAACCCACTCCAGTATTCTTGCCTGGGAAATCTCATGGATAGAGGAACCTGGCGGACTACAGTCCACAGGGTTGCAAAAAGAGTTGGATACAACTTGTTATCTAAACAACAATTTATATAATATGTGATTATGATTTATATATTATTTATATATGATATATAATTTTAATTTTATAAAATTCATGTATCATTATTTATATATTAAATAATATATACATTTATATATTATTTATATTATATAATTTGGTTTTTCCTGTGGTCATGTATGGATGTGAGAGTTGGACTGTGAAGAAGGCTGAGTGCCGAAGAATTGATGCTTTTGAACTGTGGTGTTGGAGAAGACTCTTGAGAGTCCCTGGGACTGCAAGGAGATCCAACCAGTCCATTCTGAAGGAGATCAACCCTGGGATTTCTTTGGAAGGACTGATGCTGAAGCTGAAACTCCAGTACTTTGGCCACCTCATGCGAAGAGTTGACTCATTGGAAAAGACTCTGATGCTGGGAGGGATTGGGAGCAAGAGGAGAAAGGGACGACAGAGGATGAGATGGCTGGATGGCATCACTGACTCGACGGACGTGAGTCTGAGTGAACTCCGGGAGTTGGTGATGGACAGGGAGGCCTAGCGTGCTGCGATTCATGGGGTCGCAAAGAGTCGGACACGACTGAGCGACTGATCTGATCTGATCTGATATAAATATAATTTTAATAAAAGATAATGATATTGTATAATTACAATATAAATTATAATTATGAATAATGTAATGATATTTATTATATAAGTTATAGTTTATATAATTATAAGTATGATCATAAGTCTTCTGTTATCAATTGGAATTTGGTGTGAAAGTTTATATATAAATTACATATAATTTATGTAATATATATTTTATATTTTAAGATTGAATCATTAAATTTATGTAATTTAATGTACTCTTTATATAATATATAACATCTGTTTATATGTGATGTTTAATTATAATCATAACATTCATGAAGAGAAGCGAAAGACAAGGGAGAAAGGGAAAGACAGACCCAATTGAATGCAGAGTTCCAGAGAATAGCAAGGTGAGATAAGAAAACCTCCTTAAGTGAACAATGTAAAGAAATAGACAAAAACAATAGAATGGGAAAAACTAGAAATCCTTTAAGAAAATAAGAGATATCAAGGGAACATTTCATGCAAGAATCAGCATAATAAAGGACAGAAATATTAAGGACCTAACAGAGACAGAAGATACTAAGAAGAGGTGGCAAGAATATACAGAAGAACTATAGAAAAAAATCTTAATGACTTGGATAACCACAATGGTGTAATCTGTCACCTAGAGCCAGACATCCTGGAATGTGAAGTCACATGGGCCTTACTTAGAAAGCATTACTATGAACAAAGCAAGTGGAGGTGATGAAATTCCAGCTGAGCTATTTCAAATCCTAAAAGATGATGCTGTTAAAATGCTGCACTCAATATGTCAGCAAATTTTTAAAACTCAGCAGTGACCACAGGACTGGAAAAGGTCTGTTTTCATTCCATTCCTAAAGAAAGGCAATGCCAAAGAATGTTAAAACTACCATACAACTGTGCTCATTTCACATGCTAGCAAGATAAGGTTCAACTCCTTTAAGCTGGGCTTCAACAGCAGGTGAACTAAGAAGTTCCAGATGTTCAAGCTGGATTTAGAAAAGACAAAGGAACCAGAGATCAAATTGCCAGCATCCATTGGATCATGGAGAAAACAAAGAAGTTCCAGAAAAAATGTCTACTTCTGCTTCATTGACTATGTGAAAGCCTTTGACTGTATGTACCACAATGAACTGTGGAAAATTCTTAAACATATGGGAGTACCAGACCACCTGTCTCCTGAGAAACCTATATGCAGATCAAGAAGCAACAGTTAGAACTGGACTGGGAACAGCAGACTGGTTAAAAATTGGGAAAGGAGTACATCAAGGCTGTATATTGTCCCCCCACTTATTTAACTTCTATGCAGAGTACCTCATGCGAAATGCCAGGCTGCATAAATCACAAGCTGGAATCAAGATTGCTAGGAGAAATATCAACAATCTCAGAAATGCAGATGATAGCACTCTAAAATGGCAGAAAGTGAAGAGGAACTAAAGAGCCGCTTGATAAGCATGAAAGAGGAGAGTGAAAAAGCTGGCTTAAAACTCAACATTCAGAAAACTAAGATCATGCATCTGGTCCCATCACTTCATGGCAAATGGGTGGGGAAAAAGTGGAAACAGTGACAGATTTTCTTTTCTTGGGCTCTAAAATCACTGCGGATGGTGACTGCAGCCGTGAAATCAAAAGACACTTTCTCCTTGGAAGAAAAGCTATGACAAACCTAGACAGCATATGAAAAAACAGAGACATCACTTTGCCAACAAAGGTTCATCTAGTCAAAGCCATGGTTTTTCCAGTAGTCATGCACAGATGTGAGAAATGGATCATGAAGAAGTCTGAGCACTGAAAAATTAATGCTTTCGAGTTGGGGTGGTGGAGAAGATTCTTGAGAGTCCCATGGACAACAAGGAGATCAAACCAGTCAATCCTAAAGGAAATCAACCCTGAATATTCATTGAAAGAACTGATGCTGATGCTGAAGCTCCAATACTTTGGTCACATTATGCAAAGGGCCAACTCATTGGAGTAGACCCTGATGTGGGGAAAGATTGAGGACTGAAGGAGAAGGGGGCAGCAGAGGGTGAGATGGTTGGATAGCATCATGGACTCAATGGATATGAGTTTGAGCAAACTGGGAGATAGAGAAGGATGGGGGAGCCTTGGGTGCTGCAGTCCATGGGGTTGCAAAAAGTCCTAAGTGACTTAATTACTGAACAACAACAACATAACATTTATGTTGTGAACAAAGAATGTTTCCTGCTGTTTCAGTAAACAAAGGATGTTTTAATCATAAAGCCTTTATCCCTGGAGCCTCCTCTAGTGCTCCACCCTGAGGGAAATTCAGGAAGGAGAAAAACAGGGTATTGCCCCTAGATAGTTAAGGTACATATCAAAGGAATGATTATAAACCCAGACTCTTGCATCTTCCCATACACGGAAAAGCACTAAAATCATTAATTTGTTGATTTAAGATGTCTGTTTTTGTGATTAGCAGTAGTATTTGAATTTAGACTACATCTGTTTGTTTTTTCAGCCAAAACTCCTCTATATCCTGGCTTCTCCATTACCTCTTTGGAAGAGTCCCTCAGAATTATCTGACAGGCTGCTGTTCTGGCCTATAGTTCTCAATAATGCCCTGAATAAAATATAATTCTCAGTCTTCAAGGTATGCATTTGTTTTTTGTCAACAATATATAATCATTTGCATATATTATACTACTTTATATTTGTGTTTATGATTTATGTTATATATCTAGATATTGTTTATCTATGATAAATATAAATGTAGTCATAGAGCTTCTGTCAGGCATTTTTTGTTGTTAGAATAGTCAAACCATTCAAGTTTGAATTCAAGAGAAAACAGTGGGGGAAGAGTTGAGTGAAGCTTAATTATGTTCTAGACCTGAAACTCTATGACCCCTTATAGCTGGTTAAAAGATTACTAGCTAATGAGGGAATATCATTTTTGATAAAGGTCTTAAAAGTCCTTTTGAGTTTATTTAATCATCATTGCTTCATTCACACTAGCTTTTTCTTTGCTTTGTTCTGTTGGTTCATTTAGGAAGCTAGAGCTTCCCTTGTGGCTCAGCTGGTAAAGAATCTGCAGTGCAGGAGACCTGGGTTTGATCCCTGGGTTGGGAAGAGCCCCTGGAGAAGGGAAAGGCTACCCACTCCAGTATTCTGGCCTGGAGAATTCCATGGACTGTATAGTACTGCTGCTGCTGCTAAGTTGCTTCAGTCGTGTCCGACTCTGTGCGACCCCATAGCCGACAGCCCACCAGGCTCCCCCGTCCCTGGAATTCTCCAGGCAAGAACACTGGAGTAGGTTGCCATGTCCTTCTCCAATGCATGAAAGTGAAAAGTGAAAGTGAAGTTGCTCAGTCATGTCTGAACCTCAGCAACCCCATGGACTGCAGCCTTCCAGGCTCCTTCATCCATGGGATTTTCCAGGCAAGAGTACTGGAGTGGGGTGCCATTGCCTTCTCCGCTGTATAGTACAAGGGGTTATAAAAAGCCAGATAGACTGAGTGAGTTTCACGCTGAGCATAATGGGTCAGTATGATAAATGAAGGCTTATGGGGGAACAGGAGCGTTAAGAAAAGACTGCCAATTGTAAAAACAATTCAGACTAACCATTTGACAATTCTGCCTGGGGCTGTTCCTGTTCTTTGTAACTAACCAATTGGGTAATAGAAAACACTCTTAAACTTGAGGTCACATATTATTTTCAAAATATAATCCAGTTCAGTTCAGTCACTCAGTCGGGTCCAACTCTTTGAGACCCCATGAATTGCAGAGCGCCAGGCCTCCCTGTCCATCACCAACTCCCAGAGTTCACTCAAACTCATGTCCATCAAGTCAGTGATGCCATCCAGCCATCTCATCCTCCATCATCCCCTTCTCCTCCTGCCCCCAATCCCTCCCAGCATCAGAGTCTTTTCCAATGAGTCAACTCTTCACATGAGGTGGCCAAAGTACTGGAGTTTCAGCTTCAGCATCAGTCCTTCCAATGAATACCCAGGACTGATCTCCTTTAGAATGGACTGGTTGGATCTCCTTGCAGTCCAAGGGACTCTCAAGAGTGTTCGCCCAACACCACAGTTCAAAAGCATCAATTCTTCAGCGTTCAGCTTTCCTTATAGTCCAACTCTCACATTCATACAGGACCACTGGAAAAACTATAGCCTTGACTAGATGGACCTTTGTTGGCAAAGTAATATCTCTGCTTTTGAATATGCTATCTAAGTTGGTCATAACTTTCCTTCCAAGGAGTAAGCATCTTTTAATTTCATGGCTGCAATCACCATCTGCAGTGATTTTGGAGCCCAAAAAGATAAAGTCTGACACTGTTTCCACTGTTTCCCCATCTATTTGCCATGAAGTGATGGGACCAGATGCCATGATCTTTGTTTTCTGAATGTTGAGCTTTAAGCCAACTTTTTCACTCTCCACTTTCACTTTCATCAAGAGGCTTTTTAGTTCCTCTTCACTTTCTGCCATAAGGGTAGTGTCATCTGCATATCTGAGGTTATTGATATTTCTCCCAGCAATCTTGATTCCAGCTTGTGCTTCTTCCAGCCCAGTGTTTCTCATGATGTACTCTGCATATAAGTTGATTAAGCAGGGTGACAATATACAGCCTTGACATACTCCTTTTCCTACTTGGAACCAGTCTGATGTTCCATGTCCAGTTCTGTTGCTTCCTGACCTGCATATAGGTTTCTCAAGAGGCAGTTCAGGTGGTCTGGTATTCCCATCTCTTGAAGAATTTTCCACAGTTTATTGTGATCCACACAGTCAAAGGCTTTGGCATCGTCAATAAAGCAGAAATAGATGTTTTTCTGGAACTCTGTTGATTTTTCAATGAGCCAGCGGATGTTGGCAACTTGATCTCTGGTTCCTCTGCCTTTTCTAAATCCAACTTGAACATCTGGAAGTTCATGGTTCACTTACTGCTGAAGCCTGGCTTGGAGAATTTTGAGCATTACTTTACTAGCGTGTGAGATGAGTGTAATTGTGTGGTAGTTTGAGCATTCTTTGGCATTGCCTTTCTTTGAGATTGGAATGAAAACTGACCTTTTCCAGTCCTGTGGCTACTGCTGGGTTTTCCAAATTTGCTGGCATATTGAGTGCAGCACTTTCACAGCATCATCTTTCGGGATTTGAAATAGCTCAACTGGAATTCCGTCACCTCCACTAACTTTGTTCGTAGTGATGCTGTCTAAGGCCCTCTTGACTTCACATTCCAGGATGTCTGGCTCTAGGTGAGTGATCGCACCATCGTGATTATCTTGGTCGTGAAGCTCTTTTTTATAAAGGTCTTCTGTGTATTCTTGCCACCTCTTCTTAATAACTTCTGCTTCTGTTAGGTCTATACCATTTCTGTCCTTTATTGAGCCCATCTTTGCATGAATTGTTCCCTTGGTATCTCTAATTTTCTTGAAGAGATCTCTAGTTTTTCTTATTCTGTTGTTTTCCTCTATTGCTTTGCACTGATTAATGAGGAAGGCTTTCTTATCTCTCCTTGCTATTCTTTGGAACTGTGCATTCGATGCTTATATCTTTCCTTTTCTCCTTTGCTATTTGCGTCTCTTCTTTTCACAGCTGTTTGTAAGGCCTCTTCAGACAGCCAATTTGCTTTTTTGCATTTCGTTTCCATGGGGATGGAGCTGAAGTTGAACGGTTCTATGAAGAACTACAAGACCTTTTAGAACTAACACCCCAAAAATATGTCCTTTTCATTATAGGGGACTGGAATGCAAAAGTAGGAAGTCAAGAATACCTGGAGTAACAGGCAAATTTGGCCTTGGAGTACAGAATGAAGCAGGGCAAAGGCTAACAGAGTTTTGGCAAGAGAACACACTGGTCATAACAAACACTCTCTTCCAACAACACAAGAGAAGACTCTACACATGGACATCACCAGATGGTCAACACCGAAATCAGATTGATTATATTCTTTGCAGCCAAAGATGGAGAAGCTCTATACAGTCAGTAAAAACAAGACCAGGAGCTGACTGTGGCTCAGACCATGAACTCCTTATTGCCAAATTCAGACTTAAATTGAAGAAAGTGGGAAAAACCACTAGACCATTCAGGTATGACCTAAATCAAATCCCTTATGATTATACAGTGGAAGTGAGAAATAGATTTAAGGGCCTAGATCTGATAGATAGAGTGCCTGATGAACTATGGTCAGAAGTTTGTGACATTGTACAGGAGACAGGGATCAAGACCATCTCCATGGAAAAGAAATGCAAAGTATAATTAAGAGCTTTTAAAATTTATCTCTGAAGATTTTACTCTAACACTTTTGGATAAATCACCACTCAGTTAGTATTTGACTTTTTACTTAGAACAAAAGAAAAAAAAATAAAAGCAACTTTTCAATAGAGATTCTTAAGATTTGTTAAATTATACTTTTAAATCATGTTTTGATCAACTTTCCTTTTCATTTCATAGCAGAGATACTTTATATGAGCTTATTTATTCATTTATGAAAGAAAATGTTTATATATGAAAGTTTTGTGACTAGGAAACTTTTTAAGATCATGTTTTCCCTGGAATATGTTAATTTTGAGCAATAAGCCCATGTTTCTTTTCAGAAATTATTATTTATATTTTTAAAATTGTTATTGGAGTAGAGTTGATTTACCATGTTATGTTAGTTTCTGTTGTACAGTAAAGTGAATCAGTTATACATTTACATATATCCACTCTTTTTAAGATTGTTTTCCCATATAGGTCATTACAGAGTATTGTGTAGAATTCCCTGTGCTATACAGTTGGTCCTTATTAGTTACCTATTCTATATATAGTAGTGTGTATATGCCAATTCCACACTCTCAATTTATCCCTTCTCCTCTTCCCCCCTGGTACCCTTAAGTTTGTTTTCTACATTGGTGACTCTGTTTTGTAAATAGGTTCATTTGCAGCATTTTTAAAGATTCCACATATAAGCAATATAATATTTGTTTTTCTCTGCCTGACACTTCACTTACTGTGATAATCTGTAGGGCCATCCATGTTGCTACAAATGGCATTAAATCATTCTTTTTTATGATTGAGTAATATTTCATTGTATATAAATACCTCATCGACTTTATTCATTCATTTATCTTGGCTATTATAAACAGTGCATCTATGAACATTTGGGTGCATGTATCTTTTTGGATTAGAGTTTTCTGTAGTATA
This sequence comes from Bubalus bubalis, assembly GCF_019923935.1. Lineage (NCBI taxonomy): Eukaryota > Metazoa > Chordata > Mammalia > Artiodactyla > Bovidae > Bubalus > Bubalus bubalis. Next base: position 110,913,100 of record NC_059158.1, read on the forward strand.
TGCCCAAAAGTAGAGTTTCTGGGTCATATGGTAGTTCTAGTTTTAGTTTTCTAAAGAACTTTCATAGTGGCTGCACCAGCTTACATTCCCATCAAGAGTATAGGAAGGTTCCCTTTTCTCCACACCCTCTCCAGCATTTGTCTGTAGACTTAAAAAAAAAAGTTTTTTTTTTTTTTATTGAAGTACAGTTGCTTTACAGTGTGTTAGTTTCAGGAGAATCTTTCAGTTTTTTTGAAGTGTAAAAGCAGACCTCTTCATCCTGGGGTAATCTGATTAATTTAATAATCACCAATTAAAAGTTGATGTTTAAGCAATAAGTTTTGAGATGATGTGATGATATGACTAAAAACTGAAAAGAAACTGTAAAAACTGTTGCAAGCAGTGGTATAATTAGTATAGCAGCAGAATTAAGATTGACATACAGGACTTACCGAGTGGTCCAGTGGTTAAGAATGTGCCTGCCAATCAGGAGACAAGGGTCCTATCCCTGGTCTGGGAAGATCCCACATGCTGCAGGTCAGCTAAGCCCCTGTGCCACAACTACTGAAGCCTGTTCACCATAGAGCCTGTGTTCAGCAATAAGGGAAGCCACCACAATGAGAAGCCCATGTACACCCCAACTGGAAGGTAGTCCCTGCTCACGTAGCTAGAGAAAGCCCGTATACAGCAATGAAGACCTAGTGCAACTAAATAAATAAAAAAGCTATGACCAACCTAGACAGCATATTAAAAAGCAGAGATATTACTTTGCCATCAAAGGTCCATCTAGTCAAAGCTATGGTTTTTCCAGTAGTCATGTATGGATGTGAGAGTTGGACTGTAAAGAAAGCTGAGCACTGAAGAATTGATGCTTTTGAGCTGTAGTGTTGGAGAAGACTCTTGAGAGTCCCTTGGACTGCAAGGAGATCCAACCTGTCCATCCTAAAGGAAATCAGTCCTGAATATTCACTGGAAGGACTGATGTTAAAGCTGAAACTCCAATAGTTTGGCCACCTGATGCAAAGAACTGACTCATTTGAGAAGACCCTGATGCTGAGAAATATTGAAGGCAGGAGGAGAAGGGGACAACAGAGGATGAGATGGTTGGTTGGCATCACCAACTCGATGGACATGAGTTTGAGTAAACTCTGGGAGTTGGTGATGGACAGGGAAGCCTGCCATGTTGCAGTCCATGGAGTTGCAAAGAGTTGGACACAACTGAGTGACTGAACTGAACTGAACTTAAAACCTTAAAAAAAGAATTGACATACAAAAATGGAATACATTTTATATCTATAATATGTAAATATCTAAACAGAAACAATTTGAATAAAATAGAAGACTCAAAATTAAACATAATCACAGATACACCTAGACATAAGCTCAATAAGCAATGTCCAAAACTTCCACAAGGAAAATTATAAAACACTGCTGAAAGATTTAAAAATACACTTGAACAAATGGGAAAGATATGTATTTTTGAATATCATAAAAATTTCATTTATTTCTAAATTAATTATTATATTAATATAATAACAATACAAATGCTACCGTTTTTTTCTTTCCTGACGTCAGAAAAGTTGATTTGGAAGAAAAAAGTAAGAATAGATATGAGAATCTTAAAAAAAAAAAAAAGAGGGTAATAAGAGCATGCTAGTCCTACATATTACATCACACTAGAAAAATCTATAATTAAAATAGTAGCATTACAGCATGAGTAGAAGGAAAAAATAAACCCAAAGACAAAGGAAAATGTAGTATAAACTCATCTGGTAACAGTAAGGAAAAGGTGAATTTATTTAAAGAACTGCTATTAGTGTAAGTGGATGGTAGGAGAGAAAAGAAAATTGGTCTCATTCCCCATATTGCACATCAGGACAAATTCTAAGTGTCATATGGTTAAATTAAACCACACAAATACTAGAATAAACCATGGGTGAAAACTATGGTCTGAGCATAGGAGAAATTTTCCTAACTATAACTCAAGATACAAAAGTAGTAAGGGAAAATACCAATAATTTGACATCCTCAAGAACTGGATGTAGAACAGGAGACTGGTTCCAAATCGGGAAACGAGTACATCAAGGCTGTGTATTATCACCCTACTTATTTAACTTATATGCAGAGTACATCATGCAAAATGCTGGGCTGGATGAATCATAAGCAGGAATCAAGATTGCCGGGAGAAATATCAATAACCTCTGATATGCAGATGACACCACCCTTAACACAGAAAGAGAAGAAGAACTAAAGATCCTCTTGATGAAAGTGAAAGAGGAGAGTGAAAAAGTTGGCTTAAAACTCAACATTAAGAAAACTAAGATCATGGTATCCTATCCCATCACTTCATGGCAAATAGATGGTGAAACAATGAAAACAGTGACAGACTTTATTTTTTTGGGCTCCAAAATCACTGCAGATGGTAACTGCAGCCATGAAATTAAAAGATGCTTGCTCCTTGGAAGAAAAGCTATGACCAACCTAAATAGCATATTAAAAAGCAGAGACATTACTTTGCCAACAAATGTCCGTCTAATCAAAGCTATGGTTTTTCCAGTAGTTATGTATGGACATGAGAGTTGGACTATAAAGAAAGCTGAGGGCTGAAGAATTGATGCTTTTGAGCTGTTGTGTTGGAGAAGACTCTTGAGAGTCCCTTGGACTGCAAGGAGATCCAACCAGTCAATTCTATAGGAAATTAGTCCTGAATATTCATTGGAAGGACTAATGCTGAAGCTGAAACTCCAATAGTTTGGCCACCTGATGTGAAAAACTGACTCATTTGAGAAGACCCTAATGGGAAATATTGAAGACAGGAGGAGAAGGGGATAACAGAGGATGAGATGGTTGGACGACATAACCAATTCAATGGACATGAGTTTGAGCAAGCTCTGGTAGTTGGTAATGGACAGGGAGGCCTGGCGTACTGCAATCCATGAGGTCACAAAGAGTTGGACATGACTGAGAGACTGAACTGAACTGAAGACTTAGAAACAACAAATTTTTGCATAGGAAAAAACAAGTAAATAAAAACCACGAAGGGCAAAGCAAAAATAACAAAATGGGAAAAACATTTGCATTTGAGTTCATAATTCTAATATGTAAAAAGCTTATACGTAACAGAGGAGAAAAACAACTTATAGATCCTATAGAAAAATAAGCAAAAATTTAAATAGATTAATAGAAAAAGAAATACAGATGACCTTAATCATTTGCAAGGTGTTCAATATTGCTGATAGTAGCAGAAACCCAATTTAAAAAGTACACTGAGATCCCATTTCCCATTAACACAATTGGCCAAAACCCAAAAGCTTGATAGCACCCCCTAATGGCTTGATGAGGCAATCTCATACTGGTAGAAATGCAGAATGGTAAAACTTCTTCTAGTGGAGGGTGAGTTGGCAGTATCACTTAGTTGGCACCGAATTCTTACTTTTAGGAACCTATTTTGAATAAATCACCAGGGGAAAAAAGGAAGATATTTGCACACAGCTATTCATTGCAACAGAAGACTGGGAAAAAACCCAAATGCCCATCATTAGGGGACTGGTTGAATGCTATGTTACATCCACTCAACGAGATATTGTGCAAGGATAAAGAGAAGTGAGAAAGATCATATACATATACACTATGAACTCATCACTGGAATTAAAATGGACTCAAAAGAGGTGACCACTGGCTGCAGTATATAGAGCTTATTCATGAATTGGCAAACTTTCTGTAAAAGCTAGATTACTAAACATTTAGTCTCTGTGGTCTCACAGAGTCTCTGTCACAACTATTAAACTCTACTCTTGTGATGCAAAAGAAGGCATTGGCAACATGTATACAAATGGGCTAGACGTAAATGCTTTCCAGTAAAACTTTGCTTTCAAAGATGAGCAATGGCTAGATTCAGCCTACTGGCTATAGTTTGCAGACACCTGACAGACTTTTGAAAGAAATTAATGAGACAAATTGAATACTGATTGGATAGAAGAATTGAGACAAGAGTGAATGAGTCCTTCTATTTGTAAAGGGGAGCAATGAAAGGAACAGAGCAGTTACTGGTCCACTAAAATACTGGAATCCTTCCGAACAGCATGCTCTTGTGGAGTGGGGACTGTTCCAAGTTTATACCCTTTGTCTTGGTTCCTGTAAGTAGATTTTCAGATCATCGTATCTTCTGACGTTAGTTAGCTCTGCCTTCTGGCAGTTCCCGCGTTTTCAGTCATCATTGTTGGCCCTAGCTGAAAATACTCTCCTTGGAGCTGAGCAGCCCCTCAGTCTGCTTCCTGGGCTGGATTATTTATTGTTGGCTCAGCACCTGAACTCCTAAGGTTGGGAACTAACATTTCTCAGAATCCCCTTCTTTAGATAGTGTGGGGTAGAGTTGGCCAGTTAGTGGAACTTATATGAGATGAGAAGGCAGACAGAAGCAGAAGATACTTCTCTTGGAAGGTTATGACAATCAGACACAATATGTAGAGGTGCCTGGTGGGTGTCCTGTTCCCTCCTCCTGCTCCAGCTAATCTTGATTGCTGGCAGCACTGACCTCAAGCCCTTGTAAGCTTGACTGAGGCCCACAGAGGCTTGCACAGAGCTCCCCACAAGCTCCTCCTTTGCTCGGCCTTCCAGCTCCTCTCTGGCAGTGAGATGCACAGGTTTCTTGTGTTTTCCTGCAGGCTCCAGCTTGTCCCCTTGTGCCAGTGTGTCAGGATAAAGTCACCAGTGACGACTTCTCCAATCCTTCAACTCCTACTTCTGAGACTTGCACTAACTTAGCTCAATACACAGGTGGGTAAACTCAAATTCCCATAGTAAATCTCTTATTCCTTGTAATACTTACAGGGGCTCGGTTTTCCTGTGAAGTGAAGTCAAAGTGTTAGTTGCTCAGTCATGTCCCAGTCTTGGCAATCCTGTGGACTGTAGCCCGCCAGGCTCCTCTATTCATGGGATTCTCCAGGCAAGAAAACTGGAGTGAGTTGCATTTCCTTCTGCAGGGGATCTTCCTGACCTAGGGATTGAACCCTGGTCCCCTGCTTTGCAGGCAGATTCTTTACTGTCTGAGCCACTAGGGAAGCCCTTAACTTCAAATGATATGCTACCCATGGAAAGTTGAGGGCAAGAGTCATTTTATGTCTCAAATTCATTTTTAGTATGAAATGGATAATCTTTTGGAGGACAACTCCCTCAAAAACATACATGGCTTCTGGTCTAGTTGATTTCATTTAGCTCCTTGTACCTGTATCTGTACCAACAATTCTTTTGATACATGCTTCTTTTCTTAAAGTTAACTCTGGACACTTGAAATGAATCAGATTTTTATCAGCAAGCCATACCTTAAGCCTGTTCTCTCTCTGCCTTATGTTCAACAAAAAGGATTTTTGTTTGCTCTCTTAACTGACTCTGAAGTTTTAAAATGAGGTAACATGGATTTATAATATGTTTCATGTGTGCAACATTATATTTTGACTTCTGTACACCTTACAGTGTTCTCACCACCAAAAGTCTATTTCCATCTGTCATCATACGATTGATCCTCTTTACCCATTTTGCTCTCCTCCCTCCCTTTCCCTTCTGGTAAGCACGACTCTGCTCTATCTCTATCTGTTTGTTATTTTTTGGTTTATTTATTTGGTTTTATTTATTTATTTGACCACACTGAGAGGCATGTAGGATCTTAGTTCCATGACCAGGGATCAAACCTGGAGCCTCTTGCATTGAATGCTAGGAGTCTTAATCACTGGACCATCAGGGAAGTCCCAGTTTTGTTTTATTTTGTTTGCTTGTCTTATCTTGGATTTGCAGATGTAAAAGTCTAGTCTGCAGTCAATCAGATAATACTCCATCACTTCTATTTGTAGTCTTCATACGCATTCCATGCTTGTGTGTGTGAATTGGGACTATGTAGGATGTTGTAAACTGTCGGACATAAGGAGAGGCCTGGATTTCTTAGGAAGAAGAGTGTGAAGTAGTAAGGTCATTTGTAACATTATTACCCACTTTGAAGGCATTGGATGGTGGGCTTTTTAGTTGTGACTCTGTGGGATTTTAGGAGTAATTGGCCAGAACCATCACTGACATCTTTAAATTTCAAAGGAAGTGCTGACTAAAAAGATACACAATGTGAGAGCTGTGATTTAAGTTTTATTTGGGGAAAATTGAGGACTTCAGGCCAGGAGCCAGTACCTCAGATATCTCTGAGAGACTGCTCCAAACAGGCAGTGGTGGTGGTTGTTCAGTCACTCAGTTCTGTCCTTCTCTTTGTGACCCCATGGGCTGCAACATGCCAGGCTTTCCTGTCCTTCACCATCTCCTAGAGCTTGCTCAAACTCATGTCGATTGAGTTGGTGATGCCATCCTACCATCTCATCCTCTGTCATCCCCTTTTCCTCCTGCCCTCAATCTTTCCCAGCATCACGGTCTTTCCCAAAGAATCAGCTCTTTGCATATGGTGGCCAAAGCATTGGAGCTTCAGCATCAGTCCTTTCAGTGAATAGTCAGGGCTGATTTCCTTTAGTATTATTGACTGCTTTGATCTCTTGCAGTCCAAAGGACTCTTAAGAGTCTTCTCCAACACCACAGTTCAAAAGCATCAATGCTTTGCCACTCAGCCTTCTTTATGTTTCAACTCTTACATCCATACATGACCACAGGAAAAACCATAGCTTTGACTATATTGACCTTTGTTGGCTAAATATTGTCTCTGCTTTTTAATATGCTGTCTAGCTTTGTCATAGCTTTTCTTCCAAGGAGCAGGTGTCTTTTAATTTCATGGCTGCAGTCACCATCTGCAGTGATTTTGGAGCCCAAGAAAATAAAGTCTGTCACTGTTTTCATTGTTTCCCCATCTATTTGCCATGAAGTGATGCGACCAGATGCCATGATCTTAGTTTTTTTAATGTTGAGCTTTAAGCCAACTTTTTCACTCTCCTCTTTCACTTTCATCAAGAGGCTCTTTAGTTCCTCTTCACTTTCTGCCGTAAAGGTGGTGTCATCTGTGTATCTGAGGTTATTGATATTTCTCCCAGAAATCTTGATTCCAGCTTGTGCTTCATCCAACCCTGCATTTCACATGATGTACTCTGCATAGAAGTTAAATAAGCAGGGTGACAGTATACAGCCTTGACGTACTCCTTTCCGGATTTGGAACCAGTCTGTTGTTCCATGTCCAGTTCTAACTGCTGCTTCTTGACCTGCATACAGGTTTCTCAGGAGGCAGGCAAGGTGGTCTGGTATTACCATCTCTTTAAGAATTTTCCACAGTTTGTTGTGATCCACACAGTCAAGGGCTCAAAAGGCAGTGGGGGGAGGTTAATATGTAAGATTTTGGTGAAGGGGGAGTTCAATGCAACCAAGCGCTTACTTTACACAAGGCTTTCTGCTAGTCATGAGGAGCTGATGTCACCATGAAGGGATTTAGTACTTTTCTAGATATGAAGAGTTGTAAGGGTTGGGATCATGAAATCAGTTCCTGAAAATATTTAGCTATCTAAAGATTTGTTCCACCATTTCCCTGGAGCACAGAGTGCCTCACTCTCCAGCCTGGCTTCCCCTCAGGGGATATTGAAGGCCAGTGGCTGCAGCAGCACAAGATTCAGTTTCTGCAGAGGCAGATGGCAAATGCCCTTGTTGTTGTTCAGTCTCTGGCAAAATGCTTTTGACAAGTAAGTACCAATTTACTTGGCACTTGAAGTATGGCAAATGCTGTAGACTAAATGTTTGTGTGTCTCCCAAATTGATTTGTTGAAACCTAATCCCTAACGTCAGGGTGTTTGGAGGTGGAGATTTTCGGAGGTGATTAGATCATGAAAGTGGAGCCCTTGTGAATGTGATTAGTGTCCTTATGAAGGAGCCCTAGAGAACTCCCTTACCTGTTCTTCATGTGAGCACAAGGGCCATCTATTAACCAGGAAGCAGATTCTCACCAGACACTGGATGTGCCTTGATCTTGGACTTTTCTCAGCCTCCAGAATTATGAGAAATAAATGTCTGTTGATTATAAGCCACCCAGTCTGTGGTTCTTTTGTTAGAGCAGCCTGAATGGATTGAGATAGCAAGTGTAAGGAATCCTCTTTGCTTGTTATTCAGTTGTGTCTGAGTCTTTGCAAACCCATGGACTGCAGCACGCTAGGCTTCCCTGTCCTTCACTCTCTCCCAGAGTTTGCTCAAAGTCATGTCCATTGAGTTGGTAATGCCATCCAACCATCTCATCCTCTGTCATCCCCTTCTCCTCCTGCCTTCGATCTTTTCCAGCATCAGGGTCTTTTCTAACGAGTCGACCCTTCACATCAGGTGGCCAAAATACTGGAGCTTCAGCTTCAGCATCCGTCCTTCTAATGAATATGCAGGATTGATTTCCTTTAGTATTGATTAGTTTGATCTCCTTGCTGTCCAAGGAACCCTCAAGAGTCTTCTCCAACACCACAGCTCAAAAGCATCAAGCCTCTTTCCTGATCTAGTAGCCGTTCCTCCTCTAAGCCCTCCTACCTCCCCTTCACACTGCTCTTTGCCTTGTTGTGGCTTCTTTTATCTTTCAAGGTTGTGACCAATGTCTATCCAAATTTAAACCTAATTACTGAGTAAAAATGTCGAAACCCCAAAGACCTAACGCAAAAGGTTTGTTCTAGCCTTAAGTCCTAGGAATTACCTTGAGTTCATTCTTTTGATTCAACCATAACCCACTTAGCTGGATTTTAAGCATCACCTACTTTTCCAACATAGTTTCTAACATTAATGATATTTCCAGAACACCTCAGGTTACAAACACTGAAGGATAAAAAAAAAAAAGTAAAAGGAACACTTCCACATTGCAGGGTAATGACATGAACCCCTGCTTAATCAAATTCCCAGCCAATCATAAATACCAAGGTCATCTGAACAAATTGATTGCTTTTGCATACCAAAGCTCTGATTTAAACTCTCAAGCCTCCATAACTTCAGAATCAATAAACATTTATTATTGTCCTTATTTGTACCTCTGAATAAATCACTGTGTAATTTTACCTCTTAATTCTCAAAGGTGTAATATAAAAATATTGATTTTAATAGGCTTTTATGCTACTAAAAGAATATGTAATTTATGCATTCAAACCCTTTAGCATGATGCCTAAGGCATTGATACTGTGGCTATGAGCAATATGTGAAAACTTTTCTTTTAAAAGTCTTTTATTGAAGTGTAACAGTCATACAGAAAGTACACACAAATTATAAATTTACAACTGTATGGATTTGTACAAAGTGAGCACACCTGTACAGTCTCTGGATTAAAACATAATATAATATATCTGTCCCCTGGAAGCTCCCCCCTCCCAGTCAGTATCCCCTGAAAAAGATAACCACAACCTGTTTTCTAGTACCATCAATTAATTTGGCCTGAGAATGAACTTTACATAAGTTGGATCCTACAACCAGAAACTTTTTGTGCTTGCTTTTAACAAATGTACAAGAAAACCTTCAACATCATGTTTCAGTAATTCATCTACATTTTTGCATTTAGTAATAGTTTTTTGATTGCTTTGTAATATGCCTTTGTATGAATATCACATTTTCTGTTGATGAACAGGTTTGAGGTATTATGAGTAGCAGGGTTATGGAAATTCATAGGTGTGACTTTTGATGAACACATGCATGCTTTCATAACTGTAAACTGCTGCTGGGTCAGAGTGTGCCCATGTCCAGCTTTAGCTGATACAGCCAAACTTTTCTAAAGTCATTATCAGTTTATACTCCTAGTAACATTCTTGTTTGTTACCTTAAGAACTTTGTCAACATGTTTTTTTGCCATGGTTTACCCATTCTGGTGGGCAAATAGTGGTACCTCACTGTGGTTTTAATGTGTAATGTGGTAACTAATGATGTACACATTTTCATGAGTTTTTGGGCCACCTTGATGTCCCTTTTTGTATAGCATTTGGTCAAGTATTTGTCATATTTTTTCTATTAGGATGTTTGTCTCTTTTTTCCCCTCTTTGGCTGCACTGCACAGCATGCAGGATCTTAGTTCCCTGACCAGAGATCAAACCCTTGCCCCCTGCAGTGGAAGCATGGAGTCCTAACCACTGATTGCCAGGGAAGTCCCAGGATGTTTTTTGCTTCTTAAAAAATTAATTTATAGGGGATTGTGTGTGTGTGTGTGTGTCTAGGTTTGAGTCTTTTATATATCTTACAAATATTTTCTCTGACTCTGTGGCTTATCTCTTCTCTTTTAATCTTTTTTGATGAACAGAAATTCTTAATTTTAATATAGTTATTGTGTCTACTTTTCTTTTGCTAATTTTTTTTTTGTTATTGTTGTTTCCTGTTAAAGACATCTTTGCCTGACCCAGTCTCCTGTTTAAGACATCTTTGCCTGACCCAATTTGATGAAGATATTCTCTATTATTTTCTTTTAGATGTGTGAGATAGCTTTATTTCTTCTTCTTCTTCTTCTTTTTTTTTTTTTTTTAAATTTTTGGCTGCACTTCATGTCATGCAGGATCTTAGTTCCCCAGGCCAGGGATTGAACCTGTGCCCCTTGAAGTGGAAGCCACTGGACCACCAGGGAAGCCCCAGCCTTATTTCTTAAAAATAATTTTCATACTAAGTATAGTAAAAGAATACAAATGACTGTCATTGCTGCCTTTCATTTCTGTCCTTCTTAAGCAATTGGAATTTACTGATGTATTTGTATTGTTATGCAATGCAGTGTTTCCCTAAATGTTTCTTGAAGTGCTACCTGCACGAGAACAGATAAGTTGATCTCAAGTAGCTTCATGTATAAGAGGGAGACAATAAGCGTAAGTAAATGACTATGCAAAGATAGGAAGGGATAAAAGGAATAAAAGATACAGAGAAGAAAACATGGCATGGGTTGATATTATTTTTTTAGGTGGGTGGCATGGAAGGTTGTATGAAAGAGACAGCATTTAAACCAAACCTGGTAGTGTGGATGGAATTTGGACATGATGAGATATAGTAAAAGTATTTCAGAGAGCAAAAAAATGATCAAATGACTGGAATTGAAAAGATGTGGTTTATGTCTATATATGTGAAAAAGCAGCAGTAGTTTAACCAGATAGTTTATATAAACTGTGACTAAAAAAAATTACTGACCTTGACTATTAAAAAGCAAATTCAACAGAAACCATACATGTAAATGCATGTCATGTCTTACAAAGTAGTTGTATTAATTAGTGCATTAAAGTTATATTAACAGAAACCAAATCCAGCCAGTTTAAGCCCAAGGAGAAATAGAAATAAGTGGGCATTTCATGGAATCTAGGGGTAGTGGAGCAGCTAGGCTTTGGGAACCAGTAGGAACTAAAGGTTAGAGCACCGTAGTAACCTAGGTAATTTTTTCTTCATCTATCAGTTCTGCCTCTCAGAGCCTATTTGTTTCATTTTGTCCTCTTGCTCTATAATGGTGTCTTGGTTTGCTTGGACTGCTACAACAAATATACCATAGACTGGGTGGCTTATAAACAACAGAAGTTTATATCCCACTGTTCTGGATGCTGGAATTGCAAGATAAGGTTGGGGCATGGTTGAATTCTGATGAGGACCCTCTTCTGGTTTTATATTGCTGACTTATTGTGTCCTCATTTGACAGAAAGAGAATGAGAAAGCTCTCTCTGTCTCTCTTTTTTAAAAAAAATAAGGACACTTGTCTCATTCATGAGGGCTATACCCATATAGCCGTAAGGTTCCTTATGATCTAATTACCTCCTAAAGTCTCCACCACCAAATATCATCACATATTGGGTTAGGATTTCAACATGTGAGTTTGGGGGGAAAGCATTCTATCCATAATAAATGGATTGATTTATTAATCCTAATTCCCAGGCCAGGTGTTAGAAAATAGCCTCTAAGAACTCTGAAGTAGATCTTCTCCATTCAGGAATTCAGACAGAAGTACCTGAAATCTTAAATTCCCTTAAGAAAGGCTCATTGGCTTATTGACTTAGTTTGGGTCAAGTACCCATTCTTGGTCTAATGACTTATCACAGAGCATGGCATAGGAGGTATGTGATAGGAAGCATCATATTGGCTATTGTGATTCCTTGGAGTCTTTGCATTAAAACTAAAATGATATTTGAGCCTGGAGAGGGAGTTTACAGAAAGTGGAAAGTAGATTATTTAATCAGTTCAAGAGGTGTCACTCTAGAAGGCTGTGGTAATAACTAGCAAAGTGATGTAATATTGAGGATTATTCATTGAGCATGTATAGCAAGCCAGGTCCTTGTGTTTCTTAACTTTTTTATTTTTAAGTTATTATAGATTTACAGAGCAGTTGTACAGATAATATCCAGAATTCCTGAAATCCTACTCATCCAACTTCTCCTAATATTAATATCTTACATAATCCTGGCACATTTACTAAAACTAAGAATGAACATTGTACACTGTTGTTTAAACTGTAGACTTTAATTCAGATTTCACCAGTGTTCAACTAATATCCTTTTTCTGTTTAGGGTCCAATTCAGATACTACACATTGCACATAGTCATCACGTCCTCAAGTCTTTTCCAACTGATGACAGATTCTTAGTTTTCTCTTATTTTTTGTTATCTGGACACTTTAAAAGAATACTGGTCAGGTATTTATAGGATGTCCCTCAATTTGGTTTAATTTTATGTTTTCACATGATTAGACTGTGGTTAAGGGTGGGAAGAATACTATGAAACTGATATGCCCTTTTTTTCACATCGTGTCATGTTATCGGGGGTACATGATATCAACATAACTTCCAACTGGGGTGTAAACCTTAATCATTTTGGTTAGGGTGGTTTCTGGCAGGTTCCTTCACTGAAAAGTTACTATAAATTTGTAAACAAATGTTAAATCGCCCTGCTGCTGCTGCTGCTGCTAAGTCACTTCAGTCATGTCTGACTCTGTGTGACCCCATAGACCGCAGCCCACCAGGCTCCCCCGTCCCTGGGATTCTCCAGGCAAGAACACTGGAGTGGGTTGCCATTTCCTTCTCCAGTGCATGAAAGTGAAAGTGAAAGTGAAAGTGAAGATGCTCAGTTGTGTCCGACTCTTCACAACCCCATGGACTGCAGCCCACCAGGCTTGTCCGTCCATGGGATTTTCCAGGCAAGAATACTAGAGTGGGGTGTCATTGCCTTCTCCGTAAATCACCCTAGTAATTGATAAAAATTTGGGGCAGTAATACTTTGGGGCTAAGGAAATATCCTCTTACTCCATAAAGTTTCATCCAAAGTCAATTTAAGCATTCATCCATGGGTCTTGGCTGCAGCAGGTGTTGCTGTGTCTAATGGTGATATTATTTCCCCTCATTTCTTCTCTGTTTATCCTTTGGAATTCTTTTCAAGGGAACGTATCTTCTCCTCATTTTATTTATGGATTCAGTCATTTCTATAAATAATTTTGGACTTATGGATATTTACTTTATTTTTGGGGGGTCATAATCCAATATTATCTTTATTATGTTCTTCTAGCTCTGACTGTTGAGAGCTCTTTCAGGTTGGCTTTCCTGTCCTTTTGTTTTGTAGTCATCCTTTATTGTTTCTTTTTTTTCTAAAATAACTTTTAGATAGTTCAATTTATCTATATTTTTCCTGTTCCTGTTCTAGTATCTTCTATTTCTTCAGGGAATTTTGAAAAATATCTCCTTTTATTGGAAAATGGTATTTATTTATTTATTTTTTAATTTTATTTTATTTTTAAATTTTACATAATTGTATTAGTTTTGCCAAATATCAAAATGAATCCACCACAGGTGGGGAACACATGTATACCTGTGGAAATGGTATTTAGAAACTCAGATCCAGACTTTAGGTGTGCCGATTGCTAACTGGAATATCCCTGCTGAGGCCCTCTCTCATAACAGAGCTAGGAAATATCTGTATGTTTGTTAAACCATGTATATACATAACTGTAGTTATTTTCATTGTTGTTGTTGTTCAGTCACCCAGTCGTGTCCACCTCTTTTTGAAGCCCATGGACTGCAGCATGCTGGGCCTGTCTGTCCCTCACCATCTCATGAAGGTTGCCCAAGTTCATGTCCATGGCATCAGTGATCAACATCAACATCACCATGGACATAATTATTCTCATTATCTATCTCTAAATATATTAAAATAAACATGAATTCATACTGATATCTCTAACTCCAATATAGTAACACAGGATAGTTTTTGCCTTCCTGTCTTACATATTTGTAATTTCATTCTCCAGCAGTGAGGAAACTCCTGCCAGATGCTTTTTCCTGTGATATTGTATTAAATTGCTCAGCTATGCTATGAGAGTTATCTCAGTTTTACTGATAGGAAAACACTTAAATAAGCTTAAGTGAAGTGATTGTCTGCAGGCACAAAGAAAGCAAATGATGGAGCCAGTGGATTCAAAGTTATTTAAGTGTCATATTTATGCATTGACTTATGGTTAAGGCTACACACTTAATATGATACAACTATCCTTCTACAGAGGATGAGATGGTTGGATGGCATCACCGACTCGACGGACATGAGTTTGAGTAAACTCCAGGAGTTGGTGATGGATAGGGAGGCCTGGCATGCTGCAGTCCATGGGATCACAAAAAATCAGACATGACTGAGTGAACTGAACTGAATTGAATCTTTGTATAAAATATTTTTAAAGTTAGTCTTTTAATAAATATAACAGGTTTATTGAGATATAATTCACATCCTATAAAATTCACACATTTAAACTGTATAATTCATTCTTTTCAGTATATTCACAGAATTGTGCTACCATCAACACTATCTAATTTTAGAACATTTTCATCACTTTCCTTCCAAAAAAATCTATAGCCAGTAGCACTAACTGCCCATTACTCCTTAACCTTCAGGCCATGGCACACACTAATCTATTTTATGCTTCTATATATAGATTTACCATTTCTGAATATTTGAAATAAGTGAAATCATACAGTATGTGGTCTTTTGTTATTGTTATTTTTTAATGTAGCATAATGTTTTCAAGATGCATACATGTTGCAGCAAGTGGCAATAATTATTTTGTCTTTTAAAATGTAATTTATATTTTTAGAGCACTTGTAGGTTCACAAAAAAGTTGAATAGAAAGTACAGGAAATTCTCATATACCACCTTCTACTCCAAAACACACACAGCTTCTGTCACCATCAACATTGTACATCCAAGTAGAACATTTGCTATAATTTATGAACCTACACATCACTATCACTCAAAGTCTGTAGTATTTTACAGGTTTGGACAGATATATAATGATATGTATCCACCATTATGGGCTTCCCTTATAGCTCAGCTGGTAAGGAATCTGGCTGCAATGCAGGAGACCTGTGTTCGATCCCTGGGTTAGGAAGAGCCCCTGGAGGAGGGCATAGCAATCCACCCCAGTATTCTTGCCTGGAGAATGCCCATGGACAGAGGAACCTGGTGGGCTATAGTCCATGGAATTTCAAAGAGTCAGACATGACTGAGCAACTAAGCAAAGCATAGCATCCACCATTATAGTATCATACAGAATAGTTTTATTGCCCTAAACATCCTCTGTGCTTTTCCTGTTCACCTCTCATTCTCCCAGCTATTGTCACCACCGATCTTTTTACTGTTTCATTAATCTTTTCCAGAATGTCTTATAGTTGGAATCATATAACATGAAGCCTTTTCAGATTGGCTTCTTTCATTTGGTAGTATGCATTTGAGTTTTCCCATATATTTCATGGCCTGATAGCTTATTAATTTTTAGTGCCGAATAATATTCCACATCTGATTTACCAGTCACTTACTGAAAAACATTCTGGTTGCTTTCAAGTTTTATCAATTAAAATTAAAGCTACCAGAGAGCATTGAAATATATGAAGCAAATATTGGCAAATGTAAGGGGAGAAATTGAAAATAATGCAATAATAGTAGGGGACTTTAACACCCCACATACATCAATGAACTCATCATCCAGACAGAAAATCAATACGGAAACAGGCCTTAAATGACATATACCAGTTGGACTTAATAGATATTTATAGGACATCCAGAAAGATTAGAATATACATTCTTTTCAAATGTACATGGGAAATTCTCCAGGATAGATCACATTCTAGGCCACAAAACAAGTCTTAACAAATTTAAGAAGATAGAAATTATATGAAGCATTTTTTGGACCACAAGTGTACGAAACCAGAAATCAATTACAGAAAGAATAATGGGAGAAACACATACACATGGAGGCAATAAATGTAAACAACATTCTACTAAAAAACCAGTGGATCAATGAAGAAATGAAAGTACCTTGAGACAAATGGAAATAAAAACACAACTTTCCAAAATTTATGGAATGTAGCAAAAACAGTCCCAAAGGGACATTCATAGTGATACAGGCTTCCCTCCAAAAACAGAAAAAATCTCAAATAAGCAACCTAACGTACTATTGAAAGGAATTAGAAAAAGAATAATCAAAGCGCAAAGTCAGCAGAAGAAAAGAAATAATAAAGATCAAGAGGAAATAAAAGAGAACAACAACAAATGCAGTATAAAAAGATCAATGAAACCAAGGCTTTTTTAAAAAATTAATTTTAGAGTTGATTTACAACGTGTTAATTTTTGTTCTACATCAAAGTGATTCGGTTTTACATGCATACGTATATATATGTGTGTGTGTGTATATATATATATTCTTTTTCATATTCTTTTCCATTATCACAGGATATTAGATATAGTGACCTGTGCTATAGAGTAGGACCTTGTTTATCTATTCTATGTATTATAGTTTGCATCTGCTAATCTCAAATTCCCAATCCACCCATCCCTCCCCCTTGGCAATCACAAGTCTAGTCTCTGTGTCTGTGAGTCTCTTTTTGTATTGTAGATAAGTCCATTTGCATCATATTTTAGATTCCACATATTAGTTTGGGTATCTGTCTTTCTCTTTCTGACTTATTCACTTAGTGTGATAATCTCTGGGTCCATCCATTTTGCTGCAAATGGCATTATTTCTTTGCTTTTTATGGATGAAAACTATTCCATTCTATATTCCATTGTACCACATCTTCTCTATCTGTTCATCTGTTAATGGATATTTAGATTGTTTCCATGTCTTGGCTATTGTGACTAGTGCTGCTATGAACATAGTACTGCATGTGTCTTTTTGAATTATACTTTTGCCCAGATAGATGCCCAGGAGTGGAATTGCTGGGTCATATGGCAGCTCATTTTTATTTTGGGGGGGAACCTTCATACTCTTTTCTATAGTGGGTACACAAATTTACATTTCCACCAACAATGTAGAAAGCCTCCCTTTTCTCCACACTCCCTAAGATTTTTTTTGAAAAGATAAAACTGATAAGCCATTAACTATGCTCATTAAGAAAAAGGTGAGAGAACCTAGTAAATAAAATAAATGAAAGAAGAAATTACAACCATTATTACAGAGATACAAAAAATCATGAGAAAACTATTACTATATGCCAACAAATCAGACAACCTAGAAGAAATAGAGAAATTTCTAAAAATATTCAATCTTCTATGCCTGAATCAAAAAGAAATAGACAGAACAGACTGATCACTAGTGAAAATGGATTGTGTTGTTTAGTTGCTAAGTTGTTTCCAACTCTTTTGTAACCCCATGAACTGTAGCCTGCCAGGCTCCTCTATCCATGGGATTTCCCAGGCAAGAATACTGGAGTGGGTTGCCATTTCCTTCTCCAGAGGAATCTTCCTGACCCAGAGACTGAACCCATGTCTACTGCATTGGTAGGCAGATTCTTTACCACTGAGCCATCAGGGAAGCCTGAAATTGAATTAATCATCAAGAAAATCTCAGCAAACAAAAGTTTAGGACCCAAAAGCTTCACAGGAAATTCTAACAAACATATAAAGAAGACCTAATACTTACCTTCCGCAAACTGTTCCAAAAAGCTGATGAGGAGGGAACACTCCCAAATTAATTCTACAAGGTTACCATTACGCTGATACTAAAAGCAGACCAAGACCTGCAAAAAAAGAAAATTACAAGCCAATATCTCTGATGAACATGGTTCAAAACAGGGTAGCAGCTCAAGTGGAATATTCACTAAGATACCATGTTCTGGGTCAAAAGCCACATAGATATCATGCCTGTGTTCCATACCACTTTGATTGCTATAGCTTTGTAGTAGAGTCTGAAGTCAGGAAACATGATGCCTCCACTCTGTTCTTTTTTCTCAAGATTCCTTTAGCTGTTCAGGGTCTTTTGTGTTTCCATATCAATTTTAGAATTATTTGCAAGGAACACAACAATGACAGAAAGAGCCAGAATCTGCCTTCATGTAGCATATGCATAAATGGAGGAAACCACCTTGTAAACAAGGAAATAAAAATAATTCCAGAGAGTGGTAAGTGCTCAGAGGAAAATTATACAGCAGTGTAGTGGCATAGGGGACATGATGAGGTCCGACAACTCAGTTTTGGGTAGGGTGGTCAGAAAATTCCTGTCTGGGAGAGAGAAATCACTGCAGATGGTGACTGCAGCCATGAAATTAAAAGACGCTTACTCTTTGGAAGACAAGTTATGACCAACCTAGATAGCATATTGAAAAGCAGAGACATTACTTTGCCAACAAAGGTCCGTCTAGTCAAGGCTATGGTTTTTCCATTGGTCATGTATGGATGTGAGAGTTGGATTGTGAAGAAAGCTGAGCGCCAAAGAATTGATGCTTTTGAACTGTGGTGTTGGAGAAGACTCTTGAGAGTCCCTTGGACTGCAAGGAGATCCAACCAGTCCATTCTGAAGGAGATCAGCCCTGGGATTTCTTTGGAAGGAATGATGCTAAAGCTGAAGCTCCAGTACTTTGGCCACCTCATGTGATGAGTTGACTCATTGGAAAAGACTGTGATGCTGGGAGGGATTGGGGGCAGGAGGAGAAGGGGACGACAGAGGATGAGATGGCTGGATGGCATCACCAACTTGATGGACCTGAGTTTGATTGAACTCTGGGAGATGGTGATGGACAGGGAGGCCTGGCATGCTGTGATTCATGGGGTCACAAAGAGTTGGACACGACTGAGCAACTGAACTGAACTGAACTGAAAGAGGGAAGCAATGCCCTTAGAAAGTGTTGGGGAAAGGCAAGTCCATATTGAAACACCCAAGGGGGTCAACCTTGGCTTTCCCTGGGTACTGTTAGAAGGTGGAAGCTGCTTGAGAATAGAGGAGAGAAAGAGTGGTGGGAGATGGGGTGAGAGGGGTGATTGTTATTGCTCAGTTGCTAAGTCTTGTCCAACTCTTCGCAACCCCATGGACTGCCGAACAGCAAGACTTCCCTGTCCTTCACTATCTCCTGGAGTTTGCTCAGTCTCACATCCATTGTGTTGATTATGCCATCCAACCATCTCATCCCTCAGTCTTTCCCAGGATCAGGGTCTTTTTCCAGTGAGTCAGCTCTTCACATCAGGTGATCAAAGTATTGGAGCTTCAGCTTCACCATCAATACTTCCAATGAGTATTCGGGGTTGATTTCCTTTAGGATTCACTGATTTGACTTCCTTGTTGTCCAAGGGACTCTCAGGAGTCTTCTCACAATTCGAAAGCATTAGTTCTTTGGCACTCAGCCATCTCTATGGTCCAACTCTCACATCCATACATGATTACTGGAAATCCATAGCTTTGACTATATGGACATTTGTTGGCAAAGTGATGTCTCTGCTTTTTAATACACTGTCTAGACTTGTCTTAGTTTTTCTTCCAAGGATCAAGTGTCTTTTAATCTCATGGCTGCAGTAACCATCCACATGTGACTTTGGAGCCCAAGAAAATAAAATCTGTCACTGTTTCCACTTTTTCCTCATCTATTTACCATGAAATGATGGGGCCAGATACCATGATCTTAGTTTACTGAGTGTTGAGTTTTATGCCAGCTTTTTCACTCTTATCTTTCACCCTCGTCAAGAGGCTCTTTAGTTCTTTGCCTTCTGCCATTAGAGTGCTATCATCTACATATCTGAAATTGTTGATATTTCTCCCAGCAATTAGTATCTGTAATTATTCAGGGGGTTCCCCCTAAATTTTATACATTCTTACAATAATCTATATGAATAGCTGGAATTGCTGAACAATTGCATATTTTTTTTGAGATTATAAACTGATTTTGAAATCAAAATATTCTATTTCTCCTTAAACTTGTGTGCCAGTCTCAGCTACTCTTTGCCTTGCTTACCTCACTTATTCTCCTGGAGTCTCAGAGACAATTTTCTGTACCCTTACACAGAATTGGATGCTATTTGTTCCAAGTACAAAATACATTTTAACCCACACATGAAAGGAGTCTGTTTCTAATCCCATAGTTGCTTACACAAAACTCATACAACCAGAAAGTTCCTCTATGTAGATTGATTCTCCTTGTCTTTATTTCATGATCATCTGCTGTTAAAATTAGTTTCATTACTTTAAATGTGTACATGATAAAACTGACTTACTTTGCTGTCCCCAAAATAGCACCACTTTGGAACTGGAAGACAGGACTTTCAGTTTATCCTGTTTCACACACTAACTCTGTGGTCTTGAGTATCTCTTAATCTTCTTGAAACAGAATTCTAATACTGGATTAAAAGAAAATGTCAAGAATGATTTTAAAAGGATTATCATTATCATTGCCAGCACCAATTATATCATTTGGCACATGGTAGATAATCAATGTTTTAATGAAAGGATGTTTTCAATAATATTGTTTCTCAAGGGTGTAGTTGAATGCCTCAGTAGACAACTTACAATGATCATGACATTTTCTTCCCTATAGTTTTTGAGAGGAAAGAAGGACCAAAATGGTGTGGTTAACTTAGCAAACATTAATTAAGCCTTCATATATGGCAAGCTCTATACTAGGTACTGGAATTCTAGGAAGAAGTAAGAAGAATCTTTGCTTCACAGGTATTTGTCTTTGGACCCATGTATGGAAACCAATTACCTATTTTTTGATAAGTTTTCTGTTCCTCATATGTTTTGTGCAATGTTAGGACTATTCAGAACTATACTGAGCTATATTTATTCAGATAAACTGAATAAACAATTCTATGATCAATTGGGTTTAGTTTAAAATATTTCTCTTCTTAAGTAAAGTCAGATCCACAGTGTGTGAAGATCAGGCTCCTACTGAAATTATCTGAGAGTTTAATTTTTTTCTGGCCACACCATACAGCATGCAGGATCTTAGTTCCCTGACCAGAGATCAAACCTGTCGCCCCTACTTTGGGAGCACAGAGTCTTAACCACTTGACCACCAGGAAGGTCCTATCTGAGAGTTGAAACATCACCAATTCCTGGACTCCATCCTGAGAGATTCTGATTTAATTGATCTGATAGGGGCCTGTGCATCAATCTTTTTAGAAAGCTTCCCAGGTGATTTTAATATGTGGGTAGGATTGAAATTTCATTGTGTTCATTCTGTGCAGTTCAGGAGCAACTAATTTCACATATGCATTTCAAATTCTTTTTTAAATGAACAACATTGAAATCGTATTTGTTCTTTAAAAAACAGCATCAACAATATACATGTGTATTTCACTCCCTGAGCACTGCAGCCTGACAACCTAAAACTCTTTGGCTGAGAGGTCTCTGCACATGCACAGTGTTTAAACTGGGAAACTCTTAGACTGCAGACCCCTAAGCTGAAGCCAGTTAGAACCCATTCCTCATAATGCAGAGACAGATGATTTATTTTATTTTATTTTTTTTTGAGAATTTCCAGAAAGATGATCTTTGATGGCTTTCAATCAACTCTCCAGTATTTAATGCAATATTTTCTATGTAGGTACTTGTGAGTGTTTTGGAGAGGGAAGATCTCTATTTTAAATCAGATCTATTCAGAGGGGACTGTGAACTCTTCTAGGAATGTTAAAAGAACTACTGCCCAATAGTGTAAAAACATATAGAACACTGAGTGTTTGGAGACAAGAGTGTTGGGTGCTTGGGAACAAAGTGATGTCTCTCTAAA
This sequence comes from Bubalus bubalis, assembly GCF_019923935.1. Classification (NCBI taxonomy): domain Eukaryota; kingdom Metazoa; phylum Chordata; class Mammalia; order Artiodactyla; family Bovidae; genus Bubalus; species Bubalus bubalis. The sequence continues at coordinate 110,934,971 of NC_059158.1, forward strand.
AACCAGTCCAGTAAGAGTTAAGAGGGTGGTTCTTGACACTCCAGAAGAAATTCAAGAGTGCCTCCTACTTCTTCCCACTAGGTTTCTAAGAATGACTCCAAGGCAGAGGAAGGTGAATGTGAAAGGTTTCAATGTATCCAAACATCTTTCTTTTCTAAAAGTGAGTCATTACAGTTTCTTCTCATTGCACTTTCTGTTCCTTCAGAAGTTAAAACTTCTTTTCACTTTCTCCAGTTTGAACCTTTACCATATACTTACTGTTGTTTGATGTCACTGTGTATTTGTTTCTTCCTTATTGCTGTTTTGCTCAGCAGACAAGCACCGTGTGCCCTAGATGCTGCTTTAATTGTTGTTGTTATTTGGTTGATAAGTCATGTCCGACTCTTTTGCAACCTCATGGACTGTAGCCTGCCAGGCTCCTCTGTCCATGGAATTTTCCAAGGCAAGAATACTGGAGTGGGTTGCCATTTCCTTCTCCAGGGGATCTTCCAACCCAGGAATCAAACTCACATCCCCTGCATGGGCAGACAGATTCCTTACCACTGAGTCACCTGGGGAACCCTGCTGTCTTATTACACTTATTTTATTTTTCACTGATGCTGATTAGGACAGTGCCTGACACATATTAGGTGCTCACAAAATGTTTGCTGAAAGAACTGTGAATCAATGTTCATTGTCATTTGCCACTGTCCACTTCCTCAGTTGACTCTGGGGAAATTACTGCAATCTCCTTTCACTGTTCCCATTCATGGATATTTCCAGCCAAGAAAACAGCTATAGCTATCAGCAGATAGCTATATATAAATAGCAGCACAACCGACATATAATCATGGTTGATTCCAAGGCACATATAGATCTGCCATGCTTCCTAAATGATAGACTGCTTGGTTAACTGAATGACAGAGAATGTTTGGCTTCATTTCTGGGAGTTTTTGTATAATGGCTGGTGGGAACCAGAAGGAAGTTCAGTAGGAAAACCCTCCCAAAACATTGACATGGGTGTTCAGATAATTGGGATTTAGATTTTGCTCTGCTGCTGTGAGACCTGAGACCTGGGGGTCATCAGTCTATCTCTGAGTGAGTTGAACCAACTGATTTATCAGGTCCTTTATATATTTAATTTTTGTGACTTCAGACATACTTGCTTCGTAAAGCAAGGAAAGACATAATAAGTACTGGGGATTGACATATAGAATTCACATTTTTTGGAAACATTTCTAATGGTGACAAAGAGCAAAGAAATTTGGCTTTCTGTGATTGGGCTCATTTATAAGCAGTGTATGAGTCTTTTATGATTCAATCTTAAAGTACTCAGCCCTTTTGATAGACTGAGTTTCTATTTTCTTATAATTCCTAAACTGCAACAAACCCTCTCTGGGATGTTATGCAAATTAACCCATTTGTCTTAATGGGGTTTGATTCATCCTCTTCGCAAGCATGGAGCTAGAAATCCCTTTTGTGCTTTCATAATATGAGCTGTCATGCTGCTCTGAGATTACCCATATTCTAACCCATATTCTACACATATTCTACACATATTCTAACCTCAGCACTTCCCACACCATATTGTCTGTTTTCCACTAGAGAAACTATGAACGTCTAAGGGAATATATAGTAAGTACTCAGGCCACAGTAATTATTCCTTCAATTTTGGTTAAGTGAATGAATAGATGAATGGAGCATTTTCTATTGTTACGGTTAAATAAATTAATAAATCAAAATTTCCCCTAGTTTACTGATGGTGGATTAATTGATTGGTTGATTTCAAAATAACACTATTGCAGTGAGATTAGTATTTCAAAACATTGCTCCCCATGATTATCAAAACTTGGCATTGATGTTCAAATGGCAGCTGAACCACGTGGTGTGATTGTATATTTCCACAAAAAAACAGAACATTACAGTGTCAGGTAAACATCTCACCAAATGTTAAAAAAAAGAAACCTTGAATATAATGTAGTCATTTTGGTGGTAAGCAAACAGAAGCCCAATAATTAATTTGCCCTAAGTTCCTGATATGGAATCCATAAATCTGAGACCCTAACCCAGGTTTTCTCATTTCTATCTTGTCCTTTAACCTTAGTACACACACAGTATCGATTGCTTATGCTTGGATTCCGAATGGAAGTGAAAATCCCCATGGCATTCCTTGCTTGCTCCTTCTCCACAGGAGGGGAATGTAGTGTCCTCTCCTTTATGTGCCTCGTAACACACACACACGAACACACACACACGAACACACACACACACGTGGCATTTCAGTGCTGTTTGCCTGCTGTTCTAGGCTTACTCCCTCACTTCTTACCCTCTTTGTACAGTCTCTGAATGGACCTGTAATTCAGGAACTGACAGGGTGTGTGGAAGGAGTGGAAAGTCAGTCAATGGATGGAGGCAGGAGGGGAGCAGGGAGTCTGGAAACGGGCTGGTGGCAGCCACAGCCTGGTGGCCTAAGCCTGCAGATGCACTCCTTGACTTTGAAGTTTATACACGTATGCTCATGAACATTCTCGTATCAAAATCATTTTATACAAGTTGTAGAACCCTTGGGAATCATCTCATGAGAGACAGAATATAGGATGCGAGGTAGCCTGGATTTAAGTGTTAGGATTACTAATGTAATGATTTACTGTAAATAATTTATTGTAAAATAATAGTAGTGTTTTGACAGACTACTTAACTTCTCTAAAGTTCACTTTTTTAATCTATAAAATGGAGTGTATTGGTTTCTTTGAGCTGCCATAAAAAACTACTACAGACTGGGTGGGTTAAACAGCAGCCATTTATTTTCTCACTGTTCTGGAAGCTGGAAGTCCAAGATCAATGTGTCTGTAGGGTTGGTTTCTTCTTCTGAGATCTCTCTCTTTAGCTTGCAGATGCCATCTTTTCCCTTTGCCTGAACATAATTTTTTCTGTGTGTATGTCTGTGTCCAAATTTCCTCTTCCTATAGGGACACCAGCCATATTAGATTTGGAACCATTCTAAAGACCTCATTTTAACTTACTTACCACTTTAAAGACCTTACAACTGAATAGAATTACCTTGCATGGACTTCAGCATATACAATTTGGAGTCACACAGTCCAGTCTATAACATAGAGTATATTTTATAACCTAAGAGTTGAAGATCCAGTGAGTTTTTATATGGTTTTCAGAATATACTTTTCTGAATAAATGAAGAACCTGACATTTGGTACGCTGCTGCTGCTAAGTCGCTTCAGTCATGTCCGACTCTATGCGACCCCATAGACGGCCTCCTACCAGGCTCCTGTGTCCCTGGGATTCTCCAGGCAAGAACACTGGAGTGGGTTGCCATTTCCTTCTCCAGACATTTGGCACTAGGAATGTTTAAATCCTTATTTTTAGAGCTCACAAGCTGCATGGTTCTAGTGGCCATGTAAATGTTCTGTTTCATGGATTTGTTGCAGGGCGGTGATGTTTAAATATCTATATTAACACACTTCTATATATTATGACATTTATTATTTTTTTTCCTTAGTATTTTACACACCTCCTTTTTTCCATCTTTCTCCAGTCAAACCTGTCCCCTGATGTGGGCTGCATAAGGTTCACAGGGTAGGAGTGGGGCATGTATAGACACAGATGGGGTCTTCCTGCATTTTGCAGTCGTAGACGGAGAGAGCGAGTGAGTACACACAAGATCTAGGCAGACAGCACCTTAACAACCTCACAGATATTTCTGTCCCCAGTGTAACGTGGAGACAGCAGCAGAGAGAGTTAAGACCTTCAGGGTGAAGTGTACAAACATGAGTGATGTCGCTGCAGAAACCTTGTGGTCTGACTACCAGGAACCAGACAGAATGAAAGGTCTTTCAGAATCACTATGTGGACAGTGGACTTCTAGAATTATATCACAGCAGGAGACAGTTGGCACTACCACAATAAGATAATTTGAGGAGGCATTGTCTGCAGGAGGAGTGATCCCAAAGGTGCGGGCACAGTGTAGAGTGGAGGAACCGAGGGGCTTGTAGTAACAGAACTGTCATCACTGCTGGGCCAACCAGATGAAGAGAGGGCAGGATTCTAGAACCCAGAAGCAAAACAGCACAGGGAGAAGGCTGCTTCCTTGTGGAAGCCAGAGGGAAGTGAATCATGTCCATGTGCTCCATTCAGTTTAGGTTCCAGAGCAGAGTAGAATGGAGATGGGTCAAGAATGAATCTGGAGGGGACACATGGAAGATTTTGGGGGGTCTGACTCGAATTTATTGGCACTACATGAGTCTCTAGAACTTTACCATAATCCTGGGGAAAGGGAGGAGACTGGGCACAAAGTGGTTAATGTTGAGTTTCCACCACCATAGCAGGATAGACTCAAAATAGTAAGTAAGCTGACTTACAGAAAAAGACATATGTTACACTTATAAAACATAAGTTTTGGAATCCACCTCATATAATCCATAAGTCCAGTGTTACATCTACCATATTATTAATACATGTGTATCCCCCCTCACCCACATACCACACACACACACACACACGGAATCCATGAGTTTTATCTGCATCAAATGACAATGCAAATGATATTTGCATTGGGTTATAAAATAGAGGAAAAAGTGCTGGCAAAGAAAAGGGAAGACTGAAATGAGTCAAAAATCAGTAGGAGTGCATTAAGTCAGAAATGTCAAGCAAGGAAGGAGGAAATAGAATTTGAAATGGCAGGAGCCACTGGTATTATGAGCAAGAGACTTCTTGATTGACACCAGGCCTTTCCAGGCAGCCAGGATGAAGCCAGGAGAGGGAGCAGCATTTAGCTGCCCAAGGAGAAGGAGGGTCTGTGTCCCTGGGAAACACAGAGAGAAGCCTCATTTTCCAATTTCTTGTTTTCCCTTCTAATGTACTTGCAGGCTGGTTGTGTCTATTCTTCACAGTCATCTCCTCTTTTTTTTTTTTTAAGTCATCTCCTCTTTTACTAGTTTGAGTGGGGCTCAGTTCCATGAATATCTGTTATAAATTTAGCAATTGTTTTTTTGTAGCTTATTTAAATTTTTGAACCTTAACCCCCATTCTTCATGACACAGAAAATGAAATCTAAAAATTGAGTCAAATTTATTCAGTTACTTCAGGTTGGAAACTGTCCTAATCAGGACTGTTTTACCTTCTTTTCCCTCTTTTCACCTGGATTGAGACTCTGAGGACCTTAAGCTTTAATCACTGGTGGCATTAGTAAAGAGGGAGTGTCCATTGTTAGTATTCTCTTTCACACTGAACTTGCATCCTTTAATTTATAACAGGTATTATCTGGTCCTGATGTTGTCCTTATTAACCTTGGTGACTTATTGAGATGTCACATCCTCTTCTAACCTTCTGTTGCACAGTAACACCCTTTGTTGCTGGGTTCCCTCATCCCAGCCATGAGAGTCTTCCCTTCTCATCCCTTCAACTTCACATTCAGACTTACTATTGAAATGCATAAAAGCTCCAACTTATGGTCTGTGTTGCACGGGCCTGCTAATATGAAAATATTCCAGGAAAGGAATGATCACATGAGAGAGAAAGAAACTGATTCTTTCCAACTAAGGGTATTTTTCAACAAACATGATTTTTGATTCAAAGCGACTGAGGCTCAAATCCTATCAATTTTGGCTACTTATTGATTGTATGGGAATGGGCAGTTTAGGTAAAATTACTGAATGTGGTTCCATAATTGCAAAATTAGGGAAGAATGTCTGTATCATAGGGTTTTGAGAGGATAAAAGGATCTGGAACACCATAAACGCCTGGTAAATATTGCCTCTATTCTACTTCATTTCATTAATGGTGTAGGTTTGTGGGCAATGCGAGAGGAAAGGACTGACCATGAATGAAAATGTGGAAAATGTTTTTCTGTTACTCTGTATCCTCCTTTGTGCATCCTTCCTTCTTGTCTTGGGAAATTTCCTCAGCCCAGTAGGTAAGGGAGACAATTCGTGGAGAGTTGCAGAGGAATCTTTCATTGTAGCTCTTTCAAAAGCAGACCAGGTACAATGGATAATGTCTTTGATTAATTTTGGTGCCTTGTAAGATTGAACAGTATTATGTATAAAAGTTTTATATATCATAAAGGAAACATTATGAGTTAATGAGAAAGAGAAGGATTATTTTATAAATCTTATTTGGGAAATTGTTTAGCTAATTGGAGAAAAGTTCAACTTGGATTCTCATTTAACAGCATAAACCAAAACATTGGAATTAAAATGCTAACTGAACAATATCAAACTTAATAGATCTATAGTAGAAATAAAAGGTGATTTTTTTTTCTAATTTCTAGATAAGGGAATTCACAAAAGAAAGGAGTAATAGTTTTGCCTGTGTTGTTTAGTCACTAAGTTACATCTGACTCTTTGTGACCCCATAGACTCTAGCCCACCAGGCTCCTCTGTCCAGGGCATTTCTCAGGCAAGAAAACTCGAGTGGGGTTGCCATTTCCTTCTCCAAGTTTTGACTATAGAAAAATGTAAAATTTCTCAAAATCAGGAGTGTTATAAATAAGTTTAAAGGTAGAGAAACTGACAAGTTATTTGACTATGTATATCAGTTCAGTCACTCAGTCGTGTCTGACTCTTTGCAACCCCATGGACTGCCACACGTCAGGCTTCCCTGTCCATCACCAACTCCCAGAGCTTGCTCAAACTCATGTCCATTGAGTCGGTGATGCCATCCAACCATCTCATCCTCTATGTATATGACAAATTATTAATAACCTTCATTACATATATTGGTATCTGTGACAAACCTAGACAGCATATTAAAAAGCAGAGACATTACTGACAAAGGTCCGTATAGTCAAAGCTATGGTTTTTTCAGTAGTCATGTATGGATGTGAGAGTTAGACCATAAAGAAAGCTGAGTGCTGAAGAATTAATGCCTTTGAAGTGTGGTGTTGGAGAAGACTCTTGAAGTCCTTTGGACAGCAAGGAGATCAAACCAGTCAATACTAAAGGAATCAATCCTGTATATTCATTAGAAGGACTGATGCTGAAGCTGAAGCTCCAATTCTTTGACTACCTGATATGAAGAGCTGACTCATTAGAAAAGATGCTGGGAAAGATCAAAGGCAGGAGAAGAAGGGGACGACAGAGGATGAGATATTTGGATGGCGTCACTGACTCTACGGACATGAATTTCAGTAAACTCCAGGAGATGGCGATGGACAGGGAAGCCTGGTGTGCTGCAGTCCATGGGGTTGCCTTGGGTCACGACTGAGCAACTGAACTGATACTGATCATGTACGTTTCATGTATAATTTATGTATGTTTCATGTATAATCCCATTATATATATTCTTTTCCAGCTTCTTTTTCCTTATAGGTAGAAAGTGCTTTTTCTTAATCATTTCAAGTGAAAATAGTGTAAAACAAATTTATATCTTTCTGAGATTTTAACTATTTAAAAAGATAAAAACCAGGAAGGAATACAAATTAATAGTAGCTGCCTTTGATTTGTGAGATTATACTGGTGCATTTTTTCTCAGTTTTTCAGGGCTTTTCAAATATTTGCAATGAGAATCAATTATTTTATACTCAGAAAAAAGTTTACGTTCTCAGTACATAACTGGGAATGTATTGTCTTCATTAGGTTAAATGTTTGTTATAAAGGTTGACAAATCCAATGAAAAGAGGCAATTGTCCTGAGGTTAGATTGTTGTTAAAATGTGTAATGAGAAAATATTTGTTAGTGTCATGTATATAAACAAGAATATCTATATCAATATTGTAGAATGAAAACAGTTAACTTAGCTCTTGAAAATATAGGTAAGAGATTGAGAAACTAGATTTGTAACTTAAATTTAACAGAGTTAAGTTTATAGCATAATCAGAAAACAGTTTGTCTTAGTGTATATGATGTCTAGGAAATTAAATATCTCTGCAAATTGATTGAGAGTTTCCTTTGTAGACTTGAATGACAAAGCAAGGATAAATATTTTTTAGGTGCTATCAATAAAATCTGCTTGACCTGATTTTTTTTTTTTTTTGAAAAAAGTTTTTGTGGAAGAAAGTTTAATCTTTTTTGACTTCCATGTAGCTTTAGAAAATAGCTTTGCCATAATACATATAGTCAAAATAATGATTTTATATTTATATTTCTTTTCAGGTTGCTGCTGCTACTGCTGCTAAGTCGCTTCAGTCATGTCTGACTCTGTGCGATCCCATAGACGGCAGCCCACCAGGCTCCCCCGTCCCTGGGATTCTCAAGGCAAGAACACTGGAGTGGGTTGCCATTTCCTTCTCCAATGCATGAAAGTGAAAAGTGAAAGTGAAGTCGCTCAGCCATGTCCAACTCTTAGCGACCCCATGGACTGTAGCCCACCAGGCTCCTCCATCCATGGGACTCTCCAGGCAAGAGTACTGGAGTGGATTGCCATTGCCTTCTCCGATAACCCCCTTAATTCTCTTGTTAACACTGTGATGATTTGATTATGATCAGTTTGTGGGATTATTAACCATTCTTGGTTTCTTCTCACCTCATTAACTAGCAAGCTAGGCACTGAGTGTTGATAATAACCATTTTCTCATGGACTGATGCTCAGTATTACCAAATCTTTTTAGTTTTATGAAACCATTTCCATTAGAGAGTGAGTAGGTTTTCTATATTGTTTTTCTGTTTTGTACATGTCAGGATTACATTAAAATAAATAAGTCTCTATCACCTAGTTTCCAATTATTTTTTCTTAAGAAGCAACAGTACATATTCAGTGTTTCAAATACCATCAGGTTAAAAAATTGTTTCTTAAATCAATTTCTAAATAAGTGGAGCTAGTTTAGCTAAAATGGCACTACTCAACTTACCTGGGGTCTTGCTAACAAGGGTGTGAGAAAAAGCAAGTTGAAATTTTAAAAATAGTAGTGGTAACTTGGCTGTTATTATTGAGAAGTAATGACATCCAATTTAATTCACAAGTTGGGAAGGTTCTGATTAAGGAAGCAGACTAAATTCATCCTATTTGAGAATGTACTTGTTCTCAGGTAGCTGATAAATTTTTTTTTTATTTGAAGGATAATTGCTTTACCAAATTTTGTTGGTTTTGAGTTTTGCGTGGTTCTATATATTCTTTTCCCATGGTCAAGTACTCATGCCTGCTCTCAGCTGGTGTTCTGCAGGCTCTTCTGTGTCTGAGGGTATATTCCTGATGTATCCATTGAGAGAGATGTATTCCACATCCACCTACTCCTCTGCCATCTTGTTCTCCCTGATAAATGTTTGTGGTTGGAGTGATCTGGAGTCCATTAGCATTGCTGAGAAGCCTGGAAGGAATGTGCATGGAGAAGAAAGTATTCTGTCCTACATGTTTGTATAAGTTAAATAACTATTCAGGCAAAAATGATGAGGAAGTTTTAGAACATTACTTTTTCAGCATTGTAGTTTTCACTGCTTCTTTAAAAAAATGCAATGATGTTTATTTCCTGTGAATTACCAAATCATTTCCTTTCCCCACCTTTCTAGTCAATTGTCTTTTTCTTTTTGGTTTGTAGAAACTTTTAATATAATATAGATATTTTTAAAAAAGTGCTTATTTCACTGTTTACTCTTTGTTACTCTCTGTAACTTAACTGCAGATCTCTCACATTGGTTTTATATCTTCCCTCCTCTGTACCTGGCTCAGACAGTCAAGAATCTGCCTATAAAGGGGCAGACCTGGGTTCCATCCCTGGGTTGAGAAGATTCCCCTGGAGAAGAGCATGGCAACCCATTCCAGGATTCTTGCCTGGAGAATTGACAGAGGAGCCTGGTGGGCTGTGCAATCCATAGGATTACAAAAAGTCAGATACAACTGAAGCGACTTAAGTGTCTGTGCGCGCGAATACACACACACACACACACACACACTCCCTAAACAGAATGCAGTCCATTTCAGAAAGTGAGAGCAGTCCTGAAATATGAGGTGGTTAGTTTTTATGGGCTGGGTAATTTCATAGGCTAATAAGTGGGAAGATTATTGCAACTATTTGGGTAAGGGGTGGATTTCCAGGAACTGGGTCGCTGCTCACTTTTGGCCTTTTATGGTTGGCCTCAGAAATGTCATGGAGCTGGTTGTTGTGTCATCTAGCTTGCTGATGTATTACAGTGAGTGCATAATAAGGTTCAAGGTCTAGTGGAAGTTGACAAATCCACCATCTTGGACCTAGTTTGCTCTACCTAGTTCATGTTGTGTCCTCCACAGCTATGTCATTCATTTAAAGATTGTGCCCTGTCCCCGTCTTATCTCATGTGTATGTGTGTGCTCAGTCACTTCAGTTGATTCAAATTCTTTGTTACCCCGTGGACTGTAACCCTCCAGGCTCCTCTGTTCATGGGATTTTCCCAACGAGAATACTGGAGTGCATTGTCATTCCTTCTTCCAGGGAAACTTCCCAACTCAAGGATCCAACCCACGTCTCTTAGATCTCTTGCGTTGCAGGTGGATTCTTTACCTGCTGAGCCATATGTCTCAAATATAATTCTATATATGTTAATTTTCACATTGGGATTTCATATTTAATCCATAAACTGCTGAAGATATTTTAAGAAGTAGTGTATGACACTGTATAATCTCAAAGGGTCATAACTAATTCATGTTAGATAGAACATGGCATAGCATATTAGTATGTATTCCATAAAAGCTGACCTATCAAGTAAATTAAAATTTTTTCAAAATCATTCAAACTCTGACAAAAATGAAGCTAAAATATGTATTTTGACTTTTTAAGTCAGGTTTATTATACACTTTATAATTCACTGTTTATGAACTTGATGGGTTTGTACAGACATGTAACGACTACTCCAATTAAGATTTAGAAGATTACATTCCCCCAAAATTCCTTTGTGCCTTCTTCCACCTCTGGGCTTCCTTGGTGGTTCAGGTGGTTAAGAATCTGCCTGCAATTCTGGAGACCTGGGTTTGATCCCTGGGTTGGGAAGATCCCCTGGAGAAGGAAATGGCCACCTGCTCCAGTATTCTTGCCTGGAGAATTCCATGGAAAGAGGAGCCTGGCGGGCTACTGTCCATGGGTCTTGCAAAGACTACTGAGTCTTACAAAGACTCAGACACAACTGAGCAACTCACACCTTCTCTTTCCACCTCCAGGAAACCAGTGAACTCTCTTTGTCACTAGAATTTTGCTCTTCTAGAATGTTGTATGAATAGAAGCATATATTAATAGTACATAGCCTTTTGTGTCTGTCTTCTTTCACTTACTGCATTTGTGATTCCTTCATGTTGTTATATTTAATAGTAGTTTATTTCTATTTATTGGGGAGTAGTATTCCACTGAACGGCTATAATATAGTTTGTCATCCACTCACTAGTTGATGAACATTTAGGTTATTTCCTTTGCAATTGTGAATAAAATTGCTCTAAACATTTCTCTACAGGTTTTGTGAGAATGTAAGCTTTTATTTCTCTTGGGCACATACCTCGAATGAAATTGCTGACTGTTCTGGTAATTGTATGTTGCTGGTGGGGATTAAGGGTGGTGAAGGAAGAGGACAGGATAGGTTCTCTGCTATCCTGGTGCAGAAGAGAGAGTCTCCTGGCCCTTCCCAGCGGGAACAGCACACCTCTAATGGCATTAACCCAGGATTCTGGACTGGCCCTACTCCAGGGTAGATAATTTTTCTTCTGTATTCTCCCATCAGCAATGGGTCTTCACCTCTGCTCCTCTCATGGAAGCTACAGGCTTTTGCTGTTTGTGAGAGAACGGTCTGAGCCAGGTGCCTGAATTTCATGCTTTGCGCACAGAAGCAGCTGTTTCCCTCTTGCCCGCCTCTACTTCCAAGGGGGACTCTCTCAGGGTATCCACCATGCCCCTGTTTTTGTCATGAGCACCTTTGCTGACGTCTCTGGAAAAGAACCTGGAGTTAGCACCAACTGCACTTGTGTCTGGGGCAGCCAGGGAGCCTATCCTGTTGTATTACCCACAGCCCTTTGTGCTGTGCTAAGTTGCTTCAGTCATGTCCGACTCTTTGCTGCCCTTGGACTGTAGCCCATCAGATTCCTCTGTTCATGGGATTCTCCAGGCAAGAATACTGGAGTGGGTTGTCATTTCCCCCTCCAGGGTATCTTCCCAACTCAGGAATTGGACCCATTACCGATTCTTTAAAGAGTCAGTTGATTTTTTCTTACTCAACTTCATGGCAGCCTGTGCATTTTCTCCCATGTTCTGTTACCTCTAAGCTAGTCCACTAGTGCTTGATTTAATTCAATTTCTTTCAAATATAAAATTTAATTAAGAGCAATTTCACACAGTTTAATTTCTTGTATGATAATTACTGTGGATTTCCTATTAGGGCATCCATGAAAGGGAAGTTAGATGGTCAAAGAGGAGCAAAGTCTGAATCCAAGGAAATGTGCTTCTCAAACTACTCTCCCACACACCCATAGAACAGTGGGGTTTTGCTGCTACATTTCACTAAACTGGTATGTTCCCCAGTACTCAGAAAGTAGTTAAGTTTCTGTGCAGAATTTTCTGAATTTAAGTTTTTCCCTCATAATTTGTTATTATGGTAAAACCTTGGCAACTGCTGCTGACTGTTTGCTCAGTGGCTCATGCAGCTGGGTAAACAATGAGCATGAAAATGGCAAATTGGGCAGCCAATCAAGCTTTTTCATCACTTCATAAAGTAATTGGGTTCATCTTACATGGTTTTAACTTGATAAAATGTTTTCTTGAAAATTTTTGTGTGTTTTGGGAATGTGGAGACCTGTATCATTTTAGAGATTAAAAAATTTTGCATTGCCTGCAGAAACTCAGAGTAGTCTTGTGGAGAAATATTGCAAAGCAAAGAGGAAGATGTAGTTATAAAAAATTAGGGTCAGCAAAAGATCTTTGATTTCAATCACATGTTATTTCTGTTTCTGTGCAAATTTTTGCCATACATTTTTACTGCAGATTATTTCAAGTCATTTGAAAAGCCAAGATTTCAGTCAGATTTATTTAAGGATCTACAGGGAGGACATGCTGATCTTAAAAAAGAAAAAAACAAACCTTATACCTAATCATGGGGGCTGGAAAGTGAAGGTCGTTCAGTCATGTCTGACTCTTTGCGACCCCATTGACTATACAGTCCATGGAATTCTCCAGACCATAATACTGGAGTGGGTAGCCTTTCCTTCTCAAGGAGATCTTCCCAACACAGGGATCAAATTCAGTTCTCCCATATCCCAGGCAGATTCTTTACCAGCTGAGCCACAAGCAAAGCCCAAGAATATTAGAGTGGGTAGCCTATCCCTTTGACAGTGGATCTTCCCCACCCAGGAATTGAACTGGGGTCTCCTGCATTGCAAGCGGAGTCTTTACCAGCTGAGCTATCACGGAAGCCCTAGGCCCTAAGGTGTCAAGAAATTTTAATTCATGCTGACTTTTATCTTGGAGAGGGGTATGGGAAGACTTCTGGACTGGTTTGAAAATAGCTGAAACATATCCAGGAGAATTTTCTACTTTTGTAAAATCCGGTGAGTAAAATACATAATTCTGCAAGACATGGGGTAGTCTGTATGTGTTAGAGTTAAAGGTATTCTGAGACATAAGATCCCTATTTAAATCTGGAGTTGATTTATGTCTTACTTTTATGTTTAAACATAGATGATGGAAGTATAACTTGGTTGGTACACATATATATATATATATATATATATATATATATTGTAGTAACATTTTCTGCTAGAAAATGTGTTTCTAGTTTATAAAATGGGACTAAATATATCAATATTTTGTGGCATTCTGTGAAGAGTGCTATGATTTCCAAGCAATTCCTCATGTGTATTTGAGTTGACTTTAGGGAGTTTTCACACGATTTACTTTAGACGATAGGGCATAATCTTGAATTTGGCCCAGAAAAGTGATCAATTTCCTCATCTGTAAAAGTGCTTAATTTCCTCATCTGTAAAATGGGAGTGATAATGGTGTCTGGTTCATGGAATTATTATGAAGATTAAATGAGGCATAACCTGTAAACCTATTGTTTCAGTGCCTGACCATAGTAAGCCTTCACTTAGAATTTAGCCATTATTAATATCTGAAGCATAGGAGTGGTCATGGGCTTGTTTTGCAAGCCCTGTGAAAAAGCTATGCATCATTGTATAGGTACTTCCATTGAAATTGGAGGAAACAACAATGATAATATTCATTCCCTGGCTTATTGACTTATAGCATCTATTGTGAGGACCAACTGAAATAATGCTCATCGTTCTGTGTTGCAACTTTAAAATACCTTACACATATATTATTTGGGGGTTGCAAAGTTAACAGCCATTCACACCAAGAAAGAAACTGTCTTTTTTTTTTTTTATACTTGTCATTTTAAGAGAAACTGTCAAGCTTTATTATATATATATATATATATATTTTACTGTTTTATTATTTGGGTTTCTTTCTTTCTTTCTTTTTAAATAATAGCTTTTCAAACCTTGAGTAAGATTAGTAAGATCTCTTTTTTCATAATATTTTTCCCATCTGGCAAGCATTTGTATCAATGCAGTATTTTAGGTCAGTTAAGGATGTATAGCCAACTTAGTCATTATGTAGCCTCCCACACCCCAGAATTCTGACATAATGCTTTGCGTAGGCAGGCCTCCCTACCCAGGATGTGAGTCTGACTCTGCAGAGGGTTTTCTGTCATCATCTTTCTCTGTAGAACCAGAAGAGGGAGCACCCGTCTCTCTCTATCTAAACAATCATAATAGCTTTTGAACATATGGTGGGCCTTTCGTGATTAATTTTTTTTTTATAAAGATGAAGTTTGAATAAAGATGTAAAATTCAAAGTATGAATGTCCATTAATTATCTTAATTCTGGCAAGTTTAGACAGATTCAAAGTGGAAATGTTCTTTTAAAAACTACACATTGTCATGGAGTGAATCTGGGTGCTGTTGAATAACTTTACCACACATAATTTAGAATATATTAGTTGCTGGAAGTAGAGAGGAAGAGGAAGCTGACAGTGACTGAAATTATTTAATAAATATTTATTGAGTACTTGCTATGTGTCAGATCATGAGCTAAATTACATAGCTACTTAGATGAATCAGAGTCAGTCTGAAGAGCCCAGATAGGGAAGAGAAGGTTGGGAAAAGTCACTTGAAGAATATATTTTCTAATTTCTAAAGAGGTTTAAATAGAAGTTTATTGAATGAATGAAAGAAAGACAATAGTGTGTATGTTAATAATACAAAATTTAACATTTTTACATGGTACTTTAGAAACATGGTGCTTACACATGCACTATTTATTTAATTAGAATTAGGAGAGGTTTAAATTTATATGGATAGTAAACTGCAAGCTAGGTGTCTGAGTGCAAATCCTAGACCTTTACTCTTTCGATATGCTTACTGCTGCTGCTAAGTCGCTTCCGTCGTGTCCGACTCTGTGCGACCCCATAGACAGCACAGCCCACCAGGCTTCCCCGTCCCTGGGATTCTCCAGGCAAGAACACTGGAGTGGGTTGCCATTTTCTTCTCCAATGCATGAAAGTGAAAAGTGAAAGTGAAGTTGCCCAGTCGTGTCCGACTCTTAGCGACCCCATGGACTGTGGCCCACCAGGGTCCTCCATCCATGGGATTTTCCAGGCAAGAGTACTGGAGTGGGGTACCACTGCTTTCTCCATATGCTTACTATATAAGGTATTTACAATCTGTCTTTTAAAAGTAAGAAATCTCTTCACAAATGCATTCTTAGGAAATGAACGTATTGCTTTGGTATTAGACAGTGATCTCTTTCAGAAGTTATCTTCCCAGTGATAGTGTATCTGGGGTAACGTTCCATGTATATCTGAGTTCAAAATTTTAAAACCTGGTTAGATTAGGCAGTTTAGCTAATGTACAGACCTAAATTCTGGGCCAGAAGAAAGTTACCTAAATAGTTTACTTTGAATTCATTAAATTTTGTGGGTAAAGCAAGCTTTTGGATATTAAATAAATAAAATGAATGGATATTATGAACCTTTTGAAGATAACTGATAGGCAACCAGATCTTTCAGCAAACAGAATTACTCTTATGAAGGATGGACAGGAACTCAAGATGAATCAAATGCAAAGGAAACATGAGGTTTTGAGAAATTTGATGTGGGAATAGAAAGTCTATGGTTGACCCAACTTTATGTTAGATACAAGTTACTTCAGTTTTGCTCAAGACAGGACGTAGACCAATATTTCTTTGGTGTAAAACAACCATTTTGTTATTTCTTTCAGTTCTGTTGACTGCCTGGCTCAACTGAGAGGTTCTTACTCAAGGTTTCCTTTTATTTTCTTAACATCTTCACCTATTTATCCCAACCCCCACCTCCGGCCACCGCTGCTGCTGCTGCTAAGTCGCTTCAGTCATGTCCGACTCTGTGCGATCCCATAGATGGCAGCCCACCAGGCTCCCCCGTCCCTGGGATTCTCCAGGCAAGAACACTGGAGTGGGTTGCCATTTCCTTCTCCAACACATGAAAGTGGAAAGTGGAAGTGAAGTCGCTTAGTCGTGTCCTACTCTTAGTGACCCCATGGACTGCAGCCTACCAGGCTCCTCCGCCCATGGGATTTTCCAGACAAGAGTACTAGGTACCTACCAATCTGTTCTGTTTCTATGAATGTGGTCTTTTTAGATTTTGCATAATGAGATTTAACAGTATTTGTCTTTACTATCTGACTTATTTCACTAGTATAATGCCATCAAGGTCTACCGATCTCATTGATAAGTGGCAGGACTTCCTTTTTATGGCTAAATTATATATATATATATATGTGTGTGTGTGTGTGTGTGTATATGTACACATGTCACATCTTTGTCCATCCATCTATCAATGGATGCTTATGTTGTGTCTATGTCTGAGCTATTGTCAATAATGCTGCAGTGAACGTGGGTACACAGATATCTCTTTGAACAATGAATTTCATTTCCCTTCAATATATGCTTAGAAGTGGAATTGCTGGATGATATGGTAATTCTATTTTTAATTTTTGAGGAATCCTCATACTCTCTTCCCAGAGAAGGCAATGGCACCCCACTCCAGTACTCTTGCCTGGAAGATCCCATGGATGGAGGAGCCTGGTGGGCTGCAGTCCATGGGGTCGAGAAGAGTCAGACACGACTGAGCAACTTCACTTTCACTTTTCACTTTTCACTTTCATGCATTGGAGAAGGAAGTGGGAACCCACTCCAGTGTTCTTGCCTTGAGAATCCCAGGGATGGGGGAGCCTGGTGGGCTGCCGTCTATGGGGTCGCACAGAGTTGGACACAACTGAAGC
Source organism: Bubalus bubalis (assembly GCF_019923935.1). Lineage (NCBI taxonomy): Eukaryota > Metazoa > Chordata > Mammalia > Artiodactyla > Bovidae > Bubalus > Bubalus bubalis. The sequence continues at coordinate 110,952,170 of NC_059158.1, forward strand.
AACTTAGCAGCAGCAGCAACAGCAGCATACTCTCTTCCATAGAGACTGCACTCATTTACATTTCCAGACCCTACTAATTCTTAATTGTACTTCAGACAATTAGATTTTCTAAATTGGTATGGGTTATAACATGTATGTGTATAATCATATAAGCTCATGTTCAGTAATTCCTGGGTCTCTGGCTTATGGCCTTCTCATATGCTTCTGCCCCTCTCCGAGGGGTAATGTGATTCTTGCTTTCTTTTTCTGTCCTATCCTCTAGCTGCAGTGGGTTTTCACTCAGGCCTTAACATGGCAGTTTTCATGCTCTTCCTCCTGCAGATTAAAGCTTTTGTTTTGTAGGGAAATAGAGGTGAAGGGTTGAGCCAGGGTGGGGTTCCTGGAGTCAAATCCTGCAAGAGGGTATGAAGGCCCCTGTAGCTGAGATCCTTAGGTACTAGGCACTTTCATGCTAGCTCACCCTTATCCTCTAGCAATTTGTTTAAAAAATTAGCTGCATCCTTCTTTCCAGCTAAGGTGGTGTCTAGTGTTGTCCGCTCCAGGTAAACAAATACTTGGTTCTGTTTCTCCCCCAAAGCACCCTTATCTCCCCAGACTTCAGGTTACTTGGTGGCCCTGCAACCTCAGTTCTTTAATGGGTGAAGAAAAGTTTGTATAGCTTTGACCTTGCTACAAAGTTGAAACAACACTCTTTCCCTCTCTTTACATCTCTGAGCTGAAAACCCTTATCTTGATTTTAATCGTTATCCGTGCCATTGTCTTGTCTTTATTCCCCTTTACCATGCATCTTAGAATTTACTGTGCATAAGAATCAACTGAGAAACACATTAATAATGCATATTTCTGTGTCCCATCTCTAGAAATTTTAGTTCAGTAGTCTGAGGTAGACAAAAAGAACTTGAATGTTGAAAATGCTCCTCAGGGGGTCCCCATTGCTAACAAAGACTTTAAAGGGCAGTATCCTCTCAAAGGTAAACCTTCCCTGATTGTGTCCAGGTTGATGCCTTATATATTTTAGCCTCTCAATAAATAAGCAAAATATGCCTTGAATTTAAACTAGTAGGATAGGAACAGAAGAAACTTCTCTTGAATACTCTATCTGTTCCTCATGTTTATGAAACCTAGCCACGATTCATGTTCCAACTGAAGCTCCATATATTCCCACCATCTTCTTGGAGTACAAAACATTGGAGGAGTTTGGGGACAGTGAGTCAAGAAAGCTCTTCTTACATCCCAGTTTTGTCAGTACTTAGATGTGTGATTTATCTAAAATGCTTAAACCTGTCTGCAATTCACTTTTCAATTTGGTTAACAAGATATAGGAATGAAGTTGACTTTGATCATAAACATAAAGATCATAGAAATCATAAAAATCACTTGGAGAGGTGTTTATTTTTACCTATAATGTGTGAATGTATGTATATTATGTATACATACATGCTTTATACATATGTGTTTGTATATAAATGCATGTGTGTGTTAGTCGTTCAGTCATGTCCAACTCTTTGTGACCCATGGACTGTAGCCTGCCAGGCTCCTCTGTCCATGGAATTCTCTAGGCAAGAATATTGGAGTGGGTAGCCATTACCTTCTCCAGGGGATTTTTCCGACCCAGGGATCAAACCCGGGTCTTCTGCATTGCAGACGGATTCTTTACCATCTGAGCCACCAGGCATTTTTACTCATATACATAGATGCCTGTGTATACATTTATGCACTTAAAATAGCTACACACACACACATATATAAATTGTAGATCCCAGTCTTGCTATCCCTGGAGTTGCTGAATCATTCATCTGAGATATTTTTTGTTTACCATCTCTAGATGATTCTAATGATCAGTCATGATTGGAAACCACTGAATTAGAGTCCAAGCATCCATCTCCTTCTATTGAACTCCCTCTGATGGTCATACACCTAAAAGTATAATGTATTACATTTCAGTTTTTATTTGGATTATCAAATAAAAATTCCTGAAACACTGAAATATACTTGATGATGGAAGCTGTGTTATCTTTTTCTCCTGAATAGAGTTCCTAGTGCAGTTTATAGAATCCTGCAAGCAAATTAGTAAATTTTGTGGACTGTTGGATTGAAAGTAGCCAGAAGTCAGAGAGGGAAGGGAAGTTAGAGATGGGTGGGAAGAAACACAGCTGTCTTGGTCTTAGCTTATGTGAATAGAATATCTTGGCAGAGGGATTTTAAATAGATTGGATAGGTGACAAAGGAGCACTGGCAGAGAGGAAAATGGCAGTAGTCAGGGTAACTAAGCAGTTGATGACATCTTAGTTGGGAGTTTCCGAAATGTGGAGGAGGAAATGACACATGTGAGTGTGCGAGGGAAGAGACTTGGAGAGGAAAGGAGAACTAATGAGGGTAGGCAGCTGCATGTCTAAGGGCTAAAGATAGTTGTCAGAGAGAGAGAAAGTCTACAGTTTCGGAAGGAACAAATATATGTAGCACAAAGACGTCATAAAGCTTTAATTCCTGGAGATTAAAAGAAGCTGAGTTTTACAGGGAGGGCAGTTGCCCTGGAGGTCATCAGCCATCTTTGTGAGAGATCAACTTCTGTTGTGTAAATTCAATGAGATTTGGGAGTCAGTGGCATAGCCCCAGCTATCGTATTCTCACTGGTAAAAAAAAAAAAAGCCTTAATAGAGTTTATATGGGATGTTATTTGATTAATTCTGATGCATGTGTCAATTTGAGTTAATAGTAAAATATAACCCCAGATATAAAAATGGATTTACCTGTTGAATGAATTTGTATAATTCTTTGGTTGTCAGTTGTGAAGAACACTTGCTCAAATGAAAAAGTCAAGTTTTAAAATCTGACAACAATTATGTATGAGAACTAAATTCTGTTCTCATCAGGATAGTAAATGTTTACTATCAAGAAGGAAGGTGGGATTTTGATTTACTTCATTGATCCTGTTAGTGGAATAACTTCTAGGAAGGAAGTTTATCTTATTAGATATTTAAAAATAATATTTGTACCTAATCCTGAGGACTCACTTCAAGGACTGGAGTGAGCAAAGATTAATGATTTTATATGGTCTTATCCAGCAGTTATCATGGTGCCCGTGTTTCCTTGAAAAGGAGAATCAGTGTTCAATTGTTATGTCGAAGGAGTGATCCCTTTTTTAAAGATATATTATGTCATACTTGCAGCCTGAAGATGACTGATCCTCTGATGAGAAGGTAGTCATCAAAGAAAATACAGCCACAGACTTGGAGAGTGCTGGTCTGAGAGGCAGAGAACCGCTGTATTTATTACAAAGCCAAGTGTAACAGAATACTTAAGGTAAGGCAAACCTTAACAACTATTCACTGATAATGGTGGTGACTTTAAATAGGTGCAGGAGCAAAGTTGTGGGACCCTTCGGACTAAAGTCCATGTCCCAGCACAGAAAATATGGAACGCAGAGAGAGATACTGTTCTGGGCCAGGCCATTCCCTTAGCCTCCTGGTTCCAGGTTAATCATAAGTTCTTTGTGTGACACATAGGTTGTCAGAACCTTGTATGTATCCTTTCTAGTTCATTGTATTTTAACATGTATCTAGGCAACATTACCAAGTATGGAGTTATTTGATCTCAGTAAATATTTTTGTCATCTTCATGAAGTTCTGAATAGGAGCACCCCTTGGTACCATTAGATGTAGATACTGAAACTGGGAATAACTTACCCAATACTCATGGTCAAGGATGTAGCGCTCAAGTCAGTGCTATAGAGGAGACCTTGGTGTGTTATTTGGCTGCCCAGCAACCATCAACCATTCTTAATTTTCCTGTGACTTTTGGGTGAATTTCATCTATTTGTGGGCAATGTGAGTATGTCAGTCATGTGTCCTCCCCTGGAGTGGATAGCCATTCCCTTCTCCAGGGGATCTTCCTGACCCAGGGATTGAACCCATGACTCTTGCATTGCAGGTGGATTCTTTACCGTCTGAGCCAAAAGGGAAGCTCCATGAATGAATATGTCAGTCATGTGTCCTGCCTTGTCCTAACTGAAAGCCAGTCTAGATGCTTGCTTTTACTTGGAACCTTTGGCTGACTGCATCGAGAAAAAGGTTATTTGAAGCTCATTCATTCCAGCATTTGGACTTTGGACCCAAGAGTTAGTCAAATCACTAAGCTGTCTTGGTTTGTGATTTTCCCTGTTCTGTTCTGAAGGCTAGTTTCCTTTCCTTCCTCCCTCTATCCCTTCTCCTTTCTTCCTTCCTTTCTTTTCAAATAAAACAGCAGCATATTTAAGTATACAAAGTAGTTTGATGTACATATGCATTGTTAAATGATTCCTGCAGTTGAGTTAATTAGCACATCCATCATCTCACATAGTTACTTTTTTTTTTTTTTTGGTGAGTATGCATAGCAAATACTCTCAGAAAATTTCAAGTATACTGTACAGTAATATTAGCTGTAATCACCTACAGTCATCATGCTATATAATAGATCCTGAGAACGTATTCATCTTATAACTTAGTTTGTACCCTTTTATCAACCTCAAAGCCTTTTCCAGTTTCAACGCATAGTATCCCTTTAGTAACTTATATTTTTATAAAAATTAATCTTTGATATTTGAACTTTCTGCAAATATAGTGCAAATTCTTTTAGTAAACACAGTGAACAAAACCAGATAACTAGCCCCAGAATTCTCAGGAAGAGAATAATTTATCTTAGGCAATATTTCATATTATCAAATGTCAACAGGTTAAAAAAAAAGGAGGTAAATATTAAAGACAGTTTTTGTTACTTGTGGGTCCTCTGGGTCTTCTCTGCTGGTAATGTTAGTTCATTCAGGGCTGGCTCATGTTTGGCCATCCTTCTGTTGTCAGCGTATGGGATCAAGTACTGCAAATATTATCTGGGCAGTTTCAGTGAGCATTAGTTTACCTTTGGTCACATGGGTCACATGTACGAAGATAGAGCCAAGGTAGATAGAACAGGAGGGGCAGTCAGGCCCCATAGGCACACAGGTTGCAGAGCTCATGCAACCGGAAACACAGACTCAAGATATGAGAGTGGAAATTAAAAAGGGCAGACACCCAGGTGCACAGGCTATTACAAAAATGTACTCAAGAGTCTGAGGCAGAGCATCTGAGCACCATGTATTGACTCTGGGCAAAGACAGATGCTGGAGTGTCATTTCCTCCATTTGAATCTGTATTAGTGTTGTGACCCAGGAAAGTTATGTAACCTATCATCTCTCTCTGCCTCTGTTTCTTGATGCATAAAGTAAGGACAACTGTAACACCTACCTTAAAAGTGTTTCAGTTCAGTTCAGTCACTCAGTCGTGTCCGACTCTTTGCAACCCCATGAACCGCAGCTCGCCGGGGCTCCCTGTCCATCACCAACTCCTGGAGTTCACCCAGACTCACATCCATCCAGTCAGTGATGCCATCCAGCCATCTCATCCTCTGTCATCCCCTCCTCCTCCTGCCCCCAATCCCTCCCAGCATCAGAGTCTTTTCCAAGAGTCAACTCTTCGCATGAGGTGGCCAAAGTACTGGAGGTTCATCTTTAGCATCATTCCTTCCAAAGAACACCCAGGGCTGATCTCCTTTAAGATGGACTGGTTGGATCTCCTTGCAGTCCAAGGGACTCTCAAGAGTCTTCTCCAACACCACAGGCTGGGAACCTGCTACTCTTCCAACACTGTAACAGAAAGAAAACAAAATCTTTCCTTTCGGTTTAAGTAAAAAGTTTCCCAAGAAGGACTCTTGATTGGCCTGGTCTTGGTCACGTGCCTATTCCTGAGCCACTGAGGCCTTGAGGATGGAGTCTTGTGACTGTAGGAGTCGGGGTCATGTGGTCATCTCCTAAGTATGCCTGGGGGGCGGGGGCGGGTGGGATGTGTGGAGGGAAGGTTGGTGATTGAAGGCTCAAAGAAGAGAAATAGGAAAGGCCAGCTAGGCATTTCTAGAACAAAAGCATTATGATTTCCTGATGTTTGAGGTTATTCCCCACCCTTCCATCCTGCAATAATATGAAGAGTGTATTGAGCAGAAGTAGTAGTTATATGCCTATGGGACACATATTAAGCCTAGATTTTCGTATTGGGAAAACAGACTTCTTGATGAATTAAGAACTTTCACCACAGCTGTACTATGATTCTTCACCATGACCCTTTTGGAGCACTTTAATACCGCCATGAATGAGAAATTATTTTCCATACTATCTTCGTGTAAACATGCTTCTTAACAGTCCTGAGAAGAGCTGGTAACTATCTCTGGTACTATAAGGGCAGTAGGTGAAAGTATGGATTCAGCAGGCGTTCATTCACTTAGTAAGTCTCTTGAGTGTGCTCACGAATACCAAGAAGTCAGTGTGGCTTCGGGACGACAGCATGTGTTTATCAGATGTTCTTGCCCAGACGTATAAACAAATAGAACTGGGACTATGAAAATGATATGTGGATATGTTTCTGGAAATTTAAACAGGAAGTATTATTCAGTGAGCAAAAAAGTTGCACTGGGAATTGATAACCCTTTGAGGGTCACTACAAAGATTAGATGTATATGGATGAATAATAACGTATATAAAAACCACAGGTGAGGTGAACTGACAGTCAATTCAAGTTTAATATAACAACAGAGTGCCTCCTTTTTTCCCTCAAATTTCTTTACTCATCCTTTCTAGGTTTCTGTCTATTTTAAAGACCATTCTTTCTAGTTTATATGCAATCTTATATATTGATCGAGTTTTAGTCTTTCATTTTCTTTACATCCAGAATTTTTGTTGCTAATATGATCCCTGCCATATACAACATAAGGAAGCCAATTCACAGAAAGTTTAAGTAATTTGACCAAGCTTGCAGAGCTCCTTAGTGGTAGAGCCAGAATATGAACCAAGACAGGCTGGCTCCAGAGCACATGCTGTTCACTGTTCCACTTTGCTGTTTTCACTAAATTCAAGGTAAATGTTTACATCTGGTGCATCATCAAATTCTCCTCTTGCAGGAGAGTTTTTGTGTCATCATATAGGATCATTGTATTCAGCCATTTGTTAAACACAGCAACGAGATTATAATTTTTTGAACATAGATGTGCTCTGAATACAGGGATAGTATGAGGCTAGAACCATCTCATCTACTTACTGGCTGTGTGAATACTGGTACGCACAGATTCTTCACTTTCAACAAAGGGAACATACTAGCTGCTTGACATACCTCAAAAATAATGGGAGAAAAGAGACAGGAAGTGTAAATTGAGGAAGCACTAAGAAAATCGGCGCCATGAAAATTAAGCAAATCGAAACCAACACCAACTTCTCATGATCTTTTGTCATCTCATTTCCCAGGTTTTGTCCGGTCTAATTTAGATCATAAACTCTCCAGTCAGAAACCATCACCTCTTTGTACAGAGTACTAAGGCTGATGTCACTATTTAATAAAAACCCAAGAAGCAGCAGCAAAGTTTTTAAATTAAATCCACAGACCTAAGGTGAAAGTTATATTGAGTTCCAACTTTAGTTCATTATGGCAAAGTTAAGATAAGGATATGGACTTATTTCCTTAATTTTCCTATGACTAGTATACTGTAGCAATTAAGAGAATGTGGTCCAGAGTCAGATTTCCTGGGTAACAGTTTCTGGATTGGCATCTTAACAATTATATACTGTTTTGAACTCACTATATTTTATAGATATAAAATAAACATATTTTATTTATACGTTTTCATATCTCAGAAATTGAGATGACTCATACAAAGAACAGTGTTTTATGGTCACCGTTGGCCTCGTGGCAGCTGAGACACAGCTGGCATTGTCAGTGCACAGAACCATACTTGGTCATTGCTGCTCCTGTTATCACTTTACCGGAGTTGATGGGCACTGATGTTACTGCACATGCTAAGTTAATTTTCACTTAAGTTGTTTTCAGAAAGATCACACAATGCACTGGCTTTAAGACAAAAAGTTACTGTATACACAAACAGAACAGGGGGCTTAAATTTGATATTTGTGAAGCAAACATTCATCATTAGAAGAATGATCATCTTGACAGACTTTCTTGCAGAGGAAAATCAAGTGCTTAATGATATCCCAAAGAGGAAGATACCCACATGTAGCTGAAACTGTGTTTATTTTGTTGCTGAAGTATACCAAAAGGATTACTTATCACACACCAAGTCATGCAACTGAACTGCACATAGGAGAAATTCCAAATCCCTTCATATATTGAGGAAAAAATTGCAAAGGAGTTCTTGGTGGTATGATACAAGAGTGCTTTCAACAAGTGTAAAATATAAATTCGAAGTAACAGAAAACATTATGTCATAGTTTACTTGGCAATATTTTCCCTCTTTTTTATTTGTATATTTAAAAAAGCATTATGTGCTGATGGCCTCCATGAGATGATGAAATACAGAATCTATCTCATAGACTGTGTGAGGACTCAGTGAAATAACATAGGTAAAGGGTTATTGCTGTGATTAATGCACAATAAGTGTATAATACACATTGGCCATTTTATTAGCATCATCAAATGACAAAGGTCTCCCATTTTCATACTGTTCTGTTGGAGATTAATGGGGATTGAAAACAATTTAAGTGGGATACATTCCATTTGAAAATAAAATGTGGTTTTGTGATCTCCAGGAGAGCTGGAGGGGAAAGTTTAATAGGCGATGTTAGGAATCCTGCCAGGTGCTTCAGAAGTCAGGGATGAGTAAAGTAGAAGACTTCACAGCATGTCCAATGTGGGATGGCTTTTTTTTTTTTGTCTTTGACTGGAGGTTGCTCCAGTACTACCTTAAGAAATTGCCACCTAGCATCCTGATAGACACGGCTTCAGCTGTGTTTCCCGAGCCAAGAAAATTGAAGACATTTCTATGTACCACCTTGGTTTTTTATTCAAAAAGTGTAGTGTTAATTTCAGTGTACCATTTCACACAAAAATTATTCATAGCTTTAGAATTTTTGAGTTTAGCAGCACTTTGGAGCTGCAAGCACATTATAAAGACTTTATTGAAATGTTCTCAGGTAAACAAATGTGGGCCTCAGCTCAGGGATTTTACACAGTGTTCAAGTACACAACTGAATTCAACCTCTGAATTTTAATTTTCATCTAACTCAAATTCTTGCATTCTTCAAAACATAAAAGGAAGACTTTATAAAATCATGAGTGACGCTAATTGGGCTATGATTTTTTTTCAGATCCATTTCCTGGTTAGAAATCAACATTTTGAGGGACTTTTTTCCAAATGTCTCTTAGATTGTGTTCAGGAGTCTTTATTAAAAGTTAATGCTTATTTTTTAAAACAGATTAACTTCTGAAGTCTGAAATATCTATTTTAATTTATTTGACTTTTATTAATCAAGATAACTAAATATAGAAAAATGGATTAAGTACATATACACCAACCTTCTCTCTCTCACATTTTTAAGTTACTTTTTTGAAAGACAAGCAAAGATTATATGTACTTGATCTTTACAACTTTTATTATTTAAAAAATGTAAAGATGATAACACATGATATTTGAGGTCTTAGGAGTGAGAATGTCTCAGATGGCCAGGGGAATTATTGAAATTCAGTTCAAAAATAATTCTGGGTTTATTCACATGGCCAAATTATTTTATCTTCTTTTTGCATCATAATTTTGATTGCTACACTCCAGTTTCTTTTTTGGCTCTGAAAACCATCCAGAAATATTTTGGTTATTGAGTACCATAATAACTGTGTCATGAGATAGTGCTCTAGCAGCCAAGTAGTCAAGTTCCCAATCCCGAGACAGTGCCTCTGGACACGTGGGCTTTCATGTGTGTGACTGCAGGTTAACTTGGTGCGTTCACTTATTAATATTTTTAACAAAATTATCCTTTAAAAAAGTGGGGGAGAGGGGAGAAAATGCTGCTGTGAGACTTCTTTGCTGGCTTAAATTTACTTCTCCATGTCCAAGTAAGGAGTGCTTTTTTTTAACTGACATCATACATAAGATGAATTTTCCACTTTTCATGTTCAGCTTGTTTTCTCCAAGGGGTCAGATACGTGAAAGAGGAACGGACATGACTGCTGAGTATGCTTTAGTTCTTTGAATTTATCAGATTGATCAAGGCGAAAGATTTTTTTTTTCATTTTCTAATTTTTCAGTATTTTGTTTAAGCAAAAAAAAAAAAAAAAAGGCCCAAAACTCTAATCAGTGATGGTAGAACTTTCTCCAAAATGTCTCACTATTAAATATGTGTTATGAAATACTTTGGTGTTAGATAAATCACAGAATGGAAGAGAATTTTAAGAAAACAATTCAAGTGTTTTACTGTCTCTTTGTGTTTGATAGTCAACTCTATTTTAGGAAGTCCCTTTTAAGCTCTGAGAATATAAAACAATTACCTTTCAAACCACTGAAGTGCAACCTGAATATAGTTAACACCTCATATGGCTTCCAGGTGTAAATTAACCTTGTATACAGGCCATTAGGAATACTTAATGATCTTTTATTTGTGAATCATCAACATTCCAAAATTTGACTAAGTGTAATAAAAGATAAGCAATGCAATAAAAATTCTTGAATGCAATTAGGAAACAAGGTATTATCTTTATGATTTTATTATAATATGCGACATAATTTCCCCTGATCCCCAAGTCAATGAATTTCTGCATTCATTCCTCTTTAGAAGACCACTCTAATAATATAAGGAATCAGTACCCACCCACCTACCATCACTTCAAATGCATACCTAACAATAGGAAATCCAGGGGCTCCCAAATATTCCCCCATCAGCCCACAGGTCTGCTTCTGGCAAGGAGACAGCTGTGGACACAGAAGAGCACATCAGGAAGGGAGATAGAGTGTTAAAAGCTCTGTGGTGATGTCCCACCAAGGTAATTTTCTAGTAGAATGCTTGAGCAATACGTGGATTTGACATTAGCTCTGTCTATTAGCTTCTCTGGTGGCTTAGACAGTAAAGAATCTGCCTGCAGTATAGGAGAATTCGGTTCGATCCCTGGGTCAAGAAGATCTCCTGGAGAAGGGAATGGCTACCAATTCCATATTCTTGCCTGGAAAATTCCATGGACAGAGGAGCCTGGTGGGCTACTGTCCATGGGTTGCAAAGAGTTGGACACTTCCAGTTTGCTTTTCTATTAACTGACAACAAAAATCTTTTTCTTTCTTTTCCTCCCTCCTCACTTTTTCCCTTCTTCCTCTTTCTCTCCTTCCTCTGTTCATGCCTCATCTGTCTCTTTCTGATTTGGGTCTCCTTTTCTGTCTGGGTCCTCTACTATCCCCCTTCCCTTGTCCTCTCTCCGTGCACTCTCCCTTTGAGAGCACCCTGTGTATATATCATCCCAGTTCTCCTTCTCCATCCCCGATCTCTTTTCACATCCAACCCACTGTTCACTGCTGCCTGCACGACACTCTCAGCTCTGGTTCTTTAAATCCTGTGGATTCCATTTCTTGTCTGTTGAACTCATCTTCCCCTCATTCCTCAAACCAGCTCTTGATCCTTTCTTTCTTATTTCAGTGAGAAGTCTCACCAGTCTTTCAGATATCTATGCCTCAAACCTTTCTATAATCTTTGATGACTCCCTTGCCTTTTCTTCCTACAGCCATTCGGTCAAGCATGAACCCTCCTGACTACTTTTATTACATCCTTAAATCTGTCTTTTCATTTCTCTTTCTAATATTAAGTGTAGACCCCGATCATAATTTATCTAAATTAATTTTCACTTCCTTTCTCCAGTCCTTACTGATCCATCCTTCACACCATGTCAAGATACCCATGGTATCACAAGATTCCTAACATACTACAATGAGCATTTCATCTTCTCATCAAAAACCTTAAATGACAACCTGGTGTTGTTATTGTTCAGTCTCTCAGTCATGTCCAACTCTGGGATCCCATGGACTGCAGCACACCAAGCTTCCCTGTCCTTCACCATCTCTTGGCGTTTGCTCAAACTCATGTCCACTGGGTTGGTGATGCCATCCAACCATCTCATCCTCTGTTGTTCCCTTCTCCTCCCAGCCTTCAATCCTTCCCAGCATCAGGGTCTTTTCCAGTAAGTCAGTTCTTCACATCAGGTGGCCAAAGTATTGGAGCTTCAGCTTCAGCATCAGTCCTTCCAATGAATATTCATGGTTGATTTCCCTTAGGGTTGACTGGTTTGATCTCCTTGCAGTCCAGGGGACTCTTAAGAGTCTTCTCCAACATCGTAGTTCAAACGCATCACTTCTTCAGTGCTCAGCCTTCTGTGTGGTCCAACTCTCACATCAATACATGACTACTGGAGAAACCATAGCTTTGACTGTATGGCCTTTGTTGACAAAGTAATGTCTCTGCTTTTTAATATGCTATCTAGGTTTGTCATGGCTTTTCTTCCAAGCAGCAAGTGCTGGGGTCCAGCCCTGGTGGATCCAGGGAATTCGAAGCAGGGACGGCGTCGGTGAGGATCAGGAAACAATTGCTTAATTAAATGTTAATTAAGGATATAAAGAGTGGTTAAATAAGGATAGCTTAGTGAGAAAATTCAGTAGAGAAAAGAGGCTGAATAATTCAGCCAGAAGGTGAGAGAAAGAACCACATGGGGAGACCAAGCTTCGGTGAACAAGGCCCACACTTTATTTTCCAAAGTAGTTTTTATACCTTAAATTATGCATAGAAGATAATGGGGGAAGGGGTAGAGTCATGCAGTAAGCCAGGCTTTCTTCCTGCAAACTTATCATACGCAAAAGTTTAGGTGATTTGCATCATCTTCTGGCCTGGAGGCCTGTTAACATTTTAAGACCCTTTCTTCAGAAAACTTATTTTTCTCTAAAGGTGATTAGTCAGGCACCACCCTCCAAAAGCATTAGATAAAGTTGCATTCCTATAGGGCAAAGGTGTGGTGGGCTATAACAAGAAAAAGAATTAACTCAAGGGTCCAAGGTTACAAACATTAAAGCTACTACTTACACCAATTATATTAATCAATACACTGCCAGGGACACAGCAGGTAAGGGATATGGAAACTTAGTAGCAAACATTGGCCCAAAAAGTGAAAAACCCTTCACCAATACAATTTCTAATCAATCTTTTAACTGCTCAAAGGAATCTGTATTCAGACAGTTTAGAACATCTCATGCCTCTCATAGTTGGGAGGCTCTGAACAATCACATGTGGCCGGAAGAACCTATTCAGGAGAGAGATGGTGGTGGAGGACAGCCCCCCCTAAAGTCAGAGGTGTAGGTGAGAGCACAAAGCAGAAAGTAGGCAGACTCTGGTTTTGGGGGTAGATGCTCGAGAATTTCCAGGGGGAGTCTTAAGGCTCCATCCTGCCTTTGCATTTGCCGAGCCTCCTTCCTCATGACCTTTGCCAGGGGCAGAGTTCCTCACGCTGGCTTCCGGCAAGCAAGCTTCTTAATTTCATGGCTGCAGTCACCATTTGGAGTGAATTTGGAGCCCAAGAAAATAAAGTCTGTCACTGTTTCCATTGTTTCCCCATCTATTTGCCATGAAGTGATGGGACTAGATGCCATGATCTTTGTTTTTTGAATGTTGCATCTTAAGCCAACTTTTTCACTCTTTCTCTTTCATCAAGTCTCTAGTTCCTCTTTGATTTCTGCCATAAGGGTGATGTGATTTACACATCTCAGGTTATTGATATTTCTGCTGGCAATCTTGATTCTAACTTGTGCTTCATCCAGTCCAGCATTTCACATGATCTACTCTGCATACAAGTTAAATAAGCAGGGTGACAATGTACAACGTTGATGTACTCCTTTCCAAATTTTGAGCCAGTCCGTTGTTCTGTGTCTTGTTCTAACTGTTGCTTCTTGACCTGAATACAGGTTTCTCAGGAGGCAGGTAAGGTGGTCTGGTATTCCCATCTCTTTAAGAATTTTTCACCCACAGAGTCAAAGGCTTTAATGTTGTCAATGAAATGGAAGTAGATGTTTTTCTGGAATTCCCTTGCTCTTTCTATGATCCTGAGGATGTTGACAATTTGATCTGTGGTTCCTGTGCATTTTCTAAATCCCGCTGGTAACTCTGGAAAGTTCCCAGTTCATACACTGTTGAAGTTTGGCTTGAAGGATTTTAAGCATTACCCTGCTAGCATGTACTGCAACTGTGTGGTAGCTTGAACATTCTTTGGCGTTGCCCTTCTTTGGGATTGGAATGAAAACTGACCTTTTCCTGGAATGAAAAGTGATACTGCTGAGTTTTCCAAATTTGCTGGCATACTGAGTGCAACACTTTAATATCATCCTTTAGGATTTGAAATAGCCCAATTGGCATTCCATCACCTCCACTAGCTTTGTTTGTAGTGATGCTTCCTAAGGCCCACTGGACTTCACACTCCAAGGTGTCTGGCTCTAGGTGCGTGATCATACCATATTGGTTATCTGGGTCATTAAGATCTTTTTTGTATAGTTCTTCCCTGTATTCTCACCACCTCTTCTTAATATCTTCTGCTTCTGGTATAGTAAGCCAATCAGAGAGATGAAAACAAAGGTGACTACATATAATACAAGCTGTCACTAAGAGTTAGAAGTGATTTTTTTCTGTTTATTAATGTATCTATTTTTGGCTTCATCAGGTCTTAGTTGCAGCCTGTGGACTCTTCATTTCCCCATGTGGGCCTCTCTCTAGTTGTGGCCCGAAGGCTTTAGAACATGCAGGCTCAGTAGTTGTGGTGCTTAGTAGCTCCATGGCATGTGGGATCTAGAAGTGCTTTATAGTACAAGATATCAAATCTAATTCAGACAATGTGATACTTGAGCAAGAATAGACAAATAGACTTGGAATAGATGAGAAAAACTTCAAAGCAATGAGATTCTGGTATGACAAAAACCTTTTTAATAAGTGTAAATATAAGAGAGATTCCAGAAATGAACTCACACATTTATAGTCCCTTGATTAATGAGAAAGATAATGCTGCAGTGCAGTGGGAAAGGATGATCTTTTCAATAAATGGTGCTGAGTTAATTGGATATTCATATAGAAAAAATGAAATGTTGACCTTTCTCTCATATATGTAAAAAAAAAAAAAAAAAAACCAGTGGTGCATGGAGCTAAATGTGGAAGCTAAAACAAGCTAAGGGACACATACACAGAATCATTAACTAAAAAGAAAAGTACTAGTTAACCAGACTGTGTTAAAATTAAGAAATATAAAAAGTGAAAATGCTTGCCACAGAGTGAAAGATTTTTGCAGTGCATCAGTCCATCGGGTCTCAAAGTGTTGGACACAACTGAGTGACTGAACAACAACTTACTGACTCAGGAGAGGTATAAAATAATTAAGAAATTCCTACAAAATAATAGGAAAAAGCAAGTAACCTAATAGAAAAGTGAGCAAAGGACTTTAACTAGTACTTGATAAAAGAGGATCTATAAATCCATAAACAATAAACACATGCTGCTGCTGCTGCTGCTGCTAAGTTGCTTCAGTCGTGTCCGACTCTGTGCAACCCCATAGACGGCAGCCCACCAGGCTCCCCTGTCCCTGGGATTCTCCAGGCAAGAACACTGGAGTGGGTTGCCATTTCCTTCTCCAATGCATGAAAGTGAAAAGTGAAAGTGAAATCGCTCAGTCGTGTCTGACTCTTAGCGACCCCATGGACTGCAGCCTATCAGGCTCCTCTGTCCATGGGATTTTCCAGGCAAGAGTACTGGAGTAGGTTGCTATTGCCTTCTCCAATAAACACATGAGGAGATGTTAAATCTTACTAGACACTAAGAACAGCAAACTGAACCCTCAATGACATACCACTACACATCCACCAGGATGGCTAACATTTTAGAACCCACACGATACCGTGAGCCCAAAGAAAGCCAGCGCCAAACAGCCTGGGTTGGAGGAGGTGGGGAGCTTCCATTCACTCTTCCTCCCTGAGCCTCCACAGTCATTCTTCAAGCAGCAGTCAGATCATACTTTACAAAATGTTCGTCACTGTCTGAGTTCCTGCACAAGTTTCCCACTCTATGGAGGATGAATTCCAGACTTTATAAAGGCCTTCCCACATACTTCTCAGTCTTCTTCTCTCTCCTCCTCCTCCCTCATTTAGCCCCAGCTTTCCTGACCCTTTTAGGGTTGATTCATGACTTTTATATTTGGTGATTTCTCTTCTAGAAAGCACATCTTTTCATGGCTATTCCCTTTCTTTTTGGATTCAGATCTCAGATTTCCTCAGAGAAGCATTTGCTTATTGTGAAATATAAAGTAGCTTTCTCCCACCAGTCTTGGTCATTGTTACCATAGCACCAGACTGACATATGTATTTGCTGTTCAATGTCTGGATCTTCTCTCTAGAACATAAGCTCTAAGCTATCTTTTTCATGGTTGTATCCCCAGGTCCAAGAACAATGCCTGTCACATAGTATATGCTTAAATGTATTACTTGCTTTTGGAAGGGTGATTGGAAACTCTCCTTATTCTCCTGGTTGATTTTGGCTTTGTTACTTATTTATTTTTTCCCAGTGATACTCCTCAGCCAGCCAGCAGGGTTTGATTTAGGTGAGGGGATATTAAGAGGTATGTGTGGCAGGAAACTAGAGCTCAAGGTGGTCATTGGAAAAATGGAGAGGAGATATGCTTGTTCTAGAGAGAAACTATTTTGTTTTGTTTTGTTTTTCTGAGGAAAGAAAGAAGTATGTTTAGAGTGGATTTTGGAGACCTCTGCTGTCTGAGGTGCCATCTAACCCTCTCTCCCTTCTCAGAAACCGTCAGTAAAGTCTGCATGACTTATGAAGCACTTGTAGGTTTGGGGAGAAAGGAGGATTGTTCACCATGTTCTGGTACAGGGTTTGTATACAAGGCGAGGTAGAGAGTCTCAGCATTGTGAAAACAGGCTTTGACCCATGGCATGAAATGTAGATGCTGAAAACCTGGAAGACTGATCGAAGATGCCAGATTCACATCTTCTCATCATGTGATAGAGAACTTCTTTCTCTTAGTGTGTGTGCAGCAAATCCAGGAAAGGATTCTGATCAGCTTCCCTTGGGTTATGTGCTCATCTCTGAGTTAATCACTGTGTTGTGGGAAATGGATTTTGTAATTGATCAATCTGGACCATAGACTGGACCCAAGGACTATGAGGTAGAATCTGTTAACAGAAGGCAGGACTCACAAAAGGTAATCAAACCATAGATTTCATAGTCTCCCAGAGTCCTCTTTGCTGGGTCAGAATATCTAGCAACCAGAGTATTAATAGGACAGAAGACCAAGCAGTATCTTATCAACGGCCTTCTAAAATTCTAGGAATTCTCAGAATTAACCTTAAGGCATAATTGCAACTTGGGGATGAATTTGCACGTTATGTAGTTGTAAAGGATCAGGACAAAGAGGATGCTGAGCAGAGCTAGAAAGACCCGGGTTTAGATTGGTGTTTTATACTCTGTGACCTTGTGCGAGTTTTATATCTTTGGACCTGAGCCCTTTCAGTTGTGAAGGATTTTTGCATGGATGAAGAAATGTGAGTTATAAAAAAAGATTATGCAGATATAATATATGAAGTTTTTACCCTTGGTCCCCAATCACCAAGGCTTAACCGTTCTGAGGCATAGCCTTTCAGTGTCTCTAGGATCATGGAACTGCAACTCCCAAGGTTAAGTTTAGATGCTAAGTGTAGATCTAGACACAGAAAACTGGTTAGTTGGGAATCTTGGGATTCAGAGTGTAAAATAAAGGTGAGTTCCCTCATTGCTGCCGGGAAAGAGATGGATTAGCAGAGCAATGACCCAGCAAGCCCAGTGCTGGGCATACACACTGAGGAAACCAGAATTGAAAGAGACACGTGTACCCCAATGTTCATCACAGCACTGTTTATAATAGCCAGGACATGGAAGCAACCTAGATGTCCATCAGCAGATGGATAAGAAAGCTGTGGTACATATACGCAATGGAGTATTACTCAGCCATTAAAAAGAATACATTTGAATCCGTTCTAATGAGGTGGATGAAACTGGAGCCTATTATACAGAGTGAAGTAAGCCAAAAAGAAAAACACCAATACAGTATACTAATGCATATATATGGAATTTAGAAAGATGGTAATGACAACCCTGTATGCAAGACAGCAAAAGAGACACAGATGTATAGAACAGTGTCTTTTGGACTCTGTGTGGGGGGGGTATGATTTGGGAGAATGGCATCAAAACATGTACAATATCATAAAAGAAATGAATTGTCAGTCCAGGTTTGATGCAGGATACAGGAAGCTTGGGGCTGGTGCACTGGGATGACCCAGAAGGATGGTATGGGGAGGGAGTTGGGAGAGGGGTTCAGGATGGGGAACACGTGTACACCCGTGGCAGATGCATGTTGATGTTTGGCAAAAATACAATATTGTAAAGTAAAAAAATAATAATAATAATAATAAAATTAAAAAACAAAAAAAACAAACAATAAAAAAGAAACTACCAAAAGTCAGGATGGGGGCAGCTTCCCTAAACCCTAGGTTGCCTAGGATCTTCTGTAGGCAGTCAGGTAGTTCCTTCCCTGACACTGAAGAAACTCTCATAATGATTCTTAAACCCTTTCTGTCCCCATTTCTTGTTTGTAGGACTTGGTTTTCTGGAGGTTTAAAGAGAACTATTGATTATATAGGATCTTATTTTATGATTACAGTGTTGCTATCACTTTTCAATACGATTACAAGTCTTCAAGAATAAAAATATAATTACCATTCATTTAATAAAACTAAATTAGAAACAGCATGTGTAGACTGGAACCAGAATTCCAGAGTTAAGTGTCAGTTTACTGCTAAACACCTGTGTGACCAAGGCAAGTTACTTATTCTTTCTGTGCCTCAATGTTTTCCTCTATAAAATGGGAAGAATTATGATATCTAGTTCACAGGGTTATTTCAAGAAACAAAAGTTTTTTTAATAGTGTGTAGTAAGCCCTGGATGCATGCTATTAATAGCTATTAACACGGCAGCACTTATGATGTGACAGGTGCTATGCTGTATTTCAGTTCAGTTCAGACCCCATGAATCGCAGCACGCCAGGCCTCCCTGTTCCATTACCAACTCCCGGAGTTCACTCAGACTCACATCCATCGAGTCAGTGATTCCATCCAGCCATCTCATCCTCTGTCATCCCCTTCTCCTCCTGCCCCCAATCCCTCCCAGCATCAGAGTCTTTTCCAATGAGTCAACTCTTCACATGAGGTGGCCAAAGTACTGGAGTTTCAGCTTTAGCATCATTCCTTCCAAAGAAATCCCAGGGCTGATCTCCTTCAGAATGGACTGGTTGGATCTCCTTGTAGTCCAAGGGACTCTCAAGAGTCTTCTCCAACTCCACAGTTCAAAAGCATCAATTCTTCGGCGCTCAGCTTTCTTCACAGTCCAACTCTCACATCCATACATATTATATTTACATGCTATATTTACATCATCTGAATTGTTGTTTAATTGCTGAATCATGTCTGACTCTTTTTCATCCCCTTGTACTGTAGCCTACCAGGCTCCTCTGTCCATGAGATTCTTCAGGCAAGAACACTGGAGTATTTTATAGATGACATATCTGAGAGGTGGAGCTCTCTGCCCAAGGTGATACATACATCTAGAATACAATGGATCAAAGGTTGGAATCCTTGTTCATCTGTTGAGAGCTCCCGTTTTCAGTGACATCTTATGGTTACTTGCTTGCCTGTGGAGTTCCCGCCTTCAGCGCTGGGCACCCAGATGCTCCCTTACAGAGCCAGCTGTCTGGAGCAGATTGACCCTCCTGGAGTCTCCAGGTTTGATTTCAGCTTTAGCACAAGCCTGTGGTTTATCCCAGGGCTACCTCACATACAGGCTTCACAATACAGTGCTGAGTGCAGAGGTTGTGTTGATCCATTTTTTTTCCTCCTTGTCATTTAAGGTCAGGATTAGATACAGCTTGTGAAATATATATTGTTCACAGCCTTTTTCTGTTCACTGAACTTTCCAATTAGTGTCCACTTAAATGGATGCCGGGGAGAATTTCTTACAAGCCATGGTGTCATGTTGAATTGTGGTGATTATGAAGGCCACAGTGACAGGAAAGACGTAAGATTTTTTTTCTCTCCTTATATAGCTTGATTAAAAACTGGCTGTGAAAAATAACCGTTAAGAATTCCCTGATAGAAAAGGACATTAAGCCTTTTTTTCTTTTTTGCCATGTTGTTGTTAAAAGTCCTTCTAATTTAAATGTTCCATTTCCTTGAGTTTTGTTTTAAAGATTATAGCTGTATATAGCACCCTCGGGGTAATGTTTTATTGATTATCAAATGTCTCCAATGCATTTCTGCTCTCTGTCTATTTGGGTAAAGAACAAAATAGTGTGGGTTTTCTATCTTTCATTCCAAATGTCATTTGCTGTGAGCTATTTTCTTGTACTCAGTTGCTTTCTTTTCCTTTTGTTTATCTTATTTTGCATACACTTTCACTTTTTTTTACAAAATTGGTTATAATGTGAGATTATGCTGTGTTCTGAGGGTGAATTTGTACATTAGAAGTGATATGTTATTTTGTGACAGAAAGATTAGAGTATTTTTTACCTCTTTTATTCTTCTTCAAAAAAATAAAATAAAAAAGAAATGCCCCAGTCAATGAATAATTTAAGTCCTTGAATTCTGAAGAACATATTTGAGTATTTCATGGTATAGGCATCTTTCTTTTATGTTTCCTTCCCCAAGGCAGGAGAGGTACCAGGTATTACAATATGAACTCAATCAGTCATGTCCTTTCCCCAGGCTCTGTGGTGATGAGAGTCTCACCTCTAAGAGGATTTAGTTCTTGCACAGGAAGGGAATTCAAGGAAGCCACTGTCACCCTTATTTAATCTCCATTGTATTTTATGTAAGTCTAGGAGTTTGGACTTACAGCTTCTCTTGCACTAAAATCAAAAGGGTAGGTTTTCCTATGAAAATACAGCTGTCTCTGGAGTTCATTCAAGGATGGCTGGGTTGAGATCAGGGCAGGTAGAACAGGCTCTCTGTGTAGTTCCCTGGCAACCCTACTAATGGCTCAGTGGTAAGCATAAAGGGAATGGTATGTTTCTAACTGTACTTTGGTTCTGTTTTCTGTCTTAGTTTTAGTCAGATCTATTGTGGCACTTCTGGCTATTTCAGTTTTTCTAAAAAGAGCATATGAATATTGAAGAGAAGTGATGATTTTGCTTATCAACAGTTTGGAGCATATTGGTAGCAGAGGATAATTTATGCTGAATTGTATCTGCTCCCAAGTTTCAAGGCCATTTCAGGGTGTGGTAAGTCACTCAGTTCAGTTCAGTTCAGTCGCTCAGTCATGTCTAGCTCTTTGTGACCCCATGAACCACAGCACACCAGGCCTCCCTGTCCATCACCAACTCCTAGAGTCCACCCAAACCCATTTCCATCCAGTCGGTGATGCCATCCAACCATCTCATCCTCTGTCATCCCCTTCTCTTCCTGCCCTCAATCTTTCCCAGCATCAGGGTCTTTTCCAATGAGTCAGCTCTTCGCATCAGGTGGCCAAAGTATTGGAGTTTCCAGCTTCAACATCAGTCTTTCCAATGAACACCCAGGACTGATCTCCTTTAGGATGGACTGGTTGGATCTCCTTGCAGTCCAAGGGACTCTCAAGAGTCTTCTCCAACACCACAGTTCAAAAGCATCAATTCTTCGGTGCTCAGCTTTCCTTGTAGTCCAACTCTCACATCCATACATGACCACTGGAAAAACCATAGCCTGACTAGACGGACCTTTGTTGGCAAAGTAATGTCCCTGCTTTTTAATATGCTGTCTAGGTTGGTCATACCTTTCCTTCCAAGGAGTAAGCGTCTTTTAATTTCATGGCTGCAATCACCTCTGCAGTGATTTTGGAGCCCAGAAAAATACAGTCTGACACTGTTTGCACTGTTTCCCCGTCTATGTGCCATGAAGTGATGGGACCAGATACCATGATCTTAGTTTTCTGAATGTTGAGCTTTAAGCCAACTTTTTCACTCTCTTCTTTCACTTCATCAAGGCTGTTTAGTTCTTCACTTTCTGCCATAAGGGTGGTGTCATCTGCACATCTGAGGTTATTAATATTTCTCCCGGAAATCTTGATTCCAGCTTGTGGTTCTTCCAGCCCAGCGTTTCTCATGATGTACACTGCATGTAAGTTAAATAAGCAGGGTGACAATATACAGCCTTGACATACTCCATTTCCTATTTGGAACCAGTCTGTTGTTCCATGTCCAGTTCTAACTGTTGCAACTGTAACTGTATGTAATTCACTAGCATAGCTAATTTGCCTTTTAGAAATGAATTGGGCTTCTATGTAAATTGGTTGTTTGAAATTCAGGAAGATCATAATCTATACAAAGCATGATTAAGAATACTAATGTAATTCCTAGGCTAGCCCACTAACATCTATTGAACTTACAATGCAACTGTGTGATATAATTGTACTGATGAAACCAATACCCATTTGGAAATGTGTTTGGGGTTTCAGTTACCTCTACTGTGGCCCTGGTTTTAGTGTCTAATATTTTTTCCTCCACCCCACCACCTCCATCACTTTCAGCTTACCACATAGAGACATTTACTTCTCCATCTCATGCCTCAGAACTCCTTCATTTAGTCTTTCTCAGTTCTTTCACAAGTTCAGTGTGCCATCTTTCTATCAAGTCAAAGCCCTGATTTTTGCTAGCCTCTCTTCTTAAAATTGCCCCCTTCATTCTCATCTCGACTGACTCCCCTTTGTCCTTCACTGTGTGTGTCACCTCTGCAAGGGTTCCTCCTTCTCGCATTTCAGTTTGTCGTAAGCCTACCCATATTCAAACTGCCCAGGATTTCTGAGAGTATAGGGAGCCCAAAGAGGAGAAGATGGCCATTGAAACTTCCATACTCACATAGAATGGCAAATGCTGTTCCCACTGGCTCTTGCTGGTACTTGTCTCTGATGAGCACTGGCCCTCGAGGGATGTGAGAAGATGCTCTTCTACTCTCCTGACAATGATGGTGAGATTCCTCCAGGGACTTCCATGTGTCTTTGAAGAAGATGATACCACCAGCAGCAGTGCTAAGCTGAGTCACAGCTAAGCCCTATTCTTGGCTCCCAGGGTTTCAGATCTTAGTGCTCAGCCTTTCGGTTCGCATGGATAGTTTCCTCC
This sequence comes from Bubalus bubalis, assembly GCF_019923935.1. Classification (NCBI taxonomy): domain Eukaryota; kingdom Metazoa; phylum Chordata; class Mammalia; order Artiodactyla; family Bovidae; genus Bubalus; species Bubalus bubalis. Next base: position 110,975,200 of record NC_059158.1, read on the forward strand.
CAAGGAAACAGGAGGCTGCACAAACACTGGGTCCTGACTGATTCTGTCCTGCACCCCACAGATCCAGGCCACCCTTTCTCTTCTTTTCCAGAGATTCATATCTAACAGTTGAGCTATATATTAGTTTCCCAAGGCTGCCAAAACAAATAAGCACAAAATGAGTGGCTTATAAAAGAGAAATGTTGCACAGTTGTGAAAGATGGAAGTCTGAAACCCTGTTAGGGCTCTGGAGAAGAATCCTTCCTTGCCTTTGGTAGCTTCTGGTTGTTGTAGCAATCCTCAGCATTCCTTGGCTTATAGAGGCTTTATTCATCCCTGTCTCCATCTACACATTGCTTTCTGCCCTGTGTTTCTGTGTCCAAATTTCCTTCTTCTTATGAAGATGCTAGTCATCTGGATTTTAGGGCATATCTTAATCCATTATGACCTCATCTTAACTTGATTACATCTGCAATAACCTTATTTCCACATAAGGTCACATTTGCAGGTTCTTAGTGGACATGAATCTGGGGGAACACTACTCAACTCAGTAAAAGCAGTTTTCTCTTAAATGTTCAAAATCCAGACAATCTTAGGCTATCTCTTCCCTCACAAAATGGGGATAGCTTCCAACACTCCTAAAGAAGGATACTGCTAATAGTTATTAGGTGACTCATTCTCATAAAAAAGATTCCCCAACAGAGCTGGGAGGTAGAAAAGTAACTAGAGTGCAAAATTTAGGCGGTGTTCATTCTCTGTGTCTTTCTAGTACAGGGTTTTACTTATATGACCCTGAGAGCAGGTGCCTCCTTAAATTTTGGATATCTGTCTCTCTTCTTCACTCACCCAAGTTTCAGCCCTGTGCCCAAGACAATACAAGGACTGTACCCATGAAAATGGCGGATGAGATGAGCAACATTCCTGGCGTCTCTGTCAACAGAAAGAGAAAAAAACATCTATAGTTTTCTTCTGTGGCACTGTACCCTGAGACATAATATAACAAATGGTGGAGTAGTTCCTCAGCACTGACTGAGTTAAGATCTCTTTATCTCATTCATTCCTCATACATCTAAGCAAGTATTAATGTTGTTCCCATTCTATAGATGCCAGAAACAGACAACTGCAATCCTCTTCCATCTCATGACACTTTGACTGCCACGGTTCCTTCCACAGCAGATGTTCAACAAATGTTTGAACCAGAAAGCCTGGAATTTTTTTTTTCTTGGGCATATTTTTAATTTTCTCCATGACAGTGTAACACAGGACTTCCTGAGTACACAGCAGGTGATGAGTTCTTCTGTTGTAACTTCATCCACACACTCATAACTCAGAGTGACTTGTTGCTGAAACTCATGTATATATTCCCTCCTGATTTCTATTGAGGCCTTTTGTGTCATCACAGATTTCTTTTAGGAGTTAAAGTTCACTTCAAAGTCAGAGTGAAGCCAAAAGCTTTTCCAGGTGCAATGATGAGCCTTCAGAGATGTCGGTAGTCCAGGCTGGCTGGTGTTGGAGGGTCTCCTGTGGAGGTGTGGCTCACTGCAGCGACGGGGCCTGGCAGCAGCAGTCCTGGGAGGTGCCCCTTGGCATGAGCCCTCAGAAGGCCTGGATTTTTTTGAAGAGATTATTTGTTAGTCAGAATGGTTAGTTTGTGTACTTGTCCACTCAGGCTGCTCTAACAAAATACCATAGACTGGGTGACTTAAATAGCAAGAGATGCCCTTTCTTCTAGTCTGGAAACTGGAAGTCCAAGATCAAAGTGCTGGTCAGTTCAGTTTCTGGCGAGAGCTCTCTTCTTGGCTTCTCTCCATGTCCTCCTATGGCCTTTCGTGGGTGCCCGCATAAAGAACAAGGTATCTCTTCTTATAAGGACACCACTACTGTTGCATCAGGTCCCCACCTTTAAAATCTTATTTAACTTCAGTTACTTCTTTACTTCAAATACAGCAGCACTGGGGAATAGAGCTTCCACACGTGACTTTTGGAGGCAATGCAAACATCGAGTTTATAATACTATGTGTCAGGTACTGTGACAGATAATGGCATGCAGAGATGAATTAGACATCACCCTGTCCTTAAGAGCTTAGGGCCTAGTGCAGCAGGTGGAAGAAAGAAGAAAGAACTATCAGAGTTACCTGTGGAGCTTCTCCCAAACGAGCAGATAGCCACTCTAGGAGCCCTTAAATTTCTCACTCTACAATTTATAACCCCCCAAAAGTACTTCATTTTCTCAGCCCCAACTGATCCTAGTGCCCAAACCATAAAGTATGCTGTTTTGCAAAACTCCCTCCTTGCCCAATAATTGAGCTGTGGCTAAGGGTTGTGTAGCAACTTCAAATTGTGCTGTTTCCTTAATAAAAATAAAGAGAGATTTTGAGAACACCCTCCCTCTGAAATCCCTCTGCATTAATTAGACTTAATTGTGTAAAGCAGTTTGATGATTAATTTTAAAAAACTAATAAATTATTAATGTTCTAACAAATAATATTTAATACATTCTAATGAGGACTCACATTTATAAAGTATTCATTTTTAAAATACCATCTCTGTAATTTATTACAGAATCTAATGAAAAAAATGCTACTTACAAGAAACTCCACCCTTGGATCGTGGTTAATTGTAGTCTATATCCCTAGTTCACTTTTTCTGCAAAAGGACTGGTAAGTATATTATATTGAACAAATCACAGAGAGAGTGAAAGTAGAACTTATTTCACATGTTGGAGAATCTTTCTCTTCAGATCTAGGAAGAGTTGGGGGTGGGGACAATCTTCCTTAGTTGCCACTTAGCTTCCAAAAATCACAAACTATTCCTTAGACTGTAAGTTTTCTACAGCACAGTGCGTCAGTAGCTAACACACTGCCTGGCCCAGAAGAGACGAGCAACAAATAGGTGGTGAATGAACAAATAAACAGATTGCAGATCTACTACCTAACCCTCTTATTTCTCTATCCTGTTATTTCTCCAGTGTTGTTGGCTATGAAATTGGCTGCCCTCCCATAAGGAAAAGTGGGAGACTTTAGAAAAGTACCTTAAATATAATTCCTTTTATCATATGGGAAGATCTAAAGTGTGTGTTAATAAATATGTAATACGCATACCGTAACTTAGACTGAAAATTAAACTTCTTCATGTAGAGTTAATCTTTTATTACACTGCAGACTGCTCATGTGTTCACAGTAAAGTTCTAGAATGCTATCCTAGCATGCCTTCCCACAAAAATAACTTTCCGCCTAACTACTGGGCAGAAATGAAACTTTCTGGCAGAAAACGGTACACAAGAGAAAGGCAAGACTTTTCTTTGTGGCGAAAGGGGAGGGCATAGGGGGTAGCTGGTTTAGATATTAATATAATACAATTTGTGAAGAATAAACAACTTTATTTCCTTCCAAAATGTGCTTTCATTACTTGGCAAATTCAACATATATTTAATCATATCATTAAATATTTCTTATAAGGCATTCAAAAGATAATAATGTCCTTAAGGAATTTTCTTCAGGCAGTAAGTATTTGCAGGCAAACACATGTAGTTGCATCATACTTTTTAATAATGGGATAGAATTTTCCTTCTCCCACTCCCAAGACTAGAAATCTTTTAAGGAAGGCCACAAGATGGACTTGCCTTTAGACATAACACCTACTGATGAGAAGACAGGCCAGAAACTAGAAAGGCAAAATTGTTTTGCCAATCAGTGCTGTTTCAATTTCAGCTTAAGTTGTTTGATACATAAAGTGCCTCAGTTACTGCGGGTGATTGATGGGTGTTGTTCTTCAAGTGCTAAACTGTAAAACTATTTTATATAGCTGAAAGATATGGTAATTTTTTCCCACTGATTTGGAAAAAAAAAAAAGCTAGTTTAAAAAAATAAACTCTGAACTTGCAGAGTTATTTCTGTGGAAATGAAGGAAACAACTTAGGATATTAAGTATTAAAAAATTCACACCCCGAATCTCCAAGCAATTGTAAAAATGTATTCGTATTCCTAGGTGGTACATTTTTCTTTCTTTCTCCTTTTTTTTCCCCTCTCTATAATGAGATGCACTGAGTTTATTTGGGTTAAGTAAGACTCTCCACTTTCAAATGTATGCTGGAAGGAAGCTCATCTTCTATGTTAATGTTAAAAAAGCAAGTAAAAGCAATCCTGTATTTTGAGAAAGCTCTCGGCACCGCTGTGACCGGTTTAAAGAAGAAGAGGAGGATGAAGGCAATGATTTGACTGGGGCTTGCCCTAGCTTGCTGGGGAAGCAGACACAACCATTACTCCTTTGTCAGACATCCTGTTCATTGTTCCCTGACCTTCTGCTCATTCCCAGCGTGGAATGCGGAACTCAGGAAAGCACTTGAACTATCTCAGTATCCAGTATGGTGTACCTTGGATGGCAAGATCAAATAGGTCAGTCCTAGAGGAAACAACCCTGAATACTCATTGGAAGGACTGATGCTGAAGCTGAAGCTCCAATACTATGGCCACCTGATGTGAAGAACTGACTCATTGGAAAAGACCCTGATGCTGGGAAAGATTAGGGCAGGAGGAAAAGGGGGCAACAGAGGACAAGATTGTGGATGGCATCACTAACTCAGTGGACATGTGTTTGAGCAAACTTTGGGGGATAGTGAAGGATAGGGAGACCTGGCATGCTGCAGTCCATAGGATCACAAAGAGTTGGGTGTGGCTTAGAGACTGAACAACAGCAACAGCCTTATAACCTGCCCTTAAAGATAACTGTAGAGGAAACACTGAAGGGTTTATAGAGTTGAAATCTCCTGTGACCATACAAACATTTCAGGAACACTTTATAAGTCTTTTTTTTTTGATCCTAGACTCTGGGTAGGGCCAAAACAATAAAGAAGGTTTTCTCTCACTTCTTATTAGCATGTGTTGAGTGTCTGTAATGAACAGGGTGTAGTGTGATATGTTAGGAACTGAGATTACTAAGACTTGATCTCTAATCTTCCAAGAAAGGGAGGTGCAGAAAATCATCTGTGATGTGTGTAAAGCAGGAATAAGACTCCAGGGAGAGTTGGCGCTTGAGAAAGTAAAGGATGCTTGCCAATCCTTCAAATTTGTTTGTTCACCAATATTGTGCTGGCCAAACCAACCAGTCAGTGACATGATTTTTGATCCCATTTGCAACCTTTGACAGAGGGGCATGGGCTGAATGGTCAAGCAGCCAACTTCGATAAAATGTGGTATGTGTTATAGTAAATGTAAGCATAATAAGATGAACTTCTGGGGAAGCAGGGAAGACTCAATGGTTAGTTCTTCCTAGGGATATTGCCTGTGATCTCAGAAGAAAATGACATATGAATTTTGTTTCTGTTTTGAAACTAATATTTATTGTGGCTGATGGTCTTGATCCTAGGCACACATTATCGCACTTGATTAAAAGGAGGTTATTTGAGTGGTGGGAAGAAAGCCTGGGTAAAAGGTGGGAGTTTTCAAGGTGTGGAGAGTGACAGTCTTGAAGGCATGTTGCCAAAGTCTTTAATGTCATTTGAGGCAGCTCTTGGTCACTCAGCAGTCTCGGGAGGTTAGGTGGGGACAGAGATTGAGAAATGTAATATGTACTCAGAGAAACCATGTATCCAGTAAAAAGTTAAATTGCTATTAAAGATAGGCAGTGGTCTCTCTCATATCCAGAAAATGATATTGGGGAAATCAGAATTTCACTGAAGTTCAAGCATTTGTAGAAAAGAGTAAGGGGTATAAAGAAATTTTAGCATTTTATAAATAAAAGACAAAAAAGTACAGTTATATTATCCCAAATTTTAAGAATTTGTGTTCCCTATCCACTTTACTGTAAAGCTTCCTAATATTCCCAGTAGTTTTCCCTAAATATCTCTGAGGGTCCCCAGGAGTATAAAAATGTTCATGAACCATTTCTTACTATCTCTCATGATTTTCCTACTAGGGGAGCAGAACCTGATGCTGTCCTTGAGGATGAACACCATAATGACCACTCTTTCTGGTCTTCCATTGCTACCATCAGTGGATCCAGACATCTACCACTGAAGCTCTGTATTCATTCCTTCCATGGATGCCAGTTAATTTATTCCAGAAGCAATAGCTTCACAGGTGGTAAAGTCTCTTTCAGTTCAGAGCCCCTCACTCTGCCATGGCCCATGAAATACAGTCATATTACCAAAATTAACTGTGCTAGTAGTAATTGAATTTTCAGTGGTATATGTGGGGAGAACTAGTACTCTCAACTCACCCATAGCTTTGATAAACAAACATACTCGTGCTTCCAAACTCCTTCTGTCTTCTCTGTTAAGTTCCCTTCTAGGCTTCCTGTTGCTCTTAATTAGAATCTGCAGGTGGTGCAGTGGTACAGAATCTGCCTTCCAGTGCAAGAGATTCGAGGTTGATCCCTGGATGGGAAGATCCCTTGGCATAGGAAATGGCAATCCAATCCACTATTCTTGTCTGGAAAATCCCATGGACAGAGAAGCCTGGCGGGCTACAGTCCATGGGATGGCAAAGAGGTGGACACAACTGAGCACAAACGCACAGAGAGCCTGCCTTGGACCCTGCCCGTATCAGCTCAGTGGCTTACTTGAATATCTTGATTGTCAATGGAAAAGAGTCATGGACGCATGGATTCAGCCCCCCTTTTCTCATAAGCCTTACTTGTTCTTTATTCATTTGTTTTCAACAAATAGTTACAAAGAACGTGGCAAGTTGCTAACCTGGCAGCACCCAACTATGAAGTGAATGCATGTGAGTCTATTGGGAAAGGGATGATAAAGCTTCATGGGTCAGTGGAGTCTGAGCCTGGAGTGTGGTCTGTGCCCTATGACACTAGAGGTAGAAAGAGAAGAGAGTAAGGGACTTGGAAAGAATAGTCAGCAGGAAGTGGTGTGGCCTGGGAAGGAAGGGTCTGTGACCAGGATGATGAGATGTGATGGATACAGACAACAGACTGGAGAAGTATCCCTGCTGGGTGGTGATTATCCATCGTAAGAGAAGTGGACAGCATTCACAAATGCATGCAGGATCACCTGAAATAAAAGGATAAGACTGATAGGAAAACTGGGAGGGCTCCTTAGTGATTTCCTTCCTGGTTTTCCCCAAGGTCAGTAATAATATATGAACATTTTGAAACTATTTCCATAAGTAGTTTTAATGATTACAATTCATAATTAGCTACATTTAAAAATAAGTTTTAAAGAAATGGCAGTTTCCCTGTGGTTTTTTAAAAAAACTATGCTATTAATCAGCTGTGTTTGAATATATTAGCTGAATTCTGAAGGGATGTTAGAAATTTATCCCACACCCAAGTATTTTCTTCTGTAAGTGTACATTGTGTTTGTCTTGGGTCTTTAGAATTTTAACTTTTTGCTAGGGGTTGATTAGCAAAGAAATTAATTACATCAGATTCTGGAATAAAGGGATTGAATCTGATTTCATTACTACATCCACACTTGGTAAAATAGTGGACTTCGGAACCTACCCATTTGTGTTGTGGAAAGAGAGAAGGGAGGAGGAATAGAGTATTAGCAGAACAAGGTGCCCAAAAACATAACTGCAAACAACTGTTAAGATCACTACCACTCACGGGAGAGTTTCTCATCAGATCTGCAGGGCACAGCAACAGGGAATCCAATATTTTCTTACATGGTATGTCTTGGTCCAGGCAGGTGGAGAAGGGAAGAGCTGGCTCTAAAAGGGGAACTAGGTTTGCATGAGGTACCATTTCACACCAGTCAGAATGGCTGCGATCCAAAAGTCTACAAGCAATACATGCTGGAGAGGGTGTGGAGAAAAAGGAACTCTTTTACACTGTTGGTGGGAATGCAAACTAGTACAGCCACTATGGAGAACAGTGTGGAGATTCCTTAAAAAACTGGAAATAGAACCACCTTATGATCCAGCAATCCCACTGCTGGGCATACACACTGAGGAAACCAGAAGGGAAAGAGACACGTGTACCCCAATGTTCATCGCAGCACTGTTTATAATAGCCAGGGCATGGAAGCAACCTAGATGTCCATCAGCAGATGAATGGATAAGAAAGCAGTGGTACATATACACAATGGAGTATTACTCAGCCATTAAAAAGAACACATTTGAATCAGTTCTAATGAGGTGGATGAAACTGGAGCCTATTATATAGAGTGAAGTAAGCCAGAAAGAAAAACACCAATACAGTATACTAATGCATATATATGGAATTTAGAAAGATGGTAACAATAACCCTGTGTACAAGACAGCAGAAGAGACACTGATGTATAGAACAGTCTTATGGACTCTGTTGAAGAGGGAGAGGGCGGGAAGATTTGGGAGAATGGCATTGAAACATGTGTAATATCATGTATGAAACGAGTTGCCAGTCCGGGTTTGATGCACGATACTGGATGCTTGGCGCTGGTGTACTGGGACGACCCAGAGGGATGGTGTGGGGAGGGAGGAGGGAGGAGAGTTCAGGATGGGGAGCACATGTATACCTGTGGCAGATTCGTTTTGATGTTTGGCAAAACTAATACAGTGTTTGAGGTTTAAAAATAAAATAAAAGTTAAAAAAAATAAAAATAAAAAAAATAAAAAGGGAACTAGGGACACAAACATCAGAACCGCAGTCCCTGAGAATGGCTGCTAAGAGCAAGGCATAAGCCAGGCCTTGAAGGATACCAAAGGAGAGATTCAGTGCATAACATAAAGTGAAAAGAATCTTGATAGTTACAACTGAATAATAAGGTCAGGGCTGGAAAGAACCATGAACTCAACTCATCTGTAAAGCTCTCCATCAATTTTAGAGGACTCACCATCAAGTACAGGGAAACTAGAGTGCATTCCAAATCCTAAGCCTTGGGGGATTCCACTTTGCAGGACTGCAGTCACTGCTACTTGACTACTTGGTACCTTCAGACTGAAGACAGAGAACACACACCTTTGTGTCTCTTCCCTCACTACATGATTGTGCAGCTGTAATGAAAAAAAAAAGATGAATTAGTATAATAATAAGTAAATTTGAATGCAAGACTATGCTAAATGTTTAAGATACATTGCCTCATTTAATTCTTTTTTTTTTTATTTTTAAACTTTACACTATTGTATTGGTTTTGCCAAATATCGAAATGAATCCGCCACAGGTATACATGTGTTCCCCATCCTGAACCCTCCTCCCTCTTCCCTCCCCATACCATCCCTCTGGGTCGTCCCAGTACACCAGCCCCAAGCATCCAGTATCATACATCGAACCTGGACTGGCGACTCATTCCATATATGATATTATACATATTTCAATGCCATTCTCCCAAATCATCCCACCCTCTCCCTTTCCCACAGAGTCCAAAAGACTGTTCTATACATCAGTGTCTCTTTTGCTGTCTCGTACACGGGGTTATTGTTACCATCTTTCTAAATTCCATATATATGCGTTAGTATACTGTATTGGTGTGTTTTTCATTTAATTCTTAAATCCTAAAATCATTTGAGAGCTTCCCAGGTGGCACTAGTGGTAAAGTATCTGCCTGCAATGTAGGAGACATGGGCTCAATCCCTGGGTTGGGAAGATACCCTGGAGTAGGAAATGGCAACCCACTCCAGTATTCCTGCCTGGAAAATCCCTGGACAGAGGAGCCCAGTGAGCTACAGTCCATGGGGTTGCATAGAGTTGTATACGACTGAGCACACACACACAAAACCATTAGGAAACTGAAATACAAGAACTGAGATTTGGGTCTTTCTTGAAGGCTCTTAGCACTTGAGATTTCTATATATATAAATACCCTGTGCACCCCCCTGAAAAATAGGGAAACCAGTTTCTTACTCTGCTGCTACTGCTGCTGAGTCACTTCAGTCGTGTCCGACTCTGTGCAGTCTACCCCCCTCATAATCATGCAATTAAAAAGTTGCTTGACATTTGACACTTTTGAGAGTTTCTTTCATGTTGATTTTAACTCATTAATAATTATTAAGAGGAATTTCTCTTGTATGGCTATGATTTTGGACATCTCCAGTGGGGAATGTTTGTGAGGGGATGATACAGTATCTTAAATGACTATATAGCTATCTGCTTCTAATATTAATAGATCTTGGTTTAAATCTAGTTTTTCATCATATCAGGTTTGTATCCTCAGGAAAGATTTATCTTCTCTAAGTCATATTTTCTTCATCTGTAAAATGGGGATAGTATGTTGATACTTTGAGTATTAAACGAGATCAGGTATATAAGAAGACATGGTTCCTGCTTTATACAGCTCTGAGTCTAGTGGAGATGGATGTACAGCAAACCAACAAAACTGAAGCAGAAATGAAAGCCACACATTTAAAATATATCAACACATTACAATGGTTTGTTGAAAAAATAATGATTTGATTTGATATGGAAAGGTGGCAAGGGATATAATTCTAATTGTTTTCCTATTTTATCTCAAGTACAATGGCAATTCTTTGAAGGCTTTTAAGAAAAAGAGTGTCATGTAATTTTCACTTTGAATTGATCATTTTGGCTACTGTGTAGAAGATGGATGGAGGGAGGAGGGCAAAATCAGGCAAAAGCAGGGAGGCCAGGTAAGTAATTTGAATGAAAAGAGAGATGTAGTGAATTCAAGTAATATTTTGGAGGCTGGATTGATCACATTTCATAATGGATTAGATACAAGAGTTAAGGATGGGTGGTAAAATACTAAGGATAGCTCTTAGATTTCTGGCTATAGCAATTGAGGTTGGAAAGTCTAGTGATGAAGCAGATTTGGTGTGGGAGGAAGGTGATCAGGAGTTCAGGTTTGGAGCTATTGAATTTTAGGAACATTTGAGATATTTAAGCACGCGTATAGAAAAGGCAATTTACTATCGTGTCTGAGGTCTGTACTGAACATATACATTCAGGAAGCACCAGAATTGTATATATGGTTTCAAAGCCAAGAGAAAGGATGTGAGAAGGTGCATATAAGGGAACTAGGTGGAAAAAGTCTAAAGATAATGCAATATTAGTAAGTTCAGTTCAGTTCAGTTCAGTCGCTCAGTTGTGTCTGACTCTGCGACTCCATGGACTGCAGCACTCCAGGCCTCCCTGTCCATCACCAGCTCCCAGTTTACTCAAGCTCATGTCCATTGAGTCGGTGATGCCATCAAACCATCTCATCCTCTGTCGTCCCCTTCTCTTCCTGCCTTCAACCTTTCCCAGTATCAGGGTCTTTTCAAATGAGTCAGTTCTTTGCATCAGGTGGCCAAAGTATTGGAGTTTTAGCTTCAACATCAGTCCTTCCAATGTATATTCAGGACTGATTTCCTTTAGGATGGACTGGTTGGATCTCCTTGCAGTCCAAGGCACTCTCAAGAGTCTTCTCCAACACCACAGTTCAAAAGCATCAATTCTTCAGTGCTCAGCTTTCTTTGTAGTCCAACTCTCACATCCATACATGACTACTGGAAAAACCATAGCCTTGACTAGACAGACCTTTGTTGACTAAGTAATGTCTCGCTCTTTAATATGCTGTCTAGGTTGGTCATAACTTTCCTTTCAAGGAGTAATCATCTTTTAATTTCATGGCTGCAGTCACCATCTGCAGTGATTTTGGATCCCCAAAAAATAAAGTCTGACACTGTTTCCACTGTTTCCTCATCTATTTGCCATAAAGTGATGGGACCTGATGCCATGATCTTCGTTTTCTGAATGTTGAGTTTTAAGCCAACTTTTTCACTCTCCTCTTTCACTTTAATCAAAACGCTCTTTAGTTCCTCTTCACTTTATGCCATAAGGGTGGTGTCATCTGCATATCTGAGGTTATTGATATTTGTCCCGGCAATCTTGATTCCAGCTTGTGTTTCTTCCAGCCCAGCGTTTCTCATGATGTACTCTGCATATAAGTTAAATAAGCAGGGTGACAATACAGCCTTGACCTACTCCTTTTCCTATTTGGAACCAGTCTTTTTTTCCATATCCAGTTCTAACTGTTGCTTCCTGACCTGCATACAGATTTCTCAGGAGGCAGGTCAGGTGATCTGGTAGGTGGAAAAATGAACCAAAGATAGTTCAATATTAGAAAGTAGAGGAACTATTTTTTTTTTTTAATTTGTGAGTGACAAAAATAGAAAGAAAATGAAGATTTATTATCTGTATGGTGCAATCGTATACTTCAATAGAAAGTTTAATTTTCTACTCTTTCTTACCTAGTTGTATCTTATTTGTCTAATAAGGTGAACATTTCTGGGTAGAGATTATGATTCTTCTTCCCCTGGTGCTTTATATTGTAACAGTCCAATAAATATTTTTGATTGATTTGAGAAAAGAGATAATAAAATAAAGATTCTAACTTACATCAGAATACTGAAAGTCATCTTACCTTTCATATCAAATCCTTATATTCTTTTAATAGACTATTATGAGCATTTTAGCCAATCTCTTTACAAGAGAGAAGGAAATTTTTCATAGCAAAACCATTTTCTTCCTTGTCTGCTTAAATCAGATATCTTATTTGTTAGTAGATTAAGGCCATTCAATTGCAATAAAGACTCTAAATCATAGGTTGACAAAATAGGCAAGTATCTGATTATGTTACTGGACCTATTGAATGGCTAATCAAAACTGTAATCTTTACTTGATTACATTTAAGAGTGGTAACACTTCAGGTTTGTATCAGTTAATCATGAAATCAAAAAATGTATTAAAATACTTCGTAGCCTTTATACCACCTGCCCACTAGTACAGTAATTACTGAAAGGCAAAAAGATGAGTACGGAGGAGGATTATTTCTAAGAGGATTTTAGTTTTAATACTTAGTTAAATTATGGCCAAATGATTGTTGAGCTAGAGATCTACAGGAAAAAAGTGACAAGAGGTTTAGTAGAAGATAACCACTGAGGTTTAAAAGTAAGAAATAGAGGTGACTGTGTTTATCACCTGACTGCAGTGATGCTCTCCCCTCTGATTTTTCACTTATTTTATTTGGGGAACTGGACATTCATGGAATGAGCCTTTTGACCAAAAACAAACCAAAGCAGACAAACAAATCCCCAAATCCCATTCTTTGGATAACATGTATTGTATTGCTCTGCACTATTTTATGTAAACAAAATGTGTGTGTGTATTTTCCTTTGATTTCTAACATTATAGAAAAAGCGTTGTTGCTGTTCATTCCCTAAGTCGTGCCCAACTCTTTGTGACCCCATGGACTGCAGCACACCAGGCTTCCCAGTCCTTCACTATCTCCTGGAGTTTGCTCAAACTCATGTCCATTGAGTTGGTGATGCCATTCAACCATCTCATCCTCTGTTGTCCCCTTCTCCTCCTATCATCAATCTGTCCCCGTATCAGGGTCTTTTCAAATGAGTCAGCTTCACATCAGGTGGCCAAAGTATTGGAGCTTCAGCTTCAGCATCAGTTCTCCCCATGAATATTCAGGGTCGATTTCCTTTTGGATTGACTGGTTTGGAGATCAAATATCCTTGTGGTCCAAGGAACTCTCAAGAGTTTTCTCCAGCACCACAGTTCAAAAGCATCAATTCTCCAGTGCTCAGCTGTCTTTATGATCCAACTCTCACATCCATACATGACTACTGGAAACACCATAGCTTTGATTATACAGACCTTTGTTAGCAAAGTGATGTCTCTGCTTTTTAATAAGCTGCCTTGATTTGTTATAGCTTTTCTTCCAAGAAGGAAGCGTCTTTTAATTTCGTGGCTGCAGCCACTGTCTGCAATGATTTTGGAGTCCAAGAAAATAAAATCTGTTACTATTTCCTCTTTTTCCCATCTGTTTACCATGAAGTGATGGGACCAGATGCTATGATCTTAGTTTTTTCATCTGTTTGTTTGTTCTTTAGTTCTTCTAGGTGTTTGATAATATTTCTTGCATCTTTTCCATTATTTTCCCAAGATCCTGGATCTTCTTTACTCATCATTATTCTGTATTCTTTTTCTGGAAGGTTGCCTATCTCCACTTCATTTAGTTATTTTTCTGGGGTTTTATTTCATCCTGATTAACTTTACAGTTTTTGTTTTAGCTGCTGTGGGACTAGGGTTCTTTTTGCTTCTGTCTGCTCTCTGATGGTGGAGGCTAAGAGGCTTGTGTAAGCTTCCCAGTGGGAAGAACTGGCAGTGAGAAAAACTGGTCTTGCTCTGGTGGGCAGGGTCTTGCTCAGTAAAGCTTTAATCCAATTATCTACTGATGGGTAGGGTTGCACTCCCTCCCTGGTAGCTGTATGGCTGAGCCCTGGGGTCTACAGGCTTTGTGTGCTGTGTGTGCTAAGTCACTTCAGTTGTGTCCAACTCTTTGTGACCCTCTGGACTGTAGCCCACAAGACTCCTCTGTCCATGGGATTCTCCAGGCAAGAATACTGGAGTTGGTTGCCATGCCCTCTTCAGGGAATCTGCAAGACTCAGGAATCAAACCCATGTCTCTTATGTCTCCTGCATTGGCAGGCAAGTTCTTTGCCATTAGAACCACCTGGGGCACAGGCTTTATGGTAGGGTTAATAGCGACCTCCAAAAGGGCTTATGCCAAGGGGGACCTTCCTGAACTTCTGCTTCCAGTGCCCCCATCCCTGTGCTGAGCCCCTGCCAACCCGCACCTGCACAGGAGACCATCAAACACGAGCAGGTAGTTTTGGTGCAGCCTCCTGTGGGGTCACTGCTCCTTTCCTCTGTGATTTGGTGTGTGTAAGATTTTGTTTGTGCCCTCCAAGACTGGAGTTTCTGTTTCCCCTAGTCCTGTGGATGCCCTATAATCAAAGGCTTGTGTTCAAAGTCAGATTCCCAGGGGATCCCCAGTCCATTTGTCAGATCCCCAGGCTGGGAAATCTGACGTGGGACTCAGAACCTTCACAACAGTGAGAGAACTTCTTTGATATTAATTGTTCTCCAGTTGGTGGATCACCCATCGGGTGGGTATTGGATTTGATTTTACCATGATTGTGCCCCTCCTACCATTTCACTGAAGCTTTTTCTTTGTCTTTGGATGTGGACTATCATTTTTTTTTTTTTTTTTGATGGGTTCCAGTGTCCTCCTGTCAATGGTTGTTAAACAGCTAGTTGCGATTTTGGTGCTCTTGTAAGAGATGAGCGCACATCCTTCTACTCCACCATCTTGAATTGGAAGTTGATCTTAGTTTTTTGAATGTTGAATTTTAAGCCAGCTTTTTCACTCTCCTCTTTCACCCTCATTAAGATGCTCTTTAGTTCTTCTTCACTTTCTGCCATTAGAGTGCTATCATCTGCATATGTGAGGTTGTTATTTCTCCCAGCAGTCTTGATTCCAGATTGTGATACATCTAGCCCAGCATTTCACATGATGTGCTCTGCATATAAGTTAAGTAGTGCTGCATATATAAAAAGTAGTCAATAGATAATGTGTTCCTTATTATGTACTAGTGTTTTAATGTAAAAATATAACGCACATATGTCCTATAATCTTGTTTTCTAGATAATTATGGTTGCAAACAATACCAAAAAGTACAACATGAAAGTAAAAGCCTTTATCTCCCAAGCCCAGCCTTTCTATTGAAGGCTTTTTTGAACAGTGCATATGTAGGTTTCAAAAGCATATATGTATGTATTAATTCATGCATTCATTCAACAAATACTATTGAGCATTTATTATATGTTGGTATATACATAGTAGTGTTGGTCGCTCAGTTGTGTCTGACTCTTTGTGACCCCATGAACTGTAGCCTGCCAGGCTCCTTTGTCCATGAGATTCTCCAGGCAAGAATACTGGGGTGGGTAGCCATTCCCTTCTCCAGAGGATCTTCCCAACCCAGGGAACGAACCCAGGTCTCCTGCATTGCAGGCAGATTCTTTACCATTAGAGCTATAGGGAAGACCTATTTATATGTATTATGTATATAACATACATATGTGTATGAATGTGTTATGTAGGTAGTACATGCATATATGTTATGTAATATATTATCTCTGTGATATATAAAGATGTGTATATGTGTGTGTGTGCATTCCAAAAACTACTATAAATAATTTTCAGTTACTGAGGTTATCTGCACACCAAAGATTTTCCTATGTAGATAAGCTTATTCATTTTTCTCTATTTCAAATATTTTTTTTTACCTTCTTTCCTCCTTCCTTTCCATTCTTTCTTCCTTTATTTTCTTATTTGCAAATGATACATAATATAGTAGATGTTGTTTTTAATTTCCTAATTATGCCTCTACTTTTTCATCTTGTGTGATTTTTAAATATTTGTTACAATAGTAATGACGTCATAGTGGCTTTGGAGCCAGGATACCCAAGTTCAAGCCTCAGTTTAACAATTTACTAGCTGATGACCTTGAACAAGTTTTTTTTTGGAGTCTTTGTAACTAGATTTTCTTGTTTATAAAATGAAGATAATAATAATGCTGATCTCAGAGGATTGTTGTGAAGAAAATGACTAGAACAGAGACAAATGCTCAGTACATCAATACATGTTAGCTATTGGTATTTTCCTTTCAGTCTCACTTTCTCAACATCTTTTATGTTGTTGTTTGAAAAGATAAAATATGGGTATGAATTTATTAATTGGTGTAGTGAATTTCTGCTTCCTTTTTACCTGCTCTGCATTTTTGCAGTTTGGAGAGTTCTACCTTAAAATGAAGCCGGTTGTACTTATAAATTCATCTAATCAGTACTTTGCCTAACCTAAAACCCCCTTGGTAGAAACTTTCTTTTTATTAAGGTAACATTGGTTTATAACACTATGTAAGTTTCATGAAAACAACATTATATTTCTGATTATTGTACACACTATAGCATGCTCACCACCAAAAATTTAGTTTCCATCTGTCACCATGCAGCTGATCTCCTTTCACCTCACCCTCTCCCTGCCCCTTCTGCTCTAGTAACCACCAGTCTGTTCTCTGTATCTATGGATTTGTCTTTGTTTGGTTCATTGATTCATTTTGTTTTTGCTTTTTATATTCCACATGTGAATGAAATCATATGACATTTGTCTTTCTCTGCCTGAAGTCTTATTTCATTTAGCATAACACCCTCAAAGTCTGTTGATGTTGCAAATGGCAAGATTTCATCTTTTTATGACTGAGTAGTGTTCCTATGTTTGTGTGTGTATGCTTTGGCATCAGATTTACTTTCCAGCACCCTTTTATGTCTTATCCTTATTTTGCTTTCTTTTTTCTTATACACTTAAGGTATATTATTTTAATAAAATATAAATGTCCTTATGAAGCAAATTTAATCAATTTTGAACAGAGCAGGGTTACAGATTAATAAATAAAACAAACAATTTAAAAATTAGAGATAGAGTGAATTAAGATAAGTGAGTAGGTTATAAGTGACTTTTCAATTGGCAAGAGAATTTTATCATTATTCAAAAGCACTAAACACCCCGTGGAAAATAACATCTTATGGAGAAGGCACTGGCACCCCACTCCAGTACTCTTGCCTGGAAAATCCCATGGACGGAGGAGCCTGGTAGGCTGCAGTCCATGGGGTCGCTAAGAGTTGGGCACGACTGAGCGACTTCCCTTTCACTTTTCACTTTCATGCATTGGAGAAGGAAATGGCAACCCACTCCAGTGTTCTTGCCTGGAGAATCCCAGGGATGGGGGAGCCTGGTGGGCTGCCGTCTATGGGATCACACAGAGTTGGACACGACTGAAGCGACTTAGCAGCAGCAGCAGCTGCAGCATGGGGAGAGAACTTTGTTAATCTGGAAAATACTTCTTGATTTTGTTCATCTGTGGTTCAAACCTGTTCTGATATAAAGCTGGAGAGGAAGGAAAGACAATGACAAAGGAATAGATGAATAAATAGATGAATGAATAAACAGATGGATAAATACATGGAAAGGAAGGAAAGGCAATGTCAAAGGAATAAATGAATAAATAAGGATCTTCAAGATAGTTTGCCCCCTAGGTGGTCCTTGGTGCACTGTGATATCGCTTGCAGTCCCTGAAGGCTAGCTGACATCAGAATTGGGCATCTTAGAGAACTATTTCCAAGTTGATAGAAAAGGTGTTATTGAAAAGATTTGTCAGAACCACATAATAGCTGAATCCCACCCCGTTTGTGATCATATCTCATCACACTGGACTTTAGATTTCTGAATTCTTATGGAGGTGACTTTCTCATGGTTATGTGAAGAACCTCATTATTCACTTTATAATTATCTACCCAAATACCACCTCCTGGAACAGGGGCTCAGTCTGACAACTGCAGCTTGGGCACATGCATGGGTAGTATGTTAGCCTCATAGCCCATGTAGGACAGAGGAGGCTGAATATGAGGATTTAGAGCAGGCCTCAGGATAGTCTGTCTGCCTGAGCCGCAGATAGGTCAGTCCTTCAGGCCCCGAGGGAAGGCTTAGCCAGGTAGGTTGTAAATGGCCAGGGAGGTTTCTGCAGGGTTGTATTTCTTTGGGACTGGGAGGCAGATGACCTTTAGATTCCTGAGAAAGTTCCTAATAAATAGTATATTATGATTTTTATGGTGCCAAATTCCCCTTTTCCTTCTAAGCACTCAACCAGACACTCCTCATTTACTGAACTCATAAAATGTTCACTAATGGATGGAACTAATTATCCTCTAGTTTCAGACCCAGGTTCTGATGCCTCTAGTTTTCCTATTACAGATAGGATTGGGGCCAAATCATTACAGATGGTGCCAAGATTTCTAGTTACGTACTTGAGAGGTCAGGGAGTGTCTTTTTTCCCTTCTGAAATGTACAAATCAATTTATATCTTAAAAACACACTTTACAATAGGTTTGTTTTGAAGTGCTACATAAAGTCATGAAGTTTTCCTTACATTTTGTTTCCTCTGTTATAAACTGTGGTATGACATTTTGATATAATTAAGCAGTAGCATTGGTTCTGTGGTCTTGGGATCCCTAATGTAGAAAACCATTTCCTTCGATTTGTTCTTTGTTAGGGTTTCTGTTTTCTGCTAATTTTAAAGTAGAAAAGAAGGGAAAACTGTCAAGGATATCAGCATTTAAGCACACCATTGCTCAAATTTTGAATGTTGACATGAGGTAGAATAGTGCCTCCAGGTAAGGGGGTGGGAGATAAGAGCAGGAAGAGCAACAAAAACATAATCTGAATTACTTGGAATACTTCTAAAGATATAATATCCATTTTCTCTATTCCTTATGGTTTGCGAAGGAGAAATGAGGAAAAGAATGGTAGTGGTGAGCAAATACTTCTGGTTTGACACTTTGAGATAAGATATGTGCTGATTTGCAAATATTGTTTGTGCTGGACCTCATTTGCATTCAGATGCATTCATGCTTCACTGAATATCACTGGATGCGGGGCTGGGGGAGGAGCAGCAGTCCCTGCAGGCTGTGCTTCCCAGGCTCTGTGTCAGCTGATTTCCACTTGGGTTTGGTGAATGAGAGGTACTGACGAGATCAGAGGGAGAATAAAGGGGGAAAAGCCAGGCTATATCTACCCCCTCTCTGATTCAGACAATGGCTGTCTCAGTGTCCGAGTCTCGTCCATGGCTCTCATTCTCAATGGTTTCACTTTTCTCCAGGTAATGCTGGCTTTTGGGCTTCAGTAACCCTTCTCCTCCAGGCTCCTTGCTGCTAATCATCAAGCTGTCTCACCACACCCTCTCTGTCTTTCAGCTTTTCATAACCTGAGGAACCAATCCCCTGTATTAAGTTTCCTCTGTTTTCAATATTTAGCATCATTTTTAATTTTCCTGCTTCAAGCTAAATGATATGCCATTACAGCTCTTACCTTCTGCACAAAATAAAGAAAACTGAAAAATGTAAGTAGGCCTTCCGTACTACAGTTAGTATTCATTCAATCACAAAATGGGGAAAACCAGCCAAAACTTCCTTAAGCAAAATTGTATATTTAATGGCTCTTACATGGATTGTAGGTGGTTTGGAGGTCTCATGGCATGACCCGACTTCATCTCACTGGGTTGAATTCTTGTCTGTTTTGTTCCCTCTGAATTGACATCATGAATTGACATCATTCTCAGGCTTAGTCTCACTTGATCATAATGCAAGTTCCATAAGAAGAATTTACTTGTCCAACAACTACCAGCCTCCTGGAAGTGGTCAGTCTTGAGCGCTGGGTCGGCTTCCTTGGTTCTGCCCACTTCAGTGATGTAGTCTCTGCCAGTCACAAGTTGCTTCACTTCCTGCCTAGCCCGTAGAGTCAAGCTCTGTCCAGTCCTGGTCCAGTTATTCTGCTTATTCTTATTGACATCATCAGAGTGGTATTGGTGCTTCTCTTTGAAGGTGTTGACAGAGCTTGTCATATGATTTGTGAAGTTCAAGCAGAGCCTTAGGGAATGAAAAGAAATGCAATTCTTAATGGTCACTAATGGTTTATAATGAACACATAACCCATCAGGCAGTGAAGTAAGTGAATAACTATTTGTTTTGAAATATAAATAGAGGCTTTGGTAGTTATCAATCCCTAGTAGAAATCAAAGCTGCCTTTAAACCTCAATGTAACATAAATTCACAAAAGGAAAGTCCACATATCTAGAAGCAGAAAAACTAGGCAATAAGACTGATAACATTTTAGGGGGGCATTAAATAGTACTCTTCTATTCCTTTTTTGAGTTTTGAATAAATTTTTGTAAATAGGCAAAAGAATCAGAAAGATAGAGAATAAAATACCATTGTTATTATTGGAAAGACAGGAATGGTCTTTCCAAAACAGACACACTGAGGGCTATTGCTTTATACTCTTGAGTCCCAAAATAGGGAATGAGATGGGCTTTCAGAACTTCTAGAAAGTAGGTCTTCTTCTGACCCCTGTGTTGGTGTCCCCTGAAACAGGAGCAGAGAAGAATGCTAGTTAATCCAGAGATAGGAGGAAGGTGCTGCTACTGCTAAGTCACGTCAGTCGTTCCCAACTCTGTGTGACCCCTTAGACGGCAGCCACCAGGTTCCCCCGTCCCTGGGATTCTCCAGGCAAGAACACTGGAGTGGGTTGCCATTTCCTTCTCCAATGCATGAAAATGAAAAATGAAAGTGAAGTCGCTCAGTCATGTCTGACTCTTAGTGACCCCATGGACTGCAGCCCACCAGGCTCCCCCGTCCATGGGATTTTAGAGGCAAGAGTACTGGAGTGGGGTGCCATTGAGGAAGGTGAGCAGACCCAATTGCTTTTCAGTTTCACTAATGTGATATCAGCCTTCCATTTGGGAATGAATAGAAATTGCCAAGTGGATAGTTGCTTTTACTTTCTGAGTTCAGGCTGAAATGCTGAGGTAGAAATGAAAAGATCCCTCTCCAAAACACCTGTGAAATGGTGTAATATTTTTTGATCTAAGAAAGTTTCACCATTGGATAAAAGCTTCATAAATATAATATATTAAAATGTGAAACATGTAGCAAATGATTCCTAAAAAATCAACATAATGACTATCACTTAAGTGGGAATTCAATACCAAATCCTTAGTGGACTTAGCACAAAAATTACTCTGTATAATAGACCAAGCCATTAGTATTATTATCTGGTGATTGTAAGAAACACAAACAACCTTTTATTTTTGCAACCCTAATCTGGAAGCATGGTATATCAATCAAAAGAAATTATTTTCACATTAAATATTACTATTATCCCGCAGGGAGTTTAATGTGATTTTACATGACTAGTGACACTGAAACCTATATTTATGAAATAGAGGGGCAAGGCTATTGGTTGGGTAAGTACAACAAAAACCAGAGAGGAAGAATCCTTAGGGTCCACTTTCTTCCGCTGGGATAATGAACAGTGACTAAGTCATTATCCCTTCAACTAAGACATTTTAATTTCTTCTCAGAGATTTCTGAAATATGCTTTAATCCCTGGGAATGATTGCCATAAAATTAAAGATGTTGGGTGGAGAGGCAGGGTGTATTTTGCAGTGAACATGCTAAATTTTCAACATGGCTCAGATCCCATTGCTTATGAAGCCTTATCTACATTTAAGAATAGCTCTAATTTGTGTTAGCCTTACTGTTATTGGCAGTCTTTTTAGAATAACTTTTTATTTTGAAATAACCTCAAACTTAGAGAAATTTTAAGATAAAAGAACTGCTATGTAACATTTACCCACGTACTCTGATTGTTAGGATTTTGCTGCATTTGTTTTCGCTCTCTCCCCCCCTCCTCTTCATATTTATTTATCTACACCTATATTTTTATTTATCTATGTACATTTTTTGTGTGATTTGAAAGTTGTAAATATGATGCCTCTTTATGCTAAATATTTTAGTGCACATTCCTTAAGAAAAAGAACATTGTCTTACATGACCATAGAGAAATTATCAAAATTGGAAAATTCACTTTGATACAATATTGTTATCTACTCTATGGATCTTATTCAAAATTTGGTAGTTGTTCAGCTACTGTCTTTTTATCATTAGTCTTTTCATTCTGACTCTTCCAGACTTTAGAAAAAGTGCAGATACAGAAAGCAAGAGGTACTGCTTAGTGAGACATTGATAGCCTTTCCTATATTTGGACTGCTCGCTCTCATGTGTAAACATAAACTTTGACCCTGAAAGTAAGTCTGTCTACACTTGCTTTCAGAGATGCTTTCCTAGCATCTCTTCTAAGTGACAGCTAATGTTAAATAGCAGACCAAGACCTCCAGTTTCCTTAAAGACTCCACCAATTTCTGACCTCCCCTGTGCATGGTCCTGCAAGTACTTCCCAGCAAACACTTCATCCTTATGTGAGGATTCTGCCATTATTCTTTTCTAATCTTGTCTGGTTCCCCAGTGGTATCCGCCCTTCAAGCTACAACATCTTACTGCCATTGCTGGTCCTTGTCTTTTGTTGCTTCCTGTGGATGACCTTCGGAGAAGGCAACGGCAACCCACTCCAGTACTCTTGCCTGGAAATCCCATGGACGGAGGAGCCTGGTGGGCTGCAGTCCATGGGGTCGCTAGGAATCAGACACGACTGAGCAACTTCACTTTCACTTTTCACTTTCATGCATTGGAGAAGGAAATGGCAACCCACTCCAGTGTTCTTGCCTGGAGAATCCCAGGGATGGGCAAGCCTGGTGGGCTGCTGTCTATGGGGTCGCACAGAGTCGGACACGACTGAAGCGACTTAGCAGCAGCAGTGGATGACCTTGAGAGATTTCACTGGGCTGTGTGATCTCATGGAATTTGGATGAAACCTGATGCTGTGGTGTCTTCTTAATTTTCTTTCCAACATACACTACGTTTCCCCAGTCTCTTGTCTTCCCACTCAATCCTCCATCTTCTCCAAGGCACTGCTATCCCATTAGTGATCCAAGCCAGGCCTTTGGGCTCAGAGCTCCTGATTGACTCTGAAGCTTTCACCATCTAAACTTATCCTACCAGGATGAGGCTGGTCTCTTTCATCTTCTCAGGCTTGTGATGCTGATCACTGGGGACTAGCCTGTGCCTCTGCACACTGTAGAAAATATATAAAACTTCATGTGTACACATACACAAACACTAACACATATACCTTGTGAATAGATTTAACTGCCAGGGATTCCCTTGTGGCTCAGCTGGTAAATCCACCTGCAATGTGGGAGACCTGGGTTCAATCCCTGCGTTGAGAAGATCCCTTGGAGACGGGAATGGCTACCCACTCTAGTATTCTGGACTGGAAAATTCCATGGATGTATAGTCCATGGGATCACAAAGAGTCAAACATGACTGAGCAACTTTCACTTCACTCATATTGCCAGAAGCAGAACCTTATCTTATTCTTCATGTGAGGCAGGACATTGATTCAAGATCAGACAGCTGGTCTAATCTTGCAGATAGCCACCCCCAATCTCATGAGATATATATATATACACACACACACATATATATATAATTAAGCTACCATTTGATGGCAAGATAGAGTGAGTCAACTGCTAGCAAGACAGGCAGATTAACTTGTGAGTCACAGAACTTGGAAAACTGGGTGCTCAGTGCTTCTTTGTTGAATAAATGATAGAATAAAGAACACTTAAACATGCTAGAGCTAGCTCCAGGAAATTAGTTACAGCATCTTAAACAAAATGCCTGCCTGCAATTTTGTTAAGATTCTTCTGAATGACCCTTGTTGGGTTAGCAAAAGTCCAAGAGATAAACAGAGAGTTAAGCTTTCAAAGTTCATAAGAACACAAATTACAGCATTTTTTATTAAAGTCATATAATTATAACTATTAAAAAACTAAAGACATATTGACCACTAATTACCTACATTCACATGTTTAGAAAGGGATTTTTCAGTGAGTACTACAGCTTGGCCCAGATAAACACTCTCATTTCCATATCCTTATTTCACATTGCTACTTAAATGCCACTCAGTCTGGTTTTCTTCCTAGAAGTCAGAGGTCTCACCTGTCATTCTTTCCCCCCCCCGCCCCCCACCAAAGTAACTTGTTATACTTACTTTATTTCTTAGATTTTTTATTGTATAGTTTTCAGGTGTACAGCGTTATAATCTGTATGTACTATGCAATGATCACCATCACAAATGTGATTTCCACCCATCACTATACAATTGACTTCTTTACCCATTTCGCCTACCCCCAACCCTCATCCCCTCTGCTAACCACTAATCTGTTCCCTGTATCTATGAGTTTGTTATTGTTTCATTTTGTTTGCTCCATTATTTCATTTCTTTGTTTTTATATTCCACCTATGAGTGAAATAATACAATATTTGTCTTTTTCCATTTGACATTTCACCTAGCATACTATGTTTCAGGTCCATCCATGTAGTCACAAATGGCAGAATTTTATTCTTTTTGATAGCTGAGTAGTATTTCATAGGGGTGTGTGTGTGTGTGTGTGTGTGTGTGTGTGTGTGTGAGTGTGCATGTGCACCATATCTTCCTTCTTGGCTATTGTCAATGAAACTGAAATGAACATAGGGATGCATATATCTTTACAAATTAGTGTTTTGTTATTTTTCAGGTTTGTTTTCCAAATAGAAGTGACGTAGCTGAGTCATATGGTTTCTCTGTCACTCTTAAAGTAGGCAGTAATGCTGTGAAGCTTTCCACATGAACGATGGCGCTGTCTGTTTGTTGTTCTTGTTGTTTAGTCACAAGGTCGTGTCCAACTGTGCAACTCCATGGACTGTAGCCTGCCAGGCTCCTCTGTCCGTAGGATTTCCCAGGCAAGATCACTGGAGTGGGTTGTCATTTCCTTCTCCAGGGTAATCTTCCTGACCTGGGAATCAAACCCATGTCTCTCGCATTGGCAGGTAGATTCTTTACCACTGAGCCCCCAGGGAAACCCTTTATACCAGGATAGATCTAGCCTATGTCTCCATATGAGTGCTCATTGTTGTTTACTTGCTGAGCCATGTCCGACTCTTTGTGGCCCCATGGACTGTGGCCTGCCAGGCTCCTCTGTCCATGGGATTTCCCAGGCAAGATCCTGGAGTGGGTTGCCATTTCCTTCTCCAAGGGATCTTCTTGACACAAGGATCGGACCCATGTCTCCTACATTGGCAGGTGGATTCTTTACCACTGAGCCAGTTACTGCATAATAATTTAGGACCACCTGATCTGTCTCCTGAGAAACCTGTATGTGGGTCAAGATGCAACAGAACCTTACATAGAACAACTGACTGGTACAAAATTGGGAAAGGAGTAAGACAGGCTGTATATTGTCACCGTGTTTATGTAACTTCTATGAAGGGTACATCTGTGAAATATCGGGCTAGATGAATCACAAGCTGGAATTAAGGTTGCCAGGATGAATATCAGCAATCTCAGATTTGCAGATGATACCACTCTAATGGCAGAAATTGAAGAGGCACTAAAAACCTCTTGATGATGGTGAAACAGGAGAATGAAAAAGCTGGCTTAAAACTCAACATTCAAAAAATGAAGATCATGGCATCTTGTCCCATCATTTGAAGGCAAATAGAAGGGGAAAAAGTGGAAGCAGTGTCAGATTTTATTTTCTTGGGATCCAAAATCACTGTGGATGATGACTGCAGCCATGAATTACAAGACACTTGCTCCCTGGAAGGAAAGCTATGACAAACTTAGCATATGAAAAAGCAAAGACATCACTTTGCCAACAGAGGTCTGTATAGTCACAGCTTTGATTTTTCCACTAGTTATGTACAGATGTGAGAATCAGACCATAAAGAAGGCTGAGTGCCAAATAATTTATGCTTTCAAATTGTGGTGCTGGAGAAGACTCTTGAGAGTCCCTTGGACTGCAAGATCAAACCAGTTAATCCTAAAGGAAATCAACTCTGAATATTCATTAGAAGGACTGATGCTGAAGCTGAAGCTCCAGTACTTTGGCCCCCTGATACAAAGAGCCGACTCATTGGAAAAGACCCTGATGCTGGAAAAGATTAAGACAAAAGGAGAAAAGGACAGGAGAGGATGAGATGGTTAGATAGCATCACCAACTCAATGGACATGAATCTGAGCAAACTTTGGGAGATAGTGGAGGACAGAAGAGCCTTGTATGCTGCAGTCCTTGGGGTTGGAAAGAGTCTGACCCAACTTTATGATTAAACAACAACAACAAAATTTAGAACTAATACAGTAGTTTTTTGTTTACTGTATACTTTTTGACATGTGAGGCACATTACATACAACATCTCATTTATCCTTATGGCAACCCTATATTTTAAATTGTTTAAATGAAGAAAATAAGGCTATGGTTACAAAGCCTCACATCACATGTTGCCTCACATCACACAATGACAAAGTCAGAATTTAAACTCAAGTTTGTCTGACCCCAGTCCATACTTCTAATAACTGTGCTATTTAACCTCATTTAATAAGTATGCATCAAGCACCTCAAATGACAGATACTACCGTGGTACGATAAAAAGTTTTGCTAAGGTCGGTCTATTCTTTCATAATCCTTATAATTTAATTAGAGATATAGGGAGATATAAATGAAGTACTATAAAACTCAGTAAAACACAGTACTGTAAAACACACAGGGAAGAGTAAAGGATAAGACTATAGTGGTTAAAGAAAACATCATGGAGATCGTGATGCTTGGTCTAAGGTTTGTATGGAGGACAGGTTACAGAGATGTGAATACAGAAGACCATTGTCAGATGGCACAGAATGAGCAGTAATGAGAATAAATAAGCAAAATGTACACTCACCTATAGCTTCATGAGAGAAGGGTTTGTATTTGATTTCTGAATCTGAAGTACCCAATGTACTAGTTATGGAGTTTGGGATGGACATGTATACACTGCTGTATTTAAAATGGATAACTAACAAGAGCCTACTATATAGCACAGGGAACCCTGATCAATATTATGTGTCTGCCTGGATGGGAGGGGAGTTCAGGGGAGAATGGATACATGTATACATATGGCTGGGTCCCTTTGCTGTCCATCTGAAAATTTCACAACTTTGTTAATCAGCTGTACCCCAATACAAAATACAAAGCTTTAAAAAAAAGTACCCAATGTGATGCATAATAATCAGGTTCCCAGTGAATGTTTGTGGGTTGAAACATTGAGGAATTATGCCTAAAGGAGAAGGGATTTGGGTTGAAGGGTGAAAAGAGAAAAGGTTGTAAAGGTAATTGGAATTAGGCTCTGAACAGCTCTGAAAGTCCTTCCTAGCACTGAAAAGTGTATTTCTCTGCATTGTCAGTTTATAGCATAAGAATTGACTGGTTATGAAATACAGAACCTTTGACTACTTTGGAGGAGGACATAATGAAACAGGCACTGGAAAAAAATAGACTTGAGATAGGAGAGAGGAGGATGACAGGGAAACTAATTAGTAAGACTATTGCAAAAATCCAGTTATGAGGCAAAAAGAATATCTCCTAGCTTAACAACAAGAAAAAGCCAGGTAGACTAGAAGATCTTCACTTTTCTGATGCCATCAGAGTGCTGAGTTCACAGAGTAGCTAATTTGTCTAAAATCTAAGAAAATACAGGTGCCTCCAGGAAGCTGAAAAGTTAGCAATGGCCTACCGTGGCAAAGCGTGGGCAGAATTAGGGCTGCCACACAAGTGAGTAAGAAGCATTCAGGTAAAATTTTAAGGAATTAACTAAATAGACCCCTCAGAGCTGCAGAGACAGTGGTGTTCGTCCTCGCTTGTAGACTCTACTCCATGACTCTCCACAGGACACTCTAGAGAAAGATTGGAAGAAAGAGATCTGGACAAGACTCCCGGGAAGCAGTTGAATCCTGGCTGAGACCTTTGTCTCCTCAACAAAAGCTTGAGGCCACTGGGGGTAAGGCCTCAAACTTTGTTGTCCTGGGGCCTGAGGGAAGACACAATGTCACCTGGAGGAAGGTAAAAGAAAAGCCTGTCCCTGGGGGAAGGACAGGAAGCTTTGCTGAGCCAAGGGCATTAGAGATCCCCTTCTGCTGGAAGAGGCAGGAAACACTGTCCTACAGAAGGACTGCCTAAGACACAGGGCAGGATTTAGCTGCTAGAGGTGAGAAACAGCATCACTAAGCCCTACCACCGAGACCCAGGGACACAGGACCTACCTAAGACTGAGGTTGGACCAGGACAACAGTGAACCTCCCAAACCCCTGCCTTCACGTTAAAAACAACCTCTGTCCACCATGCAAGAGTGTGGAGAGAGACGCTCTTTGAGGTACAGACAGGGATGGCTGAAGCATAGAGTGGGAAGAGAAAACTTCTCCAGCAAACCGTGGTTTTGTGTGCTGTTTGGAAAATAAACCGTAGGGAGCTGAGAATCCTGGCAGATCAGGTAAGCAGCTTTTGCTGTAAACCAGGTAAAGAAGGATGGTGACTTGGTTAGCGTGACTTAGGGGTTAAGTGAGTGTAACATGGTCTGGTTCTGATTATGTTTCCAAGTTTGAGCCTGCAGGGAGTGTTTGCTGATATATTGGATATGGAATGTGAGAGGATAGTAAGAAGCAAGGATGACGGAGGCTTCTGAACTGAGCTGCTGGAAGGTAATATCATTTACTAAGTTTGGAAGGACCAAGGTGTGGGGAAAAAGTTTGGAGGTAAATCAAGAGTTCTGATTGTTTTCTGTAGATAGCTATTTGTAATTGTTTAGAAGCTGCATAATTACCTCCACATTGCCCTTCATATCTTGTGTGTATGGGAGGCCAGTCCTTCGTATGAGGTGCAGAAAAAACTGCAAGCAGCTTCCTTCTTAGGAAGGTGTTTCTTCCATGGAGAATGGAACTTCCTCTGGTCCTTTTATATCAGCTGCCCTTGCTTTCTTGATTTGCAAGATGAGGAGGTTTTCTCTTCAACCACACTCTTGATTGCCCCTTTCATGGGATAGAAAATGTAGCCTGAGACTTCAGAGATGATATTCACCATTGTGTTTCAAACATTGTAACTGGATTTGTAAATTTCATGGTTCCTGATCTTTTTATGCCATCCCTTCTCTTCCATCTTATAGACTCAGCAGTGCCTGCTGATTCATATGCTAGCATGCCTTTTCAAGTAGAAGGTACAGACTTTATGGAAGAAGTGAAGAAATTGAGGATCCTATGAAGTGATTTCAGTATTTGGTCTCTCAAAACCATTTAAGATGCACACAAGGACAGCCGTGTTCCAAAATATAACAGATTTGTAAATATTGGTTTAAAATAGAAGGGACAAACTGCTCTTTGTCAAGCTAACTTTTCATAGTGTTCTGACTAAGCATTGAAAATGAAGTAGTGCTTAATTACCAGGGGGATGAGGTGATGGAGGAGTGGTAGAAAGACTTTTTTCAAAATAGGGAATGTTCACAAGCAAGAGCATGGAAACTTCTATACAGCAACCTTCTAACCTTTGTGATTGTAATCCTAAAGGATGAGAATCTCCATGTGAGGGTTCGCTGACAACCTCCATCAGTAACACCAAAAATATGTGTTAAATGTTCTTGGGCCCCATCCTATCTCCTGCTTCAGAGTTCTGGTGGTGACGAGGTGACTTGGTATTTTAAAAAGTCCAAGTGATGACCCCAAATTTAAGTCTCTGCAGTGTGTCCTGCAGCTTCTGGGTTTCTTTTTTATGACTCCCCTAAATAGTCATATTTTGTTCTTGTTGTTTAGTTTCTCAGTCATGTCTGACTTTTTGTGACCCCATGGACTGTAGCCTGTCAGGCTCCTCTGTCCATGGGATTCTCCAGGCAAGAATACTGGAGTGGGTTGCCATTTCCTGATCCAGGGATCTTCCCAACCCAGGGATCAAACCCACGTCTCTTACGTCTCCTGCATTGACAGGCGGATTCTTCACCACTAGCGCCACCTGGGAAGCCCCAAGGTCATCATCGCTTCAGTTGCTCAGTCGTGTCTGACTCTTTGCGACCCCATGAATCACAGCACTCCAGGCCTCCCTGTCCATCACTAACTCCCGGAGTTCACCCAGACTCACGTCCATCGAGTCGGTGATGCCATCCAGCCATCTCATCCTCTGTCATCCCCTTCTCCTCCTGCCCCGAATCCCTCCCAGCATCAGGGTCTCTTCCAATGAGTCAACTCATCGCATGAGGTAGCCAAAGTACTGGAGTTTCAGCTTTAGCATCATTCCTTCCAAAGAAATCCCAGGGCTGATCTCCTTCAGAATGGACTGGTTGGATCTCCTTGCGGTCCAAGGGACTCTCAAGAGTCTTCTCCAACACCACAGTTCAGAAGCATCAATTCTTCGGTGCTCAGCTTTCTTCACAGTCGAACTCTCACATCCATACGTGACCACTGGAAAAACCATAGCCTTGACTAGACAGACCTTTGTTGGAAAAGTAATGTCTCTGTTCTTGAATATGCTATCTAGGTTGGTCATAACTTTCCTTCCAAGGAGTAAGCGTCTTTTAATTTCATGGCTGCAGTCACCATCTGCAGTGATTTTGGAGCCCAGAAAAAGAAAGTCTGACACTGTTTCCACTGTTTCCCCATCTATTTGCCATGAAGTGATGGGACCTGATGCCATGATCTTCGTTTTCTGAATGTTGAGCTTTAAGCAACTTTTTCATTCTCCACTTTCACTTTTATCAAGAGGCTTTTTAGTTCCTCTTCACTTTCTGCCATAAGGGTGGTGCCATCTGCATATCTGAGGTTATTGATATTTCTCCCGGCAATCTTGATTCCAGCTTGTGCTTCTTCCAGCCCAGCGTTTCTCATGATGTACTCTGCATATAAGTTAAATAAGCAGGGTGACAATATACAGCCTTGACATACTCCTTTTCCTATTTGAAATCAGTCTGTTGTTCCATGTCCAGTTTTAACTGTTGCTTCCTGACCTGCATACAGATATCTCAAGAGGCAGATCAGGTGGTCTGGGATTCCCATCTCTTTCAGAATTTTCCACAGTTTATTGTGATCCACACAG
Source organism: Bubalus bubalis (assembly GCF_019923935.1). Classification (NCBI taxonomy): domain Eukaryota; kingdom Metazoa; phylum Chordata; class Mammalia; order Artiodactyla; family Bovidae; genus Bubalus; species Bubalus bubalis. The sequence goes on from NC_059158.1 coordinate 111,006,336, forward strand.
TCAAAGGCTTTTGCATAGTCAAAAAGCAGAAATAGATGTTTTTCTGGAACTCTCTTGCTTTTTCCATGATCCAGCGGATGTTGGCAATTTGGTCTCTGCTTCCTCTGCCTTTTCTAAAACCAGCTTGAACATCAGGAAGTTCATGGTTCACATATTGCTGAAGCCTGGCTTGGAGAATTTTGAGCATTACTTTACTAGCGTGTGAGATGAGCGCATTTGTGCGGTAGTTTGAGCATTCTTTGGTGTTGCCTTTCTTTGGGATTGGAATGAAAACTGACCTTTTCCAGTCCTGTGGCCACTGCTGAGTTTTGCAAATTTGCTGACATATTGGGTGCAGCACTTTCACAGCATCATCTTTCAGGATTTGAAATAGCTCAACTGGAATTCCATCACCTCCACTAGCTTTGCTCGTAGTGATGTTTTCTAAGGCCCACTTGACTTCACATTCTAGGATGTCTGGCTCTAGGTCAGTGATCACATCATCGTGATTATCTTGGTCATGAAGATCTTTTTTGTAAGTTCTTCTGTGTATTCTTGCCACCTCTTCTTAATATCTTCTGCTTCTGTTAGGACCATACCATTTCTGTCCTTTATCAAACCCATCTTTGCATGAAATGTTCCCTTGGTATCTCTAACCTTCTTGAAGAGATATCTAGTCTTTCCCATTCTGTTGTTTTCCTCTATTTCTTTGCATTGATCACTGAGGAAGGTTTTCTTATCTCTTCTTGTTATTCTTTGGAACTCTGCATTCAGATGCTTATATCTTTCCTTTTCTCCTTTGCTTTTCGCTTCTCTTCTTTTCACAGCTATTTGAAAGGTCATCATAGTACATGTAAAATCAGTTCAGTTCAGTTCAGTCGCTCAGTTGTATCTGACTCTTTGAGACCTTGGACCACAGCATGCCAAGCTTCTCTGTCCATCACCAACTCCTGGAGCCTACTCAAACTCATGTCCATCGTGTTGGTGATGCCTTCCAACCATCTCATCCTCTGTTGTCCCCTTCTCCTACCACCTTCAATCTTTCCCAGCATCAGGATCTTTTCAAATGAGTCAGTTCTTCGCATCAGGTGGCCAAAGTATTGGAGTTTCAGCTTCAACATCAGTCCTTTCAATGAACACTTAGGACTGATCTCCTTTAGGATGGACTTATTGGATTTCCTCACAGTCCAAGGGACTCTCAAGAGTCTTCTCGAACACCACAGTCCAAAAGCATCAATTCTTCGGTGCTCAGCTTTTTTTTTATAGTCCAATTCTCACATCCCTACATGACTACTGGAAAAACCATAACTTTGACTAGATGGAACTTTGTTGGCAAAGTAACAGTCCTTCCAATGAATATTCAATACTGATTTCCTTTAGGATGGACTGGTTGGATCTCTTTGCAGTCCAACCAGTGTCCAAAACTGGAATATATTTAGAACCACATAAAATAATACTGATTGATTTTAATCTTTTTTTAGTAATGTCAGAGATAATTGAGTATCTTGTAGTACCTCAAGGTTATTATTGTAAACCTTAATTATCATTAAATGGTACCGAACAAAGGAATTCTGTTCATTTTAGTATTCTTGTTCTTTGGATAATTAATAACAGACAGTACCTAGAGTTGCATATGACAAAATTGAGTGTTATGTTCTTTTATAGATTCAGAGAATATTCAGTCTTCCCTCATATTTAGGGAATTCCCTGGCAGTCCAGTGGTTAGGACTCCACGCTGTCACTGCTGAGACCATGGGTTCAATCCCTAGTCAGGGATCTAAGATCCTGCAAGTCCCATGGAACAGCCAAAAAAGGGAGAAAAAAACCTTCCATCAAATCTAGTCATTCTATAAGCAAGGACACCTTATTTTTCACAGGTTATATGCTAGCTCATGTTAGTGGTTTCCAAATTTGGCTTTAAAGCAGAGTCACTCAAATAGTTTATAGATTTTAAATGGCTGAAAAATTCTTAAAAATACAGATTCCTGGATTTTACTGTTAAGGATTTTGATTTGGTGAGCCAGAGAATCACGGTACATTTGAATCAGTTCTAATGAGGTGGATGAAACTGGAGCCTATTATACAGAGTGAAGTAAGCCAGAAAGAAAAACACCAATACAGTATACTAACGCATATATATGGAATTTAGAAAGATGGTAACAATAACCTTGTGTACGAGACAGCAAAAGAGAAACTGATGTATAGAACAGTCTTATGGACTCTGTGAGAGAGGGAGAGGGTGGGAAGATTTGGGAGAATGGCATTGAAACCTGTAAAATATCATGTATGAAACGAGTTGCCAGTCCAGGTTCGATGCACGATACTGGATGCTTGGGGCTGGTGCACTGGGACGACCCAGAGGGATGGAATGGGGAGGGAGGAGGGAGGAGGGTTCAGGATGGGGAACACATGTATACCTGTGGCAGATTCATTTTGATATTTGGCAAAACTAATACAATTATGTAAAGTTTAAAAAAAAAAAAAAAAAAAGCTTCCAAGTGATTCTCATAGAAGCCGTGTGTGGAATACCCGGTTCATGAAGCAATTTGAAGATGATACTAGGAGTATATAGTCATTGAAAATACCTTCTATTTGTAAGTTCTAGAACTCTAAGAATTTTCTTTGATATAGCTACTCATTCGGGTTCTTCCCTTTGAAAACGTCCTTTATAAAGGTTTTACTCTTGTGAATACGTGACACTAGGGCATAAGGTATTGGTGGCTTCTGGTGCTTTCTGCACAACGGGAGTGAGAATGCATAAAAGAGCTTGTGAGAAATTAAGGCAGTGGAGGACAGCAGGAGCATGGAAGGGTTCCAAAAATCAAATGAGGACTACCAGAAACCAAACTGGTCCATTTCATACATGTAATTCAGGTTAGTGTCATCTCCACAGTATTTATGGTTCCAAGTTAATCCACGTATTTCCAGGATCCTTGGAGGTTAACTACTTTCTTAATGTTCTTGGGAAGAAGGGGGAACATTGGTTCCTGTTTATTACTCTAAACTATTTCCACCGACTTGGAATTATGAGAGTTGGCATCCTGTTTTGTGGTATCAATAACTCCTACTCATTACCTTTCAACTTCAAGGAGAACGTGATCTAAAGACTTTCAGAAAGTGGAGTGGGGGAAGGGAAATTATGTTCACTGGTGAATGTCTTCCTGTTGAGATCTGAAATGAAGAAGCACTCCAGGCCACTGATGACGATATATTTTTAGAGGGAGGAGGGTCTTAAACTCTGTAACATTCCAAATCATTAGCATTTTTAGTGTACTGTAAGGTACCTGGATATTTTTATCATGAATCTGATAGTACTGTATTCTTTTCTTAATTCTTAATCAATGGCTCTGTTACTCTTATTTTGGTTTTTGTAATATCATAGGAATAAAAATGTGCACATAGATGATATTAGTCAACAAACAAACCATTTCCCTCAATTTGATGGAAGTATGTTATCTTGATGAAAAATCATTTTATCAGTTTTTTAACCAAAGGATGGAGAGAAATACTGGTGATCTTCAGCTTGGGGACTGTTGCTAGTTTCCATTTACCCATACAACTTAGAGACAGGTACTGTCTGCTTCTCAGATATCGCATGAGGATGAGCCAGCAGAACCCAGGTCGACCAATGGCCCCAGAGCGTCTGGATTCAAAAAGATTGACTTAGAAAGAAAGAATCATTAGGGCAACAGGAGGAATATTCTGAAAGTTGCAATTGTTTCAGAGCTCGTTTTTTAATATTTTGATTAAGAATGCTGCTCTTCCCTATTTCTTCAGTATTTAGATTCTAAGTACAGGTGAGCATGGGTCACCTAGAATAGTCTACACATTCCAGACTCCATTATGGTCAGGTGGCTAAGTTCTGACCAGCGACATATATCCTAAGTATCTTGTGAAGCTTCTGAGAAGAGTCCTTGAAAGAAGAGAGTTTAATTGCCTCCCCTTTTTTTTTTCTTCTCCTATCTTCTGGCTTGACTGGAGTGGTTGGTATTAAAGCAGCCATTTTAGAATATGATTAGAAGTTGTATGTAGAAGAGAGCAGAACAATACGATAAAGGAATCTTTGGCCTTGACAATTGTGTATTTACATACCAACTCAGCCCAGACTGCATAGCTGAAACAGACTACACTCTAATTTAGTTGAGGGAAATTTAGCATCATGGTAAAGAATAAAGGCTCAGAGACCAGATTGGATTTGATTGAGTCTTGGGTCTATTTCTCACTAGCTATGTGACTTTGATACCTCAGATATGCAGATGACACCACCCTTATGGCAGAAACTGAAGAGGAACTAAAAAGCCTCTTGATGAAAGTGAAAGTGGAGAGTGAAAAAGTTGGCTTAAAACTCAACATTCAGAAGATGAAGATCATGGCATCTGGTCCCATCACTTCATGGGAAATAGATGGGGAAACAGTGGAAACAGTGTTAGACTTTATTTTTCTGGGCTCCAAAATCACTGCAGATGGTAACTGCAGCCATGAAATTAGAAGACACTTACTCCTTGGAAGGAAAGTTATGACCAACCTAGATAGCATATTGAAAAGCAGAGACACTACTTTGCCAACAAAGGTCTGTCTAATCAAGGCTATGGTTTTTCCAGTGGTCATGTATAGATGTGAGAGTTGGACTGTGAAGAAAGCTGAGCACTGAAGAATTGATGCTTTTGAACTGTGGTGTTGGAGAAGACTCTTGAGAGTCCCTTGGACTGCAAGGAGATCTAACCAGTCCATTCTGAAGGAGATCAGCCCTGGGATTTCTTTGGAAAGACTGATGCTAAAGCTGAAACTCCAGTACTTTGGCCACCTCATGCGAAGAGTTGACTCATTGGAAAAGACTCTGATGCTGGGAGGGATTCGGGGCAGGAGGAGAAGGGGCGACAGAGGATGAGATGGCTGGATGGCATCACCGACTCGATGGACGTGAGTCTGGGTGAACTCTGGGAGTTGGTGATGGACAGGGAGGCTTGGCGTGCTGCGATTCGTGGGGTCACAAAGAGTCAGACACGACTGAGCAACTGAACTGAACTGAACTGATCCTCATTTATCAAATGGTCTAATGATAAACTTTACCCATGAGGTTGCTATAAGGAATCAATGAGATAGTGTATATAAAATGGTTGGAACAGTGCTGGCACATGGATAGCACTATATAAACAATAACTATTTTTTATTATTTGAGCCACAATTATTTTCACAGTTTTGAGATTACAGAATAAGCTGATACTAGTAAGTGCAAATGCTCAGCACATGTACCTACTGCCTGGCACAAGTTCAGTTTAGTTCAGTCATGTCCAACTCTTTGTGACCCCATGAATTGCAGCACACCAGGCCTCCCTGTCCATCACCAACTCCCAGAGTTCACGTCCATCGAGTCGGTGATGCCATTCAGCCATCTCATCCTCTGTCATCCCCTTTTCCTCCTGCCCCCAATCCCTCCCAACATTAGAGTCTTTTCCAATGAGTCAGCTTTTTGCATTAGGTGGCCAAAGTACTGGAGTTTCAGCTTTAGCATCATAAGCTGATAGTACTGAGTGCAAATTCTCAGCACATATAAGTAATGCCTGGCACAAAGTGGGTGCTTAATTAACATTTTTTAATTAATGAATGAGCTATTTCTATTTACTTTTAAGTTTACCATAATAACCTGAAAAGTGACTTTAAGAACACTGCAGCTTCCATTAACCCTTGAATTACGAGCAAAACAATTAGAGATTAAAGAGGGTTATTAACCTTGTGTTCTGGTGACATCTAGATACAATAGTGCCCTGTTGGCATGGAGCCCCAGGACTCAAAAGCCATTCACCACTCACTAGTTCAGCAACTTCTCACATGGTCCCTGCTTTCAGTTCTCAGGCTTGTGCATCTTTCATAGCATCAGGCTGTTAACCTGTTATGGGCTCCTCTGCTACTGACATATATGGCAGGCTACCACAAGCCTTTGACATATGCTCAGAAAAGACCAGTCTATTTAATATTACCCAAACAGAGACCATGGCTGGGAAGAAAATCCACCACAAGCAAATGTGATATTAAAAGGCATACTTACTGGATTATAGAATAATTGAGGGAAAATGTGCTTATCATCCTGTATCTTTCCAAGCATCAATCATTTTGGGTCAGTCAAACTTGAAGAAGTTCTATTTTGTTGGCTCTGCCTAAGTTTATGCTCCATATGTATGACATACTTTTACAAATAGTGTTGAAGGGGACATATGATCTTCATTCTATTATATCCCCAAATAAAGAACATGCCAAACTTCAGGGAAGGCATGTGATATCTGCAATATTTATAGATTCTTATGAAAAGCTTTGCTATGATATAGAGCATACAGTTAGTTTCAAGTTCCTCTTTTCTAAACAGTCCATACATTTTCTTTAAAGTTAATATAAATTTAGACATTATGTGACCTATAATTTGACTGCATCATGAAGAAAATGCCTGTATACCTTTATTTTAAAGTACCTTATACCTTTATAGTAAATGTGTAAAATTGATAAAGAAATATATCTGACACACAATAGTATACCTGGTATCTTCTTTTCCTATACACACAGTTTAAAATTTTTCATTACTCATTGGCCCAATTTTGCATTTAAATATGAATTCATTTAATTTTACTTTGCAATCAGGTAAATTAGTGAGAAGGAATCTAAACAATATGCTTTAATTGCATTTATAAATTATTCTCTCTGTCCTTCATGAGCATTCTTTCTTTTTTAGATATTGAAATGTAGTGTCTAAATATAAAGTGCAGTAACATCTGGTTCTAATTGCTGGTTTGAATAATATAGATAGACCTTCAACATTTCATGCTTTTGAAAGGATGCGTTTAGTAGGAGGTACCGAGTCAAAGGTTGTAAAAATTTTATACCACTAAAAATAGTTGAAATCTCAGATGCATTTAAAATGGAAATTACCACTTTCTGAGCAAATAGTTCTTCTCCATGTAAGGTGTGTATATGCTAGAAATGGTTCATCAAAAGAAACTTTTTTCTTTTTTTAAATATCCCATATACCAGTATTCATATAACCACAGTACTTTTATTTTTCACAGATTCCAAGTCTTATTCAAAGCCTGAAGTAAACATTCAACAGTCACTGAACTCACATGTTGTACAAGGTTTTATGTTTATGGTTGTCTTTTAGACATGTTCTATCATAATAAGCTGGAGTGGAAGAGTTCAGTTGTACTCATGGGTGACAGGCAAGTGGGTTATTGTACTGCTAGAAGTTTGTCTGTCTGTGTGTGTGAGAGAGAGATGGATAAATGTTTCTCACCAAAAAGTCCTGTGGAACACTCTTCAGTGTACATTTAAGCCTTTCTTCTTTTCCTTGACCATGAAAATCCTTTCTTCAATACTTGTCAAACTCAAAATTCTTTTCTGAGTTCTGATTTTGTGGCTTTATTGCTGTAACACCCTTGGGGAAAAAAAAATGTAAAAGCAAACAGACTTTCATCTGGTGGCAATCAATAAATAGCTGTTCTCTTAACGCTTAACTCAATGGAATAGTTGGGTGTCTTAGAACATTATGCAATTGTTCTATTTAGAATAAAATCTCATGTAAATCTGGATTCAAGATCTCCTTACAAAGACAAGCATTGTTCCCTTTCTTGAAGACTGGTGCCCCTGGGAAGGTAGTGCTCTGAGTTCTCAGTAAAGGTCTCTCCATAATTTGTTGGGCACCTGAGACCATCTGGGCCCTGAATATTCTGAGAAGTTGAAAGTGACCACTTATGAAATAGTATTTTACAATTCATCTTGGCAGATTCCTGTTTTTAAATTATCAGTTGAACTGAAATTTTTAACTGATAGTTATAGACCATTTGAAATGGACCAGCCTCTCTCTCCATGGCAAACACAGTACTTAGTGGGTGGAGAATCCATGTTTAAGCACACCGGTTCTGGACCCAGAATTCTTGGGCTCACACTCAGGTTTTACTCTTTATTAGGTGTGAATCCTCAAGGAATTTAACTAGCTTCTTTGGACCTCAGTTTTCTCATCTGTAAAATGAGGATAATAAGAGTACCTATTTCATAGGTTGTAGTGAAATTAAATTACATAAACTGCTTATTATTATTACTGAGAAAACTGGGGACTCTAAATAACTTTATTGAGAAGCTAGCATCAGAATCGGAGAAGGCAATGGCAACCCACTCCAGTACTCTTGCCTGGAAAATCCCATGGACGGAGGAGCCTGATAGGCTGCAGTCCATGGGGTCACGAAGAGTCGGACATGACTGAGCGACTTCACTTTCACTTTTCACTTTCATGCATTGGAGAAGGAAATGGCAACCCACTCCAGTGTTATTGCCTGGAGAATCCCAGGGATGGGACAGCCTGGTGGGCTACCGTCTATGGGGTTGCACAGAGTTGGACACAACTGAAGCGACTTAGCAGCAGTAGCAGGAGCATCAGAATAATCTTTGTATAGGCATAGTCTGTATGGGAAAGATTGAGGGCAGGAGGAGAAGGGGACAATAGAAGATAGGATGGTTGGATGGTATCACTGACTCAATGGACATGAGTTTGAGCAAACTCCAGGAGATAGTGAAGGACAGGGAAGTCTGATGTACTGCAGTCTGTGGGATCGCAAAGAGTCGGACCGAAACTGAGCAACTGAACAACAACATGGGATAGTCTAATAAAAAAGCTTGGTCAGGAAGGCAGGCATGAAGCTGGAGAATTCAGGGAAGATTTTTGAGTCCACTCCAAACCAATGACTCTTAGTGGGCCTTTTTTGAAAATAGGCCGAAGGCAACTAATCATAGCTCAGACATTTGAGCCTTTGAACCCGAAAGAGTGTGGCTCTGCTTCAGTGTCTAGAGGGATAAAGAGTTTTCTCTCACCAAGACCTCTTAGGTCCAGATTTTGTTTCCCTTAAGATTGCAGTGGCCTCTGGACCCTGGGTTTGAAGAATACTCGGATTCTTCCCACCATATTCATCTTTCTTCTTAACTCAGTTTCTTCCTGAACCAGATACAATGATCTTGACAGGAAGAACTTCACAGTAGTCAGTGTTTAAATAGCAATCAAATTAGTACCTTATGTACTGTGAAAATGCCCCCAAAATATGACTGTTAAAAATACTACTCCTGATAATCTCAGCTGTGGTTAGCTTAAAAAAAATTGGTTGAGCATATAACTGAAATGGACTGACTTATCACACTTTGTTAATTTTGATCAATGGCAATTTTGAGGAATTAACATGTCTATTAAAGTTTTGCCCAGTAATTCTTATTAACATCATCCTTCTGGAAAAGTTCATTTAAAAGGAAGGCTTAGTCTTAGTAATGATTTGCAGTTCATGCCACTGCCTTGCTCAGGCCCTAATTATTTGTTAGCTAAATTTGGAATAAACAGCTTCTGTCTTGGGGGTTCTTCATCCAAACTTCCAATCGAATCCTTTATCACTGCCAAAGTTCGTATTTTTAAAATAAAGCTCAAATCTGTTCCCATGACTCATTCACTTAAAACTCTTCAATAATTCTCCCATAATCTCAGAAGAAAGCCCAAATCTTTTTTTTAATTTAATTATTTTTTAACACCAAAACCATTTTGTATTGGGGTATAGCCAATTAACAATGTTGTGATAATTTCAGGTGAACAGTGAAGGGACTCAGCCATACATACACATGTATTCATTCTCCCCCAATCCCCCTCCCATCCAGGCTGACACATAACATTGAGCAGATGTACTATACAATAGGTCTTTGTTGTTATCCGTTTTAAATATAGCAGTGTGTACATGACCTTCCCAAAGCCCCTAACTATCCCTTCCCTCTGATAGCCATGAGTTTGTTTTCTAAGTCTGTGAGTCTCTTTCTGTTTTGTAAGTAAGTTCATTTGTATCATTTCTTTTTAGATTTCATGTATAAGGGATGTCATATGATATTTCTCCTTCTCCTGTCTGACTTACTTACTTCACTCAGTATGACACTCTCTAGGTTCATCCATGTTGCTGCAAATGACCTTATTTCATTATTTTTAATGGAAAGCCTAAATCTTTATCTTCTGCATTTAGTCCTTTATAATCAGGTCTTGCTTCTCTCCATAGTTTCATTTCCTACTACATACACCTTGGCAAAAAACTAGGTTCAGCTAACACTTAACTCTTTGCTATATCCTAAGCTCTTTCTCATTTCTGTCTGATTGACATTCTGTCTATGTGACATTCTGTCCCTTATGTTGTTTATTTGGTAATCTACTCATCCATCTTGCTGTCTCCATGAGGCTTTCATAAGCATCTGTGATCTAGGTGAGATGACTTTTTATTTTGGGTTTCCAAAACAACCTTTCCATTCCTCAACACTCTTATCATCTTGTGCAAAACTGTCCATTTATTCTTTGCTCCCTTCCTCATACACCAATAAACTGTGACCCAATCTCCTGAGAACTGAAATCAAGACCGTTAACGTCTTATTTCAAAGCAAGGCATAATAACTAGCAAGTAACTGGTACTAAATAAATGTGTTTGAATGAAACTGTTTTATTTAAATCATGTTTTCTGATCCTTGAGTTTCAACCATCAAGAAATAATGATGCAGTGTGGTAACTTTTATCTTGTTACTGGAAGAAGACTATTTTAGATTCAACATAATTCTAAAGAAAGAATTGTGAGGGTGGAAAAAGTGGCTCAGTTTTGGAAGTTCTCAACATCTCAGCAGAAAATGATGCTCCCTATCCAACTTAGTGGAGAAGGCAATGGCACCCCACTCCAGTACTCTTGCCTGGAAAATCCTATGGGCGGAGGAGCCTGGTAGGCTGTAGTCCATGGGGTCGCTAAGAGTCGGATACGACTGAGCGACTTCACTTTGACTTTTCACTTTCATGCACTGGAGAAGGAAATGGCAACCCACTCCAGTGTTCTTGTCTGGAGAATCCCAGGGACGGGGGAGCCTGGTGGGCTGCTGTCTCTGGGGTCGCACAGAGTCCAACACAACTGAAGCGACTTAGCAGCAGCAGCATCCAACTTAGCACAAAGGTTTTGCCATTAAAGATAGTTGGGTGATCTGCTCAGTGACACCATGTCTTGGCCCATGAAGGGGACATGACCACGTGAGTAGGACTAGGTGAAAGTGTAGATAAGCTTAAGAGCTATCTGTCCACTTGACAGATATCTGTTGAATGCCATATTACATTTGTTTATGCCTGTTTTCTTAAATATGTTCTGTTGGATCCTAGTCCTAATATATACTTCAAAAAAGGATTCTATGGTTATATAAACTTGACAAATGTCAGAAACTCTGTCTCCCTCTTATAGGTTCTGTATGCATATAAGCATCTTAAAGAATCTGAAAAGTCATGCAATGCAAAAATGCACTTAATTTCTAGACTTACATGACCACAGGACTCTTGTATTTCATATCATTCTTTAACATTTTGTGTTAAATGTTATGCCCTATGGAACACATATTAGGAAACACTATTAAGTACCAAAGACACTGAAGTGTAGAGGCCGTGGGCTTAACATCTATGATTATTGTAATTTCTCCAATGCTTAATGCTATACCCCTTTTCTTCCATATTTTTGTCAACTCTTCCAAATATAGCTACATAGAATTGCAGAGAAGAGAGGTATAGTTTTGTCTACCTTTGTGTTAGAAATGAGAAAACAGAGTTCCAGACACCTTCATTGGCTTGCTTAATGCTAATAAACCTGGTACATGCAGGAACCTGGTTGCCTGACTAGCAGTCTCAGCATGTTCCACCCTAGCAGAAGATTCAGGCCTTCCCTTCCCTTGCCCAGTGAACTGCCTCAGCCTTTACCGTATTGTATTTAATGTAGTTAATGTTATGTCCTTAACTTTTACAATATTAACTTGGGTATGAGCAGTGTTTGCTTTGTTTGCATGTTTGTTTTTTAAACGTGATATTTTTATTCCCCAATCAGGTTTTAGTTTCTCCAAAGAAGTAAGCGTCAATTCTTAATCTGATGAAAACAGCTAAAAATTTCCTAAAAAGTGACTGCTATCAATTTCCATGAGAAAACAGAGAAAATCATTAGCAAATAGAAAAACAACATAAGAATAAGCAGTATATATATAAAAACTATTTAATCTCATTAATAATCAAAGAAAGGCAAAATATAACCAAATGAGATAGTATTTTGTCATAAAATATGTCAAAAGAATGCTTAATATTTTTTGAGAGTGTCAAGATTGAGGTGAAATAGGCATTTCATATTTATCCCAGGAATTACGCAGCCTGGAAGATGTTTTTGTATGGGAATTTGGAACCTGTCTGAAAACTTAAAAGCCTTCCTGATGTGTTTTTGAACCATTCTGTTGATGCCTAAAACTTATATTTGATTATTTATACAATGTGATATGGACAAATAGTATCACAAAAGTATTCATCAAGGTATTGTTAACGGGCTTAAAATTTAGCTATTTTTAATTGGAAAATAGCTAAAAAGCAAAAAGAAGCATACTTTGACCTCAGGGTAAATTAAATTGCTGCATGGCCAATGTAATGATTCATGACCATTAAAATTACATCCTTAAGATTATTTATATGGAAAGATGTTAATAACACATTGTTGACTGACCAAATGGTAGGTTACAATGTATGTACCCTATGGCTCCAATATTTGTGTGTGTGTGTGTATATATATATATATATATATATGTTTGTTATGGATAAAAATCTCATCTGTATTCCCAGCCTAGACCTGTACTTAGCTTATTTGTTGTTGTTCAGTCGCTCAGTCGTGTCCGGCTCTTTGTGACCCCATGGACTTAACTTATAGGCAATATTTAAATAACACTGAATGAATAAATTGAAACAAATCTGGAAGTACATGTGGCAGAATGATAACACTGTTTGATTGGTGGCGTGGCAGTTCATGTTTTTCTCTTTTTTGTTTATATTTCTTTTATACAGTAAACCCACATAAACTTTGTAATAAGAAATTTCTTTTAAATAATAAAAACACAGCTGCTTAGTTAATGTCATTTCCCAGCAAAGCAATAATCACCATTTAACCCACTTTGTCTGAGATGCTTCTAATGTTTAAATGAAGATGCTCAGATTTCATTCCTTGTTTCCTCAGGGCTACTTGGAATTCTACCCATACCCGGCCCCCACCTACACCCAGGCCTGTATCATTGACTGTCGTTTTTAAGTGGCTCAGACTCTATGATCAGAATTTCCTGAATGCCTGAAGCATAACTGCCCACCCACAAACCCCATCGTGTGTTTTCTGCTTGGCAGGGCTCCCTTGTCACGTACTGTATTTTCCAGGAACATGTTCTATAGAGAAAAATGGCCCCCAAGGAGCAACTGAAGCATGTGTGTAGGCACTTAGAATTGACATACTGTGGAATGATCGGAAATTTATTTGGATAAATAGCCTGTAATATAGTCAGGGACTTCCCATAATTCTGAAGTCAATGAGGCCCTTGGTAGTTTTATTTCCCTCACTTCTGAGACAATAGGATTCACAGAGACTATGGATTTATTCATTAAATGCTGAGCATAAAAACTTGTCATCACCATCTTCTTTTGAGACAACTGAGCATGGATCCTCTTGGTAAATAATATGAACACAAAATAAATATTGCACGCTATCTGTGTCCCAGTCTTCCCTATGAGCAACTGCAAGTTCAGCTGCTGCTATATTCAAGTAAGATTTAGCTCAGAAAGTGGTGAAATGCTTAGGCTGCAGTATTTCACTGTGGGATGCTGTAATGTCAGAAGCCCTTGCCAACGCATTCCAAAACTCCTCTACTATGTGCTCCAAAAAAAAAAAAGGCACAAAATTCCTTCCCAGTGTATGAACTCTGGACCTAGAGATTTTTTTTTGAACTTTTTATTTTATATTGGTGTATATCTGATTAACAATGTTGTGATAGTTTCAAGTGGACAACAAAGCAAGCAGGCGTACATATACATATATCTATTCTCCTCAAACGCCCCTCCCCTCCAGGCTGCCACATAATATTGAGCAGAGTTCCCTGTGCTGTACTGGAGGTCTTTGTTGCTTAACTGTTTTAAATATAGCAGTGTGTACAAGTCCATCCCAAACTCTCTAACTATCCCTTTCCTCCAACCTTGCCCTCTGGGGAAGGAGAATTTCATTCTCTAAGTCTGAGTCTGTTTCTTTTTTGTCAATAAGTTAATTTGTATCATTTCTTCTTAGATTCTGCATATAAGTGATATCACATGATACTTCTCTTTCTCTGATTTATTTCATTCAGTATGAAAATCTCTATGGACCTAGAGAATTTTGGTTTCAGTAATTGATAACAGTTTTTATCTTGAGTAAGTACCTTAACTTCTTTGAGCCTCGTTTTTCCATCTGTAAAAAGGAAACTTATCAATAGTCATCTCATAGAGTTATTCTAAGGAATAAACGACCGTGTTTGAAATGTGCTTAAAGGTAACTCGTAAAAAGAACCTTAAAAAGAAAGTGACTAGCATGTCTGATGTGCTCAAAATGTGAATTCCTCTTATTATCACAATCATCATCATGATGATCACTTCAGAGAAGGGGATCTTGGCTGTGTTTCATCTGACATATCCAACCTGGGTTAAATGATAATAGGAAAGAAGAAAGAAACCTAAAGAAAGACAAATTAAGGTAGAAGGAGAAAGTGAGGGGAGAGATGTGGAGAGAAAAGGACAGAAACAGAGAGATGTCAAGGCCATTGAAGTTGTCTCAGGTCCTTGGCCAGACAACACTGGCCTAAAGTAAGGTAAAGGGCAGGATTTGGATGGAGGATTTTAACGAGCTGAACATTAGCCAGGTGTCTAGAGCAAGTTATCCTAAGGTAAATGGGATCCATTTCTACCGTGATGCATATATACCACTTCACCTGTGCAAGATAATAATATTTAATCACGTAGCCACTAAATCTAAATAGTTCTACTTTCTACTGTATCGTCTTCTTCACTGGCGGTGGGTCATGGTGATGCTGATGATGATGGTGGTGATGGCAGTATTGGCGGTCAGTTACGAGATTCTACCATGAGCCACACGCCACAAGTTACAGGTGAAGACACTAAACACCAGAGTATAGAATCAGAGCCTCTGGAGATACCGCACAATGGATGTACGAGTACCTATATGTTTTCAGTTCTGGGATTTTTCTGCCACATCACTCTGTCTCTCTTCCAGATTTAAAGAAAAAGTTGGTTTTATGGTCCTCAGGATTTAGCAGATTGTTCTGCTGTCAGTGCATGGGAGTAGGCGGATGGGGAGATGAGGATTGGATTACACTGAATTTCTTGCCAGATACTTTTCACTTATCCAGGACACAAATACCTGGTTTGCCTGCACTTCAGTTTCCCAAATATCAGGAATTCAGTGGAAGTGCTTACAGTGAAGAAGCTTCCTATTGCTTCTACTGGGTCACTCCTCTAGAGATTCATTTAACCAAACCAAATTTGCTAAAGCAAATATAATTAAAAGTCAGTGTGCCTAAAAGCATTTTTGGTTATACTAATTTTTAGTGAATAATATTAATCACTTCTAGCACATTTCCTATAATAATATAGGGTATGGAACCTCTTTTATATGTTCTTGCCTTTTTAAAGTACTTTTCTGTTTTTATTATTCATCAAGGATCCCAAGCTTCAGCCCAACTTATACACATTTCTGGGATTCAGATGTCTGGCCATCTCTTGCAAATAGGTTGAGAAATACAAATCATGTTATTTGCTTAAATCTTGAAGATGTTTCCTGGGAAAAAACTTATCCTGGAAATAAGAAAGAAAAGTAGCATGATTTGGGAACAAAATCACTGGTTGTTTTTCCAGTTTGAAACCTAAATTATAAATCATTGCTTATTTAGTTATTGCTAGATACAATTGTTTCTAAAAGGTCAATCAAAAAAATATTTATTGAGTAATTATGTGCTCAGTATGTAATTAATACTATAATTGGGTATGTATAAAATGGGGTAGCTGTTCCATTTGTTCTTTGTTTTTGCATACCTGGAATCCAGAATGGTGCCTGATTTATGTGCATGATCAATAACTAACTGATGGATAAGTTAGTGAGTGAACAAATGAATGAATCATGCTCTAGATGTGGAGGCGACACACAGGAAAAGAAGCAGCAGTCTTTATAGAGAACAGACAATATGATTAGTACTGAAATACACAGTGTGGTGAGTGAACTCCGGGAGTTGGTGATGGACAGGGAGGCCTGGCGTGCTGTGATTCATGGGGTCGCAAAGAGTCGGACACGACTGAGCGACTGAACTGAACTGAACTGAACACAGTGTGGTGGACAGAGTTAATACTTGAGTTCCATTCTTACTCTGTCTTTGGTATCTTTGGTGACCACGCATGTTATTAAAATATATGACATGTAACAGATTTCTAAGATATTTGCAAGTTGTAACATATTTCGATTTGATAAAAATGAGTTCTGAAATATCCAAGATTTCTCAAGTAGAAGGAGAAGGTGGAGATTAGAATGATAGGGGAAGTCTTCATGAAGAGATAGTATTCAACTTGGGTAGGATTTTGATTAGGTGGAAGACAAAGAAACTAGTAGGTTTACTTCTGTGTGTGTGCGTGTGAAGTTGCTTCAGTCTTGTCCGACTCTTTGGCCCCTCTGTCCATGGGATTCTCCAGGCGAGAACACTGAAGTGGGTTCCCATTCCATTCTCCAAGCGATTTTCCTGACCCAGGGATCAAACCCATGCCTCCTGTGTCTCCTGCTTTGCAAGCAGATTCTTTACCTCTGAGCCACTGGGGAAGCCCTTCCTTCTGTGTAGCAGATGCTTATACAAATATCACAATGTCAAGAGGTAGCTTAAGCATCATTTTTATAGGTAATGAAACTAGGATAAGAGAAGAAACCAATACCTGCAGTTGAGTTAGAGAAATAAGGATTGGAACCAGGACCGCCACACTCTAAAGCTTTTGTTCTTCTCTGTACATCCCACTAGGAAGACCAAGTGACAGTCTGTTATATAGGTATATTCTAGAAATTTGGTTTTGTATTTGCATTGCTTTTGCAAATTAGCTTTTTTAGGGAAAATTTCTCACCAAAATGAAGTTTTGTCAAACTTTTTACCTGTGGCAGACAGTGTTAAGTTGCTTCTTCAATATCTGTTCTCCCTTTCTGTTTTACTAGAGGAAGTAAATACACCAAGTTAATAATGCATAATTCCCTAGGCTCAGTTGTAGCTAGCAGTGGCCACGTGGCATATTTTCCCTAATGTGCTGTGAGTGGATGTATACTAGTTGGAACATCTGGGAATGCAATTACTTTCCACAGGAATGAATTCACCTCGCATATTCCTTTTGTGTTTTGCACCTCACACCTCTTATTACTTGAAACTCAGATATTGCCTAGAGGTAAAGCAGACATTCTGTAGACAAGGTGACAAAAGCCACATGCTATGAATTACAGTACAGAATGACAGTGAGGAGATTTAGGTTGTTAGCAGCATTGTGAAACCTCACTTCCAACCCTGAACCACCAACTGCAATGTTTCATGTTACATGAGAAAACTGAGGTTTCAGTAGCTTGCTGCTAACTGATATACCAGGGTGGAGGATAGTTTATTCAATCAGTACAAGTTTCTGGTAATCTCCTCCACATCTAACTCTAGAGATACTAGAAGAGTTGAAGAATTTTAGACTTTAACAACAAAAATGTGATTGGGCCCCTATATGTGTTTCCTAGGGCTTCCATAACAAATTTCCATCAACTTGGTGACTTAAAACAATAGAAATCTCTCTCATGATTCTGGAAACTAGTATTGGCAGAACCATGCTCCTCCTGCAGGCTCTAGGAGAGCATTCTTTCTCACCTCTTTCTGGCCTGATAGCACCCCTATCCTTGGCATTTTCTGTTGTAGCTACACCAGATCTCTACCTTTGCCTTCACATGGCCTTTTTCCCTCTGTCTCACTGGGATTCTGTGTGGCTCTGTCCTTTTTTATAAAGACACCAGTCATTGGATTAGGGCCCATCCTATCCAATATGATCACATGTTAACTTACTAATTAAGTTAGGATCCTCTGCAAAGACTCAGTTTCCCCCAAATTTTACTTTCTAATGTCCTGGGAGGACATTAACTTTTGAAGGACACTATTCAACCTCCTCAGAGAAAGCAATGGCACCCCACTCCAGTACTCTTGCCTGGAAAATCCCATGGACGGAGGAGCCTGATAGGCTGCAGTCCATGGGGTCGCTAGGAGTAGGACAGGACTGAGCAACTTCACTTTCACTTTTCACTTTCATGCACTGGAGAAGGAAATGGCCACCCACTCCAGTGTTCTTGCCTGGAGAATCCCAGGGATGGGGGAGGCTGGTGGGCTGCCATCTCTGGGGTTGCACAGAGTCGGACATGACTGAAGCGACTTAGCAGCAGCAGCAGCAGCAGCATTCAACCTCCTGGGGCTTCTCAGGTGGCTCAGTGGTAAAGAATCCATGTGCCAGTGCAGGAGGTGTGGGTTGGATCCCTGGGTTGGGAAGATCTGCTGGAGAAGAAAATGGCAGCCCACGCCAGTACTCTTGCCTGGGAAATCCCATGGAATGAGGAGTCTGGTGGGCTAGAGTCCAGGGGATCGAAAAAGAGTCTGACACAACCTGGTAACTAAACAATAACAACAATTCAACCTATTACAGTCCTAATGTGGAAAAAAAAAAATGCTTAATTTAGAATGGGAGAAAAACAGACATCACAGATAGGAGACAGATGGGGAGTAAGAGAACTTTCTGCTTATGGCCCCTCATCTTCTCTATACTGTTCCTGGTACAACATAGTTAACTCCACCCCTCTGGAAGGGCATGAACAGGTCAGTGCCCACAGCACTCAGAGGTGTTGGGGGGGGCAAAAGAACAAGCCTGAAGCCCAGGTTAAGTGGGGAGCCCATCATAACAAATAGAGGTGGGATGGATGGGCCTTGGGACTGACTCTTCTCCCATCCTTCAATTCTTTGGACCTGTGACTGTGACTCAGGTAGAAACTCTTAGAAATGAGAGGCTTCAGGGCAGAGGTATTAAGAGGTGCCTTAAGGATCAAAGTCATCTGAAGTAGTAGGCAAATGAGGAATCACCCAAGGCTGTACTATAAGAGGCTCCCTGACAGGCACAGCACCACACCTCATGCTGTCATTTCACATGGAAGAGCATTAAGTGGAGTCTAGACTTTGTCCTTCATCATGTAAAGCAAAATATGCTTGTAATCCCTTTGTCTATAAACTCTTGAGAACAATGGTGAAGAGGGTACAACTATGAGAAGGGGACTTCCCTGGTGGTCCAGTGGTTAACACTCTATGCTCCCAATGCAGGAGACCTGGGTTCAATCCCTGGTCAAGGAACTAGATCCCCAATACTGCAACTAAGACCCAGCACAGCCAAATACAGGCATACATAAATATTAAAAAAAAAAACTTGAGAAGAAGGAAACAAGATATTAATCTATGCATTAAAGCACAGAACTCATAAGCCAGAGCAACCAGAGACTATTTTCAGACAGATAACTGAGGATTATGAGAAAGAGAAAGAGTATGAAGAATTTGTGAAGAAGAACCATTAGGAGAAAATGGGTATAAAATCTGTAGCTATTAAATAAATCAATGCATGAATTGAATCCTAGATCAAATACAGCTAAAAGATGATACAGCAAATTAAAATTTCAAGTTTGGGGTCTCTCCTGGAAGATACAGGGAAAAAAGAAAGATCTGGGGAAAAAAATGAGAGAAAGGAGATATAGAGGAGAGAAATACCTCATCATCTTTCTAAAAAAAAAACCCAGAATGAATAAAAAGTGGATAAAAGGAAAGAATGCCTGAATTTTTCTTTAAATAATCGAGAGATATAAGAGCTTATTGAAGGGGCTCATTAAGACACCAAATAAATCTAGGCATATTATAACGAGATATTTGGAGGAAGTACTCATGGCATGTGTTTTGTTTGGCTGAATTTATCCCTTTCCTCCCTCTTTTGAAAGCAAATTTTATATATTATAGAATCTGGCAAAGCAAAAGATTCACCCTACCAACTTCTCTTACAGCTAGGAGTGGCCATGTAAGGGAGTCCTGTATCGTACTACAAATGGCTGCTCTTGCACCAACCATCCTGTACAGCATAGGAATATAGTCAATAATCCTGTAATAAGTTTGTGTGGAGACCAATAGTAAGTAGACATATTGTGGTGATCATATCTGCTGTATAGAAATATTGAATATATATTTTACACCTGAAACTTAGTTTTGTATGTAAATTATAATTTATAATTTTTTAAAACTTCAGCTCTTAAATAAAAAAATCATAAATTGGACTTCATCAAAGTGTAAAAAGTCTGTTCTTCCAAAGATACTAATAAGAATTTGAACAGTCAAACCGCTGATTGGAAAAAAAAATACTCTCCATGCATCTATCTCAGAAATATTTGTAACCAGATAAAAGAACTGTTATAAAAGATTTGTAACCAGTTGTAAAGAACTCTTAAAACTCAATAATAAGACCAACAATTCAGTTAAAAATATAGTCAAAAGATCTAAACAAAACCTTTCCAGAAGACACACAAATAGCCAATATGCATGTGAAAACATGTACCATGTTATTTGTCCTTAGGAAAATGCAAGTTAAAACCATAGCGAAGTAGCCACTAATATTAAGTCAAAAATATTTACAATCTCAATTGCTGGCTAAAATATCCAGCAGCTGGAGCATGGATGGCTCGCTGGTTGCAATGTAAAATGGTATTACAGTCTACAAAACTGGCAGACTCTTAAAAGATATAAAATATACCCTTACCATGTAATCCAGAAAATATACTTTGAGGTATTTACCCAAGGCAACTGAAAACCACAGGCTTGTACACAAAAGCTCATAGCAGCTTTTTTTGTTACAGCCTCTAGAGTGGAAGAAATCTGAATACTTGTCAACAGGTGAGTTGATGATTGCTGCGGTATATTCATTCAGTGGTACACTCAGTCAGTCAGTTCAGTCACTCAGTCGTGTCCGACTCTTTGCGACCCCATGAATCGCAGCACGCCAGGCCTTCCTGTCCATCACCAACTCCTGGAGTCTACCCAAACCCATGTCCATTGAGTCAGTGATGCCATCCAGCCATCTTGTCCTCTGTTGTCCCCTTCTCCTCCTGCCCTCAATCTTTCCCAGCATCAAATGAGTCAGCTCTTTGCGTCAAGTAGCCAAAGTATTGGAGTTTCAGCTTCAACATCAGTCCTTCCAATGAACACCCAGGACTGATCTCCTTTAGAATGGACTGGTTGGATCTCCTTGCAGTCCAAGGGACTCTCAAGAGTATTCTCCAACACCACAGTTCAAAAGCATCAGTTCTTTGGCACTCAACTTTCTTTATAGTCCAACTCTCACATCCATACATGACCACTGGGAAAACCATAGCCTTGACTAGACGGACCTTTGTTGACAAAGTAATGTCTCAGGTTTTTAATATGCTGTCTAGGTTGGTCATAACTTTCCTTCCAAGGAGTAAGCATCTTTTTATTTCATGGCTGCAATCACCATCTTCGGTACTCAGCAATAAAAATCAAACTACTGATACACACAGCAACACAGATGACTCTCAAAAATATCCTGTTTTGAAGAAGTCAGATTATAGAGTATACAGTGTGATTCTGTTTATATGAAATTTTAGAAGAGATAAACCTAATTTGTAGTGTCAGAGAGCACATCAGTGGTTGCCCAGGACTTCCAGATATGACCTTGACCGAAGCTGTTAGGCTTCCATTCATTTTCAGTCAGGTTCTCCCTTCACCCACGTCTCTGCTTTAAAACATGCTTGTGCTTAGTCACTCAGTTGTGTCAGACTCTGCGAACCCATGGACTGTAGCCTGCCAGGGTCCTCTGTCCATGGAATTTTCCTGTCAAGAATATAGGAGTGGGTTGCCATTTCCTTCTCCAGGGGATCTTCCTGACCCAGGAATTGAACCCGTGTCTCTTGTGTCTCCAGCATGCAGGCAGATTCTTTACCACTGTGCCTCCTGGAGCTTTAAAATGGGGAATATTCTAGTTTAGTGGGTGCCAATTCTCGGTCCATGAACTAGTGTGCTGTGAAATGAGGGAAAACAATCAGACAGGTGGGAAGTTTTTCAAGGTGTTAAATTTATTCAGTTGTAAGTGACTATTTATTATTGTGAAATTGCCTCTTTGTAATTTGATGTTAAAATATCTATTTATTTATGCAATGGTGACAGTGATGAATTTTGTTTTTTAAAATAGATATTTAACAAGTTTGAATATTAAAAGAAGAAAGAAGATGAAGGGGTGTAGAAGAATGTCATATTCTGTCTTGATTTAGTGAAGGATATTTATTTTAAGGCTTCCCTGGTAGCTCAGTAGTAAAGAACCCACTTGCCAATGCAGGGGATGCATGAGGTACAGGTTCAATCCTTGGGTTGGGAATATCCCCTGGAGAAGGCAGAAGAACCACTCCAGTATTCTTGCCTGTGAAATCGCATGGACAAAGGAGCCTGGCAGGGTACAGTTCATGGGGTTGCAAAGAGTTGGACATGACTTAGGGACTAAACAACAACAATCTATTTTAAAAATCCATAAAATTACAGACATTAAAAAAAAAAAAACAGGAACTACAGCAACAGAGAAACAAAATAACAAAAACAAAAACTACAATCAAAATAAAAGTTTTATGTTCAATTAGACATGTCGGAGAAGGCAATGGCACCCCACTCCAGTACTCTTACCTGGAAAATCCCATGGGCAGAGGAGCCTGGTAGGCTGCAGTCAATGGGATCGCTAAGGGTCCGACACAAATGAGCGACTTAGCTTTCACATTTCACTTTCATGCATTGGAGAAGGAAATGGCAACCCACTCCAGTGTTCTTGCCTGGAGAATCCCAGGGACAGGGGAGCCTGGTGGGCTGCCATCTGTGGGGTCACACAGAGTCGGACACAACTGAAGTGACTTAGCAACAGCAGCAGACATGTTATAGGAAATTTTAACATGGAATTTACAACAGTGAGAACTGTTGAATATTTAAAACATTTTTAAAAATGCAAGTTATTCAGTAAAAAAGTGACATCTATGAAGATGAATATAGTATTTAAAAGGACAATTCACATAAGTGTATAATAAACATGTAAATCGATTCTCAAGCCCACTACTAATTAAAGGCATGAAAATTAAAACAACAATAAAATACTACTTTATAACCACCAAACTTCTTTCCAGGTAGCGCAATGGTAAAGAATCTGCCTGCCAATGCAGGAAACGCAGAGAAACACAGGTTCAATCCCTGGGTCGGGAAGATGCCCTGGAGTAGGAAATGGCAACCCACTCCAGTATTCTTGCCTTGAAACTTTCATGGACAAAATTGGACATGACTGAGTGACTCCATACACAATCACAAAATTAGCAAAAGTTAGAAGGCAAGTAAGGATGGCAGTGGGTGGGGATGGTGGTAGAGGCATCTTTTTACATGGACAGCTGCTGCTGCTAAGTCACTTCAGTCGTGTCCGACTCTGCGACCCCAGAGACGGCAGCCCACCAGGCTCCCCCATCCCTGGGATTCTCCAGGCAAGAACACTGGAGTGGGTTGCCATTTCCTTCTCCAATGCATGAAAGTGAAAAGTGAAAGTGAAATCGCTCAGTCGTGTCCTACTCCTAGCGACCCCATGGACTGCAGCCCACCAGGCTCCTCCGTCCATGGGATTTGCCAGGCAAGCGTACTGGAGTGGGTTGCCATTGCCTTCTCCACATGGACAGCTAGTGGAAGGTAAAATGTCCCAGTACTGGAGAGAAGCTGATAGTGCCTAGTGAAATAAGTGTGCTTGGACCCTGTGACCAGCTCATGAAATCACAGAGCATGATGAAGGAGTTTCACAGCATCACTACTGTTGTAGCAGGGAATGGTGGGCAACTTGAGAAGAAGGCCAAGGAAAATGAGGTTTATGCATATTTGGGATGATCTCACAAACAGATGAGAATGGCAAGAAGTTGATATGTAACAGTAGTGTTTATGCAAGTTAATAGCACATGTGAAAAACACTCTTCAGTTTCAAAGGATACAATATATCTAAATAACCACTTGGATGGAAAGTTGAAAGGATGAGAAGAAGGAAGGAGTGATAAAAGGAAAATATAATAAAATAAGACGAAATTAAATAGAATAAGAGATGATTTTAACATATTGATGATAAAAATGATGAAATGAAAAATATCATTAATCCTATATATCTTTAAAAAATTAATCAAAGAAACCACAATAAATCAGCACCTTAGGATTCATGTGGGAAAGAGAGTGAACTGTGACCCAGTGTGACCCTAATCAATTCTGCTGCTGTAGACACCTACATGGTACTCTGTTTGTATATTGCTTACCTCTAAAATATGCACTGGTTTCTCTAAATCCTTCAGCTAGTAAACTCCCACAAGGAAGATTCTCTGGTTCAACTTTCTTCATGATGCCTGACCCATAATGTTGCAAATATTAGGCACTCAGTAATGTTTCAGTCTTTTGATTAATAGAACCGAAAAGTTGGGATTCTATAGCATGTGGCTTCCTTGGATCTATCCTCAAGTGATTACACCAGATGTGTTGGAACTGCTGTACCTGCCATCATCCTTAAAAATCACCCCCTTAAATGTTGCTGCCAGTTTGTTTTGCATTTTTCTGGTAAGAGGATATTTCCTATACTAGGTGTTTTATAGCACTTATGTGGCTTTGTTGTGTGTTGATACCTTTAGGTCCTAATAGATTCTCTCATAAGAGTAGTTTCAATTCTTTTTGGAACATGAGAAAAAAATTGTTTGTGGGCTGTTTCTCTCAAAGACCTCTTATCCCTCTCCCCCTACCACACCCTGACTTCCATTTTCCCACTATATCCTGGATGTTTTACTTCTATGCTCCCTCTGTGTGTGGCCAAAAAGCAGTGGCCATTTGAGTAGTTGGTGCCATGTAATGAAGTGGAAAAGGCAGACAACCATGCTTGCACCGAGTCAAATCCTGCATAAGCCAGGTATTAACCATGTGATCTTGGGCAAGTTACTGAGTTTCTCCAGCTGAGCTTTCTCATTTCTAATGTGAAGAAAATAGTACTTTGTATATGGTTTTTGTGGGAATTTGATAATGTTAATATGGAAAGTTTACACTTTGCAGCTTAATCTTTTGATGTACCTATACATTTTAACACTATGAAAAGTTGATAGTCTCACATATTTAGTGTCCTATCCCCCCCAAATCATTAGTTTTTTAAATTTTTAAATAATTAATAAGCAGAGAGATTCACTTCAATCCCCAGCTTACTCAATTTAAAGTCATATCATGCCTTGCAACTTGCCCCATTCTTGATACCTCAATCTGTAATTCTTACTCATATTTCTGAGATAAATTTAAAAACAGGGTGAAGCTTTTGGAGGGAATGATGATATAGTTGGACATGTTAACGGCTAGTAAAAACAAAGCTGAAAACAGAATTTGTCTTCAGGAAGTACTATAATGTCTCCTGAGTAAATAAAATAGTATTAGTGAGAAACCTCCATACAATTTCTGTTCAAAGTAGCAGAGAGAGAATGAGAAACTCACTCATAAAATGCTGAAAATAAAGGGAGAGAGTGACAAAGCATAACAAAGATTTGATCAACTTTTGGAAGACAGAAGGTATATAGAGCCATACTGACAGATGAATCACAGGGGAGAGAGCTGCCAGCGAGAGCAAGCACAGGAG
Source organism: Bubalus bubalis (assembly GCF_019923935.1). Classification (NCBI taxonomy): domain Eukaryota; kingdom Metazoa; phylum Chordata; class Mammalia; order Artiodactyla; family Bovidae; genus Bubalus; species Bubalus bubalis. The sequence goes on from NC_059158.1 coordinate 111,031,960, forward strand.
AAAATGCTCAGTTGAGGAGGGAGAATTCATGGTGGAAGACCCTGGATTTCGCTTGTGCAGAGTTCCTATGAGAAAAGGAAATGGAGTTGAGGCTGTTGGGTAAAGAGCTGCTTATAGCATGACTGTATCTAGGGACCTTATCTCCTCCCCACCTGGAAACTGTTCTTGCCCAGTGCTGCTTGGGTTGTCAGGGTTTGCAACTGGCCAGACGCTAGAGCTGTGCTCTGTGCGGGATACTGAGCCTTCCTTCTGTCAGAGAATGGCTTCCCGTGGCCCCGCTGTAAAATGAACTCAAAGTGTGTGTTGGTTTCAGTTATTTAGAAGTAAAGCCAGTGTGATTAAAACCAACATCACTGCCACCACCACTTTGCCTGTAATTCAGTTCTGAAAGAGACATGAAAAACAAGAGTGAACAATTGCTCCCTCAGCAAGAAATATTCATCCCTTTCCTCCCTAACCACTGGCAACCACTGACCTTCTTACTGTCTTCATAGTTTTGTTTTTTCCAGAATATCATATATGTGGAATCATAGAGTATGTAGATGTTTTAGGATGGCTTCTTTTGCTTTGCAAAATGCAGTTAAGATTCCTCCATGGGTTATCATGGCTAGATCGCTCATTTCTTCTTAGAGATGAATAATATTCCATTGTTTGAATGGACCACAGTTTATCTATTCACTTACTGGCAGACATGTTGCTTGCATTCAGGTTTTGGCGACTACAAATAAACGAGCTATAATTATTCTTGTGCAAGTTTTCCTGTGGAGATAAGTTTTCCATTCACTTGGGTAAATGCCAAAGGGTATATCTGTTGTATCACATGGTAAGAGTATGCTTGGTTTTGTAAGAAACTGCCAAACTGTCTTCTGAAGTGACCACCAGCATGAATGAGTGTTTCTGTACATCCTCATCAACGTTTGGTATTGTTAGTGTTTCGGATTTTGACTGTTCTAAGAGGTGTGTGGTGGTATCTCATTGTTGTTTTAATTTTCAGTTCCCTAATGACGAGTGTGGAGCTTCCCCTGTGGCTCAGCAGTAAAGAATCCACCTATAATGTGGGAGCCGCAGGAGACGTGGGTTCGATCCATGAGTCAAGAAGATCCTCTGGAGAAGGGCATGGGCACCCACTCCAGTATTCTTGTCTTGAGAATCCCATGGACAGAGAAGCCTGGTGGGCTACAGTTCATAGGGTTGCAGAGTCAGACAGTGACTTAGCACTGCGTGGCAATGACATGTGCTAATGAACAATTTTTCATGTGCTTATTTGCCATTTGTATATCTACTTTAATGAGCTGTCTATTCACTCCTTTGGCCTTTTTTAATAAAAATAATTTATTTTTTCATTTTTTACAGTTACTTAAATTTACATTTTTATGAAAATATATTCAAATTTTATAGACTGGATACAATTATGTTTCACTTTTAAATTACCGTCAATAGAACAGAGGGTGTGTGAAAAATCTTAATTAAAATAATTAATGATTGTACTCAACTAAGTGTAAGAAAAATTAATTTTATGAAAAAATTATGTAATAGTTTATAGCTTATGTGAACTTATACTTTATTATTAATCCAAATAGCACTGGTATATGAATAGAACAATCAGATGTACACAAAAATTATACAGTTGTCTTTGATATTTTGAAATTTTTCAGTCACTTAAAAATGATAATTTTACACATAGTTGTTGTAAATGTAAATTTTCAAAGTAGGAGAATAAAATATTTGTTGAGTGGTTTGATAGCTTTAGTTTAAAAGTTTCATACTTTCACATAGGATAGGGCGGCTTCCATATTTACTCTTTCCTGAGCTCCCTGAGTGTTATGGGTGGGACTAAATCATGTTCTTTCCCCTGGAAGACAATTTATTGTGCATCACTTCATGGGAAATAGACAGGGAAACAGTGGAAACAGTGTCAGACTTTAGTTTTTGGGCTCCAAAATCACTGCATATGGTGATTGCAGCCATGAAATTAAAAGACTCTTACTCCTTGGAAGAAAAGTTCATATTGAAAAGCAGAGACATACTTTGCCAACAAAGGTCCGTCTAGTTAAGGCTATGGTTTTTCCAGTGGTCATGTGTGAATGTGAGAGTTGGACTGTGAAGAAAGCTGAGCGCTGAAGAATTGATGCTTTTGAACTGTGGTGTTGGAGAAGACTCCTGAGAGTCCCTTGGACTGCAAGGAGGTCCAACCAGTCCATTGTTAAGGAGATCAGCCCTTGGATTTCTTTGGAGGGAATGATGCTGAAGCTGAAACTCCAGTACTTTGGCCACCTCATGCGAAGAGTTGACTCACTGGAAAAGACTCTGATGCTGGGAGGGATTAGGGGCAGGAGGAGAAGGGGATGACAGAGGATGAGATGGCTGGATGGCATCACCGACTGGATGGACGTGCGTTTGAGTGAACTCCGGGAGATGGTGATGGACAGGGAGGCTTGGCGTGCTGTGATTCATGGGGTCACAAAGAGTCAGACACGACTGAGCGACTGAACTGAACTGAACTGAACTGAACTTCTCCCACCCCAGGGCCTTCGAAAAAGAAAATTCCATAAGACTGTTACGCTCTCCCCTCAATACACAGCTCTACTGAGGCTGTGGACACAGAGCCTAACAGCTGCTTGAAAAGAAAGAAAAGGAATAAGATAATACAGAAATACAGTTGTTTTTGAAAGATTACTGCCAGGAGCCAGTGTGAGGAACTCTGCCGGTGGCAAAGGTCATGAGGAAGAAGTCTCGGCATACGCAAAGGCGGGATCGAGCCTCAGGAGTCCCCCTGGAAATTCTCGAGCATCTACCCCCAAAACCAGAGTCTGCCTACTTTCTGCTTTGTGCTCTCACCTACACCTCTGACTTTATGGGGGGCTGTCCCTCACTACATTTCTCTGAAAAAAGAGTTAACTTACAGCTCCAGTTAATAATTCCTGGGTGTGACAGTGTTTCAACCTACAAACTCCTTTGGAAGTCCTCTAGCCTGCCTGAATAGGTTTTTCCCGCCACATGTGATTGTTCAGAGCCTCCCAACTGTGAGAGGCATGAGATGTTCTAAACCGTCTGAATACAGATTCCTTTGAGCAGTTAAAAGATTGATTAGAAATTGTATTGGTGAAGGGTTTTTCACTTGTTGGGCCAATGTTTGCTGCTAAGTTTCCATATCCCTTACCTGCTGTGTCCCTGGCAGTGTATTGATTAATATAATTGGTGTAAGTAGTAGCTTTAATATTTATAACCTTGGACCCTTGAGTCAAGTCTTTTTCTTGTTATAGCCCACCACACCTTTGTCCTGTAGGAATGCAACTTTATCTAATGCTTTTGGAGGGTGGCGCCTGACTAATCACCTTTAGAGAAAAATAAGTTTTCTGAAAAAAGGGTCTCAAAATGTTAACAGGCCTCTGGGCCAGAAGATGATGCAAATCACCTAAACTTTTGCATATGATAAAGTTTGCAGGAAGAAAGCCTGGCTTACTGCATGACTCAACCCCTTCCCCCATTATCCTCTATGCATAACTTAAGGTATAAAAACTACTTTGGAAAATAAAGTGTGGGCCTTCTTCACCGAAACTTGGTCTCCCCATGTCATTCTTTCTCTCACCTTCTGGCTGAATTATTCAGTCTCTTTTCTCCACTAAATTTTCTCACTGAGCTATCATTATTCTATTACTCTTTATATCCTTAATTAACGTTTAATTAAGCAATTGTTTCCTGATCCTCGCCGACGCCGTCCCTGCTTCGAATTCCCTGAATCCACCGCGGCTGGACCCTGGCAGATTACTTTACCTTGATTAAGGTGTGAACACTATTCCATAAGTGCACAGAGAAGCAGCAGTGGTGAACACTCAGTACGCAGTCAGTTTAAGGACAGCCTCCCTGTGTAACTTGGGAGTAAATTTCTAAGTGGACTTTTATGTTATGGGTCCTGAATCCTGCGATGACAGCGCACCAAAGAGGACAGAAGATGGATCGGTTACGACTCAATAATAGAAGAATAAAGTGACATATCTCTATGTATTTGTACATAGACACGTTTCAATGATAAATATTCACATTTTTAAGATGTCTCCTTAAGCCTATTTTAGTACTCAACTATAAAATCAAAAGAGTCTAGAAATCACTGCAGAGAGGAAGTGTGTCGATATGTGGGCTGTGGACCATCCGGTGCAGAAGGGAGAGTCTAAGGGACACTGCAGGAGTGCATTGAAATGTGACTTGGGAGTACATTTCTATAATAAGCTGCTTAGCTCTTGTGCACGATACTATTGGAAAACCATCACACATAGGGTTTAAGGAAGTTTGCCCTGCTGCACTGTGGAGAAAGGAAGAGTCAAGAAACTAAAGTTAGGAACGTGTACTGTGGTTCATTAAAAAAAAATTTTTTTTCTCAATAGAAAAAATTGAAATATAGTTGATTTACAAAGTTGTTTTATTTTAAGGTGTGCAGCAAAGTGATTTAGTCATACACATACATGTTTTATTTCAGATTCTTTTCTCTTATAGGCTATTACAAGATACTGAATATAAGTCCCTGTGCTATAATTAGGTCCTTTTTGGTCATCTATTTTATATATAGTAGTGTGTATATGTTAATCCCAAACTCCCAGTTTATCCCTCTTCATGCTGCAGTTTGTTAATTCAGAACTTAGATGGTGAAAGCCAGCTCTAAGGGGAGTGGCAGTGGGGATAGGGAAGAAAGGCTGGATTCTAAGACCATCTTGAAGGTAACGGATATAAACTTTTATGTCTAAATATAGGGGGTTTAGGAACAGAATAAAACTCCATGTCAACATTTTAAAGAATTATTTCTCCCAAAAAACTATCTAGCTGTCCATTCCCATCCCACTACCCCAAATTGTAGATCCACTAAAAATATGTGATTTGCCCAAGATCACACATCTTCATAGTGACAGACTGAATAGAAACCAAACTTTTAGGCAGTAAGGCCAATAGTCTTGCCACCAAAACATGAGTCACATATGCTTCCAGATGTTGAGAAACTTGGCCTGCTATTCAATATTTTGTTGAGGATCATCTACATGTTAAGCAATGCGCACAGTGCTCAGTGCTGGAATTACAGTGGTGAATAAATATGCTGCTGCTTCTGCTAAGTTGCTTCAGTCGTGTCCGATTCTGTGTGACCCCATAGACAGCAGCCCACCAGGCTCCTCTGTCCCTGGGATTCTCCAAGCAAAACACCGGAGTGGGTTGCCATTTCCTTCTCCAAATATGCTACTTGCCCTCATTTAACTCTATGTCTGGTTGACAAAACAGTGATACTTATGCCAGAAAAGGTTCAGGATGTGAAATTGGTGCAGTGATGGGGGTGTGGTGAGTTATTTTAATGTCTGTTAGTTTGGGGCATGCTGGGTTTGATGTCTGTGTTTCACGTACATACAAATCGCCTCATTCTCCCTGCAAGCTACAGGGATGTATTTATGCATGTATGTATGTAGATTAAGCAAACCTCCCCTAGGTGTCTTTTCAGATGAGAGAGAGAAGTGTAAATAGTGAGGAGAAGCTTTATCACATCTGTTAAAAAATACCCTTCCTGAGTTTGTAGCAATGTGACCTCTGGCTTGTGGAGAAGAATATAAGGATGTTTTACCAGGCGGAACAAAGTTGCAGGGTTTTGACATGATTTTTTTTTTCTAATCATTACTGAGGTACATCTTTCTTCTGCAAAGTGTGTCTTGTCTCCAGAATGGTTTTCTTTTTCTTTTTTGAGATTCTACTATACTTTGGAAAGAGACAAAGCACAAAGGCAGTATTAGCTGTTTGCAGCCTATACTCTGTAAATTGGCTATTAGCCAGGTGTCCTCATAGAGATGGGTAGTGTGCCTTTGTCCTACCTTGTCTCAAGAGTAGGAAAATGAATTAACTTGGACATGCTTTAGATGATTTTCAGCATGAAAACTGATATCGATAGGTTTAAAATGAATTTACTCTCTAAATATTTGCACTGAATAAAGTTTAAATGAAAATACTCTGTGACTATTCAAAGACCGAACTTTGAGAAATAATAAAATTAGAATCATTTCAGAGAATCTAAAGAAACACATTGAACAAAATATCTGTGGATAGAAGTGGACACACACCTGAATGTGACTGCTTGAATATAGTTCTGATAGATTTTTCTAGCTTTTAAAGAAAATTTTTATGTTGAGGAAGAGGTTTGGGTTTTTTAATAGTCCACATGATATAATCTACTTTTTTATTCTTTTCTTAAATAAAGAAGAATAAACATCAAGGAAAAAATTTGAAAACTGTAGTATTTAATAATTTACTAATAGCAAAATACCCATATACCTCTTATCATCCTGAGTATTGAATAATAAAAAATAGAATAGAGCCAGGAAATCAAGTTCTATATGTTTATAGAGGAGTAGAAATATTTTTACCTATTTTGGTTTATAACTTGAATTTAAAACTAAAGGAAATGCAGAAGGAAAAGAAAGAGGAGGAAAGGGGAATATTTTGATAGGTTTTTAAAAAAATTCTTTTGAAGATTTTCTTTTTTAGTTTAGAGAAACAGGCACAAATTATGTAGTGTTCTTCTGTGATTCCGGTTTTGCACAATCAGAGATAAACCATACCATTTATTGTTAATTGGATCTAAAGGCTTTCTTCTCCATATTTAGACATTATGTTGGTATAGCTGGTAATTTGCATAAGAGAAATAAATTACCCTCATATTAAAAGGAGTTAGTTGAAGTGTCTTAAATGTTTATGCAGCCACAAGTAGAACAGTTAGAAACACACTGCTTATATTTCTTAATTATTGATATTTATTTATGAGAGTAATTTTCTGCTTACCAATTGTCATTAATCCTTACAGCTTTATGGTTCATATTCTCCCTTATGCATGTGGTATTGACTTTGTTTAACAAATTGTATTATTCGTACAGTTTTCTAAATTTGCTGCAGAAACTTGGCATTCTACAAAGTCTTGAACTGAAGGAAAGAATTTTCCTGATGAAACTTGCATTGGCCTAACAGAACCATGACCAATGTGCATGATCAAAGCCCCCAGAGAGTTAACAATAACGAGGTAGATGGGGACCTCAGAGGTACCGCTTAAGGGAGGTAAGTTCTGAGCAGACTCAGTGAGGATCTTATTGTCTGGGAGCTTGCAGTTCCAAAAGGAAATGAATATTTCTCTTCATTTCATTGTCCCCGGAGCCCTAATCACTGGTGGAAATAGTATACTCTGTGATTTTACCAATCTTTAACAATATTTTTCAGAACAAGTTCATATGTTTAACAAGAAATACCCCTGAGCGCTGTTTAAATGCACTCATAGTTCTCTTATGAAGTCACTCGGCAAAGACTTGTTATGCTCTGATTAGCTTATTAGTTCATTCTGGATCTGATAGAGAGTTTTGGGGCATTGTCTATCAACTTGCAAGAAATTAGGACAGCAAATGCCTTTGAATTGTCTTTGCTTATTTAAGCATGTCTCTGCAGATGTTCACTATTTTAATATGCCTTTTATTTGGAAAGTGCACTATTTGTTTAATCAATTAGAGATGTACAATTCTGAATAAATGAAGTTTATAAGTAGATTAAAATGCTAAAGAGACATACTTCCCCCTCAAATGAGTGTCAACCCTGCATATCAACATATGGGTAATTCTGAAAGTCAAAAGATCACTTTCAGGCTCCCTTAGTTCATGGAATGATAATAAAAAATTACACAGTATATAGTTTATGAAGGCAACCCATAATGATAGCTTCACTTGTACTTAGGTTATTTACAAATGATCATAAATTAATTTTTCTGAAAGAAAGGAAATATGAGAGCTGTAGCTGCTGCTTTATGGATCAAATTATTGTAAATAATTCTGTGGACTCATTAGTGGTATTTTCAAGAAGTGCAATGCAAAACTCAACTCTCACTACTCTTTATTTCCCCAACTTCTGTTTACTCCTGTTATTTTAATATGAATAAGTTAGTGAGATGGAAATGTAGTGCAATAGAAGAAATTAGACTTTTGAGTTAGATACAGGGCTGTGGCCCTGGATAGCTCCAAGGGTTGCCATCCTATAGGTTCCTTGAAGGGCATTCCTAGGTTGTGCAGCATACATCGTGCCTCACCATAGATTAATGTTGGAAACTCTATTAAATAGTGTTGGGCAAAGTTCTTGGCTCTTTGAACCTTCGTTTCCTTGACTATAAAATGGAGATTATTTTACTTACCAGAGATTGTTCTTTTGTCAGTTACAAAGGAATTTACCTTCCAGATGTGATTTTTTTGTGAAGATGGGGTTTTACAAGGATTTATTCCCATAACAGCACTTAACATAGTACCAACACATGTGTATATGTGCTAAGTTGTTTCAGTCATATCTGACTGTATGCGACCCTATGGACTGTAGACTTCCAGGCTCCATGGGATTCTCTAGGCAAGAACACTGGAGTGGGTTGCCATGCCCTCCTCCAGTGGATCTGCCCAACCCAGGGATCGAACCCACATCTCTTACGTCTCCTGCATTGGCAGGCAGGTTCTTTACCACTAGCGCCACCTGATAGGTGCTTAATAACTTAGCTTTGCAAGTAGGTAGATAAGAAATCCAACAAATTGATTAAAAAGGGGGGAAAAGATAATATTCACTTATAGTGTAAAACTTAAAGGAAAAAGAAATCAGTCGGAAAGGTAGTCTAAGCATTTATGTGGCACCTGAGGTTTGGTCCTTGTACTGAATGCAGGCCTTAAGAGGGCAAATAACACAGAATGGATATATGCATATTACCAGAAGTTTGAAACCCTCACATATTTAAAACTACTCCTACTTGGGTTTCATGACAAACAGGAAAACTGATAGTCTGTGGTGCTTCCATTTCAGGTTTAAAATTCTTTCAAGGTAATTCATTTTACTATTTCTATTCCAACCCAGTTTTTCTAAGTGTTTTAGAAAAGACTTTAATAGTTAGCAGTGCTACACTGATACGTGCATGCACACAAATATATGCACACACACAACCTACACACCTTGGATACTTAACTTTAAAATGTTAATTTCTATCATATAAATTTTAGACTTTTACAACAAAATATAACGTTGGAAATTGTTTTTCAGAAAAAGATATTACAACAGAGAAAGGTAGAAGAAAGTATGTATAATTCAATATAATAAAAATAAAAGTGTAATGACAATTACTATAGCTATCAATCTTCAATAATTTGCGAAGAATCCAGCTTTAAATGCGATGAAGCTTTATAAGATTTGTGATTACAGAGTGTAAAATATAACAGATGCTACAATATTTAGATGCCTGCTGGCATTTACCTTTTTCTCTGCACAGTTCATTTCAACTATATGAAAATTTTATGTGCTATATAAAAGTAGAGAAAAAGAAATTTATTTGTAAAATAACCACAGGAGAATTGATGGTGTTTCAGCAATGTGGTATTTGATTCTGTTTGACCAGATGAACTATGTGAGAAAGTGGAGAATTTGATGATACAGTATTACTTTCAGTTTTCATATGGTGGAAGATGCACAGGTCACAAAATAACACTGGTGTTGAATTCAATTACTTTCTCTGTGGTGTTCAGAGCTGACTTTTAGGATGGGAGCCCTACTGTTTACTGGAGAAATGGTTTTGCTTTGAGGATTGCAATGGAGAGTTGCTGGCATTGGTGACTTTGGAGAAATGGCCAATGTTATGTTTCAGACGCAAGATAGTTGGGGTGCAACATCTCATTTTTTAAAACCACATTATACAGGGCATTAAATGTTAGTCTTCTTCTTTAAAAAATTCTTTTGCTATCTTACGTATGTTCATGTTGTAAACATGATTTTAAATTCCAGATATCCTAAAATAAACAAAACCCCAAATTGCCTACTTCTAAAGATTTGTTCCCTCTTTTAAAAGGTTTAAAATTTCCCATTACATCATATATTTTTTCAGAAAAACATTTTTTTGAGAAAACAATGAAAAAATTTCTAGATCTGCAAGCTAGAAACCTTGAAGTTATTCTTGGACACCTTTATCTCCATCTTCCTTACATCCCCAAATCATTAACTTCTATCAGTTTTTATCTTCTGTGCCTGTGTGCAGTCTGACTCTTTGCGACGCTATGGACTGTAGCCCCCTAGACTCCTCTATCCCTGGAATTCTCTAGGCAAGAATACTGGAGTAGGTTGTTGTGCCCTCCTCCAAGGGATCAACCTGACACAGGAATCGAACCTGTATCTCCTGAGTCTCCTGCATTGCAGGCAGGTTCTTTACCCACTGAACCATTAAATGCGTATCTTCTAATATCCATTAAATCTGTCTGCTTCACATTCTACAAGTACCATTTGTACTACTCTGCCTGGAATAATGGGAGCATCTCTTTTTCTCCCTGCATCTATGTTTCTAGAACAAATTTATTATCCATAATTTTCAAAATGTAAACCTGACCTTGTTCTACCTATATTTACTTCAAGATTCCCACTGTTTTCAGAAAGAAGATCAACTTTCTTAATAAGGGCCCATGAACGCTGATTTGGCTTTGAAACTGCCAACTCCCAGATGTATCTCCCCTGGCTCTTTGCAGTCTTGAGTCCTCTTCTCACTTGTGGGACCTGAAAGCCTTTACTATTAAATTTCCCCTATGCCAGCAGTACTGCAGATTGAAACACATGTAACCTTGGATCTGCATGAAGGTGTGCCAAGCACACCAATAATTTTAAAGTTTCCAGATCCGCAACATCCACATGGACTTTTTTTCCTGTGAATGATCTGCATCAAGAAGGTGTCTGCAGGTGAGGCATCCTGCTGCCTCTCCCTTCCATGTTCACTTTCACAGTCACTCTTTTGCTTTACAAACAGACAAAAAAAGGTGGACTTTTCATTCATTCTGATTCTTATTGTGGAACTCTGCATCAGATAGTAAAGTCTCTGGGGCCCCAAAAGAGGAACAACTGTCAACAGCAAGGCATCATATATTTTCCGTTTTGATACATATTGCTCTCAAGGGAAAGTGGGAACTAGAAATGCAGCATTTTGGCCTGTGCTTGAATGTTCTGAATTCAGATATTTCATGGAGTCGGGCAGCAGGGGCACCGACGGTTTTTCTTTAACCACCTCGCTTCTTTCACCCCCCAGACTGTCCTCATGAACGAGGGATGGAGGGTCTCAGAAGAGCAAAGCAAAGTGAGGGTCGGTAGAAACATTGAAGACGTCAGAATTTGTTTCATCCACGTGGCAAACTAGGAGAACCTCCTGCTTTAATCTGTTTGTCTTAATTCTTTTCTGTCTTTATTGTTTATCTGCTGCTGCTGCTGCTAAGTCTCTTCAGTCATGTCCGACTCTGTGAGACCCCATAGACGGCAGCCCACCAGGCTCCCCTTTTCCATAGTCTGTCGCTCTGTTACGTATCTACTCAAGGTCCAGTTTCCTGTTCTTTTGAACAAATATCCAAAAGTGGAATTGCTGGACCACGTGGTAGTTTTTCCTATTTTTAATTTCTTAGGGAAGCTCCATGCTGTTTTCCATAGTGCCCATACTATTTTACATTTCTAACAACACTGCACCAGGATTCCAATTTCTCCACATCCTGCCAACATTTGCATTTTTTCATTTTTTTGATAATGGCCATCCTAGACAGGTATAAGCTGGTATTTCGCTATAGTTTTGATTTACACTCTCTTAATGATTAGTATGGTACACATCCTTTCAAATGCCTAGTTTGCCTTTTTTGGGGAAAATGTCTATTCAGATCTTTTGACCATTTTTTAAATGAGTTATTTGTTTTTGTTTTTTACTATTGAGTTGTAGGAGTTCCTTACAAATAAAGATAATAACCCCTTATTAGATGTATGGTTTGCAAAATTTTCCTGTCATTCCATAGGGTGTCTTTTCTCTTTGTTAGGTTGTTTCTTTTGCTACATAGCAAAGTTTGATGTAGTCCCATTTCCATGTTTTTGCTTTCCTTGCTTGTGCTTTTGATGTTGTATCCATCTCTGAGAATACTGACAGCAGTCTGTTTACATTTTCAGCTCTTTGTGTGTTCTATTGCTTCCAACTTGTCAACTTGTTTTGTTCAGTTCTTTTCATTTCAGTCTTTTTCCTATCAAAGTCTTCCTCTGATGTTTTGTAACCCTTGATTGCTAGCTATATTTAAGAGTTGGGTGGAAAGCTGTAGGAAGTTTTAAATGGGTGGGTGGGACTGACTGACTGTGGGACTCACTGAAGGAAAATGTGGTTTAGCTTTTTTTTTTTTTTGGCATGTAGGAACAGGGATATAATCTGTGCCCCTGCAGTGGAAGCTCGGAGGTCTAAGCACCAGACCACCAGGGAAGTCCCTATGGTTTGGCTGCTTTATTGAAGGGCCCCTAACTTTCATCTCTTTAGGACTTTTCTCTTATGCTGGTCACATTCCCCAGGAAAGATCCATCCAGTCTCCTGCCTGCAGGATAAAGTCTTGGCTGCCAACATTCCAGGAGCTGATGAAAAATGAAGAGAACCACGGGGATGTCAGCCTTCAATAAATTCATCCCTTTTCAGCTCCATTCTCAGCACTCTACCTAAGCATGTGTGGTGACTCAGAGACCCTCTGTTCAAGACAAAACAAACTTCCAGCCCTCTGCTGGGGTGGGGATAAGGGAAAGTGAAAAGGGGATCTGCTTCTGCTCCTTAGGGAACTTTGGAGCAGTTCTTATTTTAGTTCCCTGTCATTCACCCCCACGTTTGGAAGGACCTGGTGCCACTAATTCCCGAGACTTTGAAATCACGTCATTTAAAACACTGCCTTAATTTTTAGCTTTCAAGTTAAACAACAAGTTTTTTTGTGTTGGCATTTTTGGTTTTGTTTTCTGCTTCAGTTCTCACACACGTTCTCCTGTTTTCTAGACTGAAGAAGGGTATTGCTAGTCCCCCTTCTCTCTCACCCTCCTCATCCTTATGAAATTAAATATGTTAAAATATATCTTTATGGGGCTTCCCTTGTGGCTCAGCTGGTAAAGAATCCACCTGCAATGCGGGAGACCTGGGTTTGATCCCTGGGTTGGAAAAATCTCCTGAAGAAGGGAAAGGCTACCCACTTTAGTCCTTTAGTCCATGGGGAATCCCATGGACTATACAGAGCTGGACTTGACTGAGTGACTTTCACTTTCACATATCTTTATGATACTCTATGAGGTTTCAGGAGATAGTGCATTTATATATGTATGTGTTCAGTCTCCTGACTATTTGGAACCTTGACTATCTTTAAAAATCTTTGTTTTTGTTTTATTTCAGGGAACAAAAGTATGTGTGTGCATCCAGATATGTCAATTTTTTTCAATATGTTTCTAATTTTTTTTTTTTGAGAAGTCTCTCCTTATATCAAGGTTAAAGCAATTCTATTCTTTTTTTCCTTAAGCTTTTAATCCTTCTAAAACTTATTTTCATGTATGAAATGGGGGGTATACATACAATTTTGTTATTTTCAAAATGTCTCAACTCTATTTTTTTACATAGCTACTAATTTCCCAATTGATTAATCATGACACTTTTACCTTTAGAAAATTTTAATATAGTATATTGATCCATTTTTTGCTTTTGATGTTTCATTTTCTATTCTTCTGCCCAAATTGGATTTTTTTTGGGGGGGCCATGCTGTTGCTTATGGGATCTTAGTTCCCTGACCAAGGATAAAGCCCAGGCCTCTACAGTGAAAACACTGAGTCCTAACCACTGGAGTGCCAGGGAATTCACTGGAATGTTTTTAATCATTATGGTCTTATGACATATTTTGATATCTGAAAGATTATTGCCCACATTTTCCTTGTTCAAAAATTTTTTTTCTAGTCTTGCCTATTTCCTTTAGTTGTATAGTTATGCGTTTCTATTATTTAAAAAGTCATCCTATACTTACTTTAAAATTAAAGATAATTTAGTCAGACAAGAAAATTAATAATCCAGAAGTATTGTGAGTTCTTTCTATTTATTGAAATCTCCTTCTATACCTTGTTTGACTGTATTTTTTTCTTTATTTTATAGTTTGATTGCTATTGTGAACATGTTGGAAAATGGCATAGGAGGAGATAGAAGCTTGCTTTGACTTTTCTTCAAAGCCTGAGCTCTAACATACTTCCTAGCCTCATCTATACCAGAGGTTCTCAAACATGACTCTTCATAAGAATTGTAAGCCATGCTTTTAAAATAACTTTATTCCAGTCCTACCCACTAAAAGTGCTAAGGGGGTAGCACTTTGATTAGCCTAGTCTGGGTCTGGAGGATTAGTATATTTTTAAAACTCCTCTGCAATATCTAAAGTTTGAAGAAGCTTGAGAATCACTCCTCTACACAAGTAACTCTTAAACTTTGCATACACTAGAATCATTTGGGAAGCTTAAAAAAAAACCAAACCAAGTAAACAGCAACAGCAGTAAAAATCAGATGCACACACTACACACCACAAAAATTACTTTAGAATTTTGGGGGTGGGTCCTCAGCAGCAGGATTTTTAAAGATCTCCAGTTGATTCCAATGGGCAGGCAGGTGTGAGAGCTACTGTCCCACCTCCTACAACTCAAATGGTGGTAGGAGTACCAGTAAAGTCAGCATCACCTGTGAGCCTGTTAGATGTATAGCATCTCAGTCCCAACCCTAGACCTACAGAATCAAAACCTGAGAGTGAACAAGATGCTCCAGCTGTTTCGCATGCAGCTTCAAGTCTGAGGCACACTGCCACATACAATACTATCAATAAACATGTTCCCAAGCTTGCCTGAACATTCAAGTCAATGCAGGAGTTTTAAAAAATGCTGTTGCTAGGCCTTAGACTAGAGTAATTGAATCAGTATTTTCAAGAGATGGTTGTTGCTGTTGTTCAGTCACTCAGTCATGTCCAACTCTTTGTGACACCATGGACTGCAGCATGCCAGGCTTCCCTGTCCATCATCATCTCCCAGAGTTTGCTCAAATTCATGTCCATTGAGTCGGTGATGCTATCCAACCATCTCATCCTCTATTGTCCCCTTCTCCTCCTATCATCAATCTTTCCCAGTGTCAGTGTCTTTTCCAATGAGTCAGCTTCACATCAGGTGGCCAAAGTATTGGAGCTTCAGTTTCAGCATCAGTCCTTCCAGTGAATATTCAGGGTTGATCTCCTTTAGGATTGAATGGTTTGATCTCTGCACTGTCCAAAGGACTCTCAAGACTCTTCTTATCATCTCAGTTCGAAGGCATTAATTCTTCAGTGCTCAGCTTTTTTTATTGTCCAGCTTTCATATTCATACACGACTACTAGAAAAACTATACCTTTGACTAGATGGACCTTTGTCGGCAAAGTAACGTTGCTGCCATTTTAATATACTTTGTAATATACTGTCTAGATTTCTTGTAGCTTTTCTTCCAAGGAGCAAGCGTCTTTTAACTTCACGGCTACAGTCACCATCCACAGTGATTTTGGAGCCCAAGAAAATGAAGTCTAACCCTGTTTGCATTGTTTCCCCATCTATTTGCCATGAAGTGATGGGACTGGATGCCATGGTCTTAGGTTTTTGAATGCTGAGTTCTACCACTCTCCTCTTTCAGCTTTATCAAGAGGCTCTTTAGTTCCTCTTCACTTTCTGCCATAAGGGTGGTGTCATCTGCATATCTGAAGTTATTGATATTTCTCCCTGCAATCTTGATTCCAACTTGTGCTTCATCCAGCTAGGCATTTCACATGATGTACTCTGCATATAAGTTAAATAAGCAGGGTGACCAAAGTATTGGAGCTTCAGCTTCTGCATCAGTCCTTCCAATGAATATTCAGGACTGATTTCATTTAGGATTGACTGGCTTGATCTCTTGCAGTGCAAGGGATTCTCAAGAGTCTTCTCCAACAGCACAGTTCAAAAGCATCAGTTGTTCGGCGCTCAGCTTTCTTTATGGTCCAACTCTCACATCCATACATGACTACTGGAAAAACCATAGCTTTGACTATATGAACCTCAATCCTGAATATTCATTGGAAGGACTGATGCTAAAGCTTAAGCTCCAAAACTTTGGCCACCTTATGCAAATAACTGACTCAATGGAAAAGACCCTGATGCTGGGAAAGATTGAAAGCAGGAGGAGAAGGGGATGATAGAGGATGAGATGGTTGGATGGCATCACCAGCCCAATGGACATGAGTTTGAGCAAGCTCTGGGAGTTGGTGATGGACAGGGAAGCCTGGCATGTTGCAGTCCATGGGGTCACAAAGAGTTGGACATAACTAATCAACTGAACTGAACTGAAGCAGGGATACATACAGCCTTGACGTACTCCTTTCCCAATTTGGAACCAGTCCATTGTACCATGTCCTGTTCTAACTATTGCTTCTTGACCTGCATACATGTTTCTCAGGAGGCAGGTAAGGTGATCAGTATTCCCATCTCTTTAAGAATTTTCCACAATTTGTTGTAATCTACACAGTCAAAGTCTTTAGTGTAATCAACGAAGCAGAAGTAGACGTTTTTTTGGAATTCTCTAACTTTTTCTGTAATTTAACAAGTGTTGGTAACATGATCTCTAGTTCCTCTGCCTTTTCTAAACTCAGCTTGTACATCTACAAGTTCTCAATTCACATACTGCTGAAGCCTAGCTTGAAGGATTTTGAGCACTATTTTGCTAACATTTGAAATGAGCAACTGTGTGGTAGTTTGAACATTCTTTGGCATTTCCCTTCTTTGGTATTGGAATGAAAACTGACCTTTTCCAGTCCTGTGGCCACTGCTGAGTTTTCCAAATTTCCTGGCATATTGAGTGTAGCATTTTCACAGCATCATCTTTTAGGATTTGAAATAGCTAAACTGGAATTCCATCACCTCCACTAGCTTTGTTCATAGTGATGTTTCCTAAGGCCCACTTGACTTCAAGCTCCAGGATATCTGGCTCTAGGTGAGTGATCACACCATCTTGGTTATCCAGGTCATTAAGATCTTTTTTGTAAAGTTCTTCTGTGTATTCTTGCCACCTCTTCTTATTATCTTCTGCTTCTTTTAGGTCTGTAACATTTCTGTTCTTTATTGTGCCCATCTTTGCATGAAATGTTCCCTTGGTATCTGATTTTCTTGAAGAGATCTGTAGTCTTTCCCATTCTATTGTTTTCCTCTATTCCTTTGCAGTGCTCATCCAAAATGGCTTATCTCTCCTTTCTGTTCTCTGGAACTCTGCATTCAGGTGGGTATGTCTTCCCTTTTCTCCCTTGCCTTTTGTTTCTCTTCTTTTCTCAGCTATTTGTAAGCCCTCCTCAAACAACTAATTTGCCTTTTTGCATTTATTTTTCTTGGGGATGGTTTTGATCACCACCTCCTGTACAATGTTATGAACCTCTGTCCATAGTTCTGCAGGCACTCTGTCTATCAGATCTAATCCTTTGACTCTATTTATCACTTCCACTGTATAAGAGATGGCCCATAAGTATAGTGAGTTTAAAAATATTCTCCAGGTAATTATAATATGAAGTCAAATTATATCCATGGACCTATATCTTAAGGCTACCATGTTTGATGTCATTTATCATTTAATAAAAGTAGCATATATGTGACTCTTGTCTGGGCAGTCAGTCATTAAAAAAGGTGTTTCTGGAGATTGCAGGTAATAGAGTTTACATCCTCTCATGAGCACACTAAAATCCCAACTGTCTGCAGAACAACCATTGATGGAAAAGACTGGAACTTACAGCAGAGATATTCTATGGCTAAAAACATAAAGAAGGAGCCACAGTGAGAGAGGTAGGAGAGGTGGATTTGCAATAGAATCAAACCCCATACCCTCTGGATGTATAACCCACAAAAGGGAGAAAAATTACTCCAGATGTTCTCCCACAGGAGCCTGAGTTCTGAGCCCCATATCAAGCTCCCCAGCCTGGGGTCCAGTACCAGGAAGATGAGACCCCAGAGCATTTGGCTTTGAAGTCCAGCAGGACTTAATTGTAATAGCTCCTGAGGACTGGGGTAAATAGAGACTTCACTCTCAAAGGGTGCACACAAAATCTCACATGCCCTGGAACCTAGAGCAAAAGGAGTAATTTGATAGGAGTCTGGGCTGGGCCTACCTGCTGGTCTTGGAGAGTCTCCTGGAGCAAGGGCAGGAGGGGAGGCCACATGTCACCCTGGGGACATAGACACAGGTATTGGACATATTGGGGAACTTTCAGCCACGTGAACATTGCTGCTGTGGCAGCTGACATTTTGGATACTTAGCTCCAAGATCTTGCCCCACCCAACAGTCTGCAAGGACAGTGCTGGGACACCTCCGGCCAATTAGCAAGCCAAAACAACCTGTGAGACGCCCAGACCCCATAGCCAGTGTCAGGAACCCACCGCCTCTCCCCTGTGCAATGATCTGAAATGAGCCCTGGGGTCTCTGGGCCCTGAGGTCAGACTCCAGGACTCAGTAGTCTGGCACTAATCCCTGGATTGGCTTCAACAGCTAGCGAATAGAACAACAGCCCCAGAGTCTTCCAGACCCTGACTCTACTCACCACTGAGCCAGCACTAGCCCCTGGGCTCCCTAGGATTCTGCAACCAGCCACCTTGTGACCAGACCCTATTAAACATCAGCCAGAAGCATCGGCGCAAGGCAGGGCCTGGTAACTAACCAGACTAGGGGCCTGCCAGACTGCCCACATAGTCAGCCCACCACAACAGAAGGACCCATGTAGCCCTCTTAGGGGGAACCCTAGCGCATATAGCTTGGGTGACAAGACGGCAGTGCCCTGCTGGGATGCATAGAACGCCTCCTACAGAGGGCCACCTCTCCAAGGCTGAGAAACCTAACTAGTGTACCACATACATAAAAATACAAATAGAAAGCTGGACAGAATGAGGCAGCCAAGGAATATGCTTCAGCGAAAGGAACAAGATAAAACCCCAGAACCAGAAGTAACTAAAGTGGAGATAGGCAGTCTACCCAAGAAAGAGTTCAGAGTAATGATTATAAAGATAACCAAGGAACCGGGATGAAAATGAATACATAGAGTGAGAAGTTAGAAGGTTTTTATAAAGAGGAGATATAAAGAGCACCCAGGGTTTCCCTAGTGGCCCATGGTAATTTGCCTGCCAATGTAGTAGGCACAGATCCCTGGTCTAGGAAGATCCCACATACCATGGAGCAACTAAGCCTGCACACCACAGCTATTGAGCCTGTGCGCTAGAGCCCAGAAGCTGCAACAACTGAAGCCCGTGCTCCCTAGAGCCTATGCTTCACAACAAAAGAAGCCACCGCAATGAGAAGTCTGCACACCACAACTAGAGAGAAGCCCCCACTCACCTCAAATAGAGAAAGCCTGCACAGCAACAAAGACCCAGCATAGCTGATACATAAATAAATAACTTTTTAAATGAACAACCAAACAGAAAATGAAGAATACAATAACTGAAATAAAAAAATACTCTGGATGGAATCAATAGTAGACTAAATGATTCAGAAGAATGGATCAGGGAGCAGAAAGGCAGAGCAGTGGAAATCACCATAGTAGAACAGGAAAAAAAGAATTAAAAGAAATGAGGACATTGTAAGAGGCCTCTGGGACAACTCAAGTGCACTAATATTCACATTATAGAGGTCCCAGAAAGAGAAGAGAGAGAGGAAGGGCCTGAAAAAATATTTGAAGAGACAGTTTGCTGAAACTCTCCCTAACCTGGGAAAGGGAATAGTCTCTCAAATCCAGAAAGCCTAGAAAGTCCCATGCAGGATCCACCCAAAGAGGAGCATACAAAGACACATTGTAATCAAAATGACAAAAATTAAATAGAAAATACTAACAACAGCAAGAGAAAAGCAACAAATAACAAACAAAGGAACTCCCATAAGACTATTAGCTGATTTTTAAGCAGAAACTTTGCAGGCCTAGAGGGAGTGGTACAATATATGTAAAGTGATGAAAGAGAAAATATTGCAACCAAGAATACCCTGCCCAGAAAGGTTCTCATTCTGATTTGATGGAGAAATCAAAAGCTTTACAGACGTGCAAAAGCTAAAAGAATTCACCACCATCAAACCAGCTTTGGAGAAAATGTTAAAGGCATGTCTCTAGGTGAAAAAGAAAAGACCCACAACTAGAATTAAGAAAATAGCAGAAAGAAAAAACTCACCAGTAAAGGCAAATGCACATTAAAGGTAGGAAATCATCCACAAACAGAGCTAGTAGGGAGGTGAAAAGACAAAAGGAGTAAAAATCATCTGTATCCACAATAAGCAGTGAAGAGATACACAAAACAATTAGATATAAAATATCATACACAGTAACTGTGAGGGGAGTACAAATGCAGTGTATTCAAAATGCACTTGAAATTAAGAGGTCAGCAACTTAAAACAATCACATATGTATATATCATATATTCAGTTCAGTTCAGTTCAGTCACTCAGTCGTGTCCGACTCTGCGACCCCATGCTATACAAAAACCTCAAGGTAACTGCAAACCAAAACTCTGTAACAAATATTGGAAAAGGTGTGTCTGTACTCTTAACATGGTTTAAAATTATTTTTGAACAATATATATATTAAAAAACAGAAAAGAACAGCTTTATCTAGCACACATACCAAAAGTAGGCTTGCTAAGATGATTTGCATTTTAAAAGAGACTACAGGCCACCTTATGGACACACATGACCTACCAGAGGTCTCATTTAGAGGCCCCCTGTGCTAGATTATAGATGCTTCAAAAGCAGGAACACATATTTGATTGCTGTATTTGAATTCATAGAATGACATTGTTGATTGAGTGCCCTAAGCCAAATAAATGAGCCACTTATGTTAGGCACTTGTTCACATTCATAAAAACAACAAATAATATTATCTTCATCAAGCCCTTCCTAAGAAATAGTGATTAAATGATATCTGGTGTTTTCTTTGTGTGCAATTTCTTTCCAAGATGTGGAGGAAACTGATTTGCTTTTGATGAACCTGTGTTGCCTCCAAATTGATGTCCACAGATTTCCTACTTTATTAATTGTCCCAGCAATTTAGCCAGCAATGATTTATATGAAATATTCCCTCTTGTTGTAGGCTCTACAGTCAGCTAATTGATTGCTATATGAATTATGCATCCTAAGCCAAATGCGAGGGTGCATGAAAGATGCAGCCAAGGTCATTTCCACCAACAAGAACTACGGTGACTAAACGCCTTTTTAAGACAGGCTTTATTACTTTACTTTGCTGCTTTCTTCATGTATACATCAAGTCCAGAGTAATGAGAAAACTCTAAAATCATGCCTTTAATTTATAAAAAGATGCAGCCATCCACAGTTCAGTGTTCTGCTGCCTGACAAGGGCTATAATTGAATTAATTTGGTAGCACTAAGGAAAAAACCAGAAATGGCATACAGGTGCTTTTTATCTGAATCCAAAATATGCCAAATCCCATCAAATTTGTCTATAGTTTATTAACACTCAAAAGCGACTGCTCCCAAAATAAGCACTTTGATTAGATGAAGGCCATGTTGGGACTAAATACAGACTACTAGGCATTTTGGCACTTGATGAAGGACAGTTTTGAAAAGTTACAGTCAATTATCATTTATTCATACTAAGAGAAGTGAATGATTTATACATTCTAGAGGCCGTATAAAGGAGAGGAGTGGTGCTGTACTAAAGCTTTCAGGATTAAAGCAATCAAGTTAGAATAATGAAAGGATTTTGGTTTTTGCTGTCTCTGGGACTTAGTTTGAATTATCATTTAGCAATTTATTAGTTGAATGACTTTAGGCAATTTAACCCTTCAGACTTCAGTTGCCTTCTGGAAAAATGGTCCCGATAATACTTTACTTGTACAGTTACTGTGAAGATAAGCATGACTAAAAGTCATTGAAATCAATAACTTAGCCTTAGACGGTACCTTATTGCTTAGACAACGGAGCATACTACCAGGTAGAGTGTTCCTTGGATTACAAGTTGCTCGTGAGGTTTGTAGAGAAACTTTCCAATTTGCTCTTAAAATCACCCCCAGGTACTTCCCTGATAGTCCAATGGTTAAGACCCCACGCTTCCAGTGCACGGGAGCAGGTTCAATCTCTGGTGGAGGGGAACTAAGATCCCGCATGCCCTGTGGCCCGGCCGAAAAAGCAAACAAACAAAATGACTACCCACAGGGCCTTGACACCATGTCACTATATATTCCCTAAACCAAACAAGCATCTTCCGATGTGAAAGTTTCCATATGCTCAGAGAACTCATCTTAGGAATTAATCCACAAGAAGTGCATGTTTCAGAACAAACTACAGCTCCATGAGGCATACCCAATCACATTCAGGCTGTACTGGAGAATACGTGTCCTATGATTTCACATTAGGGGAACAGATACCTCACCAGAGTGGAGTCAATCACAAACCCTTCAGACCAGAACTGCACGCTTTAGCGCACACAGCAATCAGCTAAGGGTCTTGTGAAAATGCTAATTCTGATTCAGTAGGTTTGGGCTGGGGCCTGAGATTCTGCAGTTCTAACAAGCTTCCTGACGACATGATGCATCTGGCTCACGAACCATGCTTTGAGTTGCAAGGTTGGGGGCTTTTCAAACACAGTTGCATGTGGGATTCGCCTGAAGATCTCTTTAAAAGTAATGACGCCTGGGCTCTTCCTTAGGTTTGTTGAATCTCTGGGGTTCAGTCCCTGGCTTAGGTACTTTTTAAAAGCTCCCTGAGTGATTTTTATTAGTAGATTGGGAACCAGTATTTTAGATGCGAAGGCAAGTGCTTCCATCACCTCCTATCAAGCGATCTTTCTAAAATCACTTATTAGTAAAGCCCAGATTGTGCAACACACAGAACCCAGGAGGCAGACTTCAGAACATGACAGGAAGTACAGCAGGGCTTCTGCGATTGAGGGCCTGGTGGAGGTCTCCTCACATGCTCCACATCCCTAATCTGGATGAGAGACGTCTGCATAGCTTCTCGCCAGGCCCTGGCATGGGCTCAACATTTCATCGCTTCCTTGTAACTACGGTCACCATCAGTGGTCCTGAGGCTGTGACGTGAACCTGGCGTGGAAGGAAATGTCATATAGCATTGAAGGACTGTACATCACAGATTTTTCTTACAGAAGAAAATGCACACCATGATGGGGTAGTTTTGCTTCTATGGAAGGCATTGGTTCTACTTGCAGCTACCAATGACCCCATGCCTTTAAAATGAGCACTTATAATATGATGTCTGTAAGTTTACATTTTTCTCAGTTCCCACAGGTTTTCCTTCTTGTTTGCTGTATTCTCAACCATATGATTATTAATTCAATATCTGGTTTCTCCGTTTCAGTGGCACCTGCATCAGATTGACTGGGACCTTTTAAGACCATGCTGATGTGTCCATCTACCATAGTTCCTGGTTCAGTGTATCTAGGGTCAGGACTGAGAAATGGCCTTTCTAAAAAGTTCCTATGAGGTGCCCTCAGATATTGGGCTGGGAACTATGCCTCCCCCATCCTTTGTTAACTACCACTTTATTATTTCATGAGATTCATGGGAAGAGAGGTATTATGCCTTTATATTCTCCATCTGCCACCAGTGCCTAGTATGCAGATGGCACAAACAAATATCATTTGAGTAAAAACTGATGGCCAAACCTTTTATCATTCATAATGAAAATGCTTATAGAATATTGGACATTTCTTCTGGCCCATTAAGGATAATGTTTTCCAAAGAGACTCCAAAAATAACACTAATCTAGGGATCTGTGCTACTGTGGAATCTAGAGCGTCTGGGGACACTTTCTATGAAAACTTCTCTTCCCCCACGCCACTAAGGTACAGCAATGCAATCAGCATGATGTACAGGTTTGTTGACTGTTCAGGCTTCCATTCAGGGGGTCTTGAAATGGAGAAGCAACAGAAGCATCTCCTCTAGGACCATCTGCTTTCAATTTTTCAGCTGAATCTCCTGAAGACTCACCAGGTGCTAATTTTGTATATGGTTCCATTGGAATTCTATCATTTTTCTCTAGATTTTACTTCCCAAAGAAAAGGAAGGATTCACTGAAGCAAAAAACCTCACTGACATAGAGAAGATCAGGACTGATCCCCAGCTGAACAAAGGCCAATTCTACAAAAATAGTTGACAAATTGGCTGAGTTTTAGTCAATCCATTTTTTAAAGTCACCTCCTGGCTTTTGGATCAACCATGCAGTCAGTCCAATTCAGTTTCAGAAGGAGGAAACAGATTGATTGTTTTTAAACCTAGATTTTTTCCTCTCCCAACCTGGGCAGGTGATATTTTGGGCAATTTTGAAAGCAGAAACCATGACTTTATGAAAACCTGCTGCATGATTTCCTTTTCACATTCAAGTACTTAGAAATCATTCGCCCTTGTTACTAGAAAAACTAACATTGGGCAATTGATTAGAATTTCTTCTAATCCTCATGTTTTCTGAATTCACATTACCAGAAAGGAGAGAGACCAACGACCTCATTTGCAGTTGTCCCAAATAAAGCCTGAGCTTCGTGCTCACATTTGATCAGTAAGTTTAAGAGTAAAACTCATGATGGAGCAGAGAAAAGGGGCACATTTTCGCAAAGCTTCAGGCAGACTTGATCTGAACTAAATGCTTTGTAATCTCTCTTTAAACAAAAGCTTTAGCTTCTGTAATCCTCCTCTTTATCTATCCCTGTGAAGCCTCCTGAGGTTGAAGCTGCTGCTTATGTCAGTTTTATAAACAGCCTGGATCTCTGCCCACAAATTGGTTTCCAGGGGGGATGGCAGCAGTGTCAGCTTAGCTCAAGTGTCATGAGTCATGGCCCCTCCCTTTGGAGACACCTGTGCAAGTGCAGCCTGAGCAAGGCCTGAGCATCCTTTGCTTGTATTCTCACTTCACAGACATCCTGCTACCGAGCATCCAGCCAGCCAAGGTCCCTGGCTCATTAAAGCACGGCTGAGAGACTATTGTGTCTGTCTGCACCTTCTGTTCTTGAACCCCCAAGGAAAACTTCCATTTGTCGTGTCAATATGAACTGTGCTACATTGTACTCGGGCTCCACCCAAAGTCTGGTGGCTTTGATGGGGTCCTTCAGTGCCTGTGAGCTTGCACTGCCTTTCCTGGGGGGAAACAGCAAGGAACCTCAGACTCCATGACAGACTGATGCCCTAGTGGAGCACAGTCAAGCCAGGATCAAAATGGCTTATGCTGGTCACTGTGACTTTCTAACAGGGGACTTTAATGCTGCTGATGAAAGCCTATTATGTGGAGTCAATGAAAAGCTGCATTTCAAATAAATGCCAAAAAATAAAAATATGTCACTGTGCAGAAACATTAGATAGAACATGCAACTTTGGATGCACCTATTGTAGTGGGACCATGTGCTCGCATGTGAATATAGACACATGCACACACATACACAGAGACTCCTCCACAAAGTGGAAGCTGTCCTGTCTTCTCACAAGTCTGAGCTCTAGTTATTTGAGTAAGAGAATCAATCTCTACATAAATCCTTATAAAGACCAATTTTGACTTTCCCTTTGACCTAGAAATCTAGGCTCAGACTCACTGATAAGAAAGTTGCTATAGCTGGGAATTTACAAAAATCCTGGATTCTCAAGTGGCTCAGTTTAATGGAAGGACTATAGGGCTTTAGAATTAAACAGCTCTAAAGATCCTACATATTCCATTTATTAATTGTGAGGCTATGAGCAAGAACCTTAACCCTCTGAGCCTCCATTTCCTTATATGCATGAAGCTTCTTGGAAGCATTAAAGATCACATGTGAGATGTGGCTAGAAGAAAGTAAAACCTTGAGGAACAGCAGGTGTCTGCTACTACTGACAATTCTTACCAGACAAGATGTGTAACCTTTTTGGGTCCTGGTTTCTCCCTCAAAATTCTGGTGTTCCAGGATTCTAAAAACTTAGTGCTTGTAGTGGGTTCACCAAGAAGTTTATTCAACTTTAAGTAAAAATAGAAGATATTTTTCATTTTCACCAAGAACTTTATTGAACAATGTATTCATTAACCAAATACACTTTTTGGCCAACCCAATACTTTATTTAGTGAAGAAGGACTGGTGCAAAGAATCAGGAGTTTCTCAACAAAAGCTGATGACTTTCTTCCTTCTCCTTGGTGTCCCTGGGTGGATAGGCAAATGATCTGTCTCCACATACATGTGCTGTGCTGTGTTTAGTTGCTCAATTGTGTCCGACTCTGCAACCCCGTGGACTGTAACCTTCCAGGCTCCTCTGTCCATGGAGATTCTCTAGGCAAGAATACTGAAATGGGTTGCCATGCCCTCCTCCAGAAGATGTTCCCAACCCAGGGATCAAATCCATGTCTCCTACATTGTAGGTAGATTCTTTACTGTCTGAGCCACCAGGGAAGCCCAAGAATACTGTAGTGGGTAGACTATCCCTTCTCCAGGGGATCTTCCTGACCCAGAAATCGAACCAGGGTCTCCTGCATTGCAGGAGGATTCTTTACCAGCTGAGCTAGCAGGGAAGTCCCCACATTTATACAGGTGTTAATAAAATGAGGCAGGATGATGGGAAGAAAGTGTGAAGAAAGTGTGTCCCTAGGGAAGAAAGTGTGAAGCCTCTATTTTAATCTTGTCATCTGAGCTTTCTCTCTCTCTCTCTCTCTTCCGCCTTTCTTTCTATTTCTCTTTGTCTCCCTCTCTCCAAATAAAAATAAAAAATGTAATATCTCGGCCTTACATTTCAAAGGTCATTAAGGTGGGCACAGTTAAAAGCTGTATACAAGCATCAAAATGGCTGTATGGGGAGGCCTTACAAATAGCTGTGAAAAGAAGAGAAGCGAAAAGCAAAGGAGAAAAGGAAAGATATAAACATCTGAATGCAGAGTTCCAAAGAATAGCAAGAACAGATAAGAAAGCCTTCTTCAGGGATCAGTGCAAAGAAATAGAGGAAAACAACAGAATGGGAAAGACTAGAAATCTCTTCAAGAAAATCAGAGATACCAAAGGAACATTTCATGCAAAGATGGGTTTGATAAAGGACAGAAATGGTATGGACCTAACAGAAGCAGAAGATATTAAGAAGAGATGGAAAGAATACACAGAAGAACTGTACAAAAAAGAGCTTCTCTACCCAGATAATCATGATGGTGTGATCACTGACCTAGAGCCAGACATCCTAGAATGTGAAGTCAAGTGGGCCTTAGAAAGCATCACTACGAACAAAGCTAGTGGAGGTGATGGAATTCCAGTTGAGCTATTCCAAATCCTGAAAGATGATGCTGTGAAAGTGCTGCACTCAATATGCCAGCAAATTTGGAAAACTCAGCAGTGGCCACAGGACTGGAAAAGGTCCGTTTTCATTCCAATTCCAAAGAAAGGCAATGCCAAAGAATACTCAAACTACCGCAGAAATGCACTCATCTCACACACTAGTAAAGTAATGCTCAAAATTCTCCAAGCCAGGCTTCAGCAATACGTGAACCATGAACTTCCTGATATTTAAGCTGGTTTTAGAAAAGGCAGAGGAACCAGAGATAAAATCGCCAACATCTGCTGGATCATGGAAAAAGCAAGAGAGTTCCAGAAAAACATCCATTTCTGCTTTATTGACTATGCCAAAGCCTTTGACTGTGTGGATCACAATAAACTGTGGAAATTTTTGAAAGAGATGGGAATACCAGACCACCTGACCTGCCTCTTGAGAAATGTGTGTGCAGGTCAGGAAGCAACAGTTAGAACTGGACATGGAACAACAGACTGGTTCCAAATAGGAAAAGGAGTATGTCAAGGCTGTATATTGTCACTCTGTTTATTTAACTTATATGCAGAGTACATCATGAGAAACGCTGGGCTGGAAGAAACACAGCTGGAATCAAGATTGCCAGGAGAAATATCAATAACCTCAGATATGCAGATGACACCACCCTTATGGCAGAAAGTGAAGAGGAACCAAAAAGCCTCTTGATGAAAGTGAAAGTGGAGAGTGAAAAAGTTGGCTTAAAGCTCAACATTCAGAAAATGAAGATCATGGCATCCGGTCCCAACACTTCATGGGAAATAGATGGGGAAACAGTGGAAACAGTGTCAGACTTTATTTTTTGGGGCTCCAAAATCACTGCAGGTGGTGACAGCAGCCATGAAATTAAAAGACGCTTACTCCTTGGAAGGAAAGTTATGACCAACCTAGATAGCATATTGAAAAGCAGAGACATTACTTTGCCAACAAAGGTCCGTCTAGTCAAGGCTATGGTTTTTCCTGTGATCATGTATGGATGTGAGGGTTGGACTGTGAAGAAGGCTGAGCGCTGAAGAATTGATGTTTTTGAACTGTGGTGTTGGAGAAGACTCTTGAGAATCCCTTGGACTGTAAGGAGATCCAACCAGTCCATTCTGAAGGAGATCAGCCCTGGGATTTCTTTGGAAGGAATGATGCTAAAGCTGAAACTCCAGTACTTTGGCCACCTCATGCGAAGAGTTGACTCATTGGAAAAGACTCTGATGCTGGGAGGGATTGGGGGCAAGAGGAGAAGGGGACGACAGAGGATGAGATGGCTGGATGGCATCACTGACTCAATGGACGTGAGTCTGGGTGAACTCTGGGAGTTGGTGATGGACAGGGAGGCCTGGCGTGCTGGGATTCATGGGGTCACAAAGAGTCAGACATGACTGAGCGACTGATCTGATCTGATGTAATGATCACTATGGATATATAACTCTAGATCACAATGTCTCCAGCTTTCCTTGGTAATAAATTATGTTCAACTCTGGACTGTTCTGGAAATTAATAATTGAAGAAAAGTTAATATTCCTGAAGTGCTCTACATGGAGAATACTAGGTAAAGTTATCATGCTTTCTTGGTGCATTTTCTAAGAGCTCACTTTCCCAGACTCCGTATTTGATTTGTATTAAGCAATGTTATATGTCATCCAGGACTGCCACTTATTTCCTGCAAAGGAAACTCATACAGCTGGACTCAGTATCATCATTTCAAAGATGTGTGTATATACAAGGACTCTCTTCATCCTTTATTTAAAAGGTAGGTAACAGAATTTGGGGGCTTCCCTTGTGGCTCAATGGTAAAGAATACATCTGCCAATGCAAGAGATGAAGGTTTGATCCCTGGGTCGATAAAAACCCCTGGAGAAGGAAATAGTAACCCACTCCTGTATTCTTGTCTGGGAAATACTATGGACAGAGGAGCTTGGTGGGCTACAGTCCATGGGGTCACAAAACAGTTGGACCCCACTTAGGGACTAAATAAACAACAGAATTTAGATGGGATTAATCAGTGTGTACGGAGAAGGCAATGGCACCCCACTCCAGTACTACAATAACAAACCAACATCCACAGGGTAAAACTACTCTCTCGCATGCTGGTGAGCAATTGGTGAATTTCACTGACCCATTTTTCTATTATGAAGTAAATTACGTTTAATCTTTAAAATGAAAAAAAAAAATCTTTAAAATGTCCTCATATTGTCTGAATCTCACTTGTTTTTCAGCTTGCAGAGGCTCTTATGAGTTAGTGATAATTCTCACAGATCAAATCTTTTATGAATGAACTGTTGAAAGCCAGAAGCCCCAACCACAGAGCAAACACTACAGACAAGATGGAGTGTTAGAATTTACACTTGGTCCCAACTCTACTCATCTTTAGCATCATTTTGATTTGTGCTTCTAGGTAAATGTAATAGTTTCCTGTTGTGCAACAAATGGACGCAAATCTAGGAGCTTAAAACCACACACCTTTACTATCTCACAGGTCTAGGTCTGGGCATCTCTTATACTTGGTCCTTTGCTTAAAGTCTCACAAGATTTCAACCAAAATGTCAGCTAGGCTGAGTTCTCATCTGAAGTCTTTACTGAGATATCTTATACTTTCAAACTCACTCTGTCACCAGAACGCATTTCCTTGTGGTTGTAGGGCTGAGAGCCCCAACTTCTTCCTGATTAGAGGCTGGAGGCTGCCCTAAGCTCCTATGAGCTGCCTGCAGTTCCTCACCACATGACTTTCCCAACAGGGCTGCTAACTTCATGTTAGCAATGCAAGTCTCTAGAGTAGGTCTGCTCCCCAGTCATCATCTTAAATGGCAGTGTAATCATGGGGCTGCACATCCCTTACTTTTGACATATTTTGTTGGTTAGAAGCAAGTCACAGGTCCCACCCACACACAAGGGAAAGGATTATGCTGCTGCTGCTGCTAACTAGTGTCAGTCATGTCCGACTCTGTACGACCCCATAGATGGCAGCCCAACAGGCTCCTCTGTCCCTGGGATTCTCCAGGCAAGAGTACTGGAGTGGGGTGCCATTGCTTTCTCTGGAAAGGATTATACAAGAGTGTAAATACCAGGAGGCAGGAAGCATAGCAGGGTGGACCCACTTTAGAATCTGTCCAACACAGGAGGCAAAGAAAGCAGGCTATTTGGAAGGGGCCAAAGGAGCATTCAGTGGCAACCAATACTCTTCCAGAAGGTAAGACTCAAGGCAGAGATAGAAATGATCCTGTGGCCAGCTAGGAGGAATAACATTTGACACAGTGCTTTTCCTTCTTGAGGAGAGAACCATGAGGAAAGCAAACAAAAAACACCTCTGGGCAAAATTTTGTCTTTTATTTTTAATTCCCGAGTCCCTGTTTCCTTTATTTCTAGAGATCACCAAAAGAATTACTTTAACTCACTGAAATTAAAATATTCATTGTTCCCAAAAAGCTATCCAAAGAACCCTTCAAGATCTAAAGCAGAATTTAAAGCAAGGGTATTTGTGGTAGAGGAATTCCTACACTCCCAAACGAGCCCCACCCTCTACCTTCTCAACAAAGAAGTGCTAGCTTAGGTCAGGCCTTCTCTTCACAACCTAGCCTAGGGCCATTCTCAAATCTGACTGTTTCTCACACTAGCGTCATGCCAGGCTGCCATTTTTACTTCTCCCATGTATCAAAATCTGGGCAAGGCTTCAGGGTTCATCTTCAGTCCCTGGGATACTCTTCCTTTGCTCCAGTAGTTCTCACCCTGGCTATACAATAGAATCTCCTGGGAGATTTAAATGGGAAAACAAATTCCAATGTCCAGATCCCAAGCATGCTCATTTAGTTGGTCTAGGTTGGAGCATGGGCATTGGAATGTTTAAAGAGGTCCCCAGGTGATACTAATGTACAGCAAGATTATACTTAATTCCACAATTCCACTGAACTTGAATCGCCACATTCCATTTTGGAATTTAATTACATTTCCCATATTTCTAGGTTTAAACGTCTCAACTCAGAATGAAAAAAATCCATTGTTTCTCCAATTATGGATCTTCCTTTGCACATCCAGTCAAGAAGTCCTATTCATCTTTAATATGTAACACAGACTCTGGTAGTCTTCAGCTTGTAGGAAAGGAGGCAGAATGCCACTTTGGGGGATGGGATGAGAGCATCCCTGTTTAATAGTCACTATGTGCAAAGAACATCAAAGTCTTGGTTCCTGGCAGAATAGGAGTCAACCAAGTGCTGGGACTTGAGGGGTTCTTCACAGAGCTTTTGATTTAAATATTTGTTTTACTCTTTGCTGCCACAATTAACCAGACTTCTGCATTAGAGATTCCCTTATGTGGACTGAGCTTTCACCTCTTTAGGAGTTTTTCATTAGTTATAAATAATTCTAGGAGGATTTATCCAGCCCTTTGTGTGAAACAGTTCATTGGGTCACTGTTGCTTGTGACAAGAGGTGGCACATAATTACCTTTCGTAATAGCTTTTAGTCTGCTTCTTTCTCTAGGGGAAGACTCTCTATAAAGACAGGGCTATCTAGCTCAGTATCTGGCACAAAGAAGATTCACAGTAAATATTTTTTTTGAATGAATGAATCATGAATGAGGAATAAAATAATGAATGAATAAACACACTTGAGCAAAGCAGTGGCCATAATCAGTCATGAACCCTGAAAGAAGGAAAAGAAAAAAAAAAAAGAAAAAAAAATCAGACTCTTAGAGGAAAAATATTACCATGTCATAGTGTTCCTGGAGGTCTGATTCTTTGCACCCATCATAGAGAAATTGCATTAAGAAAAACCTTGCTAATAGTTCCAATTTGATGCTGTTGATGTCTTTGTTAGAATTTCCCCCATCTTTCTTTTTCAATAATATTAATAATAAGAACAATCAGAGCTACCATTTATTAAGCTTTTACTGAAAACCAACCATTGTACTAATTATTTAGGTGTTTGTTTGCTTGTTTTTTTAATCTTCCCAATAACTCTTTGAGGCAGGTATTATATATATTATATATAATATATATATTATATAATGAATGTATATTATATATTCATTACCAATCTACAGATAAGGACACCTAAGCTTACAGAGGATATGTAAATTGTGACAAGCAATGGCAGACATGGCATGTGAGCCACAGTCTCTCTGGCACCATGTGCTTTCACTGACTCCTGGTGCTCCTCCTCCTGTCTGGTCCCCCCACCCCAGCACACACTCCTGTTCTCTTTCACGTGGCCATACAAACATTGGGGATGAGGATGTGGTTGACCTGGTCTGAATATATTGTGACATGGAGAGGTCTGAGTTAAGAGGAGGGAAGCAATACTCCAACAGTAAGAATCAGTGATGCTCCTGGAATCAAACATAAAACCCACAAAGTTTCTCAGCTGCCAATATGTAGAGGAAAATATGGTGAGCTCTTAATATATTGGGCACTTTTGGAGGAAACAAAGTTTTTTCCCCATCAAACTTGAGAAGAGATTTTCTACATTGTGGAGCATATATAAAAGTAAAAATTCTCAGCCCCTATGTCATGTCAAATACAGAAGAATATGATAGTCCTTACAGAGACCGTTGATAACAAAGTGCAATTTAGTAACTCTAATTTAGATGGTAGGGTGTACATTGGGGTGGTCTCATATTGTATTGTAGCACTTGCTGAGGAAAGAAAAAAGCCTAAGTAGGCCTCTGTGATCAAAGGTTGCTTGAAAATCCATGGTAAAAGTGGAGTACGAGGGTCCAAATACTTACAACATAGAGTACACCCTTTCAATATTATCATCTCTAAATATCACTTTGTACAATTAGATTTCTTAAAGAAGAGCTGTCTCTCAGATAAAGATTTTATTTTATTTTGCTATTTTCAATATTTTCACTATTTTATTTATTTCACTATTTTCAGTGACCAGAGGGGGAGAATCCTGGAGCTCAGATTTTTTCTGGATATTTCCTGAAGTTTTGCAAACCATATAAGTACTTGCTGAAGTAATATTTTGCTATGGCATCAACAATTTAACCAACATTTTTACACAGATGGGAAGATGAGGCTCCTCCTGGATGAAGCACCTGCAAGAAACAAGTATTTCATCTTACAGAGTACTTAGGAGAGGGCAAAATTAGTCTGGAATGTTTTCAGAAGTAGTCATCTATCTATTCTCTCTGTTGACCATCCTTATCCTCACTCCAAGACCCAGGCTGATGTAGTCACCACTGACTGGATCATACCAGGCCCTGTGGCAGTGGGGAAAGTATTCTGGAGGGTCTCAAAAGAGCAATTAAATGCTCCAACTTAATTGCAAGTGTTATTTTTACTTACAACTTATTAGCCAAAAGAAGCACAGGACTCCATGTAGCCAGGAGAAGGTAGGTAAGTGAAATCCTACCATGGATCCATAGGGGCAGGAAATGGCAACCCACTCCAGTACTCTTGCCTGGAAAATCCCATGGATGGAGGAGTCTGGTAGGCTACAATCCATGGGGTCTCAAAGAGTCGACACCACTGAGTGACTTCACTTTCACTTTTCACTTTCATGCATTGCAGAAGAAAATGGCAACCCACTCCAGTATTCTTGCCTGGAGAATCCTAGGGAGAGAGGAGCCTGGTGGGCTGCTGTCTATGGGGTTGCACAGAGTTGGACATGACTGAAGCGACTTAGCAGCAGCAGCAGCAGCAGTGACTATCACAGGAGTGCCCAGATACAATTTATATTTGTAGAACATCATCTTTGCTATTACATGGAGAATAAATTATGGTGCCAAGACCAGAAGCAGGGATATCAGCTAGGGGGCCATTTCAATTATCCATCAAATAATGCCGGTGGTATGGAGGTAGTTGCAGAGTCTGGGATCTCAGGTGGGGATAAGGCTGGCAACTTGGCCGTGCCTCCGAGGCTTCCCTGGTGGCTCAGACGTTAAAGCATCTGCCTGCAAGATGGGAGACCTGGGCTTGATCCCTGGGTAGGTAAGATCCTCTGGAGAAGGAAATGGCAACCCACTCTAATACCCTTGCCTGGAAAATCCCATGGATGGAGGAGTCTGGTCAGCTACAGTCCATAGGATTGCAAAGGGTTGGACACGACTGAGTGACTTCACTTTTCACTTGGCGTGCCTCCAAATTGGGTCTGAGGGCTCTGGGCATAAGGGCTTGTGCCCTGCCCACCCCATGACCACGCTAGCTGTTGGCAGGTGACATGGGCAAGGGGACATGCTGGAGAGCCTGAAGGACGTCATGGCCGAGTCCCTGTAAGCCGACGGCAACCGGAGAGTCGGCAGGTCAAGCTGGAGGTCTGGAACTATCAGGCCAGCACAGGTTCTGCACTGTCTTCAAGTCCAACTCCAGGAGCATGCAGATCCCACCTGAGATCCCGGACTCTGCAACTACCTCCATACCACCGGCATTATTTGATGGATAATTGAAATGGCCCCCTAGCTGATATCCCTGCTTCTGGTCTTGGCACCATAATTTATTCTCCATATAATAGCGAAGATGCACGACCGAATTCACTAACACCTGGCCCTTCAGCAACCGGTGGAAGGAAGAGATCGAGGAGCACGACCTGATTGGGAATCAGCTGCACCTGGCCCTCTCAGTGAGCCTCGCTAGAGCACTCTGAGCACCTGCGCAGAGAAAGACGCTTGGTGGAGATCTGCTTGGGGAATCACGAGGGCGGTGCAAGCTCAACCAGGAGTCCTTCACCCAGGTGTCCCACATCGCGCTCACGTAGCACGTGGAGAAGCACAAGCGGCTCCCTGAACAGGCCCCCACCTGTTCAGCCTGCAGGACCTCTGCTGCCGGCTATGGCCTCCGGCATTTCTGTGAACCGCATCGATCAGCTCCCACAGCCGCCACCGTCAAAAGCCACCCCAAGTCCTTCTCCATGGCCTATGCATTCATGATGCACCGGCACTCCTATTCAATGGCCAGCGATGGCCAAGGGTGGCGGCAACAAGGGCAACAGCTTCCAAAGGTACGAGTCCATCCATCCGCGTTCCAGCCCAGAGCACGCCCTACCTCCCCTCCCGCCGCAGCACCCCCCAACACCCCCAAGTCCACTTTCCTTCCGAGAGGGCTCATGCTAGGGGAACACTCCTGGTCGCACAGCCCCTCCTGGGAGGTGTGGCGGAACTTACCATGGTGGTCCCCGCCAGTGAGATGTCCACAGCAGCATATGGACCGTGCTGGAGTACTTGCTGTGGGGGTCTTGGCAGGACAAGCCTGGACCCCACGGTGTGTGAGACATGGTGTGCTCTGCCTGGCCGGAGCCCGGCCTCTGAGGAGGTGTCCCTGGGGACCTGGGAGGCCCGGCTCCCTATTAATTTGTGATAGAAGACTTCTCACCCTTCTGTGCCCTTGTATAGGGCTGGCAAGGAAGCCTCCATACAGCCATGTGGTGAGCCCACATCAGTTGTGGGGCCAAACCTGAGCAGTTTGTAGTGGGAAGGAGTTTGAGGCAAAGATGGGAGAGAATGCAGTCTTCTAAGCTTGAACCTCTTTTTGAATTCACATGTGTTTCATGTGGGGGGTGTGGGAGCTGTGCAGAGGCCAGTGCAGGGACGGGGAGTAAGTGAACGCCTTGGAGGCTTGGGCATAATCTCAGACCTCCTGGCTACCTGTCCTGGCCTTTCTGAGCATGGTATTTGTTTTAATTGTTTCTCACTTTTAACTTGAGCAAACACAACTTTGGTGATAGATTGGGAAAGAGAATTTCAAGGGTGACTGCTAAGTTTTGGCTTGCACACCTGGGTAAATCAAGCCGTTGCTTCTAGATGGAATATTAGTGGTAGCAGTTGGGTTAGGGATGGTGGTGCTAACGGGGAGTTTCCTTTTGTTGACATGTTAATTTCAGTGCCCACATTTACCAGGCTGAAACCCAGGGGAAGGATTTAGCAGATGATATTTATCTCCTAGAAATCACCACGAGACCTTCTCAGAAGTGTTTTGTAATAAGAAGCCAAAAGACTGAACCCTTGAGTGATGTGAGTAAATTTTTTTTTTTTTTTTAAATCTTGGAGACTAACAAGGCATTGATATTGCGATGGGAAGTTGGTGATGCAGGGACGATGTGGAGCAAATTCCCTGACAGGGAGAGAGGAATTAGGACACACTGAATGCAGACTCATTTTGGAAAGCATAGCGTGCTAATTCAGGGAAGTTTTATTAGTACTAGGAGTAAACTATGTCCTCTAGAAAGAAAGACTCAGTTCTGACTTTAAATTGTCAATGATAAACTCTGAGGGAGAAAAAACCCTATAGTGCATTAAAAAATCTGAGAGATGAATTCAATCCTAAACTGTCTACAGCTTGTGGTCATAGCATCAACACAATATAATTTCGATTGGGAGGGCCAGCTGATTTAGTGACCTGAAATCACATCAGAAGTGTGCAAACTTCATCACTAATGTCCTTGTAAGATTCTCCTGCATGGTTCAAATTTGAAATTCTCCCAAGACTTCCTTCAGTTGCAAAACAAAAAAATACACTCTCATCAATATGCATAATTACACATATTATATTCTGTACTGTATTAAAGTGTGAAGATGATAAGCTTGTCTCTTTGAAATTTGTGGTACGGTTAAGCGTCTGCCTACAACGCAGGAGACCCGGGTTCAATCCCTGGTTCAGGAAGATCCTCTGGAGAAGGAAATGGCAACCGAATCCAGTACTCTTGCCTGGAAAATCCCATGGACAGAGGAACCTGGTGGGCTGCAGTCCATGGGGTTGCAAAGAGTCACACATGACTGAGCGACTTCACTTTTACTTTTCACATTTTAATAGTGCTCTCCTGGGGTTTCAACAAAGCCCCTCTGGTTTCAAGGCTATTTGTCTCCTCCTACCTAGCTACAATTCTGTACAAATTGGATTATACTTACCGCTTAGTCATGTCTGACTCTTTGTGACCACATGGACTATACAGTCCATGGAGTTCTCCTGGCCAGAATACTGGAGTGGGTAGCTGTTCCCATCTCCAAGGGATCTTCCCAACCCAGGGATCAAAGTCAGGTTTCCTGCATTGCAGGCAGATTCTTTACCAGCTAAGCCACAAGGGAAATCCCATACTCACCACCAACCCCACCCCCTCCACCCCCATTTGTCTCTTGACCCTACTGCTCTATGATACATCCTTTACTACTTCTGAAAATTTTATTAGTCCATTGTCAATAATGACCACTGTGTTCATCTGGTAAAGCTTTCATAACAATTTAAATGCCACAAACTTCATGGTTCAAGCAACAGAAGTTTATCACAGTTCTGGAGGCTGAAAATCCAAGATCAAAGTGTTGTCAGGACTGGTTTCTCCTGAAGCCTGTCTCCTTGGCTTGAGGATGCCTGCCTTCTCTGTGTCCTTACATGGCTTTTCCTCTGTAAAGGTGCAACCTTGGTGTCTTTCTTTTTATTGGGACACTAGTCCTATTGAATTAGTGTCCCCCTCCACCCCATGAATTTATTTAACTTCAGTTACCTCTGTAAAGGCCCTCTCTCCAAGTAAGTCATGTTGGGGGTTAGAGTTTCAGTGTGTGAATTTTAGGGGCACACCATTTCATAACAACTGTCTTTCTAATAAATTTGATGGCCATTTGGCTTTACTTTAATAGTGTAGTTTACTTCATGCTTTTGACAACTCCCTCCTGAAGATTTTTGCTTAATCTTGCCTAGTTTCCAGTATTCTTTCTTGTTTCTACCTGTATCATTGATTTTATTGGCCACTCCTACTTGGTTTCCATCCAGAATTTTTCTTCCTGTGGTTTTGTCCTAAGTCCTCTTCTTACCGCACTTAAAATGATTTCACTGAGGGATATTAATCATGCCATAGCTCAAACATGATATGCTTACTACTGACACACATTTTTACAGCTCTAGTCCAGATCCTTTTTGACCCTTGGAATCACACATGTTCTCTTTCTATTGAACATCCTTGGAAATTATTGAACATCTCTGACTAGGATAGACACATGAGCTCAAAAAGCAATAGACACTCATTACACATTTGTTGAGTGCATTCAGAACACTCATTTATTCAAAAATATCTGTTGACCGCCTACTGAATAACAGGCACTGTTGTAGGTGCTTGGGATACATCAGTGAACAGAAGAGACTGAAGTCCTTGTCCTCAAGGAGATTCTATTACAGCAGATTACAGGCAATGGTTAATAATCATGCTAAATAAGTAAATTATATAGTATGATGGATGATAAGTATTCAGATTAAAGAAAAAGACTAGGGCAAGAGGGATCAGGAATGGGTCAAGGGGCAAGTTGAAGGATTAAATTAGATGGTCAGTTGAACTTAATTGAGAAAGGGAGATTTAAACAAAGGTTTGAAGAAGGTGAGTGAATAAATACAGTTGTATGACAGGCATCTCAAATATAATGTGTCCCAAACTCCCTTAAGGGCTTCCCAGGTGGCACTATTGGTAAAGAATTTGCCTATCATTGTGGGAGCCACAAGAGATGCAATTCAATCCCTGGGTCAGGAAGATCCCCTGGAGTAGGAAATGGTAGCCCACTCCAGTATGCTTGCTTGGAGAATTCCATGGACAGAGGAGCCTGGTGGACTACAGTTCATGGGGCTCAGTTGGAAACGAGTTGGAAACTGAGCAACTGAGCACAAGGGCACACACACACATGCAAATTCTCAATGTGATTGCCATTCAGTTTTTTCTACTAGAATGATTGTATAAATTTATCTGCCAAAATAGGACATAATGGAAAGTAAAGAATGGTACTACAGGCATTAACCTGCACTTCCCCAGACAAACTTGGATGTATAGATGTGTGGTGCCTGGCTGTCATTCCAGGCAGAAACCTGTGTCATTCTTGTCCTCTTTCACTCCCTCATCTCTTCCCTCCCCCTTATCTTCTCCCGGTAGATAATCAAGTTTTGATATTATCCAGAATATATCTCTTCCATTTCTGATACTGCTGTCTTAATTCCAGGATGCTGTCTTAATTCCTTAAGACCTCAGGATGTCTGACTAGGACAGGGAGAGGCATGAGCTCAAAAATGTTCTTACTCTGTGTTCGTTCCTCCCCAAATCCCTTCCCTAGATCTCAGACAGAATCTTCCTAAAAACTCAGATCTAATCCTGACACTCTCATTTAAGATATGAGGAGTGAGGGAATTCCTTGGTGGACCAGTGGTTAAGACTCCACAGCTTCACTGCCAAGGGCGTGGGTTCAGTCCCTGGTCAGGGAACTAGGATCCCTGCAAACCATGCAGTGCGCCCTCTGCCTGCCACCTCCACCACCCCCCCCACCCCCGCCACCCCTGCCCACCAAAAAAAAAGAAGTGAAAAGTTTGGGTAGAAAGCACATAAAAAGGCTGACAAGGCCCCTGCTAGTCCCAGGCACCCTCCTCTGTGCCCATCACTTGCCCGTGACTGGTGTGTATTCCAGCCCTGCCTGAGTGCCTATTACAATCTAGCCCTGCTGGCTGCTTTCCCCGAAAGGTAAGAACATGGGGCAATCAGCCAGTTTATCTTCTGAATTCACAATTTCTGTAATTTCAAGTCTAAACCTCGGTGTCTCACAAAGATTAAATGCCCATTATTGTCCTTAAGATGTGGGAAATTAAAAATATATCAGATCTCTCTATATTTCCTGTTTCAGCCCAAATGAATCCAATTAGGTTTCACTGCAAACTATAAAAATACTCTAGGCCTATTTCCTCTTTAAATTGATTATAAATGTTGATGCTCTTAAGTATAAGTGCAAATTAATCTAGGGAATTCCATGAAATTTTATTTCTTAATTAAGCAATTTAAACTAAATTAGTTAACTGAAATGAATACTCTGGCTCCTAAGATTGTTCAAGGTCAGACAAATGTAATCAAATGTAACAGTGATTTTTCATTTGGCACAGACCTTGTGGTCAAACTTATTTCACTGGTTTGGACTTGATAGAGAGGTTGTAGTCTTGAGTCGGGTGATATAGGAGGCAACACGAGGTGATGACACTCAGGCCAATTGAAGGAATTTCTAGAAAATAGAAATGTAGCTTCGGTTAAATTAAGAAAGAAACTGGGGCCTTAGACTGCCCCCAAATTAAACTTTCTACTGATATACATCTGGCAATGCTCCAGTGAGCACAATCCATTTGGCCAGCCAGATGGACCAGTCCTGGCAGCTTTTCAGTCTCATGCACAAAGAACTTCAGCCTGGGGAAGAGAAAAATCCCCAAACAAAAATATAAATAGAGAAGACTCCAGCATTGTGGCTGAACAATGGAGAAGACTCATAAAAATGAGGTTTTCACAACACTGTCTATGTATTTCAGACATTCCAACTGCTACCTTTTTTTTTTCTCCTTGATTTTTAATAGCTTATTTATCATGGATGAAGGATGAGATTACTTATCTAAGGCTCCATGCTTGTGGCAGAAAACCTTTATAATGCCCACTCTCTCCTGGAGGAAAGAAGGCAATTTCTAGCCTCTTTCTGAGAAAATTCACTAAGTTATACCAACAGAGAACAGTGATAAGACTCTAAAATGGAAAAGATCATTTGAAAATGCAAACTTCTATATCATGGACTATCAAAAGAATTCAGGCTAAAAGGATGGACTCACCAAGGAGATTCTTTTTCCTCATTTAGAAAGACACCATTTTCTGATTTTTTAACACCATGAGTCTAATTCAAGTTCCCCATTAGCTTGAATGAGAATTATCTTCTTGTCACTCAAACTATGCATCTGAGTTGAAGTTCATTGATCATCCTTCAGCTGGACTGCCATGGCTACTCAATAACCATGGTCCATTTCCTAATCATGAAGTCAAATGCTTAGATGAGGGCATGACATCCACTGAGGAGTCTAATCATGTTGACTCCTTCCTTGTTCAGAGTTTGCTGAGGAAAGAATAGATAGAAATCCATTCTAAGCAGCCACCCCAGTTTATGCCCTTTGTAATTATGGACTTCTGAAATTATTCTTAATAAATGTTTAACTCACTAGTCAATAGGTTAGTTGGAGGGAGTTAGTGTAAAGTGAATGAAAAATGTTAACATCTCTTACTTATTGAATTTTTTATCAAATACATTCAGCTAAAACTTAAAATATGGTCCTCCCCGCTCTCTCTGTTTCTCCCTCTCCTTTCTAGGAAAGATTTACTGAGTTCTCTCTGTGCCAGATACCACACTGAGGGATTAGTGAGAATCATCAGGACAATAAAGCATTTTTGGTGAATTTCAGGTTTATATACAAGAAGCCTACATTTCCATTAGCTAATCTTCAGGTTTCCTCCATTATTTGCATCTTGACGAGATGTCAAATTTCAGATAAAATATCACAAATGAAAGCTCCCCTGAGGAACATTTTTCAATTTTAGATATTGGTTGTAGTGGGGTTTTTTTTTTTTTTTTTTTTTTGGTGGTGTTTGGCGGTGTGTGTGTGTTGTCTTCTAGCTTGTTTAGAGGACTATATTCTTTAACCCAGTCTCAACTCTAGAAATATTGAGAATTTTCTTTATTTCAAGTGAAGAGTAATTTAATTTTCTGTCCATTTATACCAGCTACTTTACAGAATCAATCCCTTCCTTCATGTTTCTCTATCACTTCTGCATCCAGTCCTTTACCACCACTGCTTTAAGTTCCTGATAAAATCCTCAGAATCATGGCATGCTAAAGTCTTTTTGGAGGGTTACTTTAAATATGTTTTCCACCATGGTGTGCACTTTTTATGTGTCTTACGTTGCTTTCTTGTACTGTCTTAGAGAAACAAATTCCAAAAGCTGCAACTGGGATTCTTCAGGTTGGGTCTTGTCAGCTATCTCTTAGCAGATATTTTCAGAGAAACAAGCAATCTTGCCACCATCCAACCCTGAGCACATTTGCAAGGTGAGCCTTGTTTGACCTTATCCCTTCATCCAGAACTTTTCTTTCTCAAAAGTCTTGTGCTGTTACTCATCCTTTTGATGACCAAAGCAAGAGCCAATTTAAAAAATTTAAAAGTATATGTCCTAAAGCATTTTGACAAATAACGTTTGTGTAACAACCACCACTGCAGTCAAGATGTAGAACATTTTCATCACCCCCAAAGCTCCCTGTGTCTTTTAAGGTCAGTCCCCCACCTACTCCACATCCTGCCCTGAGGTAACCATGGATCTGCTCTCTGTCTCTATTATAAATTAGTGTGGCTATAAACTACAGTTTTAGAATATTATACAAATTGAATCACACACTGTTTTTCTGCATGTCAGGTTTCTTTCACTTATCATATTGTTTTTAAGATTCACCCATATTCTTGAGTGTATTGTTGTTCGTTTCATTTTAGTGCTACTAATTTCCATTTTATGGATATACCACAGTGATTTTAAACATTCAATTGTTAATGGACATATGGGTTTCCATTTTTTTTTGGTTTTGCTATTTAAGTAAAGCTGCTGTAAACTTACCTGTCCAAACTTTGTATGGATATATCAAGGTTCTTTTTCAAGGAGAACTATTAAAGGTATATTCAAGGGCCAAAGTTCAGATGCCAAACAGAGGAAGCAGGTAATGTAAGTGAAAGAAGTGGACTCAGTGTAAGAGGAAATGGGATAGTGAGGACCGAAGCAATCTGCCAGAGATCCAATGCTTAATTCTTACCTTAAGAAACAATGTGAAGAAAACTGCTGTGATAATATACCACAACATCAAAAGAAAAGAACTTGCTCCTTGAGGAATGTAACAAATAGCCCTTTCCATATTTTTCCTTCCCACAGGCTAAAACATCATTAAGAATGCATTGTTAAGAAAACAGATTTCATTTTGGATGGTCTTGGGTTTCACTTCATAATCTATACGTACTAACTGCGTGACCTTAAGCAAGTTTCTGTACCACATATCTAAACCTTTGTTTTTTATTATTATAGCAAAATGGGGATGATAGTATTATCCATTTTATAGGATAAAGCTACATTATCTGGAACCAGCCTTCTCTCATTTTGGCATGAGCTACAATTTGACTGAGTGTCCTCTACATGTCAGGCCCT
Source organism: Bubalus bubalis (assembly GCF_019923935.1). Lineage (NCBI taxonomy): Eukaryota > Metazoa > Chordata > Mammalia > Artiodactyla > Bovidae > Bubalus > Bubalus bubalis. Next base: position 111,075,010 of record NC_059158.1, read on the forward strand.
GTGTGAGGTACATAACTCTCATCATTTCATTTTATTAAATACTCAACTTATTAGCTAGACAGAAAACTAAGGCTGAGCGAGGTTGAAGCCATGTGATGAAAGCAGAAAATAAGAACCATTAGCCATGACTGGAATTGTTCAGGCTTCCTCAAAGCATTAAGGCAGCAGTTAACAATTTTTTTTGAATCTTTAAGCTTTTTATTTTGTATTGGGGTATAGTTAATTAACAATGTTGTGCTAATTTTATGTGAACAGCAAGGGAGCTCAGCTATACATATACATGTATCCATTCTCCCCCAAACTCCTCTCCCATCCAAGCTGCCACATAACACTGAACAGAGTTACATGTGCTATAGGTTACTGGTTATCCATTTAAAATATAGCAGTGTGTACACATCCAGCCCCAAACTCCCTAACTAATTCCATCCCCTTCTCTGTTCCCCGCAGCAACCATAAGTTCATTCTCTAAGTCTGTGACTCTAATCTCTTTCAGTTTTATCAGTAAGTTCATTTGTACCATTTCTTTTTAGATTCTACATATAAGGGATGTCATATGATATTTCTCTTTCTCTGTCTGACTTACTTCACTCAGTATGACAGTCTCTAGGTCCGTCTATGTTGCTACAAATGGCATTATTTCATTCATTTTAATGGCTCAGTAATATTCCATTGTATATATGTACCACATCTTCTTTATCCATTCATCTGTCGAGCAACTAACAGTTTTTATTGACTAGCATCTGTCTCTACATTTGCAAAAGGCTGGGGCACATTTGAAAGGGAACTCATTTATTTGCAATCATGTCACTTCTGCCACCTGTCCATAACCTACAGGTAAATTCTCTATGATACAAATAATACCCCCTGTTTCCTGTCTCAGTTCCAATAATTTTGGGGGTAATTTGGCTTTTTTTCTGGGATCAGGCAGCGGCTCTTCAGACGAGTAGCATCAGCAACAACTGGTCCACTGAGTTTGAGAACCACCCCTCTTGTAAGGGGAAATAGCTTCTTTCCTTTCTAGTCTGAATCTTTCCTCAAACATCAAACACTGGCTTCAGCTCCAGAGCAGCTGGCACCTAACACCTCCCCACATTTTGCAGAGAGGAGAGTGCCTAGAGAGTGGTGGGAGGAGGTCATGGAGAGAACATGACTGCCTGGTGACCTGTGCACTGGACCCGAGCAATCAGAGGTTCCTCATCCCCTTCTTGTCCTTGGAAAGCATGTTATGCTCACAGTTCTCACAGTGGGAACTGTTCCAAGGAAGTAGCCTTGAGAGAGCAATGTGTTGTTGAGACTGTGGATGGCATACATGACTAAACCCACTGGAAGGCCTCCATACCAACTTTTAAAATTCTGGCAGGCAGCTATGGAGATCTGCTAGTCTTACAGCTGCCCAAAACAGGCAGCTGTAATGTAATGTAAATTCCCTGGCATATTAATCTGGCCACCAACCAAGAGTGGCCCACCTCTTTCTTCTGTCTCTCCTGTATGAGACAGAGTTTTTACCTGGGGAACCTCTGAGGTTGCAAACCAGCAGGATTCTTCAAATTTGATTTCCCCTGCCCCTGTGACCCAACAGAACATCATTGTTGGCTTCATTAACAAATTGTGAGGGTAATTTCACTTCTCTTGAAGCACATGGCACCTTTACAAAACGGAATTTCAGGATAAGCAAAGACTTCTGCTGGGTTGAAGGAAGAAAGGAGATGAAGTGTTAGTTGTATGTGTATGTGTGTGGTTGGGGGTTGGGATCAGGGACTAGGAGTCAAGAAGAGCTTCTGCCTGAACATGATATTTATGAATGAGCTTGCATTTTGATTTTTGTTATAATTTCTAAATCGGCTTATATGTAAACTCACTTGAAAAATAGTCATCATTTCACTTGTGGTCCATGTCTGGATTATACTTTCTGCAATGTGAATTATAAACAGATGCTGTACTTATCGGCAGCTTAATTGTATTGCATTGGCTTTTCTTAAAAGTAACTTGTCAATATGTTAAATTCTTGGGACCTATTCTTGGAATTATTCATGATAATGGTCTAAGAGCCTCAAGATATCAACCTGCCCTGTCCTCTATCCCTTATGAGAAGCTCTGGGAAGATACCCAGGATCTAGATGAGCAAGTATGAGAGTTCATCCAATATTAGGCCCCAAATGGATACAATGCAACCTATGCTAATAACTTCCTCAACATTGAACTCTGTGAAGCATTCAAAGTACTTCCTAATTTCTTGTCTTATCTGATTTATATCAAAAGTCAACAAACATTTACCAAGTGCTTACTATGTCAGACACTGTAGTAAAGTTTAGGAAACAAAGATGAAAAGGACAGCCTGAAATCTCAAAGTGCTCACGGCCTACACCAAGGGAGAAGACTTGAATCACGGGTACAATTCATTATAATAAACACTGTAAGGGAAGTATGTACATGATACAGAAATTCATTTTAACTGGGGAGAAGAGAAAGTATTCTGGGGAAGACACTCCCAGTTTTGGTTATGCGCAGGAACAACTGGGCCAGAGGCTAGTGTCTGAAATAAGAGTGAGATTGTGAAGAGCTGAAGCAGCTCACTGAGTTCTGCTGCAGGCTAACTGCGGGGGGAGCCGAGTGGGAACCGACGCGCCCCATTTCCTGCCCGCAGACATTCCTTAAATCTCTAAATCACTTGGTCTAGATTTGTTGAGAGCTTTTTGCCTAAGAAAATCCAGGATCCTGATGACAGGGGCTGGAGTTGCTCCCTCCGGGTCCGTCCCGGCACCCAGAACCTGGCAAAACCACTAAACAGCTAGGCAGCTGCTGGCCACCAGCAGGCTCCAAGTTCTCCTCCCCTGGAAAGTTAGAAGACTAAAAGGATTTGAAGGGGAAAAAAAAAAGTTCTATGTTAGTGCAAACAGATCTGTATATCAGCAGAGAGTTATCAAGGTTAATGAGAAAAATTATCTCATCAGAACAACCCCGGATGGAGACGCGCGCTCAGGAGCGGCGGTCTCTAATCTGTAAACGCTGTGCCTCTTGAGCAATGCGATCCATCAAAGTCACTTCCTCCGCTTTCCCTGGGGAGCGCGCCCCGCTCCCGCCACTGGCTAGGGAACGGAGGAGGTGGGGGGGAGGTCCTCGCAGATGGGCAGTGGGCACAAGGGCGACGGCAGGTGCGCCTGGAAGTGGAAAAGGGAGCAGCACCTGTATGAAACAGACCCCAGACCTCCTTCTAGCTCTTAGGGAGCCAAAAACTGAGGATGCCCAAGCCAGTACCAAGGGAGGGGAGAAAATGTGCACCCTATACACACACACACACATATCCCACATATACACCACACCCTGTACTCGCATGCACACATATAAATACACGTAATATGGACATGTCACACACACGAACACACTCATTCACACCCACCACGCATCCTGCATGAACACACTGCACATGTACATACGGCACACACACACACAGGCAAGCTGTGTGTCCTGCTGTCGTTTGTTTTCAGTCTTTCATCCTTTATGGGAAATAACAACTGTTTAGTCAGATGCATTTTCATAAACGCTTGTCCTAATGGTTCCTTTGGCAGGAGCTTGGAATTTCCACCTGCTGCCAGTCCTAGGGGTAGATAATTTTTTGTTTTTGTTTGTTGCAGTTATTGTGGTGCTGATTGTGGTTTAGTTTTGCATTATTCCAGAGAAGGCCTGGGCTTCCTAGGTGGTGCTAGTGGTAAAGACACCTCCTGCGGTGTGAGAGATGCAGGTTCGATCCCTGAGTGGGCAGATCTCCTAGAGGAGGAGCAACCCACTTCAGTATTCTTGCCTGGAGAATCCTTATGGACAGAGGAGTCTGGTGGGCTACAGTCCATGGGGTCACAAAGAGTAGGACACGGCTGAGCACAGCACTCCCAGCAAAGAGAAGGCAGGGAAGTCGAAGAGAAGTAGCTAGGAAGCCACAACTTTTATAGGCAAACCATTCAGTGCGGTTAGTCAAACTGCGACGCACTCATCATCCTGGGGCTGATGTAAATGCGCGCTTCCAGTGCTGAGTTCCCATCGTTGCCGCCATATTCTCTTTACGCAAAGGGCAAGCGTGTCACCACCAGGGGTGCTACTCTTTAACCAGGCCCACTTCCTTTGGCCGCGGCTCCCTTGTTTCTCGCACTTCAGGTCTTCCTCAAGTGCCGTACCCTTTGGCAAGTTTTTAGCCTTCACAGATCTTCCCTCTCCTCCTGCATTCCGTATTGATGCATGTTGATGTATGGCAAAACCAATACAATATTGTAAAGTAAAAAATAAAAAAAACAAAAAACAAACAAAAAAGTTACAGTAACGTTTAGTAGTACTCCTCTGTAAAGCATAGTTTAGTCCATAATTTCTATCGACTCGTATTCTCACTAGATTTCAAGGATGCCAGTCTCGACTTCTCCTGCCAGTTTGTGCGACTGCGGGGCATGATCAGTGTTTTAAAGCATTCTGGCATGCCCCCTCAGCTCTGGGCAAAGGAGGGGAGCTGCCTTGTGATTCTTATCTTAAGGCATAGCCAATTGATTTTACATTCATTATATTTCTTTCTTTGACAGAGGCATCCTTCGAGAAATAATCTGTTTTTCTGGATATTCTGTTTCCGTACATTGCTTAGAATTTCTGAAGGCTTACAAATTGTTCTGCAAGCACAGAACCTTCTTTGATGTAACTGTCAATATTGTTCCGTGGTGCAGCCTTTGTCAGTGAAGAGTCAGAGGGGACCATGTTTCAGAAACCATGACCCCAAGCACCCAGAACCAACCCCATTTGATGACAAACATGGTCTCCACACGTTAGGATGGCAGAGACACGTTTTCTAGGTGTCTCACTGATGTTAACTTACCAAAGATCCTATACACATTGGTTGGCTAGTATGATTAAAATTTAGTGTAATTTATCCTTTAGATATTTGTTGATTACATACTAGCTGTGTTATAGCCTCTGGAAAAGTCACTGGAAGTATACCTCTGAACAATCCGATGATAAGATTTGTACTGTAGAATTTAGAATTACAAGTGGTGGTCAGCACCATGAAGGAACTGGAGTATTTGATGACAGAGGAAGAGCTTGAAGGGGGAGAGTGGGGGCAGGTGTAGCAAGAACTCATCAAGATGGAGTGAGGCAGAAGGTGAGGACAGGCCATTTAAACTAAAACCCAGTGGAGGAGAAGCAGTAGTCTTGAGAACACAGGAGAAGAGATAGTCCATCAAGTGGAACAGTTGGTTTTGTTCAGCTCTATAACCGCTCTTTATTCGGGGCACCTGCCTTGACCTTGAGAGTCCCAGGTCACAATGATAATAGCTAATTGGCATTTAGTGTTCAGCTACAAAATACCATTCTTACAGTGTTGCTCCAGGAAAGCTTATTGCAAATGAAGAAATTGAGACTCAAAGAAGTAGAGAGAGGGATATCCAACCTTATCTATTGGACTCCAGAGTGTATGTCTCCCCCTCCCCCACTGGTAATTGAATGCAAGTGAGTGAGCATGACCCAGAGTCACCTAACTCCAGGATCTGAAAAACTGTTCAGAGTATGCTCTCTTGATGACCTGTCTATAAATCAAATTGAAAATAAATCACAAATGTTTTACTTGTAAAATTTTTCTTGTAAATATGATGAAATACATCTAGGAGTAGGGAAGAGTTAAAAATTAAGCAAATAATCCAAAGAGGATAAGAATAGCTTCCCTGATGCTTCCTGATGTATATTATATGTTAGCATTAGCTGGCCCCTGCCTGTATAGACAGTAGATAACCATTATTGACTCCAATATTTCCTTCTTTCATTCCACAGACCCTTTCTGAGCACCTGTTATTTACCAGACACCCTGGTAGTAGCTCAGGATATAGATAAATATCATGCTCTGTCCTGGGTTTATATGCAATACTTCGGGGAACAAAGAGAAGAAACAATTATAATGTAATATGTATAGTATGGGAAGTGCTATGATTGAGGTACACAGGGACATGGAACACAGACTGGAAGGAGGCAGTGTTAGAATTTCAGCAAATGCTCCTTGAAGGAGGTGATTTCTGATCTGAGTTCCTAAAACATAAGTAGGAGTTAATCAGCTGAAGGCTATAATCCAGAAGTGCTAGCAGGGAACATTATGGGAACTTCCAAGTAGCTGTTTTGGCCGGCCCTAATGTGTGGGTACCAGAAAGTAAGCATAGTAGGTGAGGCTGAAATGTAACCGGAGGCTAGACTGTGAAGAGCTTCTACACTGTGATCAGAAGCCAAGATCTTACTCAGTTTTGTGGGGAGTCATCATATGTGAAAATGTAAGCAGAGAAATGATGTTGTTTTTTGAGCAATCTGTGAGAGCTGAGTGGAGAATGAATGAGAGGAGGGGAGACTAAAGGGGTGGCAGAGTGGGGTGGGATCCTTGCTGTGTGCCTGGTGCTGTCCTGGTCATTGGGGCTCTGACCATGAATGAGGCAAACATGGAGCCAGCAGGCCAGGGAGAGAGACAGCAAACTTCACTGCTAGATCTCATTTTATATTCCTGACCAGTAACCTCCTCTGGCTGCTTTGTGCTGCCCAGCAATCAGGCTGTAAGTCCATTCACTCCTTCACTTCCCTAGATATTATTTCATCAGTTCTTTTCCCTCAAACTGCTACGTCCTCCCAGAAACTCCCACTTCATGGTTGACCTTGCTTCCCACCTCACAGAGAAAATGCAAGCAGCCAGAAGAGAACATCCAATGGACTCAACACTGCACCTATCCACGTTCCATGTCTGCAAGTTCTGACACCCCCTGCCTAGCACCACACAAGTTCCCTGGACTCCCATCTAAAACCAGTCCCTCCTCTTCCTGGATCCTGTTCCCTCTGGCCTACTCAAAACAATTGTCTTGCTTTTCCCCACCAATGGACCATTCCATCAGCATTTAATGTGTTATTATTCTTCCCATCTTAATATCCTTTTCTTGACCCACTTTGACCACCAACTGCTCTAACGTTTCTCTGCTCCCATTCATAGCAAATCCCAGAAGAGTTGTCTGTACTCACTGACCTAATTTTTCTCCTTCCAGGTTTTCTTTCTGTGAACCTACTACAACTGGGCTTAAGCCCCACCACTCCACAGAAATTACTTTGCTAAATCCAGGGGTTAGTTCTCAGTCCTCATCACAAGTGGCACTGGTAATGATATAGTTGCATAAATCCTATTCTTAGATGTCCTCTCTTGACCTTGCTTCCAGGGCACACATTTTCTTGGTTTCTACCTCATTGTCATGGCTTCTTAGTCTCTTTTGCTGATTCTACCTCTTCTCCCCGACTCTTTATGTTACTGTGCCCTGGAATAGCACTCTTACTGTTTCTTGATATTCACACCATCTATATGCTGACACCTCACTAACTAGAGTATTAATCTCAGCTCTTTCCTCCATACTTCAGCTTCACTTATGCGACTGCCTTCTCAAGACTTCTACCAGGGCACCCAGTAGACACTCGAACCTCATGTGTCCAAAACTGAACTACTGGTTTTCCTCTATAAAGTCTGCTCTATGTCAGGGGGAGGTATCTCCATTTTTCTAGTTTTTCAGGCCAGAATTCTTGCAGACTGTCTGGTTTCTGTGTCTTTCCCACTTACATCTCATACATAAGTAAATCCTATAGCTCTGTGATCATAACGTGGCCACAATCCTCTTACTTCCAGCCACCTTCACTCCTACCATTAATCAGAGCCATCGCCTCCTATTTCAGAAGTCTCCTAATGGGTCTCTCTGCTTTTACTCTTGTCTTCAAAAAAATCTGCATTCAAACTCATCACTGTTTACTCAAAACCCTGAGTAACAATCAAGGTAGCTAAAGTTCCTAAAAAGTGCTATACAACCTGTCCTCTCCATCACCTCTCTGACCTCACATACTCTCTCTCCTTAACTCACTCTGTTTCAGCCATACTGACCTTCTGATCAGTCTTTAAATTCTTCCGAATTTCAGAATTTTTCAAAATTCTTGAAGAATTTTGAATCAGTTTCTTTTTCAAAGATATTCCATGTGTTGCTCTATACATACCTTCACCTCATTTAGGTCTTTGCCCAAAAGGAACATTTTTGTAAGGCCCACCTTGAGCACCCTGTTTTAAATAGCAACCCCCTATGCCTCTTGCATTCTTGATCTCCCTTACCCTGTTTTATTCCACAGCAATCACTACCTTTCAATTTACCATATAATAATATGCTTATTTATTATCTTTTATGTGTGTATGAATATCACACTTTGCCTGCCAGAAGTTAGGCTTTTCCAAGGGAAGAGCTTTGTGCATTTTGTTCCATTACACATCCATTATGCATCCCATAGATGCAGAGCAGAATCTGTCCTATAACAGGCATTTGATGAACACTTGCTGAGTAAATGAACAGCAGCGTGTTAAGAAGGAACAGAAAAATGTGGGCCCAAAATGAAACAATGTCTGTGGAGTGGAGAAGAACAAGAGATGAAGAAGGTAAAAGTAAGAAACCTCTTTGATTGAATTCAGGGGTAGAAGAAGGGAGTAAAAAATGGTTCCCAGATTTTAGGCTCAGGTGTCTCAGTGGAGGGTGGTACCTTTTAGTGAGATAAGAAATGGGAATTCAGTTTGATACCTGAATGTGGGACACCAAGGTCAAAAGTTCTCTTTGTCAAGATTTTTTAAAAATTTGTTAAGATAGAATGCTCATATAGTAAAATTGACCTTTTTTGGAGGGTTATAGTTTTGGAACATAGTTGATTTACAATGTTGTATTAGTTTCAGATGTATAGCAAAGTGAATCAGTTATACACATATCCACTCAATTTTTAAGATTCTTTTTCATATAGGTCATTACAGAGTATTGAGTAGAGTTACCTGTGCTATGGGCTTCCTAGGTGGCAAGAACCCACCTGCCAATGCAGGAGACACCAGAGACTTGGGTTTGATCCCTGGCTCTGTCTCTGGAAGATCCCTTGGAGGAGGGCATGGCAACCCACTCCAGTATTCTTGCCTGGAGAATCCGGTGGATAGAGGAGCTTGGTGAGCTATAGTCTGCAGGATCTCAAAGAGTCAGACACATCTGAAGTGAATTCGCATACACATACCTGTGCTTTGTTGTTGTTCAGTTGCTCAGTCGTGTCCAACTGTTTGTGACCCCATGGACATGGCTTCCAGGCTTTCCTGTCCTTTGCCATCTCCCAGAGGTCGCTCAAACTCATGTCCATTGAGTCAGTGATGCCATGCAGCCGTCTTGTCCTATTGTCCCCTTTCCTCCTGTCTTCTATCTTTCCCAGGATCAGGGTCTCTTGTGACGAGTTGGCTTTTCACATCAGGTACCTGGTCAAAGTATTGGAGTCCTTCCAATGACTATTCTGGGTTGATTTCCTTTAGGATTGACAGGTTTGATCTCCTGGCAGTCCAAAGGACTCTCAAGAGTCTTCTCCAACACCACAGTTCAAAAGCATCAATTCTTTGGTGCTCAGCCTTGTTTATGGTCCAACTCTCACATCCATACATGATTACTAGAAAAACCTATGCTATATGTGGGTTCTTATTATTTATTTTATATATGGTAAAGTGAATATGTCAATTCCAATCTCCCCCCAAATTGACTCTTGTAAATTGTACAATTCAGTAGTTTTTAGTATATTCACAAAGTTGTGTAACCATTGCTGCTACTAATTCCAGAGCATTTTCATTGTTCTACAAAGAAATCTCATACCTCTTAGAAGTCACTGCCCATTCTTCCCTATCTGGAGCCCCTGGAAAACAATTCATATAGTATGTCTCTATGAATTTGGTTACTGTGGATACTTAATATAAATAGAGTCATATATAGCCTTTGTGTCTGGCTTCTTTCACTTGGCATAATGTTTTCAAGAACATATTTTGCAGCATATATCAATACTTCATTATTTTAGGTGGCTGATTAATATCCCATTGTCTGAATATATTACATTTTTTTCAGACTTTAATTTTTATTTTTTTTAATGTTTAAAAAATTTTTATTTTATATTGGAGTATAGTTAATTTGCAGAATTGTGTTAGTTTTAGGTGTACAGCAAAGTGATTCTATTATACATATACATATGTCCATTCTTGCAGAAAAAGGTATTACTGAGCTGGTTCAGTACTGTATTTCTGCAGGGTAGTCAAGCCAAATGTTAAGGGGAAAAGGAGGTAGATAGAGCTGGAACGGTGTGTTGAATAGGAGATAATTGATCTTAAACTTTCCAAAGCCGCCCCCTCCCTCACCCAGTCAGTTAAATTTTTTTGCATATGGAGAGAGATAAGAGAAAGCAGCAAAGCAAAATTCAAGAAAGGCACAACAGAGAGCCTGGCTTTTTTCTTCTGCCAGTTATTCAGCTTTTCTTGTCTCAAAATAAATAAATAAAAAAGCATTTTCAGATGTTTTCTTTACTCTGAACTATGAATAGTTTTAAAATGTCATAAATATCCGTTTATGTTTCAATCTGTTCACAGGGAAGAGATGAGTTTAGCTGCAATAAAGTTAAATCGACCAAGTATTGAAATCTCACGGAGTTTTTTGTTCATTTATGCTGTATTGCTGAGGTTTCAGATTTGTATTTACTCTTTCACAACAAATATTTTATTTTTATTAAGTTTATGATCAGTTGCATTCATCATTACCTTCACATGACTGATAGATTAGACAGTATTGCCCATTTGCCTTTTATTGTCAAACTTTTGATTGTTAATTTTAGTAACCTGTACAGAGTGTGAACAATTTTGATACTTTTCACTTTGATGGTGTGTGTCAATTATCTGGAAATGTTCCTTAGTTCTTTATATCATAAAACTTAGGTAGTATGGTAAAGGAAAAATGGGGATTATACAATTATGTAAAGTTTAAAAATAAAATAAAATTTAAAAAAAAATAAAATAAAAATGAGTTTAACACTAACTTTTTCACTCTCCACTTTCACGTTCATCAAGAGGCTTTTTAGTTCCTTTTCACTTTCTGCCATAAGGGTGGTGTCATCTGCATATCTGAGGTTATTGATATTCCTCCCGGCAATCTTGATTCCAGCTTGTGTTTCTTCTAGTCCACTGTTTCTCATGATGTACTCTGCACAGAATTTAAATAAGCAGGGTGACAATATACAGCCTTGACATACTCCTTTTCCTATTTGGAACCAGTCTGTTGTTCTATGTCCAGTTCTAACTGTTGCTTCCTGACCTGCATACAGATTTCTCAAGAGGTAGGTCAGGTGGTCTGGTATTCCCATCTCTTTAAGAATTTTCCACAGTTTATTGTGATCCACACAGTCAAAGGCTTTTGCATAGTCAATAAAGCAGAAATAGATGTTTCTCTGGAACTCTCTTGCTTTTTCCATGATCCAGCGGTTGTTGGCAATTTGATCTCTGGTTCCTCTGCCTTTTCTAAAGCCAGCTTGAGCATCAGGAAGTTCACAGTTCACGTATTGCTGAAGCCTGGTTTGGAGAATTTTGAGCATTACTTTACTAGCATGTGAGAAAGTGAAGAGGAACTAAAAAGCCTCTTGATGAAAGTGAAAGTGGAGAGTGAAAAAGTTGGCTTAAAGCTCAACATTCAGAAAACGAAGATCATGGCATCCGGTCCCATCACTTCATGGGAAATAGATGGGGAAACAGTGGAAACAGTGTCAGACTTTCTTTTTTTGGGCTCCAAAATCACTGCAGGTGGTGACTGCAGCCGTGAAATTAAAAGACACTTACTCCTTGGAAGGAAAGTTATGACCAACCTAGATAGCATATTCAAAAGCAGAGACATTACTTTGCCAACGAAGGTCCATCTAGTCAAGGCTATGGTTTTTCCTGTGGTCATGTATGGATGTGAGAGTTGGACTGTGAAGAAGGCTGAGCACCGAAGAATTGATGCTTTTGAAGTGTGGTGTTGGAGAAGACTCTTGAGAGTCCCTTGGACTGTAAGGAGATCCAACCTGTCCATTCTGAAGGAGATCAGCCCTGGGATTTCTTTGGAAGGAATGATGCTAAAGCTGAAACTCCAGTACTTTGGCCACCTCATGCGAAGAGTTGACTCATTGGAAAAGACTCTGATGATGGGAGGGACTGGGGGCAGGAGGAGAAGGGGACTACAGAGGATGAGATGGCTGGATGGCATCACTGACTTGATGGATGTGAGTCTCAGTGAACTCCGGGAGTTGGTGATGGACAGGGAGGCCTGGCGTGCTGCGATTCATGGGGTCGCAGAGTTGGACACGACTGAGTAACTGAACTGAACTGATACCTGAATATCCTTAAAATGGTAATTAAAATACAAACACTATTTGCAAAAGTTAGTTCAGCCCCACCCACTCTCCAGTAAATGGAAAAACTCTAGGAACAATAGGCTCAGAATATAAATCTGCTTTATATCATCATCTTTTTGTTCTAGTTAACACTATACTCTTCCTCACCTCTCTGTCCTTATAATTCCTATTTCCTCTAAGTGGTTGGTCAGTTTTAGTTTTGCTTCCTCTGAATGCCTTCCAGTAGGACATGCATGGGTTCCATGTTATTTATGATCTATTCTATGCTGCTGCCTACACAACCCAGAATGATCTGACCCCAGTATTTTTTTTTCAAACTCATCTCCTGCTGTCTCCTCCTTGCTCACCTTATTTCAGACTCACTGGGTCTGATGGTTAATTTCATGTATCAACTTGATTGGGCCACAGGGTGTCCAGGCATTTGGTCAAACATTATTTTGGGTGACTCGGTGAGGGCTCCAAAATCACTGCAGATGGGGGCAGTGAGGAGAAGGGGATGACAGAGGATGAGATGGCTGGATGGCATCACTGACTCAATGGACGTGAGTCTGGGTGAACTCCGGGAGTTGGTGATGGACAGGGAGGCCTGGTGTGTTGCGATTCATGGGGTTGCAAAGAGTCGGACACGACTGAGCGACCGATCTGATCTGATATGTGAGGATGTTTCTGGATGAGGTTAATGTCTGACTCTCCTTCGTTTCCAGTTTGCCAACTGCACGTCTTGGAACTTCTTAGCCTCCATAATTATGTGAGCCAATTCCTTAGAATGGATAATCTACATACAGATATATGTGTGTGTCTGTGTGTGTGTGTGTATCTATCTGTGTGTGTGTATCTGTGTGTGTGTTTCTTTGGGGAGCCTGGATTAACACACTGGTTTTCTCATTAAGCTCTTTCTTGCCTCAGGGACCTCTGACATGCTGTCCCTTTGCCAGGAACTTGCTTTCCCCTGATCTTCCCATGGCTGTCTCATTCTCATCATTTGTCTCTACTCAAGTTGTTTCCTCTTCCTGGAAGTTTTCCATGACCACGTGAATAAAATCCCGGCTCCCATTACTCCACAAACTTTGATTCTCCACCAGGATACTCTCTTTATTTCCTTCTTATCACTTAGGCCTGGAATGATAACTATTTGTGTAATTTTTTTTTGGTTTCCACTCTTTTCCTTGATGTTTCATAATAAGAGAATCAAACCTCTTATTCTCATCCACCAGTGTGTCTCTGTGCTCACAGAGAAGCCTAGCTTGTGCTAACTACTCAAAAAATATGCTTCCTCGTATTTAATGGTGTAAGGAACTCAAGAACAGCTTCTGAAAATTGACATATCCTGTAATTATTTTAAGTAGTTTTTTGTCTACATCACCAGCATTAGGAGAAATAAGAACAGAGGCTATGATAATAAGACTTCAGCTTTGAATCTTTATCATCAGCCACCCAAGAAAGCAGGCAGTGCTTTCCCTTTCTTCCTACCAAATAAAAATCACATGGGTGATGTACATGGAAGTACCCTGAATATGCGAACCATGGTTTATATTATTATACAGTAGACTGAAGCGACTTAGCAGCAGCAGCTATATTTTAATAGTGTAATGGTGCAATAGGATAATAGTTTAACATTGAAAACTATAACTGTTACTGTACCTTCTCATCCCACTTTGTATTGTGCTTGGTTTCCTTTTGACACTTTATGAGCACTTCTGCATATTATCAGATATTCTTTGCAAACATGATTTAGTGACTCTATATATTGCTTTGTGTGGAGGTATAATAATTGCAAATCTCCTGATTGCTGGACACTTAGAGTGCTTTTATTTACATTAAACTTATACTGTGATATGCCATAATAGATCAAATATGTATCTGATTATAGTTTCAGAATGTGTCTTCAGACAGAATAATACAGCAAAAGAAAATAATTTTTATGGCGTTCTGAGCATAATGGCAGATTGTTTTTCATTAGAGATCATACCAGTTTACATGCTTTACATTTCCCAAGTGTTGAATGAGACATATTTTTTACCTCTAGCATCTTATGGGTGAGGGACATTATTTTTGCTGTTGAATGCATATTTATGGCATTATTGGTGAAGCTGAGCATTTTTGTATATATATATTGGACATTTATTTTTCTCAGAATTGCTTGCTGTTATTTTGACCATTTTTCTATTGGATTTAAGGATTTCTTTCATTTAATCAATTTGTATGAGTGTATTATAGATTGATGGCTTCTATCATTTATCGTGAATCTTTCAAATATTTTTCCCAATGTGTCTTTTGTCTTAAATTTATATATGACACAGAACTTTTCATTTTCAGGTAATCAGATTTATTGATAGTTCTGGCTATGATTTCTTTTACCATATTTATGCATAGAAAGTTCTTCTTTGGGTTTTTTTTTTTTTTAATCATTCAGAAGTTTCTAATGCAAAATCTTTTTTTTTTTTAATATCAGATAATTATTGATATTCTTTTTCTCCCGTTCTGATAGAATTTTACTATTACTTTAACTCCTAAGCCACCTGGACTTTGGGGTACCAAAGTGGGGATTTTACTTGTTTCCCATCTTCATGTCTAGTTAAGCATTGCTCATTCATTTTATCAGTTTCCATATGCCAAATCCTCCATAGACTAATATACATTTCTTGGGCATTTGTTCTGTTCTAATCTATTGGTTCAATTTTACACAGACACCATTCTATGTAAAATTATTACAGCATTACCACGTGGTGTGATTAGGCAAAATGAGTTTCTCATTAGTGCTCTTCTTTTAAAAACAACACATGTATACCTGTGGCAGATTCGTTTTGATATTTGGCAAAACCAATACAATATTGTAAAGTTTAAAAATAAAATAAAATTTAAAAAATAAAAAAAATAAAATGTAGCCCACCAAAAAAATAAAAAATAAAAAAAAAACAACACTGACTGTCTTTACTTGTTTACTCATTCAGATAACATTTAAACTCTTTAAATTATGTAAACTCAAACTTATATTTTTTGTTGAAA
Source organism: Bubalus bubalis (assembly GCF_019923935.1). Lineage (NCBI taxonomy): Eukaryota > Metazoa > Chordata > Mammalia > Artiodactyla > Bovidae > Bubalus > Bubalus bubalis. The sequence goes on from NC_059158.1 coordinate 111,090,247, forward strand.
TTACACAAAGCATACAAATTAATTTGGTAAAATTTTATATTTTTACAATTTCTTCAGCATTATGTCACAGAATTAAGACTTTATTCTTTTTCATTTATTTCAAGAATTGATTTAAGCTCTACAGTGAAGGTTTCTAGTTTTCTTAAAGGTCACTTAAGGTTTTCATTAAGATTATAACTCAATATTGTATATTTGATTACAGTTCTTTATTTAGGTAGCTTTGTTGTTATTATACTATTTCTAAGGAAGTAAATGTTGCTTATATGTGTCATCAGTCTGTTTCATATATTGGGAGAAGAGTTGAAGAGAAACAAGTCCAGGTAGTGAGTAAAGAAAGCACATAGGATTCAGGTGAGGAGTCACTTCCACACAAAGGCAGCTTATAAACCCCCACGTAGCTTGTAGTTTTAACTTGGTTCCCATCATGCCTGATTTTTCACTTATAGTTGTCCCTTTGACTTAAATATTTGGCAAAACTAATACAATTATGTAAAGTTTAAAAATAAAATAAAATTAAAAAAATAAAATAAGTATATGAGAGTTTATTAAAAAATGCACACCATTATTATCCTCCAGTTGGGCTTTCCTGGGGCCTCAGTGGTAAAGTAGGGTATGGATAGCAAGGACAGAACAGAGAAATTGTCTATAATAACAGTGAGATGTTATCAGACAAAGCCAGAGCTGACAGGATCAGATGCTCACAGAAGGAGAGAGGGGTCACTCTGCAGGCGGGGAGCCTTCTGCCCTCCAACTGTCCCTGCTCTTCTCCCTTTTCAGATGACTCCACACCAGGGAAGTCAGTTATTTGAATGGGTTCTTTCAGATAAGTGTTTCTTATATCCTAGGTTGATGCTCAAAATTTTTTTCCCACCATAGGGAAAAAAACAAACAAACAAACTGCTAGTAAAGAAGAGTTGAAGTAGCCCTATTGGAACAATATGCCAAGAACAAAGCAATTGGGGACTGAAAACCAACTGCTATATTGATCATAATCTCTATGGAGAAGGCATTATAAGTTTCAAACCAACTTCCAAATCAACTTTTGGGTTCCAATGCAGCAAGTTTCTTGAGAGCAGGGTCTGTATCTTCATCATTGCATTACTGAAGATTAGCCCAGAGTCCACTAATGTTGGATTGTTCAAACATGGGTCTGTTTATAAGTTGCCTGCCTCTGCTTAATACAGGAATAAATAATGTCTCAAACATTTTCAGGCACCCTTTTCCCCTCTCTTATTTTGATGTGAGTTATATTGAAGACTAATTGATTTATTTATCAAATATAAATCCTAGCACTAGAAGGGAGAAGGCAATGGCAACCCCACTCCAGTACTCTTGCCTGGAAAATCCCATGGACAGAAGAGCCTGGTAGGCTGCAGCCCATGGGGTCATGAAGAGTCGGACACTTACTGAGCGACTTCACTTTCACGTTTCACTTTCATGCATTGGAGAAGGAAATGGCAGCCCACTCCAGTGTTCTTGCCTGGAGAATCCCAGGGACGGTGGAGCCTGGTGGGCTGCCGTCTATGGGGTCGCACAGAGTTGGACACGACTGAAGTGACTTAGCAGCAGCAGCAGCAACACTAGAAGGCAAGTCTAAAGACGTCTTGCCTTCCTGTAATTCTACTTTTTGAATGGTATGAGGTCGCCATCCACCTCCCGTTCAGGGCTCCCATGAACTTGAACCCGAGGATCCTCCTTCTATTTAGCTTACTGCTCCAGTGGTCCTTGTACTGGTTTTGTCTAGGACAGACTGCCCGTCTCATGACTTCTCTCTCCTTTTTCCTCCCCGTGGTTTACTGAGATGCAGCCCTTTTTATCTGCTCACAGATGTGAACTCCTAAGTGCTAGTTTGCGATCAAGAAGTAACAAAGCTGTCATCTCCCTAAATATATTTTTATATTTTGCTCAGTGTTGTCACTATAAATAAGAGAAAGTATTGCTGGTGGGATTTTTCATGTGTGTGCTCTCTTTCTCTCTTCCTCTTCATCCACTTTATCATCGCCAGGCCCCTGAGCTGTGTCACAACCCTGAAACAAATGGGGGCAAGCAAACAATTACATTAAAATGCAATATAAATAGAGGGAACAAACACTTTTTAACTTTGGTTTCCTGAAAAACTGCTCCCTTTCTGGTGGCTAGTCAAGGAGAGAGAAGAAATAAAGAGGTTATTTGGGTGTCATTTCATTTGAACTATCATAAGGATGTAAGTGGCCTAGGGGCATAGTCCCACCGAGCCCTTGCTCTCTCACAGACAGTTTAGTTTGTCTCTGTCACTTATTTGGGAGAATACTGAGATAGAAGGTATTTCTGTTGGAGTCTTAGGGAAATTATTCTGGGAACAGGACCCGTGAAAAGGATTGTGAGAATAATGAACGTGGAGATTTGAATCCCTCATGTCTTCTAGAAATGGAAAGACAGCAAAAGATAGAAATGCCCTGCCAAGAATTGTCATACACATGCCACTCTCTCTCACAGGAGGCAATGCCATCAAACGTCAAGGTGACCTTAGAACCTGAGAATGTGGAAGGGAGAGGTAGTCACACATTTAGCAGGCTGTTTGGAAACAGGTGGAGCAGTGGTCAATATATCACACATGTTGCAGTCTCCCTTGTCATGCCCATGGCAGATAGTGTAAGTGAATTAGGGTCTGATCTCCCCCACAACCCAAATTTTGTCTTTAAATCTGTTTCAAATCAGAATGCCAGGTACATTAGCCATCTCCTGGTGGCAGCATACCAGGAGAATCAACGTGCTATCCGTGGTCTGGAGTGACCTGAGACATCTATCTGTGAAGTCAGATTGGAGGAAATGTGATCTGGGCTTGATTTAAGAAGGAAGCACCTGCCCCCTCACCTTGAGCTTCTGCTCCGACTCCAGGTACAGTCACACACCTCGCCATGAGTGCCCTGGGGTGGGTTTTTACATTTCTCATGCCATCATACCCACTGAACTTTGCTTTCTACTCTACCCTGTTACTTCTGCCTTTGTAATATCCAGGCAAAACTGAGGGGGCTGTCTTGCTGAGGATGTGACTGGAATGGAGTTGAAGGTGATGAGGAAGGAAAGGGTCTGGGTTTTCCCTCCATCTCTGTCTACACTCATATGTTTAGTATGTCTTGAAGTTTTTGATTCTGGTCTTGGGATCTGCAACAAAATCTCCATAAGCCTTGATTGGCATTCTGCTCAGCTCCTCTGATGCCCCTTTCGGATTTTTAGGTTTCCTGGGAGATCACTGGACTAGTGATGACCATTATGATGATATCTATAAATAATTTTCCCACAAATAAGTTGCTAAGGTCCTACAGAAATGCTTGAGCTTCATAATTTTTAGACAAAGCCTGCACAGCTGCCTTCATATCAGGTGTAGCTGTTAATACTGATTTTTGCATATTTTCATGAAGCTTTCTGGTATATTCTCCCTCCTTCAATTCAAATAGCCTCACTGAAGTTTGGTAATAGTCTCTAAAACTGGCCACCAAATGATACTTGTCTACAATAATGTAGATACATTTCAGTATTTGTAATTAAAAATAATTTTAATTATAAAAGCTTTCAGTCATACTTATCTTCATAATGAGTGCTGTGTTTCTGGAAATATTCAAGTTTGTTATGCACAAATACGTGTAGACAGTTGGAGGGACAAAGGGGCTGGAGGAGTGTTTTCTGAGATCTCTTTCTTTAGAAGACTCTTTCTTCCAAGTGTGTTTTTTAAAACCAAGAAAAGAAATTGAGGGAAACAGCTCAAACTTCAGATCAGGCAGTTGCTTCAGAATGAGGGGTTAGTGGCTGTTCTCAGCTGTGAGGATTCTGAAATTCTTGCCAACCTCAAACCTGCCTCTTAAATTTCTAATTTTAAGTGTATCCCACTGAGTTAAGACAATGCTTCTCTCTCAAAGATGACACTCATGAAACAGTCATTGTTTTAATTATCTGGTTATGTAAAGCAGAATAGGAGGAATGGTCATGCCTCAGAAGTCTTGAATAAAGGAGAAGCATTATGCCTTTGGGTCACATCCTTCACACTTTGGGGACATCTTGAAGTCATGGGAGTCACTTTTTCTTTGACCAGTTTTATGCTACCAGAGCATTTTCACAAACTAGACTTCTAACATAGCTGTGCCCTTTGTGCCAGCTTAGAGCCTTACCTCATCAACCTCCCTAACATCCTTCACCTGCCACCAGGTGCTAAGCTAGGCTTCATCTCTGGTCTCCAACAGTGTCCAGTTTTCCTCAGAAGCTACTTTATGTCACCTTCCCCATCCCTGCCCCTTCCCTCTCTGCCAGGGCCTTCATAAGCAGGTTTCTTCCTAATTCATGGCTCACAGGAAAACAGGAAGGTCCCTTCTCACTACAGTCCCATTTTCTAGAAAAAGAGCATCTTCTCAGGCTTCTCATAGCAGTGCTGACAAATGCAACTTGATGACATCAGCATTAAACCCCTCTCATTTTAACTAGCCTGAGAGAAAGCATGCACAATATTGGCTCTGGCTTGAGGTATGAGGAACAGGGCAAGAGACTCCCAATGGACTAACTGATTCACAAACATACATGAAAAACCCTCTGATGGTTTCAGAAACACTGGTGTGATGGGAGATGTGCAGGACCAGAAAAGGGTATGCTGAGGTTCTGAAGTGTTCAGGTGGGGCTGAATGAAGCTGGTCAGACCTTAAAGTTCATTTGTCCTCACTAGGACCAGGCTGCTGCTACCTGGGAACATCTGATTTACCACAACTACATTATTCCATGGGTGTAGTATCAATTGCTCTTGGAAGATATGAGACTCCCATGAGCCCCTAAAGTCACTTTAATTTCTATAATTGTCTACAGTAAAATAATTTGGGAAGAAGGTCTTATGGGTTTGTTTGAATAACCAATGAACTCAATTGTATCTGAAGACCTACCCCTGTGAGTATAACTCTTGTTGATATTTGGCTTCATAGAAGATGGCTGGATTCCTGTATCTGCTTCTACATTCAATCTGTTGTCTGTTGTTTTGCAGAAATATATGAAGATATTCTGTCCGCAGACAGGCGTAAGGAGAACTCTACTTGCCTTTGTAGATCAGTGCAAATACTCTTTTTTTGATGGTACACCAACATTCAGCAAGTAGTAGTTTCTTAAAACTGTGTGTTTGAAATCTAAAACCATTTCAGTGAACTTTTCTTGACTCTCTTACATTACAATCCATTATCTCATCTTGCATTTTGATTACTGTAGCCTTGAAGTATAGTGTGAAGTCAGGGAGCCTGATTACTCCAGCTCCATTTTTCTTTCTCATCATCTTGTATGTTGAGTGGATTAATTTACCATGCATGATTCTGTAACATTGGAAAATATTGTTCATATCTTTTCAAATGTTCACACATTTCATCATTCAATATCAAAAAATCACATTTATTTGTAGCACCACCAAACCTATTAGAAAAGTCTTTATCTGTTAAGAAGCTGGCAAGCTCATGGTGATGGATACAGGCTTTTCAAAATTCAAATTTTCACTTGAAAACTTGAATTTTATCACTGGCAACAAATATTGTCAGTCATTTTCTTTGAAGTGATAGACTTACTCATTTTCATGATATTTCCCAAATACCCAGATCTGAATAGCCATATTTTGCCTCTCTTTTGTACTTTCAAGTAAGAACGACATTTGTGAATGAAATGAATAGTTTAGTTTGCACTTCAAACAGTTGCCCAAGTGCTTTGTTTGAGGATAACTACCATCCTTCAAGATGCAAGAGAAATGCAATTCTTTATGCATGCTTCCTGTTTTATTTATGATGGTTAATTCTACATGTTCAGTTGGTAAGTCATATCTGACTCTTTGTGACCCCATGACTGCAGTATGCCAGGCTTCTCTGTCCTTTACTATCTCCCAGAGTTTGCTCAAACTCTGTTGAGTCAGTGATGCTATCCAACCGTCTTATCCTCTGTCACCTCCTTCTCCTCCTACCCTCAGTTTTTTTCCAGTATCAAGGTATTTTCCAGTGAGTTGGCTGTTTGCATTGGGTGGCCAGAACATTGGCTCTTCAGCTTCAGCATCAGTCCTTCCAATAAATATACAGGGTTGATTTCCTGTAGGATGGACTAGTTTGATCTCCTTGCAATCCAAGGGACTCTCAAGAGTCTTCTCCAATACTACAATTCGAAAGCATCAATTCTTCGGTGCTCAGCCTTCTGTATGATCCAACTCTCTCATCTGTACATGACTACTGGAAAAACCATAGCTTTGACAATATGGATCTTTGTCAGCAAATGATGTCTCTGCTTTTTAATATGCTGTCTAGGTTTGTCATAGCTTTCCTTTCAAGGAGCAAGTGTCATGTGCCCTGCATATAAGTTAAATAAGCAGGGTGACAATATATAGCCTTGAAATACTCCTTTTCCAACAACCAGTCCATTGTTCCATGTCTGGTTCTAACTGTTGCTTCTTGACCTGCATACAGATTTATCAGGAGACAGGTGGTGGTCTGGTATTCCCAGTCTCTTTAGGAATTTTCCACAGTTTGTTGTGACCCACACAATCAAAGGTTTTAGCATAGTCAGTGAAGCAGAAGTAGATGATTTTTCTGGGATTCTCTTGCTTTCTATATGATCCAACAAATGTTGGCAATTTGATCTCTGATTTCTCTGCCCTTTCTAAATCCAGCTTGTACATCTGGAAGTTCTGCTGAAGCCTAGCTTGAAGGATTTTGAGTATTACCTTGCTAGCATGTGAAATGAGTGCAATTGTGCATTAGTTTAATCATTCTTTGGCTTTCCCTTCTTTGGGATTGGAATGAAAATTGAACTTTTCCAGTCCTGTGGCCCCTGCTGAGTTTTCAGGTATCCTGCATTGCTGGCAGACTGTTTACCATCTGAGCCCCCAGGGAAACCCCATGTGTTTTTGGATGTTTTTGGATGATTCTACTCTTGCCCATCTCTCTTGGAAAGTAAGAAGAGCAAAGAGATTTCTATAAACTGACAACCAACCAAATCAATTTAAACATCATTCTGTAAGGTAATCCTTCCTCCCAACTCTTAGAGTAGTTGAGTGCCTCTCTAGGTTTGGTCTCTGTTGGTGCCAGAGCTGGTGAGGGGTCAGTGCCAACTCTCACCCCTACTCAATTTGCTTCAACCCAGAGAGGCCTCTTTAAATAAGAGTAAGTACGTCTGCAATTCCAAACCTCATTTCATGCATAATTGATAGTTCATAAGAAAGTATCATATTCCAAAATATAAAACAAATGGATGAGGTTGAGGTCCTTTATGGTTGTTGTGTATTCACATCAGGAAGAAGAACCCTTTAAGGAGAAGAATATGGTATTTTCATTTGCATAAAGGCAATAAAACTCTTTCAGCAGCAATTTCCCCATATATAAAAAGTGAGAACATAGCACCTCAGTGACACTGACATCTGTTACTTAAACAGATGCCACCTTCTAAACTCACTCAAGCAACCCTCTGCTCCAACCAGAGACCCCTAAACCAAAATTAAATGTGCGGCTAGAGCTTAAAAAGAGGACTTTGAATAATGATTGATTTTTGCTTCTCAGCTTTTTTATGAATCTGCTTTGACTTTTGTGTGTTTTTAATTTAGCAAAATCTCCATCTCTGTCAGTAATTCCTTGCTTCTGGTTTAATCTCCACAGTCTACAAAATCCAGTGCTTCCATCTTAAATTCATTGTGATTAACATTAGCCCTTCTGAGGACCAGATAAACATGGCTTCTGTTTGTTTCTTCTTGCAGATGTACTTTAATGACTTCACAGGGCAGGGCGCTAGCATCATCTAAAAGAGGAATGAAACTAGGTTTCTTTTTTTTAAAATAGCACAAAGAGTCCTGGACAGATTTTTACCAGTTAAGCAATACTTGCCCAGGCTGAGACTGATAAGCACCTTCAGAAGTTAGGCTTACACTTCTAAATCAGCAATTCATGAAAGGCATTACGAAAAACTATTATACTGCTATAATGGATGGCAGCACAGTTGGATATGTTACACCTTGAAGTAAGCAGTAGGATTTTCAATCACCTGATAACCTTGAAACTGCTAAGGTATCAAATTGCTATCATGAATATTGTGCAGGAACAGAAATAACTCAGGAAGCTGCCTTTGTGAATAATAATCAGAAAACTGCACCATTTTTTACCGAGAAAATGGATTTGAGGCACTGGTGTATTGACAAGCTCTCTAACAGAAAACTAAGGTAGACCTTACAAGTACATTTGCACGGGGCTATGCATCAGTCCATCATACAGCACTGGATTTGTAAGATCTAGTCAGTTGAAAATTATTAGCAAAGAATCACGTTGTTTGTTAGCATTTCAAGGATGAAGGGCAAGGAGACCCCACAAGTTACTTTGGAGCTAGAAACAGTAAACAAAAGTTTTGTATTTAAACTTTTCAATGTACTCTTAAATTTAACTCATTTCAATAGAGCATAGATAGGAAGAGACTTGGAAAGTGAGAATTTTCTTAATAGGCTTTTAAATCAGTTACCACATGAAGACATGGTAAAAATTAGTAATATTATTATATATCTCTTTTCTCTAAAATACATCTGTTTGATTTTTGCCAAATTCCAGCTTTGTTCATGAGCAGCGTCCCTAGTGTCGGTCTGTAGCATTTCCAGACGCCAGAGTCTACTGAGAACCCTCGACAGCTATGTGAAAACTCAATGTCTGGAGTGATTCATCATTGTGTCAAATTGGCCAGCACTTTGTCACAGTGACTGACAATGGGAGAAACTTGGAAATAATACAAAGATTCTCTGTTCACTGATAGTGTCTACACTGTGATTAGAGAAGAAAGCTTTGAGACTGTGAGGAGAATCTTAATTTTCCTCCAAAATTAATTTTGCTGTTTTAACTCTTTGTGGGTCAGATCCCACCTGTCATTTCCCATTGTGTCTTACTCAAATGCAGCCATTTTCATTTAAAATAGTTCCTGGAAATTGAAATCACTACACACTTAACAGCTTATTGAGTAGAGTGAACACTTTTTCACTACTATAAGACTAACTGTACCATATAATATGAGGCCACTGTATCTACTTGAACTATACTCCAATAAAAATTAAAAAAAAATAAGATTAAATGGCAGAGGGAGTATTAAGGCTCAATCAGTGATGGCTTTCTCCTTTCTTCCTATTTCATTCTGTAACCAGAAACTCTTGATTGTCACCTATAGATTTCAGGGGTGTTGTGAACCTAGATAGGAGAAAATTATATCTTTATTTTCACTCACCTATAACTGAAATTTAACATTCTCCTATATACTTGGGCAATAAGCCCCAGGAATTTTAAGACTGCTTATGACTTTGTAACCAACAGAAATCACTAATGTGTTCAGACTGCATTTTAGCTTTTGAAGATATCTCAAAATATCATTTACGCTCATCACTACATTAACATAATCATAGTTGTTAGATCTTGTTTTTGGTATGTTAATAAAGAAGCACATATATCACTATACAAAAAAATGTTTTGATAACTTTGTTTCAATATAATTGGTTTCCTTTATTAAAACGAAGATGCAAACCCATGCCTTCTCCCTTCTATAGGAAAAAAATGAAGTGTTATCTTCCACTGATAGCAGATCAATAATGTCAACTTCTTATTAAAAAGAAGAAACTGTTAAAATATATCCTATTCCAAGAGGAGTAAATTATCAAAGGGTAAGCAATCAATCAATACTGGCATTTATTGACTTAAGATCCAGAGATGATATCTCATTTATTCATAGGAACACTATGAGAAATGAATTATCATCACCATTTTACAGATTAGAAAATGGAGGCTTGCAGAAGAGTAAATACCTTCTGTAAGATTATATAGTTGATAAATGGTGAGGTTTGAATTTTAGTCTAAATATGCCAAATATTTTAAGTGTTAAGGATATTAATCATCCCACCAGAGCATACAGAAGGATTTGAGGTGGGGTCTATGAAAGATAAAATCAAGAACTTAGAAAAAAGAAATTCAGTCAAATATCCATAAGAGAGATGGTTTCAGCCACATGCAAATCAATGTTAGAACACACCCTCACAATATACACAAAAATAAACTCAAAATTGATTAAAGACTTAAATATAAGACTTGATACCATAAAACCTCTAGAAGAAAACACCAGCAAATATTCTCTGACATAAAGCATACCAATGTTTTATTAGGTCAGTCTACTAAGACAATGGAAATAAAAACAACAATAAACATGACCTAATCAAATGTATAAGCTTTTCCACAGCAAAGGAAGCCATCAACAAAAAGAAAGGACAGCCTATGGACTAGGAAATATTTGTGAATGATGTCACCAATAAGGGCTTAATTTCCAAAATATACAAATAGCTCATATAACTCAATAACAAAACAACAACCCACTAGAAAAATGGGCAGAAGACCTAAATAGACATTTCTCCAAAGAAAACATACAGATGGCCAATAGGCACATGAAAAGATGCCGATCATCACTAACTATTAGAGAAATGCAAACCAAAACTACAATATAGTACCACCTCACACTAGTCAGAATGCCCATCATTGTAAAGTCTACAAACAATAAATGCTGGACAGGGTGTGGAGCAAAGGGAAACCTACACATTTGGCTATGTAAGTTGGTACAGCCACTTGGAAAACAGTATGGAGGGTTCCTCAAAAAATGAAGAATAGAGTTGCTGTCTGACTCAGCAATCCCACTCCTGGTCATATGTCCAGACAAAACTGTAACTCAAAAAGATACATGTACCCCTAAATGTCTGTTGACAGATGAATGGATAAAGATGTGGTATATAGAATGGAATACTACTCAGCCATAAAAAGGAATGGAATAATGCAATTTGTGGTTACATGGATGCAGCTAGAGATTATCATACTAAATTAAGTTAAGTCAGAAAGAGAAAAATGTCATATGACATTACTTATATGTGGAATATAAAATACAACACAAATGAACATATCTATAAACCAGTTTTGACCAGTGTGAACAGTATGTCTGAACCTGTAGATGCAACATTGGGACAAGTCTGGGCTGAGCTGTGCCATCAGACCCAATGGCTGCTTATTCCTGGGATGATTGTGTCACAGAGCATAAAACTTCCTCTCAGACACTCAGCTGTATTACTCAGCTAGAATGACTATTCTTCAGCTTAATTTTCCTGACTAGTATGACCTTTCTTAAGAACATGTTGTTAGTGACTGTAATCTACTTGGCTGGTTTCCTGTCCAGGACTTCCTGTGTCCTTTGCCTTAAAAGTTGTCCTTTCCCAGTCCTCCCAGATATTGGTTTTACTAGATATGTGTGTGTGCTCAGTCATATTTGACTCTTTGTGACCACATGGACTATAAGCCCACAAGGTTCCTCTGCCCATGGGATTTACCAGGCAAGAATACTGGAGTGGGTTGCCATTTCCTTCTCCAGGGTAGGTTCCTAACTCAGGAATCAAACCCAAATCTCTTCAGTCTCCTACATTGGCAGATGGATTCTTTACTGCTAGGCTACTTGTGAAGCCCCTACTTGATATAAGATATACTTAAACAGAATAGACCTCCTCACTGTATTAAACCATGAGCAAAGCACCTATCTGATTTTGAATCACCATTACTTTGATTCTTCTCATGCCTTAACCTAAGAGGAGACGTGGGTCAGTTCTGGCTCTTGAACTTTCTTGGATAATGTCTAGTGGTCTTGGGATCCTGTTCTTAGTGATTGACTCTAATCCTTAGCTCTAGCTTGGTCTTTCACAAAAGGTCATTTAGGAAAACTTAGAATGTCATGGAATACTCATGAGTTTAAATAAATTTTGTCTTAGATTTCTTCATTGCAGATATTCGCTGATGAATATAGAAATTGCCCAATGCCACTATTCAAATCAGCACAACGGCTCTGTTCTTACCTGGCAGGAAACAGCTTTGGATAAGTCTAAGACTTCACTAGAGGCACCGCCCCAGTACATTTATTGCAGAGTTAATCTATGCTCACCCACTGACCCTGGACTTCGGCATCAGTTTCCAGCTTCTCTCCTCAAATTTGACCTCCTTGTGGTTTTCCTCCTCTTGTTTGGACATCTGAATCCCATATGAAATCTCCAGCCTCTGGATACTTTGTTACCGGTCACCTCTTACCTGCCTGAGCCAACTTCTTACCTCCCAAGGTCTCTCAGAGCCTTTCTAAATGTTGCTAGAGATTAAATAAAATAAGGAGCCCTGCTTAGGAAATCATGGACATGGAACAACAGACTGGTTCCAAATTGGGAAAGGAGTACGTCAAGGTTGTATATTGTCACCCTGCTTATTTAATTTATATGCAGAGTACATCCTGCAAAATGCCAGGCTGGATGAAGCACAAGCTGGAATCAAGATTGCTGGGAGAAATATTGATAACCTCAGATACGCATATGACACCACCCTTATGGAAGAAAGCAAAGAAGAACTAAAGAGCCTCTTAATGAAAATGAAAGAGGAGAGTGAAAAAGTTGGCTTAAAACTCAACGTTCAGAAAACTAAAAGATCATAGTGTCTGGTCCCATCACTTCATGGCAAATAGATGGGGAAACAATGGAAAACAGTGACAGACTTTATTTTTGGGGGCTCCAAAATCACTGCAGATGGTGACTGCAGCCATGAAATTAAAAGACGCTTGCTCCTTGGAAGAAAAGTTATGACCAACCTATTCAGCATATTAAAAAGCAGAGGCATTACTTTGCCAACAAAGTTCTGTTTAGTCAAGGCTATGGTTTTTCCAATAGTAAAGTATGGATGTGAGAGCTGGACTATAAAGAAAACTGAGCACTGAAGAACTGATGCTTTTGAACTGTAGTGTTGGAGAAGACTCTTGAGAGTCCCTTGGACTGCAAGGAGATCAAATCAGTCAATCCTAAAGGAAATCAGTCCTGAATATTCATTGGAAGGACTGATGCTGAAGCTGAAACTCCAATATTTTGGGCCACCTTATGCAAAAAACCTACTCATTGAAAAAGACCCTGATGCTGGGAAAGATTGAAGGTGGGAGGAGACAGGGATGACAGAGGATGAAATGGTTAGATGGCATCACCAATGTGATGGACATGAGTTTGAGTAGGCCCCAGGAGTTGGTGATGAACCGGGAAGCCTGGTGTGCTATAGTCTATGGGGTCACAAAGAGTCAGACACAGCTGAACAACTGAACTGAAAACTAGTGTGGTAGGAATAATCAAATGGGTGGTGTCAGTGTACAGTCAAGGTAAGGAGCTACTGCTATACTTTCTTAGAATTCAGTGGAAATTGTTTTATAGAGAGAAGGGCAGGTGTGAGGGAAACTAGGTCCGTAGAGAAATAAGTGGGGGAAGTGATAGCTTAGTAGGAAAAGTGTCATTTGAGAGGCTGGGGGGGACCAAGTAAAACAGAGAAGAGTCAGCCCTGGAAACTATGCCCTAGGGCCACATAGGAAATGTACTCAGGAGGCAAATGAGTGAATCTAACCTAATCTCCTGGATGAAGCCATTGACAGGAGCAGCACTTACTCGACCCAGTAAAGTCAACTTAGTTCACACAACCAGAACACATAGGTATGTAAATATCCCTGGAGCCCACACAATCTACCTTCTGCCTTCTCATGGCTTCTCTGAGCCCTGCTCAGGAAATTGTTGCCATGTAAACTAGTGTGGTGGGAATAATCAAATGGGTGGTTTCCCTGATAGTTCAGCAGTAAAGAATCTGCGTGCAATGCAGGAGAGAGGTGGGTGCGATCCCTGGGTCAGGAAGACCTCCTGGAGAAGGAAATATTCTTTCCACTCCAATATTCTTGCCTATAAACATCTGTGGTCAGAGGAGCTTGGTAGGCTACAGTCCATGGGGTTGCAAAGAGTCTGACATGACTGAGCAAATGAGTACACACACACACACTGAGCATCAAGAATCATTGCATAGTCCTAACAACCAACTAGATGACAAAATCAGGTCACATGTTGATTTTGATTTTCTTGGCCATCCTCTGAGGTAGGCAGGAGTATTGTTATTTTTACCAGTTTCATTTTTATTGATCACGGTCATGAGATTCCAAATGGAGAAGTAACTTGCCCAGGATAATGTAGTTACTAAATTGAAAGCAAAATTGAGATTGGAACCTGGACTGTTTCATTCTAAATCCACATCTTCCTTCACTTCACCCCTTTGTCCAAAAGGATTGAAAATTCTCTCAAAATACAGAGATGAGTTAAGGTTGTAATGCTGTGTTTTGCAGCTCTGGGTGGATTGCCGTCATTAATTAAGTGGGAGAGTTGTTTGTTTCCTCATCAGTTGAATCAGTGATCCTTAAGGGGAATGATACCACTTCTTTAGATGCATTTGGAAATTTCTGGGGAGAGGTTTTTGGTTGTCATAATGATGAGTCCCTGCTGGCATTTAGTGGGTGGAGGCCAAGGATTCTATAAAAGTCTTTCTCTCTTTTTTTCAAAAATGATTTATTTATTATATATTTTTCAGTTTGCTGGGTCTCTAGTTGTGGTGCTCGGGCTTCTCTTTGCAGTGGCTTTTCTTCTTGCAGAGCAGGTTCTAGGATGTGTGGGCTTCAGTTGTTGCGGCTCCCTGGCTCTAGTGCACAGGATCAATAGTTGTGACGCACAGCATGTGGGATATTCCCGGATCAGGTATCGAACCCTGAACTGGCAGGAAGATTCTTTACCACTGAGCCACCAGGGAAGCCCTCTAAAAGTCTTATGTTACATTCTTACACAGGAAAGAATTGTAGCATCACAAGCGATGTTGAGAGCCCTGTGGATATCATGTAGGTAGAAAACCTGTATAATTACCTGAGTCAAGAACTTAACTCAATTTTACATATAAACACAAAGTAAGTTACATGGCTTTAATTGTTACTGAATTTTCAGAAGTGTGACTTTCATATAAATTCAGAGAAAAATTGTTTATGGTTTTGTCATAACTTTACAAACAATTGCTCATCATTTTTAGAAAGTCATAATGCGTGTGATTTTGCCTTAACTTTACTTGATAACTTTATAATCTTGCCCCAGAATAGGAGTGGAATTGGAGGGGATGCTCTCACTGTATAGTTGCCAGAAATTTACTCATACTCTAACTTGGAAATTTCTGATACTTGACAAACCAAGGCCATAAATGATAACATATTGAACTTCATTCTGTAGAAAAGCAATTGATTAGTAATATCATGCTCCACTAATCAAAATCCTGGATTTTGACTGAAATGATGGGCAAACCAGCTCTTTTCATCCAGTTTCTGGATGGATCATCTAGAAACTTATGTGACAAATTTGAATTATACATGAAAATGCCTGAATGTGAAAACATTCTGCAAAACAATTTGTTCTTCTTTCTTTGAGAAAAGAAGTTGAATCTGGATAAGGCATTCTGTCACAGATTCATTTCAGCCTCATGTCATAGCTTGTGTATTATTTAGAGGTAATTTAAGAGTCCTGTATATGGCAACAAATATTGAAACTTTCATTTCACCTACTGCACTCTCTGCCTGCACTTTCCAATCCCAGTCTTTGTTTTGGAACGAACCTATTAAGCTGCAATATGAAGTTAAACACGGTCGACAGGGAAAGGTGTGTGAGTCAGCAGTTTGTAGCTGCCAAGAAAGGAATGAGAGGGCTTTCAAACTCATATTATTGATGTGAATTATTTTGAAGACTGTATGGTTGGCTGTTTCAGTGAACTTCGGCAGGGATCAGCAATTTACCAGTGATGAAAATAAAGTAGCAAACAACATTACATTCTCCAAAGAGGTTGCAAAGCTGATCATTTGGTAATCAAAAGTTAGAGAGAGAAAGCTGTAGGTGATCATTTCAGAGTGACCCCTGGAGAAGTCCCCTGAACTCAGCTTATTATCTCAAATAGTCAGATCTCAGGCTCAGAGTGAATGACAAGTCTGCCCCAAATCACATCTGGGGTGTAATTTCTTAGAGCCTTGCTTTAAGGCTCTGCTTTGGAATCATTTCTAAATATTATGTTCACAATAACTGTAGGAAGATCCAAAGCATCATTCTGGAAAATCAGGTCCAGGTCAGTTTCATCACAATTTTCTGGGGGAATTTAAACAAAATAAAAACACAATTCCCAAACACAAACCTCAACCTCCTGATTTGGTAGTGCTGGTGTGACACCTGGAAATCTGTATATCAGAAGAACTTCCTGGTAGTTTCTAATGTGCCAACAGGTATCTTACCTACTGATTTTGACCACTCTTCTATTTGAAAACAGAATAAATAAGAATCATGTAGGCTCATTTGAATAAATTAGGGCAAATTCTAATTCCCTTCATCAATTTTACACATTTGATCTGAATATAAAACATTTAATGTTGACATTGTTTAAAAGAAACCCCCTTACTGTGGACAAGGCCAGAAGAAACAGAAAGAATGTATGTCCCATCTCTTCTAGTCCAGGATGGAATAATGTTGTGTGAACTGCTGGGAACACTTTCTCTTTGCATAGATGTAGCTGGTGGCATGATGTTAAGTTACTTCTGGACTGTGGCTCAGCTTTAGGGGATACAGTATTTCATAGGAAAACTGATGAAGGAAAGTTTGGTTTCAGAGTACCTAAGGAGATGGTGATCGGAGAAGGCTATGGCACCCTACTCCAGTACTCTTGCCTGGAAAATCCCATGGACAGAGGAGCCTGGTGGGCTGCAGTCCATGGGGTTGCTAGAGTCGGACACAACTGAGCGACTTCACTTTCACTTTTCCCTTTCATGCATTGGAGAAGGAAATGGCAACCCACTCCAGTGTTCTTGCCTGGAGAATCCCAGGGACGGGGGAGCCTCGTGGGCTGCCGTCTATGGGGTTGCGTAGAGTCAGACACGACTGAAGCGACTAGCAGCAGCAGCAGCAGCAGCAGCAGCAAGGAGATGACGATAATACTTCTTCTTCGAAGTTTCCAGGCTCAGATGGCAGACAGTCCCCATTCCTTTTTCCTATAAGACAAGAAAGAGCCCATTTTTGCCCAGTGGTTCTTCATTCTTCCTTAAAAAGCAAAGGTTTATAGTTTAGTGAATTTTGAGTAAAATATTATATTATCCCAAAGGAGGCAAGTTTAATAACAGCACTTCTTCTTGCTTTGTCCCGATGCCTAGTACAATATTGTTTGTTGACAGTACATTTTGAGCCAGTGCATGTTCTCACAGCTCTAGTGTGGCCTCTGCTTTTTCAAAGGAGATAAACTCTCTGCAGCAGTAAATTCTGAAACCCAGGGTGAAAATTGATTTACCCATTTTATCCCAAACACCAAGTTTTGAGGATCACAAACAATGAGGAGGCATCCTCTATGATCAGAGAATCATAAAATGTTATGCTGAGGAGAGATCTTAGATATAATGTGGTCCACCCCTCACCTGCAGTCATCCCTGAACACTCCCTTTCTATGGCACTTTCCGTATCCATTAAACAATCCATAGGCAAGCCTTTTAGCTTCTACGTTAAATATATCTGGAATAAGATCACTTCTCACTGCTTCCTCTGGAGTGGCCTTGGGCAGAGCCACCATTAGGTCTCGCTTGGACTACCAAATGTTGTTTAGTCGCTAAGTCAGGTTCAACTCTTTGAGCCCTCATGGACTGTATGTAGCCCACCAGGCTCCTCTGTCCATGGGATTTTCTAGGCAAGAATACTGGAGTGGGTTACCATTTCCTTCTCGAGGGGATCTTCCTGACCTAGGGATTGAACAAGTGTCTCATGCAACGCAGCCGGATTCTTTACCACTGAGCCAACTGAGATTTCCCTTCCTACATAGTATCTTCATTTACTTTCTGGCCTAGTATAGTCTGTCCATTGCAGCAGAGAGATACTTTCTATTTTATTGTTACTTTTAATTTTTATTGGAGTAGGTTAGATTTACAGTGTTGTGTTTCTGCTGTACAGCAAAGTTAATCAGTTATTCATATAGATTATTCACTCTGTTTAAAATTCCTTTCTGAAATAGGTCATTACAGTGTATTGAGTAGAGTTCCCTGTGCTATACAGTAGGTCCTTGTTAGTTGTGTATTTTATATATAGTAGTGTCTATATGTGGAGAAGGCAATGGCACCCCACTCCTGTACTCTTGCCTGGAAAATCCCATGGATGGAGGAGCCTGGTGGGCTGCAGTCCATGGGGTTGCTAGGAGTTGGACATGACTGAGCGACTTCACTTTCACTTTTCACTTTCATGCATTGGAGAAGGAAATGGCAACCCACTCCAGTGTTCTTGCCTGGAGAATCCCAGGGACGGGGAAGCCTGGTGGGCTGCCATCTGTGGGGTCACACAGAGTCGGACACGACTGAAGCAACGCAGCAGCAGCAGCAGTGTCTATATGTCAGTCCCAGTCTCCCAATTTATCCCTCCTCCACCTTTCCCCCTAGGTAGCCATAAGTTTGTTTTACATCTGTGACTCTATTTCTGTTTTGTAAATAAGTTCATTTGCATCACTTTTTAGATTCCACATATAAATCATATGGTATTTGTCTTTTTCTATTTTACGTCACTTAATATGATAATCTCCAGGTCCATCCATGTTGCTGCAAATGGCGTTATTTCCTTCCTTTTAATGGCTAAGTAATATTCTATTGTACATACGCACCATATCTTCTTTATCTATCATCTGTTCATGAACATTTAGGTTGCTTCCATGTCCTGACTATTGTAAATAGTGCTGCAGTGAACATTGAGATGCATGCATATTTTTGAATTAGGATTTTCTTTGGATGTATGCCCAGGAGAGGGATTGCTGGATCATATGATAGCTCTGTTTTTTTGTTTTTTTTTTTTTTTAAGGAACCTGCATACTGTTCTCCATAGTGATTGCCAGAGAGATACTTTCAAAATGGAAATCACATTGTGTCATGCTTCTGGGCAAAAAGCCAGTCCTTATAATGACTTGCAAGATTGCTTTGTTTCCCAGTACTTCCCTCATCTCATCTTCTATAATTTCTACTCTTTCATCCTCTACAGGCACACTGGCCTCCTAGCTACTCCTTGAATATTTCAAGTATGTATTTCCTTCACGCCTAATGTGCTGATGTTTCTTCTCTCCATATATATCCCCACTGCCAGTTCTTTAACTCCTTTACATCTTTGCCCAGAGGTCACTTTCTTGGTGAGGCCTACCCTGATGACCCACATTAAAAGTCTCACTCATCCCCCTCTGTGCACTCTATCCTGGAATTCCATGACTACATTTTCTATTACTTTTTGAGCCATTGCATGCATACCATCATGAAAGGAAGTCTTTATTATGCCCTAAACTTGCTACTTTATTCAGTGGCATTCCCTCTATAAAGAAGTCCGCAACCTCAACACAACTGGGCAGGCTCCATGCCAGAAGCTTTATATGCATTATATCATTTAGTGGTCCAGATGGCACTTGTGGTAAAGAGCCTGCCTGCCAGTGCAGGAGTTTTACGAGTTCAGTTGCTCAGTTGTGTCCAACTCTTTGCGACCCCATGGATAGCAGCACACCCAGCTTCCCTGTCCATCACCAACTCCCAGAGTTTACTCATACTAATGTCCATTGAGTTGGTGATGCCATCCAACCATCTCATCCTCTGTCATCCCCTTCTCCTCCTGCCTTCAGTCTTTCCCAGCATCAGGGTCTTTTCCAATGAGTCAGTTCTTGGCATTAGCTGGCCAAAGTATTGAAGCTTCAGCATCAGTTCTTGTAATGAATATTCAGAACTGATTTCCATTAGGATTGACTGGTTTGATCTCCTTGTAGTCCAAGGGACTCTCAAGAATCTTCTCCAACACCACAGTTCAAAAGCATCAATTCTTTGGTGCTCAGCTTTCTTTATAGTCCAACTCTCATATCCATACATGACTACTGGAAAAACCATAGCTTTGAATAGATGGACCTTTGTCAGTAAAGTAATATATCTGCTTTTTAAAATGCTGTATAGGTTGGTCATAACTTTTCTTCCAAGGAGTAAGCGTCTTAATTTTATGGCTGCAGTCACCATCTGCAGTGATTTTGGAGCCCCCCAAAATAAAGTCTGTCACTGTTTCCATTCTTTCCCCATCTATTTGCCATGAAGTGATGGGATTGGATGCTATGATCTTTGTTTTTTGAATGTTGACTTTCAAGCCAACTTTTTCACTCTCCTCTTGCACTTTTATCAAGAGGCTCTTTAGTTCCTCTTTGCTTTCTGCCATAAGGGTGGTCATCTCCATATCTGAGGTTATTGATATTTCCCCATGCAATCTTAATTCCCACTTGTACTTCATCCAGTCCGGCATTGTGCATGATATACTCTGCATATCAGTTAAATAAGCAGGGTGACAATATACAGCCTTGACCTACTCCTTCCCCAATTTGGAAACAGTCTGTTGTTCTATGTGTGGTTCTAACTGTTATTTCTTGACCTGCATACAGATTTCTCAGGAGGCAGATAAGGTGGTCTGGTTTTCCCATCTCTCTCAGAATTTTCCACAGTTTATTGTGATCCACACAGTCAAAGGCTTTGACATAGTCAATACAGTAAGATGTTTTTCTGGAACTCTCTTGCTTTTTTGATGATCCAGCGGATGTTGGCAATTTGATCTCTGGTTCCTCTGCCCTTTCTAAAGCCAGCTTGAACATCTGGAAGTTATTGGTTCACGTACTGTTGAAGCCTAGCTTGGACTGAGGAGCCTGGTGGGCTTCAGTCCATGGGATCACAATGAGTTGGACACAACTGAGTGAGCACACATATCATTTAATATTTTCTGTTGTCTTGTCAGCTCAATATACTTACCCCAGTTCAAAACAAGAACATCAAGGTCACATAGTGAATAGCAGAGCTGGAATTCAACATCAGGCCCCAGTGATAGCAGAAATAATATCTGTCATCGCCAGTGTGCATGCATGCTAATTAACCTCAGTTGTGTCCCGCTCTTTGTGACTGTATGGACTGTAGCCTGCCAGGCTCCTCTGTGTATGGAATTCTCCAGGCAAGAATACTGGAGTGGATTGTCATCCCCGTCTCCAGGTGATCTTCCCAACTCAGGGGTCAAACTCTAGTCTTCTGCATCTTCTGTAAGGGTCAGCAAATAAGGCCCATAGGCCAAATCTAGCCCACCACTTGATTTGACATATAAAGTTTAGTTTTAACACAGCTGTGACCATTCGTTTATATGTTATCCATGGTTGCTTTCATGCTGTAACAGCAGAGTTGAGTAGTTTCCTGCAGAGAATGTATGACCTGCCAATTCTAAAATATTTATTTTTTTGGCCCTTTAAAGAAAGTTTGCCAACTCCTGATCTCTACTTTGCTGCCCTCTATACAAAGCAGAGGTTAATTAGTCCAGAAATCCCCTGATATATAAATGGATAAGGAAAATTATATACATAAAGGAGAGTTAAGAGGAAACAAGGATATTTTTCTTGTTTTAAGAATAATATTCAATTTCTTAAAGTTCTAAACCTTCAAATCCAGCTTTTCTTTAGCTTTTTAATGCTTTTGATTATTTTTTGGTCCCAATTTTAATATAGTTAAACTTCTTCAAACATTTTAAACCACATTTATAAGGTCAATATTTTTAGTCTCTCCTGTGAGTACTTCTATTTTCTGACATATGCTTATGTAATTTTTATATAGCAAGTCAATGAAACACATAGATGTACTTGGATTCCCTAATATCTCAATCTCAATATTGTTTACAGATTGAGGCATATTTAAATTTAAAATTCTAAGTCTATATCTGTTATTCAAATGTATACTTTATATTGAAATTAAAAATTTCACTTGTTCAGGAGGCCAAATTCTCTTAAACATTGTACATTTATAAAATTACAAATGTGCTCTCATTATTTAGCTTAAAAAATAGTATAAGTTAGATTCTTTGAATAGCCCGTACTTAATTCTAAATATCTTTGAGTTCAGTAAGAAAATATATGTATCATGCCTATCAATTTTGGAGAATATTTTCTCAACCAATTGAGATGGCAATTAACAGGGATTTTATTCATAAATTTAACACAATGTGTATTAATTACATATAGCATATAGATAGAACATATAATTAACATATTCTTACTATAGGCTTTATAGAGACATCCTGAGTTTATAATGGCAGATTTAGTACTTAAAGTTAGGCTTTTAGTATATGTCTCTGTCTCCTTTGGACGGACTGATGCTAAAGCTGAAACTCCAGTACTTTGGCCACCTCATGCGAAGAGTTGACTCATTGGAAAAGACTCTGATGCTGGGAGGGATTGGGGGCAGGAGGAGAAGGGGATGATAGAGGATGAGATGGCTGGATGGCATCACTGACTCGATGGACATGAGTCTGAGTGAACTCCGGGAGTTGGTGATGGACAGGGAGGCCTGGCGTGCTGCGATTCATGGGGTCGCAAAGAGTCGGACACGAATGAGTGACTGAACTGAACTGTCTACTTAATGTTTGCAGCTCTACCAAATAAATTTACTTAGGTGGATTTTTGCATTTCTTTCCATTCTTTGGCTTTAAAATGTGTTCTTCAATTTAAAGTCAAAGGCTTTTTATGGATATAACTTCTAAACCTTCATTCATTTTTACTTTTGGTTGTACTCGGTCTTTGCTGCTGTGCACAGGCTTTCTAGGGCAAGCGAAGGCTGCTCTCTTGCTGCCGTGTGCAGGTTTCTCATTGTGGTGGTTTCTCTTGTTGTTGAGGTTGGGCTCAGTAGTTGTGGCTTGCAAAGCTCTAGGGTGCGTGGGCCCTAGTGGTTGTGGCACATAGGGTTTAGTTCTCCGAGGCATGTGGAATCTTCCTGGACCAGGGATCAAAGTCATGTCTCCTACATTGGCAGGCAAATTCTTATCTACTGAGCCACCAGGGAAGTCCTAAAGCCAAAGATTTTGAATGCATGATTTTGGTCTTTTTTTCATATATAGTCTGTCTTAGAACTTTAAGTTGTGGGAAGAGCTAAAATAAAATAACAATAATTTAGTAGCAGGTAAATGAATAACCCATATTCTATCATGCTACTAAAGTTTTGATTTGGGGAGTATCTCTCACCTGTCTAATGGTGGAGGAGATAAAGAAAGTTTTCCAGTTAGGCTTCTTCAGTGCAGTAGATCATCTCCTAATTTCACTCCAACTCCCCAGGGTGGGTCTGCTCCTCATTCTTCAATATCCACAGTATCCAGTACACACCTCTAGTCACGTGTAGACCACACATTTAATTATACTTAACTTAGTTAATTGAAATAAAATTTTAAGAACTGACAACTGAATCAGTTATAGGAATAAGAATATTTGGAACAAGGTAGAAATGTAAGTCTCCTTTTTCAATTGTAACCTAAATAAATATCAAAATGTAGATTTAAAGGATAAAAAGTTGTAATTGAGATATGTGATAAGAGTAAAGGACACACTGGACTTTGAGAGTTAATTTGAAAAAGAATGTATGATATTTCATTAATCATTTTAAAATCATAGTATTTTTGATATGTGGGATTACATAAAATATAGTCTTGAATTAAATTTCAGCTTAACTTTACTATTTTTCAGTGTGGCTACTGGGAAATTTTGAATTATATTTTGGCTTGTATTATACATCTATTAGATCATGACTATCCCAGTTGTACCTGCATCCATCCAGCATACTTTTAGCCCTCACCATCCACTCCCCACCCCATTTCTGATTACTGTTTTACAAATGGGAGATGGAGTTATTTGCTTTCACTGGCATTCTCTACCATACTTTTTCCTTACCAAGTATGTCCAATTTTAGAATGTTCTTCATCAAACAAACGTCTGTATCCATTGTTTATGGCATCTTTGGCAGCCATGATCTTTCCATTTACAGTTTAGTGTTGTGTCCCAGGTTTAGCAAATCAGTTTCTTTTTTTTTTTCCCAAGTCATTTTCTGAAAACTGATCATGAAGGGAAAATTGAATGAGAGGATTCAAGTGCCTCTGTTGGGATTTTTATGAGATAAAAGATACAAGATATTATCTAACCTCAGCATTCTCAGAACATCACTGAGCCTCAGATTCATCTTCTACACCCTGGAAATTATCATACTTGCTTCATAGGTTAGATATGAGAATGAAAGGATATATAAACTAGGAAAGCATTAAGCATAATAAATATTCTGGGATTATTTTTGTTTATTCTTTTTCTAAATTAGTAGAAGTTTTATCCAAGTTAGACAATCATCCAGAAAAATGCATACATCATAAAGGCACAGTTGGTGAACTGGCACAGAGTGTACCTGTTAATCACTACTCAGAAGAGGGCGATAACCAGCATCCCAGAAGTTCTCTTCATGCTCATCATCATGCCTCATGATGGCCCAGCAGCTTTGTTTGGCCTGTTTTCAGACATGATATCCATATAGTTGTGTTGTATGTCTCTCTTGTGGTTTGCTGTTCATTCCACCTTATATTTCTGAGATATGACAGTGTTATTGCGTGTAACAATAGTTTGTGTTTTGTTGTTGCTGCTGCTGTTGTGTAGTTTCCATTCTATACCACAATCAATTTGTTCTTCTCTTGATTGATATATAAATTTTTTTCAGCAGGAAGATAGTATGAATGATGTTGCTATAAACATTTTGGTACATGGTTTCTGGTACTCACAAGTGTTTATTTTTGTTAGGTCTATGACCTGGAGTATTAATAGCCAAGTCACAGGGTGTGGATATGTTTAACCTTAGTTGGTACTGCCAGTGTTTTTCAAAGGTGCTTGTACCAAATTTATCTTCACACAAGCTATTTATGGAAACCCCAGCTACTCCATATCTTAGATAGCACTTGGTATCTCCTTATAATTTTAATTTGCCTGTCTCTAATCACTAAATAAATCAAGCTCTTTTTAATCCCAAAGGTGCTTTTTCAGAATTGACCTTCTGATGTGTTAGATTTTCTTGGCCTGGAACCACTCTTCATGGTAAACAACTGACTAGTTCATGTTCTTGATAGGTTTTCTTAGAGCGTACAGATTTCTATTCTAAAAATTGGTGTGTCATGTGGACATTTTCCTCATATAATAACACAGTTAAAAATCCACACCTTTTCTAAATGTAGATTTTAAAATAATTCCTTCATCTCTTATACCCTAATAAGAACTTTGCAAAGGTGTAATTTATTGGTATAAATGGATATTTTATTGGTATAAATGGACATTTTATCAACAAACAAAATGAATTTCAACTGTGATATTCAGATATGTGTTGAATCAAAAACCATTGCCACTTCTGCTCACCCTCATCACAGAGAAGGGCAGATACAAATTCAACTACATAAAGGTGATACATATGTACAGAGGGGAGTCTATGAGAAGAGATGGAATTAGGTTTTTTGGTTCATGTTCAGGCTTGATATTTTCTACTCTTATACTGACTTTTTATTTCCTTTCTACATTCTAATTAGATCAAACATATGCCTGCAAAGAACATTTGAGTTTTATGATGTTACTTTATATCATAAAATTATTTGAAGACCAGGTAGCATGTTTGATATTTTGTAACTCTGTTATACTCTGGAAAAAAAAAAAAATCTCTGTTTCTGCCACTTCACTAAAATCCCAGGGAGTCCCCCATAAACCAACTGGAAATTGAGACCAAAATAATGCAAGAGCATTACTATGTCTGGGACATTGGATTTGTCTATTTACTGCTTTTTTGCAGTAGAGAAAGCTCAGTATCTAGTCCTCCCAGTATTCTTAGCAGGACTTGTAATGGTGTAGATGACTGTTCAGCAGATTAATTCCCTTGCCATTCCTGCTGTGGGAAGAGTCAGCTTCCTTGCTTTGTTGATGTTGAGCTTGGAGAGTTAGTAGATGTGACACAAGCAGTGTCCTTAATTATGCTCATGTAGTTTGGATTGACTTTTGGATTCCTTGCATTCTTCAAGAGAAGAAAATTGCCATTGATCCAAAGAATATGAAAATTTTGTGTAGCACATCAGAACCCAACCTAAATCCTAGAGTCCAGAGCCTAGAGTCTGACCTAGCCAAAATGCGCTGAAACTGACTGGCAAACTCACAAAAGAGAAATAAGGTCTTGAGATTTTAAGCCACTTAGTTTTGGTGTGGTTTGGTAGGCAGCGTTATTAAGGAAGAAGTTGACTGAGACAAGTTTCTGAGTTTGTTGTTTAAGACTATTGATGTTAAAGTCCTCCAGTATAAATCCTTCACTTACTAATTTAGTCCGAAAATATACATGTATTTTTGAATAGTTATAGTGTGCCAGGCCCTATGTTATGTTCTAGGGAAAGATAAAGAAAATCTATCTGGGGAAAATTGATAAGGTAATTATAATACAGTGTGATCTGTTTCTGATAGGGATACCCATATATTATAGGCTGATTTAGAAGGAGAACCAGAACTGGTTTTGACAATTCAAGGAAGTTTTGTCAGAGATGAAGTGTGAGTAGGAATCATTCACATTATTGTAGGTAGAGGCAATAATATGTTCAAAAACTTAGAAGCTAGAAGATATGTTTATCTGGTGGCCTAAAAAGAATGTTGTATGAAAGGGACTGGATGGAGTACAAAGGAAAAAAAAAAATCTGGAAGGGTTAAGTAGTTTGAGAGGTAGCAGGTAGAATATGTATCTGAGGCTTCTGGTAGCCATCTTGCACACTAAATGTAAAGAGTGAAAAAGCTCAGATGACATCATTGGTTTTTAAGATTCAATTATGCATGAAACCAAGGCTAGGTTTCTGGGTAACACCTACATATATGAGACAGAAAAAAATCAATGGTTCATTAATTTAGCAGCTATTTTCTGAGTACTGTGAATGTGATGACAAATGAAAATAATATAGTTACTTCAGAGAGGTCACTATTTGTTAGAAATATGGAAATAATAAGAGGCAATTCTAATACATAATGTTCAGTGTAATCATATGGAAATATACAGGGCAAAGTGGGGAAAGGACCAGAAAGACTATAGAGGAAGCCACACCTAAGCTGAGTACCTAGAGGAATAAGAATGATGTCAAGTCAAGAAAAAGAATAATATTGTTCCAGATAGAGTGAGTGGAATGTTTCAGATTTTCAAGAAAAAGGGAAAAGATTATAAGTCTATATAGAGGGAAGATATCTTTTAAAAGACAAACTGAGATGGTAAATGGGACCAGTTTATAAGCCACGTTACGGAGTTTGGATTTTAATTAAGAACAAAGAGAAACCACTGAGGAGTTTTAAGGAGTATTGGTAAAGACCCATGGGATAGAACAGGCAGAACTTGGTTACTGACCGCATGACTGGGTTGAAGAAGAGGAAAACACGGAGGATGCTCAGCTAGCTGACTTGGGAACATCACTGAAGTGTGATGCCGTCGGGAGCAAAGATC
Organism: Bubalus bubalis; assembly: GCF_019923935.1. Classification (NCBI taxonomy): domain Eukaryota; kingdom Metazoa; phylum Chordata; class Mammalia; order Artiodactyla; family Bovidae; genus Bubalus; species Bubalus bubalis. The sequence continues at coordinate 111,117,475 of NC_059158.1, forward strand.
TGGCATGGATCTAGAGGACTGGTGATGGAAATTTAAAGGTAATGTTAAATTAGAGGAGGTGGACAAATAGCTGGTAGGGGCAAAGTAAGAGAATCAGTGTAGTGCTTATTCACCAATTGAAGGAGAAGATCTAATTTTAAAAAAGAGTTCTTTTTCATCATTGCCACTGTGGCAAAGAATATGAGAACATTGAGGAAGCCATATTGAGATTGGGATGTTAAGGGTTTGTAACTTTGTGGTAACCTTGTGTTAACTTTGTGTAACTTTGTAGTAAGTTTGTGGAAGTAGTTTTAGTAAATTGGTGCATATAGACCAGATTATAAGAGGTTTAGGAGTGAGTGAGTAAAGAAATGAAGAGACAGTGGAAGAAATAATAAGATGGCAGCTTGAAGAAGTAACTGTGTTGAGAGACAGGAGTATTAGGAATAGGAACTCAAGCCAGTTTGTGTGCTAAGAAGAAAGATCCAGGGGAAAGGAAGAGATTTAAGGTGTAAGGTGAGTAGGGTGGGGTTGGGGAACACACAGATTATGTTCCGAAGGAAACAGAAGGCTTAAGTTCAGCCTCAAGGCTGAAGACTTATCACTGACAAGGAACAGACACTTCCAACTTAGGATGGAAGAACAGGGAAGGACAGGCTCATGAAAGTAAGAAATTTTAAGGTGATGGAGAGCAAGACTTAAGGAACTGGTGTTTATTGTCTGTTATTCCAAAAGGTAGAAGAGGATGTTGTTGGCTAGCTGCATTTGAGAAGAATGGAAAAGATTGTAACTACCCTTTCTGAGGAAATTGCTAAGGAGATGGTTCTTAGCTGAAAACTAAGACTCCACTCTGCTAGTTTTGGTACAAGTAGAACTTATTAGCTAGTTTACAGGATTATCAGTAGGTCTAATGAGCCAGGACAATGCTCAGGACATGACGATCACTAGTAAAAGGTCACTGCTATAAACATGCTATGCCTACATCTTGTTAATCAAAATATCATAGCTTGTACCTGTCAAGCTCAAGATTAGACATTAGATGTCTCTGAAGAGCCAAATGCTTGAAACCACTAGGAACCACCAGGTGCCCAAGGATGGACTCACTGAGCACCTCTCAATGAGACTCAAGAGAGGAACTCAAGAGAGCACCTCACTGCTCTCTTCTATAGGAGAGACTGCTATTTGTACCCAAATATATATTCTGTTCTTCCACTGTAAAGAAATGTTTAGTTCATCACATAGCCAACTGCTCAGAGTAAAAACTACATTTCTCAATCTCTTTTGAAACTGAATGTGGCCCTGTAACTAAGTTTTAGCTAATGGGAGACACTCAGAAGTATTGTATAGCAGACAGAGAAGATGAGTCACTCCCTGGGGTTGGTTAAGTAATTGGCTGAAAGTAACCTGTCTCCTACAGGCTTCTTGGAGTAGGACCATCCTGCCAGTCCAGGATTGTAGATTTTTCATTCTTCTGTAGGAGAAAAGCAATCTTCTGTCTCATTTTCCAAAGGAAAAAAAAATCATGCTATGCCTGATATGTAGCCCAGATTCCTTTCCTAGATCCAGGGATCCATGGAGGGTGATGGAAAGAATTCAGGTTCTCTCGCTGGCAGCCAGGACTCATAAGTTGGCACTAGTGGTAAAGAATCCACCTGCCAATACAGGAAACACAAGAGACGCAGGTTTGATCCCTGGGTTGGGAAGATCCCCTGGAGGAGGAAATGGCAGCACACTCCAGTATTCTTGCTTGAGAAATCCCATGGACAGAGGAGCTGGTGGGCTTCTGGTCCATGGGGTTGCAAAGAGATGGACTGACTGAGTGACCAAGCAGCAGCAGCAAAGAGCTGGTGTTAGAAGTCATGATGCAAAAAATTCTACATTAGACATAATGAAAGGACTGTCCCTAAAAAGGGGGAGGTGTTCAAAAGATGTTAGGCAACTGCTAGTGAAACAGGTGTTTATAGCAGGGGTTACGTTTGGGAGGAGAGAAAAGAAGGAAAAAATGAGTGGCAGAGGGGCGCAAAAGAACATGACTTCACCAAGATCTGATTTCATGGCTTTAAAAAAATAAAAACAACTTTGACACCTGGAGTGGGAAACAGAAACTAATCTGAACCTCAGGAAAGTGCTGTGGAATTGCCAGATGGTAGAACTCAAAATTCTAGATATAGAAACAAACAGAGATGGAAGAGAGTGAGAGACAGAAAGGCTTTCCCTCCCTGGTGCTTCACCCAGGGTCTGCTCAGAGGACGGGTGTAGGCAGAAGTGTTGAGGACTGAGTGCTGGTACAAACAGGCAGAAGATTTGAAGTTAGATGTCAATGAGACCCTAACTCTGCCTAACATGCTCACTGTAGAAACTTGGGTGAGTTACTTGCCTCTTCAAGTTTATTTATTCATCAGTAAAATGGAAAGAATGATAATATTAGTACCAGCAAACTAGTACCACAGATAGAGGGTGCTTGGTGCCTAGTACCATGTTTGGCACCCTAGCCCCCAGAGTCAAGGTGAACACTTTTTAGTAAAGCTGAAGTGCTCTGCTCTTAAACTCTTCCACTCACATCTCCTTGCCCATGCCATCGGTTTTAAGCAAATAAAAATATCTAGTTCTATCTTGGGCTGAAAACCACCCAGCATAATTCAAGCTGTTCTCTGAAATACTGTTTGTACCAAGAAAAAAAAGTCCTGACTCACAATTAGAGAATGGAATCCTCAGGAAAAACCAACATTAACATCTAAACAAGAAAATGAGCTTATTGACATTGAAAAATGTTATGTTTTCAATTTCATTAAAGTTCCCAACAGACAACACATTTATTTCTGTGCTATGGGTCTGATAGCAAAAATGGGCAAAAACATCAGTCTACAAGCTCTGGGACTCTAGTCTGTGACAGCACGGATGAAATATATGTTTCCTGAAGAGACACGCAATTCTTACTATCTGTGACCATTGAAATATTAAGGAAATTACTTATAAAACAGATAAAAATCCATTATGGGAGCAGAGCCTAGAAACTGCAAAGGAGGATGGGAAAGAATAATTTCTAGTCTTCCTGGGAAATTGAAAAAAAAAAAAAAGGAGTTTTTTCTCTTGTTATTATCCTGGTGAAATTAAATTTCATTGTGTAATTCTCATCTTCATAATTACCAGGTTGCTTTGAGAATTAGATATAAAAAGCCACCTCATATAAAGGTAGCAGCTGGTTTTCCTAAATATTATATTTTTAAAATGATAAAAGAGGAGTAACATTGCGAACAATCACTTTAATCACCGTGCTTGTTCCACGTCAGCCCACCCACCTTTCTCATCATGCTTATTGGCAGGACTGAGGCAGAATACCTACAGGGACATCTACCCAGTCCCTAAAACCATCTGGGTCGGTACAGGAATAGGATCCCAAAGAATATGAAGTTGGATTTCTAGAAGAAATTGCGGAGGCTGGGAGGTGTGGTAGGCTAAGTAATTGCCCTCAAAGATGTCCACATGTTCTCACCTGGAACCTGTAAATATGCTACCTTATGTGACAAAAGGCCCTTCACAGATGTGGCTTAGGTTATGGACTTTAGAAAATACACCTGGGCCCAGTCTAATCACATGAGTCCATGACAGCAGAGGACCTTTCCCAGCTGTAGCTCATCAGAGAGATTTCGGTGTTGCTGGAAGAGAACCAGAGAGATGGCAATGTGAGAAGGACTCAACTCACTCTTGTCGGCTTTGTCGATGGGAAAGGTCATGAGCAAAGGAATGTGGGCAGCCTCTAGATACTGGAAAAGTGAGGAAGTGGATTCTGTCCTAGGGCCTCCAGAGCCAAAGGTGCTCCTGCCCACATCTTGACTTAAGCCAAGTAGGACCTTGTTAGACCCAGGAAACTGTAAGACATTACATTTGTGTGTGCTTTTATGATACTCAGTTTGTGGTATGTGTTGAAGCAGCATAGAAAACAAATACAGGGAGGAAACCTATTTATTAGCTTGGCATATTCCCTCTAATTCATACTTTGTTTGATCTATGATTTTGCTTTTCCTGTGTCTCTGCTGTATGTGCCTGTGTGAACAGGAGACCTGGGACTGGGCTCTTGTCCTCAGCTCATTAGACTGAGGCCTGACAATGTGCCTGCGTCTTAGTAGCTTTTATTTGGGATCTAGACTCTGTTTCAGTGAAAGCAGCAGCTGGTTGGTGTACAGCTTCAGCTGAAATGAGTCATAAGGTGCAACCAGTCTTGACGATTCCCACTGTGGTCTCATTGTCACCATAGAAGGCCCATTTCAACATCAGGCACGACCAGAACCTAGTCCTACTCATCAAATAATCCTTTCTTCCTCCCTCCTTCCCTGTTTCCTTTCCTTGGGATGATGCCCTTTACTCAAACATCTTAACAAGTGCTACTTATAAAATATAAAATAAAATATAAAATGTTCCAAAACTTTCACTCATCACTATCATCAGCAGCACCATTGTCCTCTTTTTCATAGTCATCATCATAATTAAAGACATAAACACATGAAGAAAATCAAATATGAAAAGCATAAAATAAAAACTCTATGTACATCCCTATCATCTGTCATATTTCCAAAATATGAGTGCTTTAACCAACTTCTTTTTATTTATATAATTTAAAAAATTAGGGATAAATGTGAACTTACAGAAAAATTGTAAAGGTAGTACAGAGAGTGCTCATGGACCCTTCACTGAGCTTCCCCTAATGTTAATATCTTACATAATCATGGGTGCATGAGTGTGTGTTAAGTTGCTTCAATTGTGTCTGACTATTTGTGACTCTATGGACTGTAGCCCACCAGTCTATGGGATTGTGGCAAGAAATGGCAATCTCTGTCCATGGGATTCTCCAGGCATGAAATACTGGAGTGGGTTGCTATTCCCTTTGCCAGGTGATCTTCCCAACCCAGGGGTTGAACCTGTGTCTCTTATGTCTCCTGTGTTGGCTTCTTTACCACTAGCATCACCTGGGAAGCTTCATGATCATGGGTACATTCATTTAAAATTTTTAAGCTTTTAATTCTTCTGGTTATTTCTTTCATATTTCTAAATATTTGATAAATATTAATGAATTTATCAAATTTAGAGAGTGAGAAAGGGACAAGAAAGAGAGGGCGATAAGAGGTGAGTTCAGTATGGTGGGCAGGTATCAGACCATAACATAGGAATTTTAAGAAGAGTAAAGAGTTTGGATTTTGTTTTAAGCGTGATGAGAAGTCTTTGGAGGGCTTGGGCATGGTATGGATGCACAGGAACATGGTCTGATGCACAATTCCAAGAGTTTATTTCAACTATGTGGAGAATGGATGGTAGGGGTGGGAAGGGCATCAGACCACCTGGGAAATTATTACTCTAGTTGAAGTGAAAAATCATGATAATTAGACCTAATTGGGATATGTTTTAAGGATAGAGCTCATAGAACTTGCAGATGAACTGGAAGCCAGATGTAAATGAAAGACTACAGAGAAGTCATATAAGCTGGACAGTGGGTGGTGCTCTTTGCTGAGATGGGAAAACTCAAGCCCACTTCGATGAAAATGTTGAGATAAACAATGTAGCATGATAGTGATGCCAAGAGGCACCTAAGTGCTGCTGGTAAGCAGGCAGTAAAATATGCAGGAGGTGGTAAGATACTCCAGAAGGCGTCATACCTGAGATGCATATTTATAAATGACTCATAAATAGTTTGCATGTAAAGCAGTGAGATTGAATGAGATCATCTAAGGAAAGAGTGGGAAGGTGAAGACGAGAAGTGATTTAAGAAGGAGTCTTGGAGTGAAATTTAGATGTCAAGCTGAGAACAAACCAGCCCCGGATTCTGAGAAGTGGCCAATAAGAAAGGAGGGAAAACAGGGGCATACAAGTAAACCCAAAGAAAGTGTTTCAAGAAAAAGGGTATAGGTGAACAGTGTCCAAAACTGCTGATATCAAGTGAGGACAGGGGCTGTTGGCCCGGCCAAGAGGAAGTCATTCTCAAGTGTGTTCTCAGAGAAGAGATTTAGGAGTTGTCATGGAGTGGATGAAAAAAGGGATGGAAGGAAATGGAGACAGAAACTTACAAAACAACTTTAGGAAGTTTACGAAGGAGAGTTAAGAAATAATGTACTTATTGGAGAGGTGATATCAGAACATATTTGTATCTTTGGGGGAATAATTCAGCAGAGAGGGAGAAAATGCTGATGTAGAGTAGAGAGGATAAAACTCAAGTAGCTGTTACACCTAATATGACAAGAGGAGATGAGACCCAGAGAAAAAGTGTGAGTAAGGAATGATCTTAGACACAGGTAAGGTAAGGGTCTTTTTCATTGTCATGGAGGAAAAGTACAACGTATGGGTACATATGCATATAAATGAAGTGGCACAAAAAGTAGCTACTCTCTGATTATATTCATTTATCATAAAAGTATTGAGCAAGGCCATTAGTTGAGAGAAAGTGGTGGTAGAATATAGATAATTTAAGGAGAAATAAGTTATGAGGGTGTCATTTTGGAGAGTGTGACAGCAAACAAACTAGAGAAATGCAGTAGGATTTCCCAAGAATTTCCCAACAAGAAGTTAACCAAGCCAATATTATTTGAAAGTTGTTTTTTCTTTTTATTTCCCCCAGCTTACTGGGTGCAAGACATGAAATGGCACTCAACTGAGAATCACTCCTAAGACTGAGAGTTAGGTAGGCAAGTATAGTAGAAGAAATGAGGACAGAGAATAAACAGTTATTCTAGGGGAAAGATAATGGATTTTGGAAGCTGAGGCTGCTTAAGAATAGTGGGAATACAGGTGTGGTGGACAGTAGGAAATGAACTAGAGTCGTGGTTTTGAAATGTTGGTACAGAGTGTTGAGGATACTAAAGAGGGTAATATGGAAGGATGTGGTCAGAGAATGAGACACTGGAAGTTGTGATTTTAGAGGAGGAGCAGTTCTCAGGGGAATCATACATCAGAAGAATGGAGAGTGTGAGAAAAAAAAAAAAATTAATCCCAGTATGAGAAAGCTGACCAGATAGCACTTAACATTGTCTTCTCTCACTGAAGTCTTAATGGGCTTTAAGTAATTCTAAAAATGAAAAAGAACAATTTATCAAATTTGTATGAGTTTGTAAGTAGTGCTTATGAAAAATTTGGTAGCATGATTGAACAAGTAGAGAAGGAAATATAGACTTCTAACCTGTGGATACAATGTTTTAATTGTCAAAATAAAAAACTTAACTTTTATTAACATTCCATCAATTGGAAAATCATGCCACATGATTCATATTTTCAATCTCTTTCTATTTTGTTTTCATTGTATTCTGAGAGAATTCCTTAAACTTTATTTTTGCTTTTTCTAATGACTTTTTACAAAAAGATCAGCAACCATAACTTGACTTTTCAAGGACTGCATTCTGTTCTTTGTTTTCTTTTTATACTGGTCTTTTCTCCTTTCAAATCCCTTTGAATTTGCTAGTTTTAAACTTTTGAAAGTTGTCTCTTATTCTCTAAATTATATATATTTATTCTTAGGCAAATATTTACTCTTCTCAGAACTTTTAGTTTGTACTACTAGTTTTCCTCAAATGTCTTCTGAACCTTGGTCTCCTAAACATTGCTTATATTAATAACATTGTTGTTGTTGTCCAGTCACTAAGTCATATCCAACTCTTTGTGACTTCATGGGCTGTAGCACACCAGGCTCCTCTGTCCTTCACTGTACATCTTGGAGTTTGCTCTAATTCATGTCAATTGAGTTGGTGATGTTATCTAACCATCTCGTCCTCTGCCCCTCCCTTCTCCTTTTGCCTTCAATCTTTCCCAGCATCAGAGTTGGTTTTCTAATGAGTCAGCTCTTTGCATCAGGTGGCCAAAGTATTGGAGCTTCAGCTTTGGTCCTTCTAATGAATATTCAGGACTGATTTCCTTTGGGATTAACTGGTTAGATCTCCTTGCTGTCCAAGGGACTCTCAGGAATCTTCTCCAGCGCCACAATTTGAAAGCATTAATTCTTCAGTGCTCAGTTTTCTTTATGGTCCAGCTCTCACATCCATACATGACTACTGGAAAAACCATAGCCTTGACTAGACGGACCTTTGTCAGCAAAGTGGTGTCTCTGCTTCTTTAGTACATTGTCTGTCTAGGTTTGTCATAGCTTTCCTCCCAAGGAGCAGGTGTTTTAATTTCATGCTTTCAGTCACCGTCCACAGTGATTTGGGAGCCCAAGAAAATAAGATCTCTCACTACTTCCACTTTTTCCCCTTCTGTTTGCTTTGAAGTGATGGGACTGGATGCCGTGATCTTCGTGTTTTCAATGTTGAGTTTTAAGCCAGCTTTTTCACTCTCCTCTTACACCCTCATCAAAAGTCTGTTTAGTTCCTCTTCACTTTCTGCCATTAGAGTGGTATCATCTGCATATATCTCAGATATAACCTGGATATCTGAGGTTGTTGATACTTCTCCCAGCAAGCTTGATTCTACCTTGCGATTCATCCAGCTTGGCATTTTGCATGATATACTCTGCATATACGTTAAATAAGCAGGGTGAAAATATACAGCCTTGATGTACTCCTTTTTCAATTTGGAACCAGTCTGTTGTTCTGTGTCTGGTTCTAACTGTTGCCAACTAATGTTGACAATTTGATCCCTGGTTCCTCTGCCATTTCTAAACCCACCTTGTACATTTGGAAGTTCTCAGTTCATGTATTGCTGAAGCCTAGCTTGAAGGTTTTTAAAAAAAATAAGCATAACCTTGCTAGCATGTGAAATGAGTGTAATTGTAAGATAGGTTGAACATTCTTTGGCATTGCCCTTCTTTGGGGTTGGAATGAAAACTGACCTTTTCCAATCCTGTGGCCACTGCTGAGTTTTCAAATTCACTGGCATATTGAGTGCAATACTTTGACAACATCATCTTTTCAGATTTTAAATAAATGAGATTGTTAGTGTAAATAATAATGTTGGATTATTATTGGAAGCTGATCTGAACTTCACTTGCCATTGATAGTGAACTGTTCTTAACCATTGGGTATGTTTTGAAGAGGCCTCCACACTAAATGATGAGATTACCTCAAGCACTGTGTACATAGTAAGATTCTCTCTGGAGTGTACTGGCCAGGAAAATGGCAGATCATATTTCCATACTTGTATTAGTTTGCTCTTGCTCCATGACAAATTACTGAAGATTTAACAATTTAAAATAACACAAATTTATTATCTCATGACTGGGGTCTCTAGGTCTCATAGGCCAAAATCAAGGGATAGCCAGATTGAGGTCTTGTCTAGAGACCTTGAGAAAGAATCCACTTTTAAGTTCTTTCAGGTTGTTTGTTGAACTCAATTCTTTGTACTTGTAGAACTGAGGTCTTTTTTTCTTCGCAATGTCAGCTGGGGGCCACTTTCAGCTCTTAAAGGCTGTCTGCATTCTTAATACGTGTATTCATCCAGAAATGGAGAATCTCTTTCACATCAAATGCTTCTCATAGTTTGAAACTCAAAATCATCTGATTAACCATAATTACATCTGCAAAACCTCTTTTATTATATAACGTACCCTAATCATGGACACTACACTGGGAGGCAGAAGTCATGAGGGCCATCTTAGAATTCTATGACACTCCTCCAGAAGAGACTAGAATAGAAGACCTTTTCCTGGCTTGTTAATATTCCCATTAGAAACCATAATTATCCTTAGGCAGATCTTTCCATTTCTGTGAAGAACATCCGGGCTTTATCCCTGGCATTAAGGCTAACTTCAAGACTGGCATTGACCTGCATGCCTGAGGATAAGTCAGGACACTTCAGAAGATAAATGCCTGGCTGTGCACTTCCAAATGCCATGTTTCCTACTTGAGTTTGGAGTCCCTCCAGGGCTCTCCCAGAAACATTGGCCCCTACTGCCACTGAAGTCTTTTTCAGGTCTCCTTTATTTAAAAAAATAATTTTCTCTTTTCTATAAATGTGTTAGTAACCAAATTTTATCCAAACTGAAACAAGAAGTTATGCACATTTTTCTTAAGGATAGATTGCTATATGTATAAATGCTTAAACTAAGAATAGGAGTTTCTAAGGGTGAAACCCTGCAATAACTTGTCCTTTAGTAAACTGAAGAAAAACAACCGTTTCTGTTCCCCTGTATTGAACTGTTACAGTGAGCTGTGGCAGAGTTGCAGCCTTAGTGTTCAGAAAAATAAGAGGACTAAGAGCAGGCGAGGAAGGTGGTCTTTCTAGTCAAACCCTGTGGTTTACATTCCTTTAAGTAGCCATCAGTGACCTAAGTTTAGAGAACAGCCAGAGCGCAGGGACCAGAAAGTAAATGATGAGAATCTGCAGGCGAGGACTAGATGAGATCTTTGACTCTTTTACTCAAGGAATGAGTAAATAGGAAGTAAATTTACTGGAAGTAAATAGGTGGATGCCAGCCTGGTTTTTGAGGAATCTCTATATCCAAAGAAACCTTAGACCTGAAATAAAGATAGCTTTTGTTTAAAACTAACATTATCTCCCCCTGCCTCACATACTTCTCATCCTGCACCTCCAGACTCACAGTGAAATACAGGAGGCTGTAAAAGTCATGCATCCTCTAGGAAGGACATCAACCTGAATTTAAACTTTAGAGATGATCCCCTTAGAAGGCAAATTTGTAAGCATGGAGTGTGATGGGCAAGGAGATTTTCCAAGAGAGCTACCATATTGAATAACCAAACCATTGGCCCTGCAGGCAGAGTGGGGCATCTTTGCTGCTCCCATCCAGCAAGAGTTAATATTTGTTACTGGTTAGTGACTATGGGGTCATTCCCACTCTCTTTTGCCCTAAGGAACAGGTTTTACTACAGTTATTCTATTCCCTGTCCTCATTGTGTAGAAGATGTGTTATGGGAAGATAACTTTAAAAAAAATGCAGTAATCACTGAGACCATGAGAAGCCACATTTGGTTGTAATACCAGAGAAGTGCACATCACCCACCACAGAAGTGGGAAAGTCTAGTCTGTCACTCTATTGTATGTTTCAGAGTTCCTGAGGAAACTCTTAAGATAGAATTTGAGCATCCTGCAGCTTCCCTCTAGCAATGTGTTCTTCTTTCTTAGGAAAGTAAAAAAAAACAGTAATATATTTTGTGACATTTTGTTTTGGTAACCAAAGTATGACCATCAAAATCACTGTGACTTTTCCTTTAAGATATATTCACAGTAGTTCCAAGAAGAGTGAATTATACTTGCACAGCTGTGTGTGCCCTTTCATTTCCAAGTAACGTCAAGGAAAATCATAGTACTTCTTAATATGGGCAAAAGTCTTACAGGGGTTTTACTAGCAGTTACATCTAGTCTGCAATCTTGCCAGAGGGATGGAATAAGATGGTCTACAACATCAGCAATCTGGGGGAACCTGGAGAAACTTGGAGCAGGAACAACCAATGTGTCATCATCAGGGTCCAAGTACCAAAGACTCCTGTTGTTTTTGGAGCCCAGTGTCCTTCTGGTAAAGTTGACCACTGCCACGCAGATAAATGACCACAGTGTTGATAGCATATGAATATTTCAGACATCACATAGTGAACAAAAAGCCTGTGAAGTCCCATGGCCAATCTCTGGTGTCCTTTGCCATTTGGTGTCCTAAAATTCACACATATTTGATTAAAATAATTAAAATGTAACGTAATCCAAGGAAAGGCTGCCCTGTAACTTCAAATATCCTACTACATCATTGTAATACAGTATGAAAGAGACTTAAGAATATGCATCTCTTTACTTATTTTGTGTATATAGTCTAGAACCAGCAACCCTTTGAAAGATGTAATTCTTCATTGCATCATTCATGCATTTCACAAGTATTTATAGACTACTAACTATATATTCTATAAATACTTGTGAAATGCATGAATGATGCAATGAAGAATTACATCTTTCAAAGGGTTGCTGGTTCTAGACTATATACACAAAATAACTATATATTCAGAGAAGGCAATGGCAACCCAGTCCAGTACTCTTGCCTGGAAAATCCCATGGATGGAGGAGCCTGGTAGGCTGCAGTCCATTGGGTCATGAAGAGTCGGACATGACTGAACAACTTCACTTTCACTTTTCACTTTCATGCATTGGAGAAGGAAATGACAACTCACTCCAGTGTTCTTGCCTGGAGAATCCCAGGGACAGGGGAGCCTGGTGGGCTTCCGTCTATGGGGTCGCACAGAGTCGGACATGACTGAAGCGACTTAGCAGTAGCAGCAGCAACTATATATTATCAAGTCATCTTTGGATAACTGGGCTTCCATGGTGGCTCGGATACTAAAGAATCTGCCTGCAATGCAGGAGACCCACGTTCCACCCCTAGGTTGGGAAGATCCCCTGGAGAAGGAAATGGCTACCCACTCCAGTATTCTTGCCTGGAGAATTCCATGGACAAAGGAGCCTGACAGGCTAGGAACTATGTGTTCAGCAATATGCTAGATGCTCTGAAGGGAGTACAAGTGAATTAAGCCCCCTTCACTGGGTGTCATCAAGGAATACAATATGCAGGGTAAAAATATTGGAATTTCATTTCTATTTTTTAATTTCCTACATTTTAAATTTTAATATACTTTAGTGTACATTTTAAATTTAAAATATGTCAATATAAAGATAGATGTGATATGTATATAAATTTCATGTGTGTGTTAAATTTTACTTTTCTTAACTGCTGGTGGTATTATCAAAGAATTTTGGAAAGCACTTGTTTATAGACTGCTGAAGTGTGAGTTGAGATTGCCTTCTATAGAATACTACTAATTATGATAATAAATGCATAAATTGTAATTATGTTAAAATAATTACATAAATGAGCACTTACTATATGCATTACTCTGTTCTTTAGAATTAGTATAATTGCAGATGTTTCTTAAAACAATCCAATAAGTAGGTATACATGTTGGCATGTTATGAATAGAGGAAAGGATGCCTATGGAGTTTAAATACTTTGCCCAAGGATGATTGTCTGAGTCAAATATATTGCTCCCAGTTGAAGGAATCTAGGCTCTTTTAGTCCTGTCTTCAGGGAGCAGAATTAAAGGGACCAGTATAAATAACCACAAGTGATGCTTTATGCTGATGAATCCCCTTGAGTGTCTCCTCTAAGCCAGTTTGATCATTTCAGGCCACCCTGAACTCTTTCAGCTGTAAGAAATGGAACCTAAAAATAACAGACCTGAAGCTAATGGCCTGCTGCTGCTGCTAAGTCACTTCAGTTGTGTCTGACTCTGTGCAACCACATAGATGGCAGCCCATTAGGCTCCCCCGTCCCTGGGATTCTCCAGGCAAGAACACTGGAGTGGGTTGCCATTTCCTTCTCCAATGCATGAAAGTGAAAAGTGAAAGTGAAGTGCTCAGTCGTGTCTGACTCTTCGCAACCCCATGGACTGCAGCCCACCAGGCTCCTCCATCCATGGGATTTTCCAGGCAAGAGTACTGGAGTGGGGTGCCATCACCTTCTCTGGCTAATGGCCTAGTAGCAAGCTTTAAATTTCTGGCATCTAAGCTGGCACTTGTTTTTCTTCTCTGACCCACTCTTCAATTTCAGAAATCCCTTGATATATGGTAAGCAGATCAGCTCTGCTTACCCATCTTCCAATATAAGTGAATGAATATGGTAATTAAATAAACATGAATAAGGGAGAGAGAAACGAATATGAAATAATCACAAAGATTCTGGAGAGACGCTATGCTGTTTCCTCAATTCTCCTTAAAACGTCCACTAAGCTTTTAGATCTTGGTTTAGAGAACCACCTCCTCTGGGAAGCCTTCAGACCTCCCAAGTTAAAGTCCTTTATCTTCTTTAGTATTGCCATGCCTCCCAACACTATTGGCTCAATAAAGACTGAGTTATAACAATTATTTGTTATAATAAAACAATTATATTTGTTTGTCATCATTACTAAATTGTTAGTAGGCTGAAAGTAGAGACAGGCTATCATTCACAGCTATATCTTCATGTTTCCATAGTTCCTAACATATATATGCAATAAATTCATATAATATGATAAATACATACAAATGAATGAAGAAGTAGTAAGTTGTTAAATTAACCAAAAGGTTAGAAGAAGGGAGGTTAGGCATGGTACAAGGAATCAGCAAAGTAGGGCCATCACAACTGTGAGAGATGTTGTGCTTCAGCCAAACCTTCCAGACTTTTACAAAAGCAGGAAAATCTAAAAAGAAACTACTCAGTTTCAGCAAACATGTAAGTTGTGGATTTGTTTGGCCTTAGTGATTCCTGGGTCACTTACAGAAAGTCCAAACAAAAAGCTTTACTAGTGAAAGGAAACAGAATACACCTCTTCAAAACATGCCACTTTGGTATAATGATTACTTGGAATTAAAGATACTTGAGAAACATGCAGTGCAAGAAGCACACTTTGACCCTGCTTTGCCCCCTGAAAACAGGAGATAAGTCTCCCATGAGAAAGGTACCCTCCCTGTACCAGGAGGGTCGAAGGCATACTTATCTTTCCAAAGATGGGAAATTTAGGGCCAAGAAGGCTCCATAAACCATGTTATTTCACCAGTTTACTACCCCATGAGTAAACCCTTTTGTCTTGTCAGTTCTTCACAAATTTAGCTGCCTTCTTTGGTCACTTTCTTGAGTCTCATATTTTTATGGGGCTCTCATACATAGGACATTAAAATTTTTTTTGTCCTCTTAGTTTGTTTTATGTCACTTTATTAGACCAAAGAACCTAGAAGGGATGAAGGGAATTTTTTTTTTTTCCTATTAAACTCTAGTGACCTGAAAAGACCTGAACACAGGACTGAGGTTTTCTGGCTTCAAATAAACCACCCTGTAACTTTGGTTTACATCATTTCCCATCTCTTGTGTGTGTTTAATTCAAACATGAAGACCCAAAGACAGGCTAAAGAAGGCTGATTAGTGCTTGACACCTTTCTCCTAGAAATCATAAATCATCCATGGTTCAGTGGTCACTCTAGACAGAAGACGTACCTTGTTTCTCCTTCTCTCAATCCCCAAAGGTTAAAGGCATGGCATTATTCCCAGTCAGAAAACTTTTCAAATCTCTGCCAACTTCTAATGACCGAATAAAGTTCAGGTCCTTGAGGAGAAGCTAGAGAGGCAGTGTCTTTAGCTTTGGTCTGGCGTGGCAAGAGTTGACACAGCAGCAGAAGTAGACTAGTGGTGAGTGGATGATGAAATATTTTTGTTAAATCTAATAATTTAACACTATGAGAGAATAACATCAAGAATGATTTTTACAAACCTACTTTCCATTTGTTTGTCTTAGAATTTTGTACCTCCCAGCTCATTTAAGTCATTTTTGCTTTTTATTTTATTTTATTTTTTTAAGATTTAAGAAGCTGGGCAAATGGTTTTCAATAAAGAAGAATGTCAGGTCTCATTGTGCTTAAATTGCCCATTATCAGCATAACTCCTAATAGGGTTTAAACAACTAGCTATTGACAATCATTTGTGTTTAGACTGCTTTTCTAAGGAGGGAGTCATTTGTGTGTAGCTAAAAGCCTGGATATCCTCTAGTGACTAATACAGAAGTCATAATAGCATAAATCTACATGGTGATCTCTAATATAGAAAAATACTTTGTCCATATTGGATGCAATGATGAGATTTCTTTAACTCTGGGTGAAAACATAGTCTTTCACAAAATACCAAGTTCCTGGGGCCTCTTTAGAAATGCACAGAAGAGCTAATTAAATTGGTGGGTTAAAAGCAAAAGTTCTTAACCATTAAATTGGAAAAACTTAGCAAAGCAAAAATAAATCCATGTTTAAGACTGGATAGAAACAACAGAAATAAGGATTTCTTACCTCTTCAGAGAAAGAAATGGTAAGGACAGGAAAGGTACATGTATCTCTGTTCATGAGAGGATAGAATGGAGTGGAAGAGGTGAGAAACAAGTGAATCCTCAGTTGGGTGATATTTTGTGCAGTAATCTAAGTCTTGTGGTGGGCTTATCACCCATTGGGCTAAGGTAAGAAGAGGCAGTCTATAAGGACTAGATTGGAAGCAGTGTGCAAACAGAGCAAAGTATTTCTCAAAAAAAGTACCAGGGAGAACAAGGAAGGACATCGGGTCTTAGTGTTGCTGCTGACATTTCCTTGTTTGGGGTTCTTGTGTTTGTCCTCGTGAAGATTATTCAAGGAATGGTATTTTACGCCTTTCTCACTCTCCAGACTCAATTGTCCAAGTGAAGTGTGTTACTTGCCTCTGTTCTTAAGAGCAGCACAGCTTTTAGTAAAAGGGAAGATCAGGAATAACTACCACCAATAATAATGATAACCACAACATCTACTGAAGACAGTCTATGTGTCAGATACTGCATTAGGTGTACACGTGCACTCTCTCATATAATCACAGCATCCCAAGGATGTAGGTTCCACAGGGAAGGACCACCTTATACAGAACTAGGTCCTAAAATTAGCTCTTAACTATTCAGTAAATATCATTAATGTAACTAGAAAAGCCCTAGAGATAAATGTGGGGTGGATGGATAATTCCTAAGTCCCTGCTTTCCTAAAGAGTTTACATCTTTCTGTCTTAGTGTTCAGTTTCAATGACCTTAATATATGTGATTTAAACTAATTACATAGTGAAATCCCAAGAGAAGAATTAAAATATTTAGTGTAACCCCAGGGGAAGGATGAATTATAGAAGTAGCTCACTGAAATGAATCACAATTCTTTCCTGTATTTAATATTTGAGGGAATTAAAGCTAGCGAAGATAAGTCCATTTCTCAAGGTCAAGAAGGTAGTTAGTGAAGGAGTTGGGAATTTAAACCAGAGCCCTCTGGTATGACCAGTGTGCAATTTATAAGGCCAGTGGAGGCAGCATTGTGTATGCATTTCCAAAAGATACAATGTTCTTTATTGGTAAAGAGTCTAGAAACAGAATATTTATAAAATAGATAATAGTTACATATGCTTAAACTAAAACAGAAACAGAAAATATACTCAGCAGGGAAGGATCACTGGCAAATTCATCAATACTCTAGAAAGATAATTCTGTGGAGTTATATATTAAAAAAATGCTTTGATGAGTAAGTGAAAATAGCAGCTAATTCCAATGTACCCGAGTTTTAAAATGCTAACATTTTAAGGTATTTGTGAAAAAGATCATGATTTAATGACAAATCTCAATAAAGCCTGAAGAATTTGGTACAAAAGACACTGAAGTGTAACTCCTCAATTATCTTTTCTACTCGGCAGTCACACATTCCCTGCCTAACCAAAGCATTTGTCTGCTTCAAATGAAAATTGTTTTTAACTTTTACTGAAAAATCCAGCAGCCTCAGTCAGACTCCATCAGCAAATATTTGAGTATTTGACCACATAGGATCACACACATTTAAAAAAATCATGTAATTCATTTTTGCTTTTCCTTTTTATTCCCCATTCATTACTAATCATTACGGCCAGGGACAGTTCTACTTTTAAGGGTTTGATATTTAGTAAATCCTACTGGAATCTGAATCTAAATTAATTGCTTTCTCTGTTTTGAAGAGCAAAAATCTTTGCTTCTTGGAAACACCACCCAGTCTTGTCACATGGATGTCATCCCTTTGGTGCTGCTCAAGGATTTTGTTCCTTATTCTCTCTTTGTCCTTCTCAGTCACTTGTACTGTTCTCATCAAAATACAAATTCTATCAACCAACTTTTGAGAAATCCTTCCTTGAGGTCAAATGGTTCAGCTCCATTTCTCAGCCCCTAGTTTGTAGCAAAATTTGGAAATGTCATGGTCAATATTTATTGTCTTCACTTTTTTCTATTCATTCTTTTTTAATAATTAAGTTTCAAACAACTTTAAACTAATACAAAATTTGCAAAAACAGACCAAATAACTCTGAAATCTCCTTCACCTCGCTTTCCCAGTTGTCTACATTTTACTACATTTGTTCCATCTCCCTGTAGATATAAAGCTCAACATTCAGAAAGCTAAGATCATGGCATCTAGTCCCATCATTTCATGACAAATAGATGGGGAAACAGTGGAAACAGTGCCTGACTTTATTTTTTGGGGCTCCAAAATCACTGCAGCTGGTGATTGCAGCCATGAAATAAAAAGACACTCCTTGGAAGGAAAGTTATGACCACCCTAGACAGCATATTAAAAAGCAGAGACATTACTTTGTCAACAAAGGTCTGTCTAGTCAAGGCTGTGGTTTTCCAGTAGTCATGTATGGATGTGAGAGTTGGACCATGAAGAAAGTTGAGCACCAAAGAATTGATGCTTTTGAACTGTGGTGTTGGAGAAGGTTCTTGAGAGTCCCTTGGACTGCAAGGAGATCCAACCAGTCCATCCTAAAGGAGATCAGTCCTGGGTGTTCATTGGAAGGACTGATTTTGAAGCTAAAACTCCAATACTTTGGCCACCTGATGCAAAGAACTGACTCATTTGAAAAGACCCTGATGCTGGGAAAGATTGAGGGCAAGAGGAGAAGGGGACGACAGAGGATGAGATGTTTGGATGGCATCACCGACTCAATGGACATGGGTTTGTGTAGACTCCGGGAGTTGGTGATGGATAGGGAGGCCTGGTGTGCTACAGTTCATGGGGTCACAAAGAGTCGGACATGACTAAGCGACTGAATGGCTCTGAACCCATTATCATTATTATTTTTGTGGATGGTTATGGGCAACTTGCAGATATGATGTCCTTCTCTCTTCAAATCCTCTGGTGTGTCGTCTCTAAAACCAGGACACTCTCCAGCATAACTGCAATGTAATAATCCCAAACAGGAGATCTACATTGATCAATTACTACAACCACACCTGAAGTCTGTTCACATTCTCCAACCACCTCAGTTAGATCTCCTTCCCCTTCTGATTCAAGATGCCATCAGGATTATGCTTTATGTTTGGCTCTGATGTCTCTTTAAATCTGGAACAGTTCTTCAGCCTTTGCCTTTCCCTGCCTCCTGTGTCTTCAGTGTCTTTTAAAGAGTATAAATCTTTCATTCAGCAGGATGTTGCTCAGCCAGATTCCCTAAGGTCTGGACAGCACTCATGCATTCTTGGTGGGAATACCAGAGCAATGCTGCTGGATCCTTCCCAGGCTCATGGGGATCATCCTTCCCTCAAGAGGTCACGCCAACCTTTTTCAAGGTGGTGTCTGCCAGACTTTTAATCTTCTCCTTTGTAAATGATGTCTTTTGTGGGGTAATACACCAAGTCTAAGCCTATATCCCACTGGCTTTGGAGTGTGCCAACCTAGCTGGGCTGAACTGCTCTTCCCAGAATGTTTCTGCTTAGGTTGGCCACACAAGATGACTGTGGGCCATTTAGGTGTGGAAGTGAACCAGTTGCCATCTTGTACTCTCATGCCTGGCTGCTTTCCTAATGGCTTACCTCACTGCTGTGCGGGGCCAGGTTTGTAACTGCTCCCCTCTCCCTGATTTTCTTTTCAAGTTCTCTGACTCCTGGGCCAAGTCAAAGGGCCGTGACTTCTACAGGACACATATCATCAACAACAGAAGCAATAGGAATGGACCCAGGTTTCAGTCCCTCTTCATGTCTGCAGCTTGCATTTGTGTTCCAGCTCATTCTTTTTTTTTTTAATACTATTTTAAAAAATATTGTTTGTTTATTTTTTGGTTGTACCATGTGGCACATGGGATCTTAGTTCCCCAATCAGGGATCTAGCCTGTACCCCCTGTATTGGAAGCAGGAAGTCGTAACCACTGGACCACCAGGGAAGTCCTGTAGCTCATTTTTGGTCCCCTCAGCACATGCCTACTTTACGTCTATTTTTCCCTTGCTTACTGCCTTTTTTTGGACTTAAGGCTTCAGCATCACCCACAGACAGCAGCCTGCTTAACCGGTTTAGCTGACTTCCGCAACTGAAGAAGGCCAAATTCTTCTGCAAGGGCACGGTTTATATATATAGTATATATCAGCATTGTTCATTATAATTGTACTAATTCTAAGTTATGATATACAATAAAATATATAATTTAAATTATATAATATTTGACAAAATAATAATCACAAGCTATTATTTATGAAATGATATATAAATATAACTCATATCTATAAATCATGTATATATGTATATAATCTTTCCATGGTTGTTTCTGCTTCTCCACCTGGACCCTGACTGGGCTACTACTGTCCTCCAGCCAGTAGTCTTATCATCCTTTCATATCTTCCAATTGAATTGATCATGACTGTGATGTTTATCAAATGCTGAATTTTCCATGTCCATAATTCCTTCTAGATTTATTAGTTAGCATTCTGCTCTAAGGAAGAACATTTCCTTCTCCCTGATTTCTTTATTGCTTATTTATATACGATGGGCCTATGGATTGCGGTTTCTTTTAATGGGTTGTAAACCATTACTTTGTCATTAATTTTGATGCCCAAGGTGTCTTAGAGTTGGCCACTGGGAATCCCCTTTAATCTGGTCTCATGTCCCTTTTGACATATCCCTTTCATTCTTTGAGTACTTCCTTTCTGGCACAAAAAGATACTCATGGCTCCTTTTGTCTGCTCATTGACGGAGCCTCAGAATCAGGTATTTTTCTAAGGGAATCTGTATTTTTTTTAGAGGAGGATGGTATTTAGACAACAAGCCAAAAATATTGAACTTCTCATTTTATATGTTTCTTTTGTCCTCTACACTATATTTGTTTTGCATGGCTGCATAACAAATTACTATTAACTTAGTAGTTTAAAACAACACAACATAATTTTCTATTTCCATGAATCAGGAGTCCAGGCACTGGTTAACCACCCAGTAGCTCAAAGGCTATAATCAGAGTGTCACCTGGGTTGTAATATCATCCAAAGCTTGGGGTCCTCTTCTAAGCTCATCAGGCTGTTTTTTATTTTTTAAAGATTTTATTGGAGTATATTTGATCTACTATGTTGTGTTAGTTTCAGGTATACAGCAAACTGATCATTAAACATATATCCATTCTTTTTTAGATTCTTTTCTTGTATATGTTATCACAGAATATTGAGTTGAGTTCCCTGTGTTATACAGTATGTCCTTGTTGGTTATCCATTTCATGTGTAGTCGTGTGTGTATGTTTCATCCCAACTCCCTGATATATAACCCCTACCACATTTCCCCTTTGATAACCATAAGTTTATCTTCAATATCTGTAAGTCTGTTTCTGCTTTGTAAATAAGTTCATTTGTATCATTCAGAATAGTTAGATTCCACATATGAGTGATACCATATGAAATTGTCTTTCTCTGGCTTGCTTCACTTAGGATAATAATCTCTAGGTCCATCCATGTTGCTGCAAATGGCTTTATTTCATTCTTTTTATGGCTGAATAGTATTCCATCACATATATGTACCACATCTTTACCCATTCCTCTGACAATGGACATTTAGGTTGTTTCCATGCATTGGGTATTGTAAATAGTGTTGTAATGGACATTGGAGTGTATATATCATCAGGTTGTTGATAGATTTCATATTCTTGTGATTGTGAGGCTAAGGTCCACTGTTGGTTGGGGGGTGTCCCCCTTAGTACCCAGAGGCTGCTCTTAGATACTAGCCACATGACCTTCTTATACCATGGCAGCTTACTCCTTCAAAGCCAGCAGAAAAATTCCACTTCAAAATGCCATGAGGAAATCTTTTTTTTTTTTTTTTTTGAACTTTTCTTTTCTTTTTTTTTTTTTGTTTCTTTTCTTTTCTTTTTTAACTTTACAATATTGTATTGGTTTTGCCATATATCAACATGAATCCGCCACAGGTATACACGTGTTCCCCATCCTGAACCCTCCTCCCTCCTCCCTCCCTGTACCATCCCTCTGAGTCTTAATCAACATAATGTAATCATGGGAGTGACTATCCCATTATAGTCACAGGTCCTATTTACACTGAAGGAAAGAGAATTATACAGAGCATATATACCAGGGGGCAGGGTCTTACTTGCCATTTTAAAATTCTGTCAACCGCAACCCATCAGCAATTTCTGAGAGTTCTACTTCCAGTATACCCCCAAAACTGGCCTCTTCTTTCCATTTCCACTGCCAGATGCATTTTCTTTTCTTTGTTCAATTACTTTTATGATCTCCTTTCTTACGCTTTTGTCTTTCTGTATCATTATCCAAGACTAGCCAAAGTGACCTTTCAAAAATGTACATAAGGCAGTGCTATTAACATCCTTCAAAATTCATTAATGTCCTGTTGCTTTCAGAGCAGCATTTGCACTTCTTCACATAGCCCACAAGCCTGTACATTGTCTGCCCCTGGCTACCTGTTGCATCCTCCTCCTTTTGTCCTGTGGAACTCAGCTCCCATGGCCTCTTTCCCCTATTTTTCAAATCAGCCTCAATTGTTCCTGCCCTCTACCTTTGCACTTACTCTGAACAAATTTCTTTGGTTATTTGCATCTCAGTTTACATAATGCTTCTTTCTAAAGAGGTCTCTCTGATGCTGTAAAGCAAAATCCAAGTTCAGTCACTTTGAATTATTAATTCATAAGCCCGTTCAGTTTCTTCATACTGCTAATTACCATTAGAAAGGGTATTACCTCTTTACTTATGTATTATCTATCTACCCCAAGTAGAAGATTAGCTCCATGAGGCCAGGGACCATGTCTATCCCATGCACTGGTATATCGCCAGTACCTAATATAGTAATGTGCTTCATATTGAGCAGGCACTTGATGTATATTATGGTATACATGAAATAATCAGCAGTTGGAGAAGATGTTACTTCAAAGCACTCAGGATCTGTGGTAATTTTGTAATGTGAAAAACTATGTATACATACATACATATGTACTGGAGAAGGGAATGACAAACTACTTCAGTAGTCTTGTCTTGAGAACCCCATGGACAGTATAAAAAGGCAAAAAGATATGACACTGAAAGATGAACTCCCCAGGTCGGTAGGTGCCCAATATGCTACTGGAGAAGAGTGGCGAAATAAATCCAGAAAGAATGAAAAGGCGGAGCCAAAGCAAAAACAATGCCCAGTTGTGGATGTGACTGGTGATGGAAGTAAAGTCTGATGCTATAAAGAACAATATTGCATGAAACATGGAATGTTAAGTCCATGAATCAAGGTAAATTGGAATTGGTCAAACAGGAGATAGCAAAAGTGAACATTGACATTTTAGGAATCAGTGAACTAAAATGGACTGGAATGGGTGAATTTAACTCAAATGACCATTATATCTACTACTGTGAACAAGAATCCCTTAGAAGAAATGGTACACCCTCATAGTCAACAAAAGAGTCCTAAGTGCGGTACTTGAGTGCAATCTCAAAAATAACAGAATAATCTCTGTTGATTTCCAAGGCAAACCATTGAATATCACAGTAATCCAAGTCTATGCCCCAACCAGTGATGCTGAAGAGGCTGAAGTTGAACAGTTCTATGAAGACCTACAAGAACTTCTAGAACACCCCAAAAAGATGTCCTTTTCATTATTGGAGACTGGAATATAAAAGGAGGAAGTCAAGAAACACCTGGAGTAACAGGCAAATTTTGCCTTGGAGTACACAATGAAGCAGGGCAAAAGCTAACAGAGTTTTGCCAAGAGAACACACTGGTCATAGCAAACACCCTCTTCCAACAACACAAGAGAAAACTACACATGAATCACCACGTGGTCAATGCCGCAATCAGATTGATTATATTCTTTGCAGCCAAAGATGGAAAAGCTCTACACAGTCAGCAGAAACAAGACCAGGAGCTGACTGTGGCTCAGATCATGAACTCCTTATTGCCAAATTCAGACATAAATCGAAGAAAGTAGGGAAAACCACTAGACGATCCAGGGGTTTAGTGACCTAAATCAAATGAACTAAATCAAGTCCCTTACAATTATACAGTCAAAGTGACAAACAGATTCAAGGGATTAGATCTGATAGACAAAGTATCTGAAGAACTGTGGACAGAGGTTCATGACATTGTACAGGAGGCAGTGATCAAGACCATCCCTAAGAAAAAGAAATGCAAAAAGGCAAAATGGTTGTCTGAGGAGGCCTGGGAGAATGAAATGGCAACCCACTTCGGTATCCTTGCCTAGAGAATCCCGTGGACAGGGGAGCCTGGTAGGCTGCTGTCCACAGGGTTGCACAGTTTCAGACATGACTGGAGCGACTTAGCATGCATGCATGCATTGGAGAAGGAAATGGCAACCCACTCCAATATTCTTGCCTGGAGAATACCAGAGACAGAGGAGCCTGGTGGGCTGCCGTCTATGGGGTTGCACAGAGTCAGACATGACTGAAGCGACTTAGCGGCAGCGACGGCAGAGGAGGCTTTACAAATAGATGAGAAAAAAAAGAGAAGCTAAAGGCAAAGGAGAAAAAGAAAGATGTACCTATCTGAATGCAGAGTTCCAAAGAATAGCAAGGAGAGAGAGATAAGAAAGAGAGATAAGAAAGCCTTCCTCAGTGATCAATGCAAAGAGATAGAGGAAAACAATAGAATGGGAAAGACTACAGATCTCTTCAAGAAAATCAGAGATACCAAGGGAATATTTCATGCAAAGATGAGCTTGATAAAGGACAGAAATGGTATGGACCTAACAGAAGCAGAAGATATTAAGAAGAGGTGGGAAGAATACAAGAAGAACTATCCAGAAAAGATCTTCATGGCCCAGATAACCATGATGGTGTATCACTCACCTAGAGCCAGACATCCTGGAATAGGAAGTAAAGTGGGCCTTAGGAAGCATGACTACAAACAAAGCTAGTGGAGGTGATAGAATTCCAGTTGAGCTATTTAAAATCCTAAAAGAGGATTCTGTGAAAGTGCTGCACTCAATATGCCAGCATATTTGGAAAACTCAGCAGTGGCCACAGGACTGGAAAAGGTCAGTTTTCATTCCAATCTCAAAGAAGGGCAATGCCAAAGAATGTTCAAACTACCGCACAATTGTGCTCATCTCACATGCTAGCAAAGTAATGCTCAAAATTCTCCAAGCAAGTCTTCAACAGTACATGAACCATGAACTTCCACATGTTCAAGCTGGATTTTGAAAAGGCAGAGGAACCAGAGATCAAATTGCCAACATCTGATGGATCATTGAAAAAGCAAGAGAGTTCCAGAAAAACATCTGCTTTATTGACTACACCAAAGCCTTTCTGTGGATCACAGCAAACTGTGGAAAATTCTTCAAAAGATGGGAATACCAGACCACCTTACCTGCCTCCTGAGAAATCTGTATGCACATCAAGAAGCAACAGTTAGAACTGGAAATGGAACAACGGACTGGTTCCAAATCAGGAAAGGAGTATGTCAAGGCTGTTTATTGTCACCCTGCTTATTTAACTTATATGCAGAGTATATAATGCAAAATGCTGGGCTGGAATAAGCACAAGCTGAAATCAAGATTGCCGGGAGAAATATCAATAACCTCAGATATGCAGATGACACCAACCTTGTGGCAGAAAGTGAAGAAGAACTAAAGAACCTCTTGATGAAGTGAAAGGAGAGAGTGAAAAAGTTGGCTTAAAACTCAACATTCAGAAAACAAGGATCATGGCATCCAGTCCCATCACTTCATGGCAAATAGATGGGAAAGAATGGAAACAGTGACAGACTTTATTTTTGGGGGGGGCTCCAAAATCACTGCAGATGGTGAGTGAAGCCATGAAATTAAAAGGCACTTGCTCCTTGGAGGAAAAGCTATGACCAACCTAGACAGCATATTAAAAAGCAGAGACATTACTTTGCCAACAAGGGTCCATCTAGTCAAAGCTATGGTTTTTCCAGTAGTCATGTACAGATGTGAGAGTTGGACTATAAAGAAAGCTGAGTGCCGAAGAATTGATGCTTTTGAACTGTGGTGTTGGAGAAGACTCTTGAGAGTCCCTTGGACTGCAAGGAGATCCAACTAGTCCATGCTAAAGGAAATTAGTCCTGAATATTCACTGGAAGGACTGATGCTGAAGTTGAAACTCCAATATTTTGGCCAGCTAATGCGAAGAACTGACTCATTAGAAAATACCCTGATGCTGGGAAAGGTTGAAGGCATGAGGAGAAGGAACAACAGAGGATGAGATGGTTGGATGGCATCACCGACTCAAAGGATATGAGCAAGCTCCGGGAGTTGGTGATGGACAGGGAAGCCTGGCGTGCAGTAGTCTATGGAGTCGCAAAAAGATATGACTGAGCAATGAACTGAACATACCTACATACATAAATGCATACATACATATATACGTATTTTTTTCTCTAAATTGAGAGTATGGCATTTAAGAATTAATATTAAACTAGTCTGTTTGATGATAATAAAGTCCCCCTTGGACCCTGGAAGGAAAGTATCATTACAAAAACAGCTTTTTCACTGCTTCTCCTGTTGGTGGCCTGATATTTTTGCAGTGAGCATATGACAGTATTCTCCTATGGCAAATTAATATCCTTCTCCAGAATTTCAGTTTATCCCTATTAGCAATAATAATAAAGATCCTTCTTCCAGATTCTGCAGGTAGAAGATTCCTTGACAGCGTTGAGTTAATTTTTTAGCCACCAATCATGAAATATCCATCTCCTCCCAAACCGATCCCTCTCTATCTAGTGGGGCTCTTGCTGGCTGGCTTAAGGGTGAGGCCATGTCTCAAGAGTCCTGCCCCCAGGCATGCAAGAGGAAGGAATGTGGTTAATTAATCTTGGACAGGCTCAGTGAGAGCTCTATCTGGGTGACTTCTCATGTTCCAAATGATTCCAGTATCCTCCAAGTCTTTCCAGGGTGCATTCCTTAAGAACC
Source organism: Bubalus bubalis (assembly GCF_019923935.1). Classification (NCBI taxonomy): domain Eukaryota; kingdom Metazoa; phylum Chordata; class Mammalia; order Artiodactyla; family Bovidae; genus Bubalus; species Bubalus bubalis. The sequence continues at coordinate 111,144,107 of NC_059158.1, forward strand.
AAACTGGAAACAATATGCACTGATGTCATTTTATGTGGTCAGTTGGTAGCTTAAACTACTATATACAGCTCAAGAAATTTAAGAGCCTCTGGCTAAAGGGCTGAATGTAACAGGAATGCTTAGGAACTATTTATATGCTTGATTTGTTTTACAGTGTTTTTGGTCTTTAGTTTTGATTGGATTGTTTTACTGAAACATGAAGGGCATTTAGAAGGCAAGAAAGTGAATAGGATATATTTGCAACAATATGCCCTAAAGCAACATCTTAATGTCAGAAGTAAATTATAACAACTTACATTACTGATGACATACATTATAATTCAAAGCCAGGAGAACTACATCAAGGTTGTTCTCAGTATGGTATAAAAAAGGTTTTCTCTGTATTTTTTGCAACTAGATGAAGACCTTTATTGATGACAATGGTATCAGCAAAAGGTAATAGAAGAAAAATCATATCTTCTGTGATGCACAAAAACATTTTTTTTCTGAAGCTTCCCAAAACCTTTGCATCTGTTTCACCAAAAATGTTCTTTATTTCACAGACAGCATGGAATGAGTTGCTTTTGGTGTTATATATGTAACTCCCAAGATGTCAAGAGAAAGTGTATGTAAAGTTTGACTGGCTCCATTTCTGATATGAATATTCAACTGATAACAACATAAGCTGTAAGTGATGATAATTAGAGGATGAAGCTTGTGACAAACCGCTAAACCCGTCAGGATCCTAAGTAATTTCGATATTATATGTCTACACCATCTTTTTTTTTTTTTAGCTTTTTATTTTGTATTGGGATATAGCTAGTTAACAATGTTGTGGTAGTTTCAAGTCAACAGTGAGGGATTTAGCCACACATGATGCATGTGTGGGTGTGTGCGTGAGTGCTCAGTCCTGTCAGATGCTCTGTGACCTCATGGACTGTAGCCCATCAGGCTCCGCAGTCCATGGAATTTCCCAGGCAAGAGTTCTGGAGTAGGTTGCCATTTCCTTCTTCAGGGGATTTTCCCCGACCAAAGAATTGAAACTCCATCTCTTGCCTCTCCTGCACGGGCAGGCAGGTTCTGTACTAGTTGAGCCACCAGGGAAGTCCTATTCAGCCATGCATATGCATGTATGAATTCTCCCCCAAACGTTCTTCTCATCCAGGCTACCACATAGCACTGAGCAGTCTTCCATGTCCTATACAATAGGTCCTTGTTGGTTATCCATTTTAAATATAGCAGTGTGTCTACCCGGTCTATTTAGTTCTTTAAAAGAAACAAACTCTTGCATGCTCTTCCTGGTTATTTTTGTTGTTTATTGGAAGAATGTTTGTTTATGTTTTATTCATGTCTTTTGAAAGATCTAAATTTAGGCCCAAATGAGCTCTCAAATTATTAACAGAGTAGACACTTCATGAAAGGTTACTTCATTATTACTAAAAAAGTGCTAGTGTGAGATGAGGACACATGTATAAAGGATAAATATAGAGACATCATAGGAATATTGCCCAATGAAAATAGTAGATCTTGTATCTTTGATTATAGAGAATGTAGAGTCTAAAGGTCATACCTTTAATCAGTATAAGGATTCAATGTGGTAGTCCACATCAGTCAAAATATGTTTAGTAATTGTCAGATCTCAGTGACTGCCTGTGCCTTATTCCTTGTGTGTGTATGTTTGTGAATGTAACTGAATCAGACCTGAGTCTCTGGCACACCTGCCCTGCTGATAGGTACCCAGTGAAGCACTCAGTCAGGAGAGATTCAGCCTTTTTTTTTTTTTTTTTTGTGGTCTTGGCCCCAGTAACTGAATGCAATAACCTGTTAGCCTAAGGGAAACAGCTTTTTCTTTTAATTTGTTTGTACTATTCCAGCCATTCTGTGAGCTGCCACTTCCTCTGCTGGTATTCCCAGACTCCTGAAGAACAGAGCTGAAAGGAATTTAGAAGTTCAGTGGCAGCCACAGCAAGGTACCTTCCGGCCTCCTTTCAGATGAAAACCAACTATAATAATATTGATAAACTCATCTATTATGACTATAACTAATAATGATTCTTGAATTATGTTTGTGGGTATGTTGGCAACATGGTTCCCTGAAGAACCGAGGAGAGAGAATAAACCGTTTCTCTAATTTTCTTGCTAATCTGAAGCTAGCCTTACCTACTGTACTAGTCCACAGTGAGGGGCTAGGAGAGGTGAAATCCTCCTCTGTTTGGGCTATGTCTTTGAATATAAACTGATTCACATCTCTGTTTGGGAAATGAGGTACAACTGCATGAGTTGGAAAGGAATGTGTTGTCCAGGGCCTGTAGCCTGTCTCATGAAATATCAGGATGCTTGGTATCCTTTGCAATAATGCTGTGTTAGACAACATTACCTGAAGGATAAAGCCAGCTGAGAGTCAAGAGGCTGGAGTTCTAACAGTGAATTTACTAAGACCACCTATTATTCATAGAATACTGTTGCCTTCACGTGTAATATTTTTATGAGGCAGGAAGGGCTCAATAGAAATTTTTCCAATGAAGAACCCAAAGACCAGACTTACTGACTTAAGATAAAATTGTTCATGAAAATCTATCTCGTATCCTATGGGTAACCTTGTATGTTCTTAGAAAATATGTCATCTCTAAATTGGAGCCGTTTACAATGTAAGGCAAGGCATAACGCTAGAGGTTTGAAAGGAACTATGAAACCACTTGGGCAATGCGTGTAAGTGGGTTATCAGTCTATGCTTAGATGTGGGAGCTCAAGTTGTTGGAATATTATTTTTAATGCTGAGCCCCATTGGGTGCATGAGGGCCTTGTTCCACTGCTAGGCAGCCTGGTGTGTTGATTGTGCACCCAGACCTTCCTGTCAGAGGTTCTTTTCTTGAAATCTGTGCCACAGGTAAATACCATCACCATCGTCATAAAATTTGCCACACTGGGTTGTGTAAACATTAAGTGAAGTCATGGAACTGAAATTGCTTGATCAATTCTAAAATTCTAGATGATGTTTGTGATTATAATTATTTATTTTAAAGCATAGGCCATCAAGAAAAAGATAATACTAAAAATTCCAAACAAGGATTGTTGGATATTTTAACATTTCTCAGGTCTGTATTCTCTGTAGATAATTAGAGTAAAGGTGGCCTCTGATCTGTATTTACAGTGTGATTCCTTTATTTTTTTTTTTTAACAGCAAAAACATTTTGTATTGGGGTATAGCTGATTAACGATGTTCTGACAGTTTCAGGTGAACAGTGAAGGGACTCAGCCATACATACATGTACATGGATCCGTTCATCCCACAACCCCGCTCCCATCCAGGCTGGCACTTAACACTGAGCAGAGTTCCATGTGCTATACCATAGGTTTTTGTTAGTTATCCATTTTAAATATAGCAGTGTGTATGTGACCTTCCAAAGTCCTTCTTAAAAGTCATGTAGACATACTGATTATATCTTAAGAAGAAATATCTATTATGTGTGTAACATAATCACTTCTATTTGGCCTCAGTCTTTCTCTGCTCATTAAAAATTGGCCTCACCATTATCTAAATTGTTGTTGTTCAGTCGCTAAGTCATGTCCAGCTCTTTGTAACCCCATGGACTGTAGTATGCCAGGCTTCTCTGTCCTTCAGTATCTCCCGGAGTTTGCTCAAACTCATGTCCATTGAGTCAGTGATGCCATCCTACCATCTCATCCTCTGTCGCTCCCTTCTCCTCCTTCCCTCAATCTTTCACAGCATCAGGGTCTTTTCCAGTGAGTCGGCTCTTCACATCAGGTGGTCAAAATATTGGAGCTTCAACTTCAGCATCTGTTCATTGGCCACTACCAAACCAAGAGGGTGAAGATAAAACCTTAAAGTCAGTTCCCCTAAAAATTGGATCTGCCCATAAGCCACTGACAAAATCTAATCAGTTTGGGTTTTATTCAGAACATCATTATAAAAAAATGTTTCATGACAGTGAATAAAATTTCCTTTTCCATAGTAACTGATATAGTAGGATCATATTACACCTGCTTAGAGTTTAAAAATTTCCAGATGATCCTATAATTGAGCCTTTTTCCAGTTTTACTCATGAAAGGAAACTATTATGTTTGTATACTTTATGAAGCATGACAATTTTACATGTTATCTTATTTGATCTCTGGGAAGGCATCATAGGCATATTGATGCCCTGGCTTTAACTAATGAACATATCAAGAAACCGGCCACAGGTTTCTTGGTTCCTGAGGCAATGGCAGGGTTCTACTTAAACCAAGCAGTTCTGACCTCAAGTTCTATGCTCACCATCTCACAATATGATCAGAGCCTCTTACATACTGTGTTCCTGCCATTATTTTTCTTGTTTAGAAGATTTTGTTCAGGAATTAGGTTCATATTACATGGTTTTGGACATATTGTAGGTCACTCACGCTCTCTATAACTTCACTGACTTTAATCTGGATGCCATGCCAGCTTTATTATCATTAGCTCTAGCCTTCTAAACCAGTGAAATCAATGCATATTTCTATTTCAAACATACATAATATGCAGAACACCATCAAGGACTCAGTACTGTTGGAGCTTGTTGGCTACAAACAAATCTAATAGAAAATGACTGTAACTTGAAATTGATGACTAATAATATTTCTTTAATTGTTCTGGTTTTTGTTTATAAACATTAAAATACAGTACATGCCTATTTATTTTCTGCTTAGCTAGTAAGGACTTGGAATTTCTGCTTTCTCTCAGTGCTAATATAGACTGACATATTATAATTTATGTTCTTAGCCAGTCACTTGAAAAGGTTATGATATTTTTATTCATATTGATGTTTTCAAGCCCTTGACTTCCTTTTCTAGAACCTGTGTTCACTCCTACCACCTTCCATCCAAAAGAAAAAAAGCCATAGAAGATTCAAGTATTTTATAAGATTTTGTGTTCCTCCTCCTATCTTTTGTCATTGATTTTTATGTCAGTAATAATCAAACATACTTATACTCTGGAAATACTTATCTCTCTCTGCAACAAATGTCTGTTGGAAATGAACAAGCATTAAGTTTAATAATGAATCTTCTAAGCTTTCGTTTCCATCTGTCTATGTTTGTCTATGTGTGTGGAAGGTGACAAGGAAGGGTGATGTTTTTAAGGGGATGCTGATAGAGAAAGGTGAAGATGAGTCATTTAGCCAGGTTTGATTCTACATGTTGTTTCAATCAACTTTCTGGTAGACGTCTCTGTGTGCACAGTTCTAATTCTTATCTGTCCTAGTTTTGTTTTTTTTTTTTAAAGCAGTGCTATGGTTTGAATGTTTGTATTCGCTCCAAATTCATACACTGAAACACTCATCCCCAACAGAAAGGTATTAGGAAGTAAGACCTTTAGGAGGTGATTAGAGGTGGAGGGTGGAGTCCTCATAGAAGGGAATGGTGCTTTTATATAAAAGGGACCCCAAGGAGCTCTCTGATTTCCTTCCACTATGTAGAGGTCACAACCCCCCACCCCACAAAGGCCTCATCTATGAACCGGAAAGTGGGTTTTTACCAGAGACTGCATCTATTAACGACTTGATCTTGAACTTCTCAGTCTCTAGAACAGTAAGAAATAAATTTTCATTTATAAACCACCCAGTTTATGGTATTTTGTTATAGCAGTTCAGACTAAGACAAGCAGTATGGGTCCCTTCAATACTAAGCAAAACCCCGAAATGTTTGGAAAAATGGTTGAAATAAAATATTGAGTTGTACAGCTTTGTATAGGGCTTCCCAGGTGGTGCTGGTGATTTAAAAAAAAAAACAAAACAAAACAAAAAAAAACACCTGCCAATGCAGGAAACATTAGAGACAAGTTCTTATTCCTGGATAGGGAAGATTCCCCTGGAGAAGGGCATGGCAACCCACTCCAGTATTCTTGCCTGGAGAGTCACATGTACAGAGGAGTCTGGGGGCCTGTAGTGCATAGGGTCACAGAGAGTTGGACATGACTGAAGCAATTTACCATGCACACACGGCTTTGTACTGATTGGGAGGGAACAAAGACAAACTTGTGAACTCCTTAGGAAGTGTTTGTAAGACAGACAGGGTTTCCCATTTCTGTTCTGATGACTTTGAGAGGAGCACAGTCTATTCCTCTAAAGCAGTAAAGTTATCAAGTCCAGATGGCTGATTTTCTTTGTTGTTCTAATCAGCCTTTAAGAGTCTTCCCACACAGGGGAGGCTCATATAAGAGAGTTACTTAACAAGATGTTTAAATTTTTAATATGTTGCTGATAGGTTTTATTATCAAAATCAGACTCAGAGGTAATGCTGCAATGGTCAAGATTATGACCAAGTTTTTGAAGTTCTTTTTTTTTGATTTTATTTTATTTTTAAACTTTACATAATTGTATTAGTTTTGCCAAATATCAAAATGAATCCACCACAGGTATACATATGTTCCCCATCCTGAACCCTCTTTAAAGTGTACTATTCAGAATATTCACCATTAGACCCCATTGCATAAACACTTATAGAGCCCAAATATAATTAGCCATAAATTACCACTATGTCAGTTTTATTGTTTCTAAAGAGATTTATTATACATGTTTCAGTTTGCAGTCATAACAATCCAAGAAAACTTGTGGCAGAGTTGACTGGGCAATGACAGGAACACCACCTGCAACCACCATACCAGCATTCGCTGTGCTGTGTTTTCCTTACTTACATGTTATGCTTTGACTACTTTTTTTATTATGGATAAGGCACTGGTGGTTGTTCATTTATACAGTCTTATTCATTGAAATAAAATTCATTAGGTAAGCAAGATTTATTTTTCCTGAAATCTCTAGTTTTAATTTCGCTTATGCTGTGTGGCAACATGGATATACTCAAGACATAGCAGCCAAATCAGGCATATTGGAGGGAATCTCTTTTGCCACAGAAATGTTCCAGACCTATAGTGACTGACCATTGGAAAACTCAGACACAAATCTTCCAAACTTTGGAGAATAGGTTCAGGCCTAGTTAAAGGTTGTATTAGATTTATTTTGGAGAAGGAAATAGCAACCCACTCCAGTATTCTTTCCTGGAGAGTCCCAGGGATGGAGGAGCCTGGTGGGCTGCCATCTATGGGGTTGCGCAGAGTTGGACATGACTGAAGCGACTTAGCAGCAGCAGCAGCAGCAGCAGATTTATTTGCGCAATTCTTCCAAACCACTCTTTCTTTGAGTCTATAGCAGCAATCCCCAAACTTTTTGGTACCAAGGACCAGTTTTTGTAGAAGACGGTATTTCCACGGAATACTGGACTAGAAGAGTGGAATGTGGGTGGGGGGAAGGTGGTTTTGGGATGATTCAAGGGCATTACATTTGTTGTCCACTTCATTTCTATTATTATTACATCAGCTCCACCTCAGATCACCTGGCATTAGATCCTGGAGGTTGGAGACCCCTGGTCTCTAGCATTCTCATCTTTGCAGTTGAGTGGTAGTCTAGGAAAGATTATAAACAAAGATATATAATCTTAGAAAGCTAGTAAGGATTTTTCTCCTACACCTCTACTTTCATTTGGCTAAAAATGAGCACTTTTCATCAATTTCATAAATATTTATCCAGTGGCAAGAACTGGACACAAAAGTCACCTTTTATAAAACAGCAGCTTTATATGGTTGTCTATCTATAAATACATTTTTGTGTGGACACATGAAGAAATACACACACACTTCTCTGCACTGTCTCTGTTTACTCTGAGTTTTTAGTGTTTACTGAATTTGATCCCTACCTTCAGTGTTAGAAGTTCTCCTGCATGTCTTGTGATCCTTGACTGAGCATCCACATTAAAGGATGAAACTCCTAGAAACAAATTGCTTGGAAAAGACTTATGGGTGGGTGGACTCCATTGCAAGGGGAGTAATTTGTGAATACAGCAGTTTCATTGGTAAGATCCTAAATGTTAGTTAACATCTGACACTGTTCAGAAAAAGGATATTTTGGTCTCTGCTTTGGTATATAGGCCTGGACATTGGACCTCTGAGAAAGAACTTGAGATCTTACTATTCTGTATTTTCTGCACATTTTTACATAACTCTCTTGTTTTAATCCAGATCTATCCTCTTGTTCTCTACTGTGTTGAGTGTCCCATATCCAGAACCTGGTTTATTTGATTTGTGCAAAAAATCAACCTCTATTCTCCTGTTAGAGGAGATGTAGTTCCTGGGCTCTCATGAGTGGGACCTGGATCCTGGACTTCCAGCTGCCCCCTCTGCAGGCTTTCACCCTGAACCGGTCATGACTTAGTCTGCCATAGGTTGTTACAGAACTCAAAAGGATAGAATTATTGCCCGGCCAGGGGCCTCCCTGGTGGCTCAGTGGTAAAGAATCTGCCTGCACTACAGGAGACATGGGTTCAATCCCTAGGTTGGGAAGATCCCCTGGAGAAGAAAATGGCAACCCACTGCAGTATTCTTGCCTGGAGAATCCCAGGGACAGAGGAGTCTAGCCGGCTAGACTCCATGGATGGGGTCACGAGAATCAGACCCAACTTAGTGACTAAACCATCACTACCACCACCATGGCATAGCCAGAATATCTTCATAAGTATATGTTAGAGTTCTCCAGAGAAGCAGAACCAATAGGAGATGTAGTGATATATAGAAAGAGATTTATTAAAGGGCTGGTTTATGTGATTAGGGAGGTTGAGAATTCTCACAGCCTGCCATCCTCAAGTTAGAAAACCAGGAAAGCTGATTGTCTAATTCAGATGGAGTCCAAAGACCCAAGAACCAGGATTGCCTAATGTCTAAGAGGAGGAGAAGATGAACTTCCCAGCTCAGGGCAAAAAAACAATGCATCCTTCCTCTACCTTTTTGTCTATTTAGGTTCTCAGTGGATTGGATGATGCCACCACACTGGTAAGGGTGATTTTTTTCCCTCTAATTCAAAGGCTGATCTCTTCTGCAGACATCCACACAGACACATCCAGAAATGTTTTCCCAAATATCTAGACATCTCTTAACCCAGTCAACCATAAAGTTAACTACTTTAGGGTATTAGCCAGACCTTCAAGGAATAATAGGCTGTATTATCTTTTATAACAATATAAAAAGTCTAAACCTGTGGTTCAAGGATCTTCTGATTTGTGAATTTCTTGCACATGAAACAAGAATGTGCTCAGTCAGTCGTGTCTGACTCTTTGCAGCCCTATGGACTACAGCCCGCCTGGCTCCTCTGTCTGAGATTTTTCAAGCAAGAATACTGGACTGGGTTGCCATTTCCTTCACCAGGAGATCTTCCTGACCCAGGGATCAAACCCAGGTCTCTTGCATTGCAGGCAGATTCTTTACCACTAGCGCCACCTGGGAAGTCCAAGAACAAGAATTTACTACAATTTGAGTGTGCCCTTGTGAGGGAAATACAGAGACACTGGCAGCTGGGGTCCTCTCTTGTGTCTTTGTTTCGGGATTATCTCTATAATGCTTACTAATTTCTTAATACCAGTGGGAGAGCAATCTTGAACCAAGTCTGAGTTGTCATTCTTCCAGTCTTCAAAGCCAGTCTGACCCTTTTTGGCCTGACTTTATTAACCCATTTTTACTCTGTACTCTAGTTACCCCAATTTCTAAGACCATCTGTCATTTTTCTGAGGGCCTGTAGTTGACAACTTGTTTGTACTCACCTCTGCAGGCATTTAGGATTTAGGCTTTTCTCTTCAATTTCTGTCATTCTAAATTTTATTGGCTTTTATTTTTAATTAACTTGTTTTTCCACTCACTTTGCTCTCATGGATTTATAACTTTTTTGTTTCTCTACTTTTACTTTGGAAGGATTTAAAGTGGAAGGAGATGCAAATGCATGGACACTCTGTCACGTTTATTCAGTTTTCTTATACCTTATATTTTTAAATATATTTTTTATTAAAGTATTATTGAATACAGTAAAATCTACCCATTTTAAGTATAAAATTTGATAACATTTTTAGACCTTAGATATCTGAAATGTCCTCCTTACTACTGAAATGCAGAATTATCATACTTAGTGTCATCTTCAGCCTTGAACCTGTACAGATAAATATATGTGTTCCTCCTAGATCAGGCTGAATATTTGTAGCAGATGCTCTTTTAATGGCTGCTGATAAAGCATGACAGGCACTTTGAGAGCATCTGACATATTTCTCCCACATAGCCCACTGTTCTCTTTGGAAATGTTGTAGGGGAATGTAGAATGTCTCTCCCCAAATTTCTGAACATGTGTGTTTTAATATTATTTTTAACTTTAAGGCATGCTTAAATGCAAATACCTGTACTTTTTTTCAGCATTAAAGTCTTTAGTAATGTATCTTCTAGTTGGAACCACAAACTCCCAACACCTACAGAAGTCAGGCGGATATATAAATACAGATATAGGAAAATAGGGAGTGGTGAATCACATCATGGCAGTTCTTCCTAAAGACAACGTTTAAACTATGTTAAGATTTATTAAATAACAAGTAAATTTAAAAATAATCAAACAAGACAGATAATTAAACATAAAACAAAATTAACCCAAGTTTTTAGGTGTCTATAGATAGCAGGCCAGGAATTTAAGCCCTAGTTTAGGAAATGATGAGTTCTCAGAAGCTGACACTTCAAGAAAGAGGACATGATACCTTGCACCTAATTCTCAGCTCAGAATTTACTTAAATTTCCACTTAATCTTGTTCTTGCTTTTTTTACTCCCTGCTTTTCTCTATCCCTTCCTACTCTCCCTATCCTCTATCCCTCCATATTCTCCATCTCTTATGCCTTTGTGCCTTTCTTATTTCTTCTTTCTCTTACCAAGATGTAAATGAAATGACGTGTATTGTATATAACTAACCTTATAAAGGTCAAATCAAGTTGAATCTCCCTAATTGGCTCATTTCTCTCATGAGAAGGCCTCTGATGATTTCTCCTTACTTGCAGCACAAAGAGAATAAATGCCTTGCTTCCCACTCAAGCTTTTCTTTTTTTATCTTTAATTAATTTTTATTGGAGTATAGTTGTTTTGCAATGTTGTTTTAGTTTCTGCTGTATAGCAAAGTGAATCAGTTATATGTATATATATGTATATGTCCTTCTTTTTTAAAGATGCTTTTCCCATATAGGTCATTACAGAGCATTGAAAGAATTGTGCTTGTGCCATTCAGTAGGTCCTTATTAGTTATCTATGGCATATATAGTAGCGTGTATATTTAACTTAGGGCTTCCCCGGGTGGCTCAGTTGGTAAAGAATTCACCTACAGTGCGGGAGCAGCCTTATCTAACAACCTTATATATTTAATTTAACAGCCCTCTCTCTTAGGACAGCAGCTTTTCCAGTATTGCAAACCCTGAGGCCCCAGGAGCCAGTGAGCATGCAACAGATACTACCGTACTCTCTACTAGTCATGAGCATGCCTTCATTTTGCCTGTAATGTTCCATGAATATTCAAATGAGTTGAATATTGGAATTTTGCGTTGTCATTTTGAAAGCAGGTGAGTTGAAATATTACTATTTTTCTATTGAAAAATTTAAAAGCCAGTTAAATTAAGTCACACTTGGCCTCAAACTCATTTTTTGTTCCTTGACATCAAAATAAAGCTGTGAAAAGTACAAAGGGCAGCCTTGTCTGCATTTGCATGCCCTGTTGCCTTCTTTGTTTGATGAGACAGATGGCACTAGGTGCTTGGCTCTGGCATGTGCTCGGCGAGCATGGACAGAACACAAGCAAGAAAGATTTCCAAGTTCAAAAACTGTTGACTGCTAGACCATAGTTCACTTTCATTGTGGGGAGCTTTTGCTGCCAATGTTTTAGTCATTCTGGGCTCTTCTCCATTTCATGAATTTGCTGTGTGAATTCTTATGTTTTCCCTCACATAGTTCACCCTTTCTTTCCTCAGTTCTCTGGATACAGTCTTATAGAGAGAGTAAGCAGACATTTCTTTGCCATTTAGAAGAGGATTTGTTTGCTCAGAAAGTCCACAATTTAGACACTAATGAAATACAAAATATGCCATATTATACTTTGAAAATGACCTTGTGTCAATGTCAAACATAGAGGATTAGTGTTCAGAGAATTTCCTGGTTCCTATCCAAATTTTATGCCTACTTTATAGAACCTCTTCCACACTTACATGCCCTGATGTTTTTATAGCCATTAATACAGAAATTTGAGTTGTTTTAAGAAATCTAAAATCTGATTTATCTATGAGACACACTTCAGAACACAAACCAATTTTGCTATAGTAATACTGTGTCAATATTTCCTGACAGAAGACAAATGTTGTTATTATTTCACCATTTCTTACCTTTGTGAAAGTCTAGAATTTTACAAAATGACTCTTCTTTACATGTCAAAATAGTAAGTTGATAAAAAGAAAAAAAGAACTGCAGTGGTTTTTATATCTGGTGGCAATGATGGATAATCCAAGTGTGTTGGGTTATAAATGGGGAACATACCATATTGACAACTGAAAAGAAGTGAATATGATTTTAATGGAGAAATGTATCTTTTCATCAAAGTCACAGATAAAATTTTTTTAAAAAGCTTACCTTGACTTGTTTCGTTTCTAATTTGATTGGATATTCTTCATGATAGAAGATTGAAATTAGTACAATCTAAAAATCATCAGTCTCCATATAGTAGTTCATTGACTGGAACATAGAATAAATGGCTGGGGAGTTAGTTAGCACTCAGCAAAATTTGGAAAGAGAAAAAAAATATGCTTCAGGTTGTCCACTTTTTATTTTCTAAGCCCTTTTCTAGATCTCCTTTCCTATTAGCCACTCCTCAACACACCCAAACAATGCTCCATATACTCATACTGTCTGAACCCTTTTCATAGAGGAATCTGATTAATTTTTTCAGGGTAGATGCTTAGAAATTTAATGTTCTATCATGATCAGGAGAATTAGAAATTAATAAAACAGCTCAAGAGGAAAGATAATGAAGACAATGCAGAAGTCAGCAATTGTGGGATTTTAAGAAACAACATAGGGAGAAACTTTCTAGTACTTTAACATTAAGATATAAATGACAGGTCTTTTTCTGAGATGGTGTCCATAACCTTACGAGAAAACAATAGTGTTGGATTTATGTTTTATGTGTGAACTGGAGCTTGTGATAAACTGGCACATCTTTGGTTTTCTGGGTGTTTTAGCTGACCTGTTCCCAGTAATTAGTCACTATTTCTAAGAGGATGCTCTACCTAGAAATTCTGCTCCACTTCCTTCTGTGCACCATTCCCAGTGCTAGCCACCTTATTACCTTCCAAAGGCAAGAGCACATTCCATGAAATATTTCTTCACTCATCTCCATATAAGCAATTTTCTAAAATAATTGACCCTCTCAACTCCTTCTATAAAGTAAACTGATTCCCATTGGACACTGAATTCCCTGGCTAATCTCTAAAATGACCAAAGTGTTATTTTCCATCAGTTTAGTTGTTGGCAAATCCAAATGCTAGTTGGATTTGTTACTGTAATTTTAATATTTATTTAAATAATATGCAACATGAAAGATAGCTGAAATAGTATACAAATATGAAAGTGAAAAGTGTTCTGTTTAGCCTATTAAAAATAAATTGAATGCCTTGCACAAATCCAGTAACTATTAGCACAAAAATTGAATTAGAATAGATAAGGGCAAAAGTAATTCACCGAAATTAAAAGAATTCTCAAATCAGATTGCTTTATAAATTTCTCTAGGGAGTTTTCATTTTAAAAATATGAAATTGTAAATTATGGACAATTAGTTATGGATGTGAAATGCTAACCATGAACCCATAGTCAAAAGCCATTGGTCCTACATCAAAGAATTGCCATGTGAATGTGCATTAATATGTTAAATGTTTAAATTAGTTAAAGTATATTTGTAACATTTTTATGAGCTCAATTTAATCTTTTATTATTATTACCTAAATGGCCACCTTTTGAGTCACCTCTGACAAACCGGCTTCTATGAAATGTCAGTAGAGGGGGTCCTTTGGCTGGCAAACCAATGGCACATGAAGTCAGAGCATATGCTCTGAAGTAAGTGAAGAAAAGGCTGCCAATTTAAGAAAAATCTTTCCCCTTACTGGCTAAAGATTTCCTGAAATCTCTTCTATACAGCATGAATATTTTTAGAGAAAACTTAATATGTAAATATCCCTAGCAAAGAGGATCTATCTAGGGACTGTATCGAGGAAAGAGTATATATAAAACAGTAAGTGAGACTGGATTTTAAAAGTGAGGAAAGGAGGAAGCATTCTGGTATCTGCTGGTTCTATAGATGTGGTATTTCAGTGCGAGTATAAGTAACATTTTAGAATGGGGATTGGTTCTCTGTGTTGTGGTTGAGCTTGAATTCAAACTTTGATAGTTAAAGTAAGGATGCGTGTGCTAAGTTGCTTCAGTCATGTCTGACTTTTTGTGATCTTATGGCCTGTACTTAGCCTGCTGTGAGAGTCTCCTTTGTCCATGAGAGTCTCCAGGCAAGAACACTGGAGTGGGTTGCCATGCCCTCCTCCAGGGGATCTTCCTGACCCAGAGATTGAATCTGCATCTCTTGGGTCTCCTGCATTGGCAGGCGAGCTCTTTACCATTAGCATCACTGGGAAGCCCAAATCATGGGCCTGACTATCCAAGTATGAAGTGAATTCGCTCAGTCATGTCTGACTCTTAGTGATCCCCTGGACTGTAGCGTACCAGGCTCCTCTGTCCACGGGATTTTCCAGGCAAGAGTACTGGAGTGGGTTGCCATTGCCTTCTCCAAGTATGGATAGTCAGTATTTATATTGTATTTCATCAAGAGTCAGTCCATGAAATATGTGCTTGGAAGACCAAGCAACAAGCAGCAGTGGAAGAAACAGGCTCTGACCAGGAACAAATATCTCCTGTTCTCCTCACTAGTGGTTTAGTAGTTCTCACTTTTCTCTTCCAAGTGAAATATAAACTCCATGGGCAGGAAGCATGTTCCTCATGGCTAGAAGAAAGCCTGAAATATTGATGATGCTCCACAACTGTTTACTGAATCATGGCTTGAACTTTTTCTTTACTTTATTAATCCATGCCCCCTTGTCTTCTCTTCTCCCTACTTCTTGGTTCTAACAAGGTCCTCAGACCCTCCCATGATCAGTGAAGACAGAACTAAAGAGTCTTGCCCCTTCCCAAGGACACGTTTTATTTTGGTTATTTAACCATTAGTGCCCTGCATGGGGTTTAAAATTATTTTTTGGATCCTGAGTAGAATGCATTGGAAGAATAGATATGAACATACCACCATTATTTTAGGTCAGATTTACCAGAAGCAAATGCTTAGACAAAGACTTTTATAAATGATTTGAGAAAATGCTCCTAGGAGAAACAGGTAAGGAGTGGGAGAAGGAAGAAATGAAGCAAGAGAGCAATCTCAGGTGTCATCCTAGTCTCAGCCTTATCCCAGGAGCTCTGTAGGTTAAAGACAGCAGAGTGTTTTATTCCTCTGTGCGAGGGATCAGGCTTTTATCCTCTGTCTTCTGCAGTCATTGGCTACCAACCCCCGGGGGTCTATGTAAACTCCAAGGTAACTTTCAGGAAAGTGGTTCCAGGTAGTCCAAAGGCAATCCTCTGAAGAACGTTGCTGGGATGAGCTGTTAACAGGTGACATAAAGAGGCTGCAGTGAAGATACCCAAACCAGTGAGAGGAATCGGGAGGCTGGGTGGAGCTTAAGGCATCCCCAGATGCCATAAGCTATGGTGAGCAAAAGACTCCTTTGTCACCTTCTGGTCTGGTTGGTAAAGTGGGTATATGAGCACACAGTGATCTTTGGGGTTTCTGATACTGTCACCTCCTACGTGAAGATCTGCTACTGACTCACACTTAGCAAATGCTTTCTGGTTTGGGTTCTGCCTCTACAGTTCTGTCTTACTATAGGTCATCACCATTCTAAGGGGGAATATCCACTTAATTACAATTAATTAATCTATACTTTTCTTAGATTGGGCTAGGAACATTTTTAATGCTTCCCAAAATAAGTTCCATGTGGTAAGTTGTGAAAATTAGGATGACCCACTGTCAACTTTAGGGCTTACCTCATAGCTCAGTGGGTAAAGTATCTGCCTGCAGTGCACAAAATCCGGATTCAATTCCTGGGTCAGGAAGATCTCTTGGAGAAGGAAATGGCAACCCATTCCAGTATTCTTGCCTGGAAAATGCCATGGACAGAGGAGTCTGGCAGGCTACAGTCCATGGGGTCGCAAGAGTCGGACATGACTGAGTGACTAAACCACCACCACCCACTGTCAACGTTAATGAGCACTGAAGTTTGGTTTCCTAATAATGACTGTAATCCATCTCCCAGCTCTACATTGGGAACATAAATGAGAAAAATTATTATTTTTACATTATTTAAATTATAAGTATTCTCTGCTGCCAAGTCACTTCAGTCGTGTCCGACTCTGTGCGATCCCATAGATGGCAGCGCACCAGGCTCCCCCATCCCTGGGATTCTCCAGGCAAGAACACTGGAGTGGGTGGCCATTTCCTTCTCCAATTAATGAAAGTGAAAAGTGAAAGTGAAGTCGCTCAGTCCTGCCCGACCCTCAGTGACCCCATGGACTGCAGCCTTCCAGGCTCCTCCGTCCATGGGAATTTCCAGGCAAGAGTACTGGAGTGGGGTGCCATTGCCTTCTCTGAAGTATTCTCTAGAGCCTAATATATAGTTCAAGATAGATTTTTTTTTAATGACATGGTGAGGATGCCAGTCTTATGAGTACATTGATTTCTACTTCTTCTTTAATTGCTTTGCCATTCTTATTAATATTTATAAAAAGTCATGTTTTTTGAGGAACATAACTCTAGTTTTATTTTTCACTTAGATGTAAACAAAATGGTCATGTATTATAACCTCATTATATACAATAATTTGCATATATATGTATGGAGACATATATATAGGTATATGTGTCTGGAGGCCAGCATTACAGCAAATAATCAAAAAACATGCTTTATCAAAAGATAGCTGTTTTACAAACACATAGATACAGAAAACAAAGTTGTGATTAACAGAGCTGAAGGGGT
The DNA here is from genome assembly GCF_019923935.1 of Bubalus bubalis. Taxonomy (NCBI): domain Eukaryota; kingdom Metazoa; phylum Chordata; class Mammalia; order Artiodactyla; family Bovidae; genus Bubalus; species Bubalus bubalis. Next base: position 111,161,066 of record NC_059158.1, read on the forward strand.
TGGGATGATAGTGAAGTGGGCAAGGGGGATCAACCATATGGGGACAAATGGAAACTAAATTTTGGTAGTGAGCCCCCTATAGTGTATACAAAAGTCAAAATATAATGTTTACTAATGAAACTTATATAATGTTATCAACCAACGTTACCTCAATAAAAAAGAAATTATTTTAAATATTATACTTGTATAATATTGCATGTATGCATGTGTATGTATGTATACGTATGCATGTGAGTATCTATCAGTGGGGAAAAAAGGTGTTAGAAAGGTAGCAGTAGCATCAACAACTGAGCATACCTGACGGACAGCTGGTCATGTTGTAATCTCTAATGTAAAACAGTGTAACAACCAGTGAGTCAGTAACGTATGATGTATTCATGGCACTGTTCATGAAAATATAGTTTTGATAGATAACCTTCAATAGTAGTTAAATATTTTCCATCCTTATTTTGATAAATAGGTCTTATTTGGAAATTTCACTCATGGGAAAGAATTTCATTTCTGAAAATATAAAGAAGTTAACTCTGTTATCTGTCTGACATGAAATACCAGAGGATTACTTTGGTATCAGTGTGCACATAGGCCACAACTCAGGAGGATGTTTTAGGTCTATTTCTGACCATCAGTGAAGTGAAAGTGAAAGTCGCTCAGTCTTGTCCAGCTCTTTGGGACCTCATGGACTACAGTCCATGGAATTCTCCAGGCCAGAATACTGGAGTGGGTAGCCGTTCCCTTCTCCAGGGGATTTTCCCAACCCAGGGATTGAACCCAGGTCTCCTGCACAGCAGGCAGATTCTTTACCAGCTGAGCCACAAGGGAAGCCCAAGAATACTGGAGTGTTTTTCTAAGTGTATCAGCAGAAATGAGGAAGACTAATTCAGGGTAATAAAACAGCTAATTAATAAAAATATAAAATGGTTTAAATATATATCTACAGAGTTTCAAAATGTATTAAGCAAAAACTGACAGAACTAATGGGCAAAATATATCCATAATTAGAACTAGATATTACAATCGCTTCTGTCAGTAGTTAAGATGTAAAAACATAGAAGATTTGAAAAATGTATCAACTAACATGACCTAATTGACATTTGTAGAACAGTGGATCCAGACCTCATTTTCAAGTAGATGTGGAATAATCATCAAGAAAGGTGATTCTCAGTGCCTTTTTAAAAGTTTCAATGCCTTCTAAAAAATGGAAATTATAGAGTATATTCTCTGAGCACAACTGACTTGTTGGAAGTAAATAACAAAAATATGTATGAAAAATCCCCAAATATTTGGAAACTGAACAACATGCTTCTATATAAATCATAGATCAAAGGAGAATCATAGGGAAATAAAGAATTTCAAACTGAATGTTAGGGAAGATAAGATATGTGAATATCGGCTGAATGCTGTTAAAGCAATGTTTAAAGAACAATGTATAGATTTACATGCTATGCTATACATTAAAAAGGAAAAAATGGTTTAAAATGGTTTAATTCTCCAACTTAATAAGCTTTTGAGAGAAGACTAAATTAAAACCAAAATAAGTGAATGAGAAGAAAAAAGTGAAGATAAAAGCAGAAAACAATGAAATTAAAAAACAAACAATAAATATAAATAGCAAAGTAGCAAGTTATTTTTTAAAAGTATAAACTCTAGCAAGAATAAAAACATTAAAAAAATCTTACCAATTACCAGAATCAGTAGTGAAAGATAGGCTATCACTACAAAGTCTATAGATATTGCAAGGATAGTAAAGGACTATTGTAAGCAAATTTATCCAAATAAATTCAACAAATTTAAATGACATACTTAAATATCTTTAAAAATATAACTTACTAAGACTTAAACATGATGAAATAAAAAATCTATATATTTGTTGAAATAATTACATCTTAAATTTTGAAATCAAAATATAGGAACAGTCCAACCCAGAGAGTTTCACTGATTAATTCTATTATATATTTAAGGAAGATATAAACTAATCTCATGAGATGGAGATATATGCTATATTTATGCATTATAAAATTGTTATTAAATTACCTCATTTTATTGGAGGTCATCTATAGATATAATGTAGGCTTCCCAGGTGGCACTAGTGGTAAAGAACCTCCCTGCCAATGCAGGAGATGTTAAGAGAAGTGGGTTCTATTCCTGGGTTGGCAAGATTCCCTGGAGGAGGGCATGGCAATCCACTTCAGTGTTCTTGCCTAGAGAGGAGCCTGGTGGGTCACAGTCCATAAGGTTGCACAGAGTCGGACACAACTGAAGCAATTTAGCATGAACACATGCATAAATATAGTGAGTGATAGTTGCTCAGTCATGCCTGACTACTTGCAACCCCATGGACTGTAGCCTGCCAGGCTCCTCTGCCCATGGAATTCTCCAGGCAAGATTACTGGAGTGGGTTGCCATGTGCAGTCTCAATTAAAAATTCATCAAATATTTTGAATAAATTGATCACATGATTTTAAAATTTATTGGCAAATAAAACTCACAACATTGAATCTTAAAAAAATACAAATTTGGAGATTTAAAACATGAAACTTTTAAGAATTTAGCAGAAAATATGGGAGTATATATATTAAAGCATATTAGAGGGGAAAAAGATTACTTTTGCCCCAAAAAGTAAGCATAAATCAACCCCAACAACAAAATCAACTTAAAGAGATCGTCCCCAGATCACACTACAATATATACAATGTTATATGATGTATGTTACATATAACTGTCAGAAATCAAAGACAAAGAGAGAATCTTAAAAGCTGCAAAAGGAAAAAAGCTTGTGACTTACAGGCCTAGAACTAATGGGATGATATGGTTACAGTGTTGAAAGTAAAAAATTGTCAACCAAGAATACTAAATTTGACGAAACTATCCTTCAGAAATGGAGAGATAAAGACTTTCCCAGACAATAAAAAGTTGAAGGAATTCATCAGTACAAGACCTACATTACAAGAACCACTGAAAGGAGTTCTTCCAGTTAAAATGAAAGTTAGTCAGTTCAGTGGCTGAGTCGTGTCTGACTCTCTGCGATGCCATGAATTGCAGCATGCCAGGCCTCCCTGTCCATCACCAACTCCTGGAGTTCACTCAAACTCACGTCCATCGAGTCGGTGATGCCATCCAGCCATCTCATCCTCTGTCATCCCCTTCTCCTCCTGCTCCCAATCCCTCCCAGCATCAGAGTCTTTTCCAATGAGTCACCCCTTCTCATGAGGTGGCCAAAGTACTGGAGTTTCAGCTTCAGCATCAGTTCTTCCTAAGAACACCCAGGACTGATCTCCTTTAGAATGGACTGGTTAGATCTCCTTGAAGTCCAGGGGACTCTCAAGAGTCTTCTCCAACACCACAGTTCAAAAGGATCAATTCTTCAGTGCTCAGCTTTCTTCACAGTCCAACTCTCACATCCATACATAGTCATGTATGGAAAAACTATAGCCTTGACTAGACAGACTTTTGTTGGCAAAGTAATGTCTCTGCTTTTGAATATGCTATCTAGGTTGTTCATAACTTTCCTTCCAAGGAGTAAGCGTCTGTTAATTTCATGGCTGCAGTCACCATCTGCAGTGATTTTGGAGCCCCCCAAAATAAATTCTGACACTGTTTCCACTGTTTTCCCATCTATTTCCCACGAAGTGATGGGACCAGATGCCATGATCTTTGTTTTCTGAATGTTGAACTCTAAGCCAACTTTTCATTCTCCACTTTCACTTTCATCAAGAGGCTTTTTAGTTCCTTTTCACTTTCTACCATAAGGGTGGTGTCATCTGCATATCTGAGGTTATTGATATTTCTCCGGGCAATCTTGATTCCAGCTTGTGCTTCTTCCAGCCCAGCGTTTCTCATGATGTACTCTGCATAGAAGTTAAATAAGCAGGGTGACAATATACAGCCTTGACGTACTCCTTTTCCTATTTGGAACCAGTCTGTTGTTCCATGTCCAGTTCTAACTGTTGCTTCCTGACCTGCATACAGATTTCTCAAGAGGCAGGTCAGGTGGTCTGGTATTCCCATCTCTTTCAGAATTTTCCACAGTTTATTGTGATCCACACAGTCAAAGGCTCTGGCATAGTCAATAAAGCAGAAATAGATGTTTCTCTGGAACTCTCTTGCTTTTTCGATGGTCCAGCAGATGTTGGCAATCTGATGGTTCCTCTGCCTTTTCTAAAACCAGCTTGAACATCTGGAAGTTCACGGTTCACGTACTCCTGAAGTCTGGCTTGGAGAATTTTGAGCATTACTTTACTAGCATGTGAGATGAGTGCAATTATGTGGTAGTTTGAGCATTCTTTGGCATTGCCTTTCTTTGGGATTGGAATGAAAACGGACCTTTCCAGTCCTGTGGTCACTGCTGGGTTTTCCAAATTTGCTGACATATTGAGTGCAGCACTTTCACAGCATCATCTTTCAGGATTTGAAATAGCTCAACTGGAATTCCATCACCTCCACTAGCTTTGTTCATAGTGATACTTTCTAAGGCCCACTTGACTTCACATTCCAGGAGTTCTAGCTCTAGGTGAGTGATCACACCATCGTGATTATCTTGGTCATGAAGATCTTTTTTATACAGTTCTGTGTATTCTTGCCACCTCTTCTTAACATCTTCTGCTTGTGTTAGGTCCATACCATTTCTGTCCTTTTTTGAGCCCATCTTTGCATGAAATGTTCCCTTGCTATCTCTAATTTTCTTGATGAGATCTCTAGTCTTTCCCATTCCGTTGTTTTCCTCTATTTCTTTGCATTGATTGCTGAGGAGGGGTTTCTTATCTCTTCTTGCTAGTCTTTGGAACTCTGCATTCAGATACTTATATATTTCCTTTTCTCCTTTGCTTTTCGCTTCTCTTCTTTTCACAGCTGTTTGTAAGGCCTCCCCAGACAGCCATATTGCCCTTTTGCATTTCTTTCCCACGGGGATGGTCTTGATCCCTATCTCCTGTCACAGTGTCACGAACCTCTGTCCATAGTTCATCAGGCCCTCTATCTATCAGATCTAGTACCTTAAATCTATTTCTCACTTCCACTGTATAATCATAAGGGATTTGATTTAGGTCATACCTGAATGGTCTAGTGGTTTTCCCTACTTTCTTCAATTTAAGTCTGAATTTGGCAATAAGGAGCTCATGATCTGAGCCACAGTCAACTCCTGGTCTTGTTTTTGTTGACTGTATAGAGTTTCTCCATCTTTGGCTGCAAAGAATATAATCCATCTGATTTTGGTGTTGACCATCTGGTGATGTCCATGTATAGCGTCTTCTCTTGTGTTGTTGGAAGAGGGTGTTTTCTATGACCAGTGCGTTCTCTTGGCAAAACACTATTAGCCTTTCTCCTGCTTCATTCCGTATTCCAAGGCCAAATTTGCCTGTTACTCCAGGTGTTTCTTGACTTCCTACTTTTGCATTCCAGTCCCCTATAATGAAAAGGACATTTTTTTTGGGTGTTCTAAAAGGTCTTGTAGGTCTTCATAGAACCGTTCAACTTCAGCTTCTTCAGTGTTACTGGTTGGGGCATAGACTTGGATTACTGTGATATTGAATGGTTTGCCTTGGAAACGAACAGAGATCATTCTGTCGTTTTTGAGATTGCATTCAAATACTGCATTTTGGACTCTTTTGTTGACCATGATGGCTACTCCATTTCTTCCAAGGGATTCCTGCCCACAGTAGTAGATACAGTGGTCATCTGAGTTAAATTCACCCATTCCAGTCCATTTTAGTTTGCTGATTCCTTATTTAACTTATATGCAGAGTACATCATGAGAAATGCTGGACTGGAAGAAGCACAAGCTGGAATCAAGATTGTCGGGAGAAATATCAATAACCTCAGATATGCAGATGACACCACTCTTATGGCAGAAAGTGAAAAGGAACTAAAAAGCCTCTTGATGAAAGTGAAAGAGGAAAGTGAAAAAGTTGGCTTAAAGCTCAACATTCAGAAAACGAAGATCATGGCATTCAGTCCCATCACTTCATGGGAAATAGATGGGAAAACAGTGGAAACAGTGTCAGACTTTATTTTTGGGGGCTCCAAAATCACTGCAGATGGTGATTGCAGCCATGAAATTAAAAGACACTCCTTGGAAGGAAAGTTATGACCAACCTAGACAGCATATTCAAAAGCAGATACATTACTTTGCCAACAAAGGTTCGTCTAGTCAAGGCTATGGTTTTTCCAATGGTCATGTATGGATGTGAGAGTTGGACTGTGAAGAAGGCTGAGTACCAAAAAATTGATGCTTTTGAACTGTGGTGTTGGAGAAGACTCTTGAGAGTCCCTTGGACTGCAAGGAGATCAAACCAGTCCATTCGAAGGAGATCAACCCTGGGTGTTCTTTGGAAGGAATGATGCTAAAGCTGAAATTCCAGTACTTTGGCCACCTCATGCGAAGAGTTGACTCATTGGAAAAGACTCTGATGCTGGGAGGGATTGGGGGCAGGAGAATAAGGGGACGACAGAGGATGAGATGGCTGGATGGCATCACTGACTTGATGGACATGAGTCTGAGTGAGTGAACTCCGGGAGTTGGTGATGGACAGGGAGGCCTGGCATGCTGCGGTTCATGGAGTTGCAAAGAATTGGACACGACTAAGCGACTGAACTGAACTGAACTGATTCCTAGAATGTCGACATTCACTCTTGCCATCTCCTGTTTGACCACTTCCAATATGCTTTGATTCATGGACCTGACATTCCAGGTTCCTATGCGATATTGCTCTTTACAGCATCAGACCTTCTATCACCAGTCACATCCACACCTGGGTATTGTTTTTGCTTTGGCTCCATCCCTTCATTCTTTCTGAAGTTATTTCTCCACTGATCTCCTGTATCATATTGGGCACCTACCGACCTGGGGAGTTCCTCTTTCAGTATCCTATCATTTTGCCTTTTCATACTGTTCATGGGGTTCTCAAGGCAAGAATACTGAAGTGGTTTGCCATTCCCTTTTCCAGTGGACCACATTCTGTCAGACCTCTGCACCATAACCCACCTTTCTTGGGTGGCCCCACATGGCATGGCTTAGTTTCATTGAGTTAGACAAGGCTGTGATCCTTGTGATCAGATTGACTAGTTTTCTGTGATTATAGTTTCTGTGTGTCTGCCCTCTGATGCCCCCTCGCGACACCTGCCATCTCCGTTGGGTTTCTTTTACCTGGACGTGGGGTATCTCTTCATGGCTGCTCCAGCAAAGCACAGCCGCTGCTCCTTACCTTGGACAAGGGGTATCTCCTCACCGCTGCCCCTCCTGACCTTGAACGTAGAGTAGCTCCTCTCAGCCCTCCTGCACCGGCGCAGCCACTGCTTCTTGGACGTGGGGTTGTTACTCTCTAGTCTTTCCCATTCTGTTGTTTTCCTCTATTTCTTTGCATTGATTGCTGAGGAAGGCATTCTTATCTCTCCTTGCTATTCTTTGGAACTCTGCATTCAGAGGCTTATATCTTTCCTTTTCTCCTTTGCTTTTTGCTTCTCTTCTTTTCATAAAGGACAGTAATTATTAACAAGAAATCATGAAAATATACAACATGGTGGTAAATATAAGTGCATAATCAAATTCAGAATACCCTAAAATTGTAATATGGTGATGTGTTAGCCACTTAAGTCTAGTATAAAAGCTAAAAAACAAGGTATGAAAAATAATGGTAGCTACCATAATTTTTAAATGAATACACCATATTAAAAGAGGTTAACTGTGAAATCAGACACATAAGGGGAAATGGAGTAAAAGGATACAGTTACTGTCTGTGGGCTAAGTTAAGTAGTTAAAATTGTAAAATAGATATTTTATCTGGAGATATTTTATGTAAATATCATGGTAACCACAAAGCAAAAACCTACAGTAGGTACATAAAAGGTAAACCAAAGGGCATCAATATATAGCATTAAGGGATATCATTAATTCACAAAGAAAGGTAGCAAGAGAGGAAGAAAGGAACACTCACAAAAATTAACTTGAAAAAGATTGATGACTAACAAAAGTCCTAAAAATATAAAACTTCTAGAGAAAAAAATAGAGAAAAGTTCTATAACATTGGTCTTGGCCAGTTTTTTGGATACGATGCCAAAAGCATAAGCAAAAAAAAAGTAAAAATTAATACATGGGACTATATAAAACTAAAAGTCTTCTGCACAGCAAAAGAAACAGCAAATTGGAAAGACAGCATATGGAATGGGAGAGAATATTTGCAAATTATATATCTAATAATGGGTTAATATCCAAAATGTATAAAGAACTCATATAATCCAATAGGAAGAAAAAGATTGAAAAATAGGTGGAAGATCTTAATAGATTTTTTTTTCAAAGGCATACAAAGGTATATGAAAAAGTGTTCAATATTACTGTTTATCAGAATAATGAAAATCACACCACAGTGAGATATCACTTTGCACCTGCTAGAATGGCTTTCATTAAAAATACAAGATAGCTAGTGAGAAGTTGCTGGATAACACAGGGAGCTCACTCTGGTGCTCTGTGACAACCTGGAAGGGTGGGATGGAGTGAGGGGTGGGAGGGAGGTTCAAGAGGGAGTGGACAAAGGTATACTTATGGCTGATTCATGTTGTTCAATGGCAGAAACCAACATAACTTTGTAAAGCAATTTTCCTCCAGTTTCAAAAAAAAAAAAAAAAGATTATGAGAAAGACATGCAAATATACAATTAGCATTTTCTTGCTATGATCAGCTGTATTTGCCAAAGCTTTGTCATTGAGGAACAATTCAGACCAAAAAAAGGAAAAAAACAAAAACCCCTTTGCCAATTAACTTTTGAAGTTGTACAAATGTAAAAAAAAAAAAAAAAAAAAAAAAAGAGGCAACAAATGTTGGCAAGAATGTGAATAAAAGAAAAAGAAGTTCTTGTAAAAAGAATTTCCTGGAAGTGTGAAGGGTATAGCCACTATGGAAAAAATTTTGAAGGTTCCTCAAAAACTTAAAAATCGAACGACCATTTGTTGTTGTTGGTTACTCTGCTGCTGCTGCTAAGTCGCCTCAGTCATGTCCGACTCTGTGTGACCCCATAGATGGCAGCCCACCAGGTTCTCCTGTCCCTGGGATTCTCCAGGCAAGAACACTGAAGTGGGTTGCCATTTCCTTCTTCAATGCATGAAAGTGAAAAGTGAAAGTGAAGTCGCTCAGTCATGTCTGACTCTTAGCGACCCCATGGATTGCAACCTACCAGGCTCCTCCATCTATGGGATTCCAGGCAAGAGTTGGTTACTCAGTTGTATCTGATTCTTTGTGACCCCATGGACTGTAGCACCCAGGCTTCCATGTCCTTCACCATATCCTGGAGCTTGCTCAGACTCACATCAATTGAGTCAGTGATGCCATCCAATGATCTCATCCTCTGTCATCCTCTTTTCCTCCTGGCCTCAATCTTTGCCAGATTTAGGGTCTTTTCTAATGAGTTGCCTCTTTGCATCAAATGGCCAAAGTATTGGGGCTTCAGTATCAGTCCTTCCAATAAATATTCAGAGTTGATTTCCTTTAAGATTGACTGGTTTGATCTCCATGTGGTCCAAGGGACTCTCAAGAGCCTTCTCCAACACAACAGTTCAAAAGAATCAATTTTTTGATGCTCCACCTTCTTTATGGTCCAACTCTCACATCCATACATGACTACTGGAAAAACCATAGCTTTGACTAGGTGGACCTTTGCTGGTAAAGTTATGTCTCTGCTTTTTAATATGCTGTCTAGGTTGGTCATAGCTTTTCTTTCAAGGAGGACGTGTCTTAATTTCATGGCTGCAGTCATCATCTGAAGTGATTTTGGAGCCCAAGAAAATAAAGTCTCTCACTGTTTCCATTGTTTCCCCATCTGTTTGCCATGAAGTGATGGGATTGCATGTCATGATCTTAGTTTTTTGAATGTTGAATTTTAAGCCAGCTTTTTCACTCTCTTTCACCGTCACCAAGGGGCTCTTAATTTCTCTTCACTTTCTGCCATAAGGGTGGTGTCAGCTATGTATCTGAGGTTATTGATATTTCTCCCAGCAATTTTGATTCCAGCTTGTGCTTCATCCAGCCCAGCATTTTGCATGATGCACTCTACATATAAGTTAAATAAGCAGGGTGACAATATACAACCATGACGTACTCCTTTTCCTGTTTGGAACCAGTCTGTTGTTCCATGCCTGGTTTCAGCTCTTCCTTCTTGACCTGCATACAGGTTTCACAGGAGGCAGGTCAGGTGGTCTGGTATTCCCATCTCGAAGAATTTTCCATTTGTCATGATCCACACAGTCAAAGGGTTTAGCATAGTCAATGAAGCAGAAGTAGATGTTTTTCTGGAATTCTCTTGCTTTTTCTATGATCCAACGGATGCTGGCAATTTGATCTCTGGTTCCTCTGCCTTTTCTAAAACCAGCTTGAACATCTGGAAGTTCACGGTTTATGTATTGTTGAAGCCTTGCTTGGAGAATTTTGAGCATTACTTTGCTAGCAGGTAAAATGAGTACAACTGTGCGGTAGTTTAAGCATTCTTTGGCATTGCCTTTCTTTGGGATTGGAATGAAAACTAACCTTTTCCAGTCCTGTGGCCACTGCTGGGTTTTCCAAATTTGCTGGCATAAGGAGTGCAGCACTTTCACAGCATTATCTTGTAGGATTTGAAATAGCTCAGCTAGAATTCCATCACCTCCACGAGCTTTGTTCGTAGTGATGCTTCCTAAGGCCCACTTGACTTCACATTCCAAGATGTCTGGCTCTAGATGAGTGATCACACATCATGATTATCTTTTTTGTACAGTTCTTCTCTGTATTCTTGCCACCACTTCTTAATATCTTCTGCTTCTGTTAGGTCCATACTATTTCTGTTCTTTATTGTGCCTATCTTTGCATGAAATGTTCCCTTGGTATCTCTAATTTTCTTGAAAAGATCTCTAATCTTTCCCATTCTATTGTTTTCCTCTATTTCTTTTCACTGATCACTGAGGTAGACTTTCTTATCTCTCCTTGCTATTCTTTGGAACTCTGCATTCAAATGGGTATATCTTTCCTTTTCTCCTTTGCCTTTCATTTCTCTTCTTTTCACAGCTATTTGTAAGGTATCCTCAGACAGCCATGTTGCTTTTTTGCATATCTTTTCTTGGGGATGGTCTTGATCCTTGTCTCTTGTATAATGTCATGAACCTCCATCCATGTTTATTTATTTATTTCTTGCAAGCCTACAATGTAATTTGCTATGACTAGTGTGTTCTTTTGGCAAAACTCTGTTAGCCTTTGCCTTGCTTCATTTTGTACTCCAAATTTGCCTGTTACTCCAGGTATTTCTTGACTTCCTACTTTTGCAGTCCAGTCCCTTATGATGAAAAGGACATCTTTTTTTTTTTTTTTTTTTATTTATTTATTTTTTTAATTTTATTTTATTTTTAAACTTTACATAACTGTATTAGATTTGCCAAATATCAAAATGAATCCACCACAGGTATACATCTTTTTTGATGTTAGATCTCGAAGGTCTTGTAAGGCTTCATAGAAAGAATGTTCAAACTACTGTATGATTGCACTCATCTCACATGCTAGCAAAGTAATGCTCAAATTCTCTAAGCCAGGCTTCAATGGTATATGAACTGTGAACTTCCAGATGTTCAAGCTGGATTTAGAAATGGCAGAGGAGTCAGAGATCAAACAGCCAACATCCGTTGGATCATCAAAAAAGCAAGAGAGTTCCAGAAAAAACATCTACTTCTACTTTATTGGCTATGCTACAGCCTCTGACTGTGTAGATAACAGCAAACTGTAGAGAATTCTGAAAGATATGGGAATACCAGACCATCTTACCTGCCTTCTGAAAAATCTGTATGTAGGTCAAGAAGCAACAGTTAAAACTGGACATGGAACAAAAGACTGGTTCCAAATCGGAAAAGGAGTACGTCAAGGCTGTACATTGTCACCCTGCTTATTTAACTTGTATGCAGAGTACATCATTAGAAATGCTGGGCTGGATGAAGCACAAGCTGGAATCAGGATTGCCAGGAGAAATATCAATAACCTCAGATACACAGATGATACCACCCTATGTCAGAAAGTGAAGAGTAACTAAAAGGCCTCTTGATAAAAGTGAAAGAGGAGAGTGAAAAAGCTGGCCTAAAACTCAGCATTCAGAAAACTAAGATCATGGCATCTGGTCCCATCACTCCATGGAAAATAGATGGATAAATAATGGAAACAGTGAGAGACTTTATTTTCTTGGGCTCCAAAATCACTGCAAATGGTGACTGCAGCTATGAAATTAAGACTCTTGCTCCTTGGAAGAAATGCTATGACCAACCTAGACAGCAAATTAAAAAGCAGAGGCATTACTTTTCAGACAAATATCCATCTAATCAGCACTATGGTTTTTTTCAGTAGTCATGTATGAATGTGAGATTTGGACTATAAAGAAAGCTGAGCCCCAAGGAATTGATGCTTTGAACTGTGGTGTTGGAGAATACTTTCGAGAGTCCCTTGGATTGCAAGGAGGTTAAACCAGTCAGTCCTAAAGGAAATCAGTCCTGAATATTCATTGAAAGGACTGATAGTGAAGCTGAAACTCCAATACTTTGGCAACCTGATGAGAGGAACTGACTCATTTGAAAAGACCCCGATACTGGGAAAGATTGAAGGCAGGAGGAGAAGTGGATGACAGAGGATGAGATGGTTAGATGGCATCACTGACTCAATTGTCATGAGTATAAGCAAGCTCTGGGAGTTGGTGATGGGCAGGTAAGCCTGGAGTGCTGCAATCCATGCGGTTGCATAGAGTCAGACATGACGGAGTGACTGAACTGAACTGACAAAGTAATTACAGTATTTGTCATTTCCATTGAATAGCTGAAGATCGTGAGGCAATGAAAACAATAATTTGTGAAGGTCAAAAAGCCAATGAGTGGTGAAGTCAGTTTTCATCTAGGTTTTGCGTTCTGTCTCTAAATTATGTTTTCAACCAGTCATATAGTGTATATCCACTTACTCTGGGTGTTTGTGAAGATGTCCCTGAAAAACCATTTAAGCTGAGTTCTGAGAGGTGGTTAGGAATTACATATCTGTGAGCAGGCAGAACAGAATATGAGCAAATTCCTTGATATGGTTGGGAACACAGCATAGTTGATGAATGAGAAGTTGTGCATATCTATTAATTCTTAAAAAATTAGGTAAGACTATAATAATGAACAAATCAGTAAAGAGAGATAAATTGAATTTCAAGCTTCATTGGTTTGTGTGTGTGTGTGTGTATGTGCATGCTCAGTTGTGTCTGACTCTTTGTGATCTGATGGACTGTAGCCTGCCTAGCTCTTCCATCCATGGAATTTTCCAGGCAAGAATACTGGAGTGGGTTGTCATTTCCTACTGCAAGGGATATTCCTGACCCAGGGATCAAACCTGCGTCTCCTGCATTGGCAGGCAGATTCTGTACCACTGTGCCACCTGGGAAGTATTCATTTGTTCATTCCCTTACTAAATTAAAAAAAAAAGTGTTAATTAAGAATGAAACTACATTCCCCATCATCAGTTAAATCTCTTTCTTGTTCTGCCCTCAGTAGGGCTGAAGAATGGGCCACCCTTCACAATTCTAAGGCCCTTTCAAACTTAGATGCCAGTACTGTACACTCATGTTTAAGTGTTTTGGTCATAGTAGCAGTGAAACCTTTAGTTTTGCTGCAATCCCTTTTCTAAACCAACTGAGGAAATTTCTCTTCCCAACAGCTGTGGCCCATTGTTCCACAAAGACTCTTCTCTTGGAAACATGAAGCAGTTAATTCACCCAGCCAAACACAGCAAAAAGGTGATACTTTTCTCAAATATCAAATCAGTCCAATTTCATTTAGACTTAAATGATTTTTCTGGCCCTTCTTCATGTAGATACCCCTGCAGTCAATTAGCATTGTCACTTTTAATCTTCTGTAGTCAGATCCTGGTCATTTCCCATTAGAGTTCCATTAGATTCTTATGGCCTGGCTGAACTCAGTGCAGTATCTGTAGAAAGCTTGCTAGCCATCATTATGCAGCTGGCATTTACTAAAGGTTAGATATTACCAATAACCTTAATCATGAATTATGCTACTTTGCCTGAAAATTCACTCCTGGATTTCTTTGCAACCAAACCCAAATGCTGCTGGAATACTCAGCTATGCCTGTAACTATACACCTTGAACTATACATCTCAGCTCAGATGCCCTTTGCCTCAAGAGCCAAAGCTCCAAAAACAGTCAAGGGTAGAAGAAACAGCATCTAACTGTGATGCCAGCTATATTCCAACTAAAGTGGAAGAAAGAATCCATTTTCCTCAAGGAAAGAGATCTCTCTCCTACTGTGGCTTTACTGAAGTTCATCAGGTCTTGCAAATAAAACAATGGGGCTATAGAAGATTGAAAGACAGCTATAACTTATAGAAAATGTGTAACTTCTAAGTGAAAAAATAAAGCCGCGTTTGCGTAATTCAAAACATATAGCATATATGAAATAGCATCCTCTGGTACAAAGTGCAACAAACCAGGTGTCAGAAAGCATGGTGTCCACATACCCAGTACTAACTGTCCCTGTGACCTTGAGAGAGCCAAATGATTCCACTGGGTCTTTTGATCTAGAAGTCACTGCATTATATAAATTCGGTGACTGATGAGTGAAATTAGCTTATTAGCGTATGCTATCTCACTGAGAAAGTGGAGACAGAGGAGATAAGCTGGCCCAACCCAGCTGGGCTGGTTCTCTTTATAGAGTAGCTTCAGGCAGACAGGTCTCTGTCCCAGGGACAGAAAGACAAGAAAGGCAGCACTGAAGGACAGCTGTATTGAATTGGCTACCATAGTTTTGTTCGCAGCCAGTCCTTGGGGATAGAGATCCCTTAGATATAGTAATATGCACCATTTTGTCAAGTGCCAGTGCCTTTAATCCATCCATCCGTAGGATTATTCAGTACATTTCTTAAGCACTTATTAGATAGGGTCCCTGCTCTTCAGGGACTTATACTTCAGTCAGGCTAGCTTTGGAAGATGGTTCCTGAGAGAATCATGAAATTCACGTGTTTATTTTAGACAAAAGTTCTTGGGTCCTAATCTAGATTTTATTTCCCTATAGTCACTGCAGATGGTGATTGCAGCCATGAAATTAAAAGACGCTTACTCCTTGGAAGGAAAGTTATGACCAACCTAGATAGCATATTCAAAAGCAGAGACATTACTTTGCCAACAAAGGTCCGTCTAGTCAAGGCTATGGTTTTTCCAGTGGTCATGTATGGATGTGAGAGTTGGACTGTGAAGAAAGCTGAGCACCGAAGAATTGATGCTTTTGAAGTGTGATGTTGGAGAAGACTCTTGAGAGTCCCTTGGACTGCAAGAAGATCCAACCAGTCCATTCTGAAGGAGATAAGCCCTGGGATTTCTTTGGAAGGAATGATGCTAAAGCTGAAACTCCAGTACTTTGGCCACTTCATGTGAAGAGTTGACTCATTGGAAAAGACTCTGATGCTGGGAGGGATTGGGGGCAGGAGGAGAAGGGGACGACAGAGGATGAGATGGCTGGATGGCATCACTGACTCAATGGACGTGAGTCTGAGTGAACTCTGGGAGTTGGTGATGGACAGGGGAGGCCTGGCATGCTGCGATTCATAGAGTCGCAAAGAGTTGGACATGACTGAGTGACTGAACTGAACTGAACTGAACTGTTCTCTTACCAAGTTTCCTCACTCATCCTCATCTGCCTCAAAGAAATTTTTCATCCATAAACATCTGGAGTGGGTTACTATTTGGAGGTGAATTCTTTACCATTTGAGCCACCAGGGAAGCTCAAACATCTAGAATCAAATAGCAAATAGGGCTAATTGGTGGGTATTTGAGTGCCCACC
Source organism: Bubalus bubalis (assembly GCF_019923935.1). NCBI lineage: Eukaryota > Metazoa > Chordata > Mammalia > Artiodactyla > Bovidae > Bubalus > Bubalus bubalis. The sequence goes on from NC_059158.1 coordinate 111,176,872, forward strand.
AATATGTGGTACACTACTGTTTCTGCAGAAATGCAGTTCCTTTGGTTTACCATACCCAGAAATTTGCTCAGGATCATAAAAATGTTCCCCAGTAGGATTCCTGCTAAATTTACTTCAATAAGTGGCTACAGGTAATTTGTAATTAACCTATTAGTACATTCTTGTTAAAGAGCTTGAAAACTATTTTCTTAAGTATTTTCTTAAGCACAATTTCTGGAAATGCCTCTGTCCTATAACCTTTCTCATCAAGTTAATTTTTTTTTTCCTACACAGTCAAGATATGTCAGTTTAACAAAGCAAAACTGTGATCACTTTAATGTTCTAAAGCAGATGGTTGAAGTGAAAAACCAGTGTGGTTTGGAATTGTCTGAGCAAGTTTTCTAGAGGACGTCTAAGTCGGTGTGGGCAGGGAAGAGTCAAATTAAATAAAAGGAAGAAGGTGATTTCCAGGAATGAAATGACATGAGAGGAGTTGGAGGGAGGACTCTTCTGGTGACATTTGCCAGAGGGATGCCGATCTTCCCACTTACTATGTAGTCCTATGCAGGAACAATGAAAGGTCTTTGGGGCAAGTTTCCCTTTATTTAGAATGCAAACTAGTACAGCCACTATGGAGAACAGTGTGGAGATCCCTTAAAAAACTGGAAATAGAACTGCCATATGACCCAGCAATCCCACTGCTGGGCATACACACTGAGGAAACTAGAATTGAAAGAGACACATGTACCCCAATGTTCATCGCAGCACTGTTTATAATAGCCAGGACATGGAAGCAACCTAGATGTTCATCAACAGATGAATGGATAAGAAAGCTGTGGTACATATACACAATGGAATATTACTCAGCCATTAAAAAGAATACATTTGAATGAGTTCTAATGAGATGGATGGAACTGGAGCCTATTATACAGAGTGAAGTAAGTCAGAATGAAAAACACCAGTATAGTATACTAATGCATATATATGGAATTTAGAAATATAGTAATGATGATGCTATATGTGAGACAGCAAAGGAGACACAGATGTGTAGAACAGTCTTTTGGATTCTGTGGGAGAAGGCAAGGGTGGGATGATTTGAGAGAATAGCAGTGAAACATGTATATTATCATATGTGAAACAGATCGCCAGTCCAGGTTTGATGCATCAGACAAGGTGCTCAGGGCTGGTGCACTGGGATGACCCTGAGGGATGGGATGGGGAAGGAGGTGGGAAAGGGGTTCAGGATGGGGAACACATGTACACCCATGGCTGATTCATGTCAATGTATGGCAAAACCCACTACAGTATTGTGAAGTAATTATCCTCCAATTAAATAAATTTTTAAAAATGTAAATAGAAAAATATAAATAAAAACAAGTGGCATTGGTTTTTAGCCACAGTATCAATACCTACACATATCCAAGAAGTAGTGATCTGCTTACAACCCTCTAATATTTTATCCTTGTGTTCATTTGAGTCCTTTGAAAAGTGGATGCTAAAATGTGATCCGACATGCAAGAAATGTATTAGGGAAAATACCTGGGAGGGAGCTGAGAGAGGGTGGGAGAGCTGTCAGACTGTGATTAAGCCCGACCCTGAGTGAAGGAGAGCGAGGAATTGAAGGAGGCTGGGAAAAGCGTGGCAGGCCACAGTGTGGGTCTAAGGAAAGTTTCCTGAGACTCTCAATGATCCTCAAGCTAAGGTCAGCCTTCAGAGAACTGCATTTCCCAGGCATGGGGCTGCCTTAATGTCTCATTTGCTCCAGGGCTGTTACGGAGCAGTCCACAGGAGCACAGCTCCCCATGCAAACACTGCAGTAGGTTTCAGAGAGCAGCAACCAAGGCCCTTAAGCAGTTGCATTCCCTGCCATCAGAAATCTGAAAGACACATTCTCTTGGTCACCGTAACCCTGAAATTAAACCTCAGGTCAAAATGTGGGTCACATGTGTCTCACACTGAATTCTAAAAAAATTTTTTTAAACATTTATTTTCATTTATTTATTTGGCTGCACCAAGTCTTAGCTGTAGCATGTGAGATCTTTTGTTCAGACATATGGATCTAGTTCCTGACCATGGATCAAACCTGGGGCCCCTGCCTTGGGAGTAGGGAGTCAGCCACTGGACCACCAGCGAAGTCCTGAATTCTAGCAATTTTAATTTAGTGGGGTTAATAATAGGTGGCACTATTGGTAAAGAACCTGCCTGCCAATGCAGGAACATAAAAGACACAGGTTCAAACCCTGGGTCGGGAAGATTCCCTGGAGGAGGGCATGGCAGCCCACTCCAGTATTCTTGTCTGGAGAATCCCATAGGCAGAGGAACCTGGCAGGCTACAGTCTGTAGGGTCGCACAGAGTCAGACATGACTGAAACAACTTAGCAGGCAGGCAATTATAATACCTAACATGATAAGTTGCCTTGTATACTCACAATAGCACCACCAAGAAAATATTGCCAGGCTAATTTGATAAATGAGGAAACCTGGTTGATACAACAGTATCTGAACAGTGAACTCAGACCCAGATCTTTTAACTCCATGTCTTTTAACTCCATGCTCATGCTGATTATAATAAGGAGCAGACTACCCATTTTCTGAGAGAATGAGCAGTATTGTGAATAGAACATGACTAAGGCAATTAAAAGACGCTGAAACTCCAGTACTTTGGCCACCTCATGCGAAGAGTTGACTCTTGGAAGACTCTGATGCTGGGAGGGATTGGGGGCAGGAGAATAAGTGGACAACAGAGGATGAGATGGCTGGATAGCATCACTGACTCGATGGGCCTGAGTCTGAGTGAACTCTGGGAGCTGGTGATGGACAGGGAGGTCTGGCGTGCTGCGATTCATAGGGTCGCAAAGAGTCGGACACGACTGAGTGACTGAACTGAACTGAACTGAACTGAAGGCAGCAATAGAAACTGACACTGGGAAAAGGGGCACTGTGAATAATTCCATCAGAGGAGCAATGCTTTCTTCACTGGCATCTTTTCCACTTCAGTTTATAATCCCACAACATCTGCCAGGAGCAAGTGTATAATATCAGTCTTGTCCAAAGCATGGACGGATTTCAGATAATCTCAGACTGTAAAGCATCTGCCTGCAATGTGGGATACCCGGGTTCGATCCCTGGGTCAGGAAGATCCCCTGGAGAAGGAAATGGCAACCTACTCCAGTACTCTTGCCTGGAAAATTCCATGGATGGAGGAGCCTGGTGGGCTACAGTCCATGGGGTCACCAAGAGTTGAACACCACTGAGCAACTTTACTTTCACCAGGAGAACCACCTCTAGGATCAGGAAAGATTAACCCTAGCTCCTTCTCACCTCTGATTCTTTTTCCAGGGAAAAATCCCTCTTCAGGATCCTCTGTGCCAATCCTCCAGCCCCATCAAAGTACCTGGAACCTCTCATCCTCTATTTAGAGGGTTTGTTTTAGATTGTAATTACAGATTAAATTTCACATTTATTCAGCACCTTTTACCACCAACCCTACATTTTATTTGCAGATGGCTATTTGCCTACAGTATCTTATTTGTTTAATTGATTGACTGTCTCCATTTCCAGAATAATTGTTTATCTCAAGTGGCGTAACTGCACGCTCTGCTCCTATGCCATTCTCGGAAAGAGATTTCTGATTGCTTGGAATAATTCACTGTCTGATTAAAGAAAGGAGACCAAAACTTAGTTCCAAAACTTCTCAACCAAGGTACGTGTTCCTCATACCTTTGCAGATTTCATCTTTTCCTGATGAATTTGCACACAGGAAAAGTGCTTGCTCAAGTTGAAGTCAATCAAATATTTTAGAGAAAACATGGACATCATAATTCTGTCTTCCAATCTGTTAAGCGTCTTTCCCTTTCCACACCGATCATGATTTTTTTGTGTTTTTTTTTTCCTGCTTGCTGTTAATGGTTTCACAAAGCTTAGAAGTTTCTCCCCTATGGCTGCAGGAGATACGGGTCTCTTAAAACACAGTCATAGATACATTCTGGCTTTGATATCATGCTCCTGAATTGATAGTTTGTTGACTTGAGCCAGTCATTTTCAGCCATCATGGCAATAAAGGCACCAGTGAAATACGTGGTCCTTTCACTTATGACTGCAGTCATGTTTCGCAATAGCCGAGATGTTCTTAAGCCAGTGCAACCACTCCTAGCTCTATTCCACCCCAGTTCACTGCAGCTGAGAGTCTTGGTTCCCGAGATGCTATGGTATGCTAGGTTACCACCCTGGCACATCCACCAGCAGGGGTCTGCTGTGGGGCATCTGGCCAGCAAGTAATTCCATGTGAGAATTCCTTCTTGAGGAATTTCTTAAGAAAACTGGCATAAAAACTACTGATAGGAGTTCTAGTTTGGGTGGTCCCAGAGAGATTTAAAAGTAAGAGAAAGTACAAGGAGCACCGCTAGGAAAATGGGAAAAGTGATACAGGGAAGGAACTGTTGCTGGCGCTAAGTCACTTCAGTCATGTCCAACTCTATGTGACCCCATAGATGACAGCCCACAAGGCTCCGCTGTCCCTGGGATGCTCCAGGCAAGAACAGTGGAGTGGGTTGCCATTTCCTTCTCCAATGCATGAAAGTGAAAAGTGAAAGGGAAGTCGCTCAGTCGTGTCCGACTCTTCGCGACCCCATAGACTGCAGCCCACCAGACTCCTCCGCCCATGGGATTTTCCAGGCAAGAGTACTAGAGTGGGGTGCCATTGTGTTCTCCAACAGGGAATGAAGGACAACCCCAAAAGCTGTACATTTTGAAGCCTGCCACTGGAAGTATAACACTTGGTCTTAATCCTATGGGAAAACTATGGAGAAAAATATAAAACACCCCTGAGTATTATCTCACGTGAGTGGTAGGGAAACTGTGGCACTTTTATACCGATTCCTAAATCATCGATTGAAGGTTTTTTCCAGGGGTGTTTATTTTATTGTACTGAAGGCTTGCCACACACAAGGGCAGCATGGGCTTCTGCACTTCTGATGTGGACACTGGGAATTGAAAATCAGCCAGAGCACTTGAAGTGGTAGTGTGTAAGGGTTGTGGGTGGGAGCCCTGACAGCATCAGTGACATTCATACTTTGAAGGATGAACATGTTAAATTCTTTAGATTTAAGCTAAATGGCATAACCCAGTCCTGGCTCAAATTCTGTTGCCTTCTTTGAGTGTTAAGATTATGTACAAGGTCTGGATTTCACACAAGCAGTTTCTTAGATTATTGCTTCTTTAGCCTGTGATAAACTCTATCTATCTAGAGTCTAGCTTTGGGGTCAGTCAGGCTGGACTTGTGGGCTTCCCTGGTGTCTCAGAGAGTAAAGAATCTGCCTGCAATGCAGGAGACCTGGGTTTGATCTCTGAGCTGGGAAGATCCCCTGGAGAAGGGAATGGCAACCCACTCCAGTATTCCTGTCTGGAGAATCCCAATGGACAGAGGAGCCTGTCAGGCTACAGTCCATGGGGTTGCAAAGAGTCAGACATAGCTGAGCGACTAACACACAGGCTGAACTTCGAACATAAGCTCTCCTGCTTGTTATTTGTGGCCTTTGACAAGTTTTTGAGAGCTAGACAACTCAGTTTTCTTGCCTGTAAAATAGGAATGACACTACTTCCCTCCTGACAGTTATGATTAAGGAAGACATGGTGCATTTAAAGAGTTTGACACAGTGCTTCACTATCAGTCTTCATTAAATTGTAATCCAAGAGGATTCAGAAATAAATTAAAATTTGTATTGACATGAAACTTACTATTTCCCCAAGCTTTGATAAGGCCCTTATGACAATTCTCAGATGTGCCAATTTATTTACCTAGCTATATGTCTTCTATTTGGCCGGCTAGACTCATCCTTGACATTTTTTCACTCCTCTTTGTGTCCTTAAATACTGACCCACTTCTCTTCCCTCAGTGGATTCTTCTGTCCCATTGGATCAGCCAATGGGAAGGAAACTAGCAGGGGAAGGAAATCAGAAGACAGGAGAAATTGAAGTCATGACGTATATTCCCCACCTATAACCTCCCTTCTGGGTCATCACTGGTTGGCCACATGCCTCTATTATAGGTTTACAACCAGTGGCAGGTGAATCCCTCTTTTTTAAAAATTAATTTTACTTTTTTATTGAAGTATAGTTGATTTACAATATTGTGACAATTTCTGCCGTACAGCAAAATGACTCAGTTATACACATACAGGTGTTCTTTTTTGTATTCTTTTCCATTATGGTTTATCAAAGGATATTGGATATATTTCCCTGTGCTATACAGTAGGACCTTGTTGTTTATCCATTCTATATATAAAAGCTTACATCTGCTGATCCCAGCCTCCCAGTCATTCCCTCCCCAACTACTCCCCCTGTTTTCAACCACAAGTCTGTTCTCTGTGTCTTTGAGTCTGCTTTGCAGATATGTTTATTTGTGCTCTATTTTAGATTTCACATATATGTGATATCATATGCTATTTGTCTTTTTCTTTTTGATTTACTTCACTCAGTGTGATAATCTCTCCATATAGCTTCCCTCTGGATTCCAAGAAGTTCTCCATCCCTTTGTCCCTTCATACTTAGGAATGATGTGCTATGCTCTGTGGTACTACACTGTACTCTATTGGACCAAACCACAGCTTTGTAAATAATCCATCCTCAGGTTTTCCCAGTTTGAGTGTGCCAACTGTTTCCTACCAGGATCCTCACTGAGATTTCCTCAAGTGAGCTTTATAGGTGTGGTGGGGATGTGTGTTGTCAGGGGAGGGGAATAGGGGTGTGTGCCTGCATCTGTGGGTAAGTATGCATCATATACTTAATTGCATTAATTATAATTAATATATTAATTAAATAATTCCAGTGTTTTTCAAGGCACTGCATTAGGTACATTCATGTGTGTGTGTGTGCATACACACATACACACACACAAGCACGCAGAGTCGTGCTCTGTGCATGGAAAAGATACTGTATAAGGAGACGCCAAGATCAGGGGTTCTCGGTCTTTTTGCGGCTGAGAATAGTTGATCCTTCCATGAGGAATGCGCTTTTACTCTGCCAGTGATTATTGAGTGTGCAAGGAAAGTATTTTGGAGTTAATAGACCTTAAAGATTTTTTTAATTTTCCAGGTGATTCTGACACAGCCCTAATTGTATCACTCCTCAAGAAGCTCTTTTTTTCTACTAACTAGAGTTTCAGAAGTTGAAGTTTCCACCTGATGTCCTTTTTCTTAGCTGAGCAAAAGAAAGAAAATGAAGTACAGTAAAAATATGTGGGGCTTTTGAGTCTTCGGTTCAGTTTAGTCGCTCAGTTGTGTCTCACTCTTTGCAACCCCATGGACTGCAGCACACCAGGCCTCCCTGTCCATCACCAACTCCCGGAGTTTACCCAAACTCATGTTCATTGAGTCGATGATGCCATCCAGCCATCTCATACTCCATAGTCCCCTTCTCCTCCTGCCTTCAATCTTTCCCAGCATCAGGGTCTTTTCAAATGAATCAGCTCTTTGCATCAGGTGGCCAAAGTATTGGAGTTGCAGCTTCAAATCAGTCTTACATATACCTGAATTTGAATCTCAAAGTAGCCACCATTTGGAGTGTTTTTCATCTGTCACATTATGATAATTGATCATTTTTGTAATAAGAAGAAAGGTGTGTGTTATTAATTTATTACATTTGAAATGAGATTTTCAAATGTTCAGTATATCAGAGGAAGGTAGCTATCAGTATTGCTGGGGTGTGGATATAGTGGAAAAGGAGGGGGTAGAAATTGAGAAGAGTAGCATGGAAATATATACGTTACCATATGTGAAATAGATAGCCAATGGGAAATGGCTGTATCATGCAGGGAGCTCAACCCGTTGCTCTGTGACAACCTAGAGGGTTGGGATGGGGTGGGAGGTGGGAAGAAGGTTTAAGAGTGAGGAGACATATGTATTCCTATGGCTGATTCATGTTGATGTATGGCAGAAACCAACATGGTATTGTAAAACAATTATTCTCCAATTAAAAATGGATAAATTTAAAAAAAGAAGCAGTATACGGGCAGAAGCAGGAGATGAGTGGGTGACTTGTAAATCCTGTTCTATGGAGCCTGGGATATAGGCAAGTTTGAAGGGAAAGTAATCTCTTTAGATAAGGGCTTTCAGTCCTGGTATTCCTTGACACATGAGGGCTCTGCCCCTTTTCCTATATAACCTCTGGGGCTTGTCATTGAGAGCCACACAGAGGAAGCAAGGAAAAACTTTGTTGCCCAAAGTGTCAATTACATGTGAGGTTATATAACCCAGAATTAAGTCCAAGAAGAGAAAATAGGATGTGATCAGATGACTACAATTAGGAAATTAAACTCACACTTCCCACATCCTTGTATTAAACACAAGCTGTACCTCCAGTACCTCAAAAAAGGATGACTTTATGGACTTGGCAAGTATATAATCACATTAAATAGCGGAAAACCATATTGTACAATTTCAAATATAGGATGAAGTGGCTGCCTCAGAACAAGGTTAATCTGACTGAAAGGAAGTTTCTTGGATCATTTCCCAGCCCCAGCAGTCTGTGAAGGGGGCCAGTGTGTGGGAGCTTCTGCCACGTGTTGCCCTGCTCTGCAATTGCCTTGGCCCCTTTTGCTTCACTTCATTCTTCCTCTCACTCAATACTCTGTTTCATCTTTCTCTCCATTGAGGTACCACATGTGACAGTGCTAGAGAAGACAGGATTGACCTTGGTGATCCTCAGGACAAAGTGACCTGGGTCCATGCAGACATAATCAGCCTCACAACAAAGAAATTCTAGCGAATGCACATGTGGGATCAAAGTGCAATGTATAGGAAAGCGGGCACTATTTCACAGCATTTTCTTTTACCTATAGGCTTCCCGAGTGGCTCAGACAGTAAAGAATCTGGCTGCAATGCAGCAGACCTGAGTCCAATCCCTGGGTTGCAAAGATCCCCTGGAGAAGGGAATGGCATTCCAACCCACTCCAATTGCCTGGAGAATTCCATGGACAGAGGAGCCTCGTGGGCTACAGTCCATAGCATTACAAAGAATTAGACACAGCTGAGTAACTAATACTTTCTTGCATCTACACACACTTGGTAACAAATATCAGCCACCAAGGCCAGGAGAACTAACTATGTTAGAGTTCTTAGGCATCTCTGATTTTAATCATCTCTTTCTATTGTTTTTTATCAACCAAATTCTCTGGCTTGCCTAGAATTTGCCTTCTTTTCATAATTCCTCTGCTACTCCCTGAAAATCCTCTTAGTCTAATATTTTTATCAAATTGTATTTGCAGAAGTACTAGAGTTTAATGAATAAAGGACCCGGCTTCAGGACCTGGTGGCTTTGGTTTGAATCCATAGATATAGGTCATTGGGATTTATGTTTAGCTGAATGAGTGGAAGGTATGATATAACTAGTTGAAAAGAAGAAGAAAAGTTTATTCCCTGTTTAGGGCTATTTGGGCTTAATTAGATGGCTCACCCAAAGTACTTAGCATATACTAAACACATGGCATATTCTAAACTTCAAATACATATTGTCTCATATGTTTCTCCATTTCTTACTTTTCCTTGGGAAATTTTTTCATGCTATCTGCCTATTACTGCCATTTCCCCATACTTTAACTGTATATCCATTTTACTCTTTTCCTAAGATTTCAGAAAATATGGTAGGATGCTCTTAGTATTAATGGGTTACATTACTGTCTCAGCAGAAAAGAGTACCTGATACCCTGTAGGTAAATAGAGTATGCAGAATAGAGGCAGATGTCAGGGGCTTAGCATCAACACCAGTGGGCTGGAGGCCTATGACATGGTGGGAACAACCCAGCAATGGGAAATACGAGACTGGAAGCCTTGGCCAACTCAGACATTAACTAGTTTTGCCCTCATTGGTCTTATTTGTCTGTATAATTAAATAACCAATTGAACTGGATGCTATCAGTTTCCTTCCAGTTTCAACATTTTGGAACTCTGTTTAATTAGATACCCTTCATAGAGCATAAAACACCTTAAAAATTTTAGGCTTAAATTTGACCTAATTAACAATCCATCTTCTAATAGGCTTAGTTTCCCTAAATATTTTTGAATCTGTTAGCACATCAACTAAAACAAACAAACAAAATTAAGGGCATTGCACTAGATACCTTACTGCAGAAAACATATCTCAGACTTTGTCCCCACTAATCAGAGTCTAATTGAGGCACAACCTGCTATGTCTCAGGACATAGCAATGCACATGTGACTATATATATATAAAATATGTAATATACATTTAGATGAGGGAATTTGCAGTGGAGGTGGAGGTACAGGTAGGTATTGCCCAGGGACTACCTCTCACTGGAAACTTACTCTCTGTTCGTCACTCTTCATGTTACTTTGTTGACTCACAACTCTACTGGGGAGGCATTATTATTATTCCTTCTTTATGGAAGTAAAACAGGTTACATAAAGATACTAAGGTGCGTGTATGTTCAGTCATGTTCAACTCATTGTGACACCCACAATGAGGAGTCCACCAGGCTCCTCTGCCCATGGAATTTTCTAGGCAAGAATATTGCAGTAGGTTGCCATTTCCTCTTCCATGGGACCTTCCCGACCCAGGGATTGAACCCGTGTCTCCTGCATTGGCAGGTGGATTCTTGACCACTGAGTCACCTGGGAAGATAGGCTAGAGCAAACTGGGTTTCAATCCCAGACATCCTTGATTGTAAAGTGCATGTGCTTCTCATCTGACCACAGAAAATTGAGGCCTGAAGGATAGGGAGTGTTTGCAAAGAAATAAAGGATGTCTCTATCAAAATGTAAGGTAGAGTTGAAGGGGATGAAAACTGTAGAAAATAGAAGCTTCCCTCGCATCAATGTCCAGCACAACTCAAGAAAAGAATTCTGAATCCTCCTTTTTTTTTTTTTTTAATTTAGAATTAAGCAAGCCCCAAGGAAAATGTGGGAATTTGAGTTGGCCTAGCAGCATAGGCTAGCCGATTTAGACTCTTCTATGAGGGAGGGTGATGACAACAGCAGAGTCTTTCCAAAGAATGTCATCAGCAAATGAAAGCCCTGCAGGTAGTTGGATGAACATGGACGTAGGATTCTATTAGTGACCAAGCATCAAGGATTCCTGCAGAGAGCCTGCAACAAGAGTTTACCAATTTTACCCCGCATCTCGGATTTCTTTTTGTTCTCCGAGAGCTTTAGAAAAAAAAAATGTTTAAATTAAGTTTGTTGCAGCTGCGCTGTCAGGAACTTACCAAGCGCTACAGCCATTGGAGCAATTAAAAAAATTGCACAGAAGGTAATTAAAAGCCTTACTGGTTCTTGCGATTAGACTGACATTTTAAATGCCTCTGGATGTTTTATTGTGCCAATAACCTATTTCCCTCGTCTCCAAGAGAAATACAACTGACATCAGTAATTTACCCAAATACTCTACAGGTAACATGTGCCAAATACAAACCTGCATTAAATTAGGGCCAGAATTCTCCTCTGTGCAGTCGGTAGGATACATCTTAATGGGTAAACTGCTGTTTGCAAATTCCTTCTATATGTTTGTGTGTTTTGTGTTCACCATCCTGTTTGCTTGGCACTGAGAACATACCCTAATGATGACTGCTGGCTAGAATACCCAGGATCTATGGTCAGGGCAATCATTTCCAATTTACAAGTCCTGATACAAGGACAGAGCTCACGGCTTTGGAGGACAGGGCCTTATTTTGTCATCATTACTGAATGATGATGATTTATTGGAGAATGTGGGTTCCTTAATAGACTACTTATACCAAGGGAATCCTGCCCCCCTCCATCCATAGCCCTGGATTCAGGATTAAAATTGTTCAGTTGCTAAGTTGTGTCTGACTCTGTGACCCCATGGACTATAGCAGACCAGGCTCCTCTGTCCTCCACTATCTCCTGGAGTTTGTTCAAATTCATGTCCATTGAGTCAGTGATGCCATCCAACCATCTCGTCCTCTGTTGTCCCCTTCTCCTCCTGCCCTCAGTCTTTCCCAGCATCAGGGTCCTTTCCTATGAGTCGACACTTTGCATCAGGTGGCCAAATTATTGGAGCTTCAGCTTCAGTCCTTCCAATGAGAACACTGGTTTATAATTTTGATAGTAACCTGATATAAACTTTTCCATATGATTGAATTTAAAAAAAACTATCCTGACTTGGGGACTGGGGACTTGAGGACACATCTTAATCTTCAGCATAGTTCCTCTGGGTTTTTTGTTCACTGAGGGGTGGGCCCCAGGATAAGTTGTGGGTTCCCTACTGTAGTAGGACAAACATGCAGGCCAGTCTTTCCTCAGGAATGCAAGAAATGAAAATGAACAACACAGAGAGGAAGAGAAATGGAATAGAAAGTGGGCTCAGTTGTTTCATCATGATGAAATATTACAATAAAAGTTAAAATCACTCTTAAAATCAGGCAAAAAAGAAAGAAAAGAAACCCTGTAAATTGCCTTAGCTTCCTGTTAGGAAGGGCTTCCCTGGTGGCTCAGAGGGTAAAGCATCTGTCTGCAACGTGGGAGACCTGGGTTCGATCCCTGGGTCAGGAAGATACCGTGGAGAAAGAAATGGCAATCCACTCCAGTACTCTTGCCTGGAAAATGGCATGGATGGAGGATCCTGCTAGGCTATAGTCCATGGGATCACAAAGAGTCACACACCACTGAGCAACTTCACTTCTCCTCTTAGGAGGTATTAAAGACTTAAGATGAACTAATCTGTAAGCACCTCTCTTTAGACTTTCTAGGAGAAACAACATTTTAATTTGCTCTTTTAATTTCTTTCTGTGTGACTTACCTTTTCTGGTGTATGGAGTCATCTATAACCACTGTAAATGGCTCTCAGCTCTGTCGCTCTCCTCTTTGAGCAGCTTCTTGACTGGAAAGTGGCAACACCACCAACTCTTCCCAGTCCTTTCTAGGACCCTTGATTTATCTGCATGTAAGGAACACACAGCAGTTTACATCTTCAATCCTTTGGGCTCACAGGCCAGGTCACAGAAAAACTGAAGATGGTGATACATCAAATAAGAGTTCAAATAAAGAGATAAAGAATTTCTTAGTAGGATTAGCTAGGTAAGCACCAGATTCAATCAAATTAGATGCTCAGATTTTAGGAGCCTATTAGGGAACTCCATATGAAGAAGGCATCACAGAGGACAGAATAAAAGATGCTTGAGATCTATCAAAAAAGAAATTGGGTTATACAACATGAGACTGTCACAATGGATAGAAAGATGCAATAGGCAACAAAGACAAATTCCTTTAGTGTTGTTAAATGGAGTTGTTGTACAGAGTACAACACAGAGCCAAAGACTCAGCAGCCTTAGGGGACAGCCACTGTGGCCTTTGAGTCTTCACTGAGAGTGACAGCAGTAATCAGAGTAAGGAGTCCATGGGCCCTTACTCAGAGTAAGAGCTCCTTTGCCACATATTCGTGAATTTTTATTTATATATTTTCAATACTTTCTCACGACTTTCCTGGAGACTCTGGCAACTCACTTTCATACACATCAGATACAAATAACTAGTAACACCTAAGGACATTCTTTTTCTAAGATTTATTTTTTTTGGTTGTGCTGGGCCTTTGTTGCTGTGAGGGCTTTCTCTAGTTGGATTAGGCAGGGGCTGCTCTTAGTTGCGGTAGGCATGCTTCTCTTTCGGGTGGCTTCTGTTACAGAGCATAGACCCTAGGGTGTGGGCTCAGCAGTTGTGGCACACAGGCTTCATTGCTTCAAGGTGGGGATGATCCAGTCCATGTACTCTGCATCAACAGGCAGATTCTTCATCACTGGACCACCACGGAAGCCCTAGGGAGATTCTTAAAACTCTGGTGAATCGAAGATGAATTTCCCTGGCCCATGTCTCATATATTCTTGCATATGCAGACTCAAGCACCAACCTATTTCTATAAACATAATAGAGGAGCTTTGAAAGTATGAATTCTTTATACTGAGGTGAGTAGTAAGGAAGTCAAATGAATCTAGTCCTTTAAACATTTCAAAAGAGGATAAATTCCAGTGGACCCAAGATGATTAAGGGAAAGATAAATACAAAATCTTTCACTTTCAGTGGAAAAAAATTAAAGTGGATTTCATTCAGTGAAATAATTCTTGAGATAAACATTTGGCCGTTATCTTATCATTAAAAATAAGGTTAAGTGAATTTTGATATCTTTTGCTTGATTTAATATTATAATTTATATAAAATTTATTAAAAAATAAGCTAAATATTAGAAAAAACAAAATGTTCTCTCAAGATACTGAATGGTCCAACAATGACATAGCAGTTCAAGTACACTAATTGAGTTTATTTGCTTATACAGGTCAATGTCAAGAACTGGTAACACTTTCACCATTTAAAATTTAAATTAGTTCATTAAATCCTTTTTTTGTCAGGTGTGAAAACATGTAGACTATGCTTTAAGTGAAAAAAATGAACTTCACAAATGATAATATATGTCAAAATTTCCAAAAGATTTTGAGTTATATTACTGAATTATGTGTATGGGAAATTGAAGTCATTTAATTCCTTTAAATTCACTAAGAAAAAAATCCATCAGTATTATACTTTCAAGTGTTTAATTTCAGGCATGTAAATTCACCATGCATGCAAATCTTTTAGAAAATAAGCAACTAAATTCTGAAAAAATTGCCATTTTTTAAGATAAATAATATATATTAATGGCTGATAAGCATTACCAGGCATGAAATGTGGAAAGTGCTAGAATCTGGGAGGGATTGAATTCAGCCACCCTGAGAAGGCATATAAATTCATGCCCTTTGGACACCAAACCACTATACCTAAAGCAGATTTGAAACTTGTAAATATCTTAACACATCTTAAACAATTAGAAATTTTAAAAAATATATATTAGTATACATAGACACTTGGAACATGTCCCTGTACTTGTACTTCCAATCCAGGCAAGAATACTGGAGTGGGTAGCCATTACCTTCTCCAGGAGATCTTCCTGACCCAGGGATCAAACCAGTATCTCCTGCATTGCAGGCATATTCTTTATGATCTGAGCCACCAGGGAAGTCCTCATGATGAACTACTTACATCCAAATATGGAAATAGTGAAATACCCAATAATTCATTATAAGATCAAATGTGATACATTCATTAGACATCAGTTTTTAAAGAATTTTAATAATATGAGGAATATTTCCTTAACATAAGTGAGAGAAGCGAGACACTTTTTTTTAATTGCTATGATTTCAAGTTTAGAAACACCTGTTGTTGCTGTTTAGTCAGTCAGGTCCGACTCTCTGCAACCTCATTGACTGCAGCATGCTAGGCTTCCCTGTCCTTCATCATCTCCTAGAGCTTAGAAAAATCTACATGTATACTAAAATGTTACCAATAGTTTATCTCTAGAAAGTAGATTATGAATGACTTTTAAATGTTGTACTTTTTCACTTATTCCAACTTCTTTACCAAAATTATTCCTGCTCATTTAATTAAAAGTGCTATTGAAATGTTTTCAGCTGCCTATACTTTGATAACTATGTTCCCATTTGTAAACTTCAGGTTGGCTGCTTCTAAAATTCCTTTCCTTTATGCCCTTGATTCATTGTGTACCTGCTCCCAAGGTCTTCTTGGAATGTGTCCCTTAAGCCACACAGCTAAGTTAGGTTGATGCTCAGTGTCTCAGGAATTTACCCTCCCACTCGCTTTGCCTCCATCTTAGTTCATATCTTAATCAGTTTTTTATGCTCATGGATCTTTCTGGATTTTTCTCATCATGCTTGAATGCTTCTTCCACCCAACCAACATACACAGCAAGTCCAAAACACACAGCCCCCTAAAACTCTAACACTTTCATCACTAAATAGGACTCCTTAGCATGACACACAGAGCCATTTATAACCTGGTCTCTGTCTGGTCAGCCTCAGCTTCTGCCTCTTCTCTCTCATGGCCTTGCACTTCACAGTAGAACCATTCATTCTGTACCATTGGTAATTTTCCTTTTGCTGTAGCTTTTTTCTGCTCCATTCATTTGAAACTTCTATTTCCTTTGCCTAGTGTTTTCTTCATCCCCGTTTCTCATTCTTCCCCAGCTTTTCTGCCTCATCAGATCCTGTGCTTATCTTCATTCCTTGTGTGAAGGCTTTCTACCCCAAGAGAGAGTTATGTTTTGCCCATTATACTTCTCAATCTCTCTATATAAATGTATCATTACACAGAGGAAAATATATTTAATCTATTTATTTACCTATCTTTTGCCTCTAATAAGATGTAAGATCCCAAGGGGCAGTGATCATGTGATCTATCATTACATTCCTCAGAAGTAAACTCTAGTAATCAGCACACAGTATTTTATAGATCAATATCTGTGATTCTGTGAACCTTAAAAAAAAATTCCAGAAAATTTGACTGGACATATTCTGTGCCATTTGGTTAAAATGTGAACAGTTATGTATAATGTTATTTTACTTCCAAAATATTATTTTGTTTTGTTTTTATAGAATTTTCTTCCTGAATCAAGTATTTGTTTGATTAAAGATGCTAATTTCAACTGATTGACTTAGTTAACTCAATGAAAAAAATAATCAATGAACTAGTTGTTTCTAATGAATGGTTCATCAGTCCATGTCAGATATTTGTACTTGCAGATTTCTACAAGCCAACTAAATCTACCTTGCAAGCCTAGTTCTGAATATCTCTGCTCTCTTACTTCTACCTTATTTATTTTCCTATGACTACAGTAAAAATTTCCAGTCCTGATGTTGCCCACACTCAAATACCATGAATCAAGTCAAACAGCTTCATCCTTGAAATCTCAGCTCACGGTTTTCACCACTCAGTAGTACTATTCTTTGACTCCCTAATTCACCAGGATTGAGAAGACTCTCAGTCCTTCCAGGTTTTATTTGAGTTTCCTGCAATCATTTTTTTTTAAACCATTTTTTTCCCCTTTTTTTCTTGGACATCTTCCCAGTCATCTGAACTCTGTTCTTGGTCCCATTTTGCAAGCCTACTCTGTCTACATGTGGTTGCCTGCAGAAGAGAGGAATGCAGAATGGTGTGGAAAAGGGATATAACACTAGTTTTACCACCTAAATATCCACTGATTGATTGGTACTGGACTCTTACAATATGCTGAGAAAGATTCTAAAACCATGTACAGTGGGAAGGAGATCAGCGACTGATTAGTCATGTCTGAAATGGACCAAGAGAAAGAGGACAGGGAGTGGCTCTCTTTGATATAATGACACTGCTGCTGCTGCTAAGTCGCTTCAGTCGTGTCCGACTCTGTGTGACCCCATAGATGGCAGCCCACCAGGCTTCCCCATCCCTGGGATTCTCCAGGCAAGAACACTGGAGTGGGTTGCCATTTCCTTCTCCAATGCATGAAAGTGAAAAGTGAAAGTGAAGTCGCTCAGTCGTGTCCGACTCTTAGCAACCCCATGGACTGTATAGCCCACCAGGCTCCTCCATCCACGGGATTTTCCAGGCAAGAGTACTGGAGTGGGGTACCACACTAGAGCCAGACAAATGTGAGTCTGTGTTCACAACTAAGACAAGTATGATCTAGGGCAGGTTGCTTAACTCTATGAGACATAGTTTTCTCATCAAAAAAATGAGAATAAAGAGGATGCTCTATAGGCTTGTTATTAAGATTAAATTAGATATGCTACATAAAATGCTTTTCATAGAACATGTAATAGGTGCTCAATAGAAGGAGGCAGGATGAAGATAATGATGCTGGCAGGCTCTGTTAAATTTAGAAAGATGGTAACAATAACCCTGTGTATGAGACAGCAAAAGAGACACTGATGTATAGAACAGTCTTATGGACTCTGTGGGAGAGGGAGAGGGTGGGAAGATTTGGGAGAATGGCATTGAAACATGTAAAATATCATGTATGAAACGAGTTGCCAGTCCAGGTTCGATGCACGATACTGGATGCTTGGGGCTGGTGCACTGGGACGACCCAGAGGGATGGAATGGGGAGGGAGGAGGGAGGAGGGTTCAGGATGGGGAACACATGTATACCTGTGGCGGATTCATTTTGATATTTGGCAAAACTAATACAGTTATGTAAAGTTTAAAAATAAAATAAAATTAAAAAAAAAATTAAATTGCGACCTTTGCCTCTTTCCCAGAGTTGTCAACTCAGTCAAATTAAATGAAAATTTTTGTGGAGTTTCAAAGTATTGACAATGTAACAGGTGACAGTTTTCCCTGCTGGGCAATAGCCTTCTCTGGCTATGCTTCTCTGCCTGTCAGGGCCACCACAGCTTCTGGAAAATATGGCATGGCTGTGTTCGGGTCTCATGGACATTTCCCAGAATGTAAGCGCCGTCTTCCATTCTGAACCCTCCCATGCTCTCCTGTTTTCTCTCTAGTTATCTTGCACTTGGGCTTTTGCTCCATTCCTAGTGCCCTTTGGAGATGCCTTGTTCTTTTGATCCCTAGGTTGCTGGTTTGCTTATGTCTTGAAGGACTTTGTGCGATCTTTGGGCTTCACTGGTGGCTCAAGTGGTAAAGAATCCACCTGCAATGTGGGAAACCTGAGTTCAATCTCTGGGTTTGGAAGATCCCCTGGAAAAGGGAACAGTTACCCACTCTAGTATTCTGGCCTGGAGTATTCCATGGACTGTATAGTCCTTGGGGTTGTAAGAAGTCAGACACGACTAAGCGACTTTCACTTTCACTTTGACACTCTGGCTTGCTTTGGTGTGGATTTCTCTCCAGGAAGTTGCTTCTCAAATTACTGACTTGACTTTCACACACTGCTGCTGCTGCTGCTAAGTCACTTCAGTCGTGTCCAACTATGTGCGACCCCATAGACGGCAGCCCACCAGGCTCCCCTGTCCCTGGGATTCTCCAGGCAAGAACACTGGAGTGGGTTGCCATTTCCTTCTCCAATGCATGAAAGTGAAAAGTGAAAGTGAAGTCGCTCAGTTGTGTCCGACTCTTCGTGACCCCATGGACTGTAGCCCACCAGGCTCCTCTGTCCATGGGATTTTCCAGGCAAGAGTACTGAAGTGGGGTGCCATCGCTTTCACACACTGGTGCTCAGTAATTCTCCTCTCTCTTCTGTGCTTGCCCCCTAATTCTGTTTTCCTGTACTCCAGCCTACGTTTCAGTAGGTAACTAGACAATGATGATCCAAATCTTAAAAAGTAAATCCACAAGCAAAACTTAATTTTTCAGCTCAACATATCATCTTCCACTTGGCACAGAGATATATCCTCAGAAATTAAGATTACAGTTGGTTCAGGGGATGGCAATGGCACCCCACTCCAGTACTCTTGCCTGGAAAATCCCATGGATGGAGGAGCCTGTTAGGCTGTAGTTCATGGGGTCACTAAGAGTTGGACACGACTGGGCAACTTCCCTTTCACTTTTCACTTTTATGCATTGGAGAAGGAAATGGCAACCCACTCCAGTGTTCTTGCCTGGAGAATCCCAGGGATGGGGGAGCCTGATGGGCTGCTGTCTATGGGGTCGCACAGAGTCGGACACTACTGAAGCGACTTAGCAGCAGCAGCAGCATCAGGGGATGTAGCAGTGCAGAGTCCAGGGGAGACAAAGATGGGCCAGAGGTTACTTTGTAACACAGAAGGACCAGATATTTCTGTGAGCTTGACTCCTATCAGAGATGCTTTTTCTCAGTATCTGGGGATTGTGTTAAATGAGTCTCACCTTTGTCTTTTTATCTTCCCTCACTTCTAAATCTATTTCTCAACCTTCTCATTCAAAAATGAAAGTCCTGAGGGCCTGTCATGATAATAGATGTTTAATTCCTTTACATTTTAAAATTAACGTAGCACTTGAGTCATAGCCTCTGAGGGCTGTGGGAAAGAAACATGAGCTTGGTACACGAGAAAACAATAAAACTGGATGGAAGCTAAAAAAAAAAGGAAAAGCAAATTTGTTTAATGTAGTAAAACCACAGCAACTGCCACCCCCCCAGCCAGACTGTATATGAAAAAATTTAAAAATAGTGTTTTGTGGGACAACATGGCCACTCTCCATAGAATTATATGCATAAAATAAGAGGGAATCATAATTACTTGGTAGAAATTGTGAATGACACTGAATATCAGAAGGCCTGGATTCTAAGTGAAATCTACTCTTGTTTGGCCATCACTATGTCTCCTGAAGTGTAGGCACAGAGACTAGCCCTTTTGAAATTCCCAAAGGAAAATAAAGACATGTGTTTAGGAAAAGGTACATTCTCTAACTCCCAACTTGGAGAGTCATGATTCCTGACGGCACACTCAAGGCACTGGAAAACCCTAGAATAGAGAGATCTGACTGGTTTGTGTAACTCAGTGTTGTTTCCAAAACATTTTTGACAATCGGATATTTTTATTTAGTGGCAATTGATTGATTTCCAGGCCACACCAGTAGTTTCCAAAGGGTGTTCCAAAAGTCCCCATGATCTGTGGCAGTGTCTTGAGGCGGCATGGTGCTGGAGAGAGGTAAAGATTCTGAAGCAAACCCAGGCCAAAAGGCTGAGTTTGAGCAAGCTCCAGGAATTGGTGATGGACAGGGAAGCTTGGCGTGCTGCAGTCCATGAGGTCGCAAAGAGTTGGACATGACTGAGCGACTGAACTGAACTGAGTGGTGTAAGCAACAGACATTTATTTCTCACAAATTTGGAAGCTGGAAAGTCGATAATCAAGGAGCCTGTCAAGTCTGTTTCTTATGGGAATTCTCTTCCTGGCATGCAGACAGCTGCCTTCTTCCTGTGTCCTCTTGTGGCAGAAAGGGCCAGAGCTCTGGTCTCTCTTTCTCTTCTTGTAAGAATACTAATCCCATCATGAGGGTCTCACCCTCATGACCCCATGTAAATCTAATCTCCCCTCCCACCCAACACACACACAAAGCCCCATCTCCAGATGCCATCATGTTTGGGTGGTAGGGCTATAACATACGAATGTGGATGTGGAGGGACAGATATTCAGTCCATAACATTATGCTTATTTGCATGCAGAATGAATGAGTCATTCAGTAATAAAGTTTAGATTATTTTCCTCAAATCTAACACTCCCTTACACTTTCTGAAACTCAAGTTCAGTTACTATTTTTTGGCTTACTCCTATAGTCTCTCAAGATGTCCCTGCAATTTATTCATGTCAGCCTGGCATTTCACTATCAGGAAAAGCTGGTGTCATCAGCAAATTTGGAGATGTCACTGTGCACTCCATCTTTCAGATCACATCTAAAAATGTTCTCTGAGACCAATCCTTAAAGGATTTCTCAGTTTACACTTCCTCTATCTACCTGCTTATTCTTTTTCATTGTTTCATGGATGGAAACTCGGTCCATAGGGATATGTGATTACTCTTTTTTTTTTTTTTCAAATCTGAATTAATTTTTAGAAACTACAGTTGAAACTGGTTAAAGGCTTTTTGAAGGTCAAGTAATTTGCATTCTTTTTGCTCCAAAACATGAAAAGTAATCGAGGAATTCCAAACTCTACTCTTTTGTGTTCACCTGGGTGCTTCTGTATAGAGTCACAAACACAGATTACTTTGGGAGGCAATGAAATCATGAATAATCTCTTTCTGGAGGTGTTATCTAGTTGTTTGATCATATGGCAATCAAATGGTTGTTCACTTGAGTATGTGTTGAAAATGATAATGTGAAATTGTATGTAGCTATTTGGATACTTTTAGCTATGTTAATCTCTTAGGTTACTAATAACTTTTAACAATTTTCCTCTGCAATCTAAGATATCAATTAGAATTCCAATTCCTTATGTTTTTCATCAATCTCCAAACATACACACTCAAAGCACATAATGATAATTTGATCTTTAGTCATCACATTTGTTTTCTATTAAGAATTTATACCTGTAATCTGATTTTTAAAGTATCTTAAAAAACAAAGCAATTTTATTATTCAAATAAACTATCGCCAGAATAATTGCCCAATATAAAACTACAGAATGAGTTTGATAATACACCTCATATGGAACTATAGAATATAGTTTCCTAAGATTTTCTTGTTTTTTAAAAATTGCCATTATACAATGAGTCAAGATTCCAGACTTTTCAAAACATGATAATTCTCAAATTACATTGATTGTCTCTGGGGCATCTTTCTATTTTCATTTATTTTTTATTTCAGTTATTTATTCTAGTGTTCACTATTGTTGACTTACCTGTGAAATTGAACTTACTTTTATAACTTCAGTTTAAATTTACTTTTCCTCTTTCTCTGTAACAACTTCGTTGTTTATTTGAGGAAATATATATAATACTGTATGCATATCTCTTTCTCTTTACATGTTTTCAAAACTGCCGTTAAGACAAGTTACTGGTAAAATTTTAATATGCTTTTCAAGGACACATCTTGCTAATTTCAAGAGGAAATACTTCAAATCCTTTTCAGGAGTATCAATTTAAATTCTTTTTGCATTGTCAACTGAGTTAATTTAGTAGTTTCAGATTTTGAGAGTCTGAGTCTGTATCTGCACAATTTCTACTTCCCTGTTAAAATTACCACACTATATAGATCACATTGGGGTCTCTATTACAGAAATATTTCTAGAGAAAATTTTAAAAATTCCTATCTCTAGTACATTTATTCCAGAGAATGTCAATATAAAATTGTTGAGCAATAATAAAATGTGAACACATTAAGAGTTTTTTGATAGAAGAATTGGTTATGTGTACATATACATTTCATACTCCACAATAATTCACAAATACTGTCTTTTATAACACAAAACTAGAAATAATGCATAACCACCTTTTCATTAAGCACCCCCAAGCTTTTCCAAAAGGAAGCCATGTGGATTATTTTGATTTCTCGTGAATTTGAGTCTCATATCTGAGAAAAGATTGCATGGAGAATGTGTAATTTATAAATGCCATGATCCTCTAATTAAAGTGTCTCAGCCTTGATTATAATCCTTACTCTACAAAGAACAAGTATAGACACATGGATCAGTCCTTTAACTCTCCTGCTCTCAATTTCCCTATATAGAACAGCAATCTCTGTGTATTGGGGAACATGAAAACTTTCCAGGAGTCATGTGAATGTAGATGGTTTTAAGCAAAGCAGTGTCTCGTCCTTTGCTTCCATATGCATCTGTTCCTAAGGTTAACAAGCCCAAGAAGGTGTCTGCTTTCAAGGCCTCATACAAGTTCTCCTTCCATCTTCCCTCTCACATTGCTCTTTGGTAGTTTTTTCTGAGAAAAAATCAGAGATTTCACCAATCACCAATCTTGGTATGCTGCATTGTCTTGAAGGAAGAAAACCTCTGGAGGCAGCAAAGTTTCAACAAGAAAGCAAAGCGAAGCCAGAGAAAGGCTTCCCATCTCCCATCCTTCCTCATTTTGAATACTGCCTTCAGAAGCAACACAGCATTAGAAGCATTAGCCTGCATTGGGATATTTTGAAATTAGGTATATGTAGGATGGGAGAAGGCAATGGCACCCCACTCCAGTACTCTTGCCTGGAAAATCCCATGGACGGAGGAGCCTGGTAGGCTGCAGTCCATGGGGTTGCGAAGAGTAGGACACAACTGAGAGACTTCACTTTCACTTTTCATTTTCATGCATTGGAGAAGGAAATGGCAATCCACTCCAGTGTTCTTACCTGGAGAATCCTGGGATGGCAGAGCCTGGTGGGCTCCATCTATGGGGTCACACAGAATTGGACACGACTGAAGCGACTTAGCAGCAGCAGCGTGGGAGAAAGCGAAGGGCGTGGGGAATGATGACATTTTTAACAACCTTATCTTTTCCTTCACCTAACTATTGTCAAATAATGCATCACGCCTAAAGGTGGATCTCAGGAAAGTAAAGCACAGACATTCAGGTAAAGGTACTAAGGACAGCAGCACCTTGCCTCATCCAAGCAAAACTCCATGACTCATTTATCCACCATCTATCAATCGATCAATCAATCTATATTTAGAGTTAGAATATTTGAGAATTTAGAAATAGCATAATAAAACATCTATCTGCGTGAAATGAGAAATGAGTCCTTTATACATTTTTAGCATTCTTATGAAAATGGCTTGGTGAACAATTTCCCCCATGTATCACTTCATTTGGCATCATTTCAAAGATAAGAGGTGAAAAGTTTGTTTACCTACACTGGATCAACATTACATCTTTTGCATAAAAGGAACATATATCAGAGTAAAGGATTGATATTGTCCAGAACAGATATTTAGTCTTGAAAGAGAAATATGTTAGTTTCCCCCAAATAATCATTGGACATTACAAATCCATGTTTGTATTTTATCTTGTGATGAGTGTCTTGCTTTTTCTCATTCATTGTCCACTTTTTTGCTCATGTATTCATCCCCATCTGGCAGTTACGTGGTTTATATTAAATTAATGGGACTGTATTATGGATTCCATGCCAAATAACACATTAAACAATTGTCATTAATACATTGTTGATAAGCTTGCGCTTACTAGTGACCCAATCACATTCTTTTCTTTTTTAAAAATAGAACTATAGTTGATTTATGATGTGTTAATTTCCACTGTACAACAAAGTAATTCAGTTATATATGTATAGACATTTAAAAAATATTCATTTCCATTATGGTTTATCACAGGATATTGAATATAGTTTCCTGTGCTCTGCAGTGAACCTTTGTTGTTTATCTGTTCTGTATATAATAGTTTGCATCTGCTAACTCCAAACTCCCAACCCACCTCTCCCCACCACCCCTTGGAGTTGACAAGTTTGTCTTCTATGTCTGTCAGTCTGTTTCTACTTCATAGATAGGTTCATTTATCTCATATTTTAGATTCCACATATAAGTGATAACATTGGTATTTGTCTTTCTCCTTTTGACTTACTTCACTTACCATGATAATCTCTAGTTCCATCCATGTTGCTGCAAATGGCATCATTTTGTTCTGTATTATGGATGAGTAATATTCCATTGTATATATGTACCCCATCTTTTTTGTCATTATTGTTGTTGATTTGTTTAAAATTAATCTTTGTTGGAATATAGTTGATTTACAATGTTATGTTAGTTTCTGCTCTACAGCAAAGTGAATCAGTTATACATATACTATATCCATATATATATATCCACGCTTTTTTAGATTCTATTCCCATATAGGTTATTATAGAGTATTGAGTAGAGTCCCCTGTGCTATACAGTAAATTCTTATTAGTTACCTATTTTATATATAGTAGCATGTATAGGTGGAGAAGGGAATGGCAACCCACTCCAGTATTCTTGCCTGGAGAATCTCAGGGATGGAGAAGCTTGGTGGGCTGCCATCTATGGGGTCGCACAGAGTCAGACACAACTGAAGTGACTTAGCAGCAGCAGCATGTATATGGCAATTCCAATCTCTTAATTTATCCCTCCCCTACTTTCTCCTTTGGTAACCATAGGTTTGATTTTTACATCTGCAACTCAACTTCTGCTTTGTAAATTGATTCATTTGTATCAATTTTTAGATTCCACATATAAGTGATATTATATGATATTTATCTTTGTCTGACTTACTTCACTCTGTATGACAATCTCTAGGTCCATCCAGGTCACTGCAAATGGCATTAGTTTGTTCTTTTTATGGCTGAGTAATATTCTATTGTATATAAGTACCACATCTTCTTTATCATTTCATCTGTTGATGGACATTTAGGTTGCTTCCATATCTTGGCTATTGAGAATAGTGCTTTTAGGAATGTAGGGGCACATGTATCTTTTTGAATAATGATTTTGTCTGGATATATGCCCAGAAGTGGGATTGCTGGGTAATATGGTAATTCTACCTTTAGTTTCTTGAGGAACTGTTTTCCATAGTGGCTGCAGCAACTTACATTGTCACCAGCAGTGAAGGATGGTTCCCTTTTCTTCATACCCTCTCCATCGTTTGTTATTTGTAGGCATTTTAGTGATGGTCATTCTGACTAGCGCGAGGTGGTACCTTCTGGTTGCGATTTGCATTTCTCTAATAATTAGTGAAATTAGGAAAAATTAGAAAATAATTAGGAAAGTTGTGAACAACCTAGATTGTATATTAAAAAGCAGAGATATTACTTTGCCAACAAAGGTCTGTCTAGTCGAGGCTATGGTTTTTCCAGTGGTCATGTATGGATGTGAGAGTTGGACTGTGAAGAAAGCTAAGCGCCAAAGAATTGATGCTTTTGAACTGTGGTGCTGGAGAAGACTCTTGCGAGTCCCTTGGACTGCAAGGAGATCCAACCAGTCCATCCTAAAGAAGACCAGTCCTGGGTGTTCATTGGAAGGACTGATGATAAAGCTGAAACTCTAATACTTTGGCCACCTCATGTGAAGAGTTGACTCATTGGAAAATACTCTGATGCTGGGAGGGATTGGGGGCAGGAGAATGGGACGTCAGAGGATGAGATGGCTGGATGGCATCACCGACTCAATGCACATGAGTTTGGGTGAACTCTGGGAGTTGATGATGGACAGGGAGGCCTGGCGTGCTGTGATTCATGGGGTTGCAAAGAGTCGGACACGACTGAGTGACTGAACTGAACTAAACTGAATAATTAGTGATGTCAAATGTCTTTTAATATGCCTATTGGCCATCTGTATGTCTTCTTTGGAGAAGTGTCTATTTAGATCTTTTGCTCATTTTTTTTTTTTAACAAGAAAGGATTTGTATTTTTACTTTATTATTATTATTTACTTTACAATATTGTATTGGTTTTGCCATACATCAACATGCATCTGCCATGGGTGTACACATGTTCCCCATCCTGAACCCCTCTCCCACCTCCCTCCCCATACCATCCCTATGGGTCATCCCAGTGCACCATCCCCAAGCTTCCTGTATCCTGCATCAAACCTGGACTGACGATTCATTTCTTATATGATATTATACATGTTTTGATGCCATTCTCCCAAATCATCCCCCCCTCCCTCTCCCACAGAGTGCAAAAGACTGTGCTATACATCTGTGTCTCTTTTGCTGTCTCGCATACAGGGTTGTCGTTACCATCTTTCTAAATTCCATATATATGCGTTAGTATACTGTATTAGTGTTTTGCCCATTTTTTGATTGAGTTGTTTTTTTGTTATCAAGTTATATATTTTTGAAAATTAAGCCTTTGTTGGTTGCATCATTAGCAAATATTTTCTCTCATTCTGTAGGTTATTGTTTTGTTTATGGTTTTCTTTGTTTTGCAGAAGCTTATAAGTGTGATCAGGTCCCATTTATTTATATTTCTATTTCTATTGCCTTGTGAGACTTACCTAAGAAAACTTTGGTACAATTTTTGTCAGAGAATATTTTATTTTGCCTACGATCTCTTCTATTGCCTATGATCTCTCTCCTTTGGCTCATAATTTACCTAAGAGATTTACCTAAGAAAACTTTGGTACAATTTATGTCAGAAAACATTTTATTTTGCCTATGATCTTTTTTATTGCCTATTATCTCTCTTTTGGCTTCTAATTTCTCCAGAGTATATTAACTGCACTCTTTAAAACAGTATCTTCTTCTGTATGGTGGTGATTTAGTTGCTAAGTTGTATCCAACTCTCGCAATCCCATGGACTGCAGCCCATCAGGCTCTCTGTCCCTGGGATATAGTCGAAGAATAAACTCTCAAAATGCAATTGGGGACATAATGTCTTGAACTTAAAAATTTTAACTTTGGCTAGTAAAGATTGCTCAGATGTTGATACACTGTTTTAATTCTACTGAATATATAAATTATAAATTTTACATCATTCAACCATGAAATAAAATCACTTAACTATTTTTTTAATATTCTTTTATTTTATTTTTAAACTTTACAATATTGTATTGGTTTTGCCAAATATCAAAATGAATCCGCCACAGGTATACATGTGTTCCCCATCCTGAACCCTCCTTCCTCCTCCCTCTCCATACCATCCCTCTGGGTCGTCCCAGTGCACCAGCCCCAAGCATCCAGTATCGTGCATCGAACCTGGACTGGCAACTCGTTTCATACATGATATTTTACATGTTTCAATGCCATTCTCCCAAATCTTCCCACCCTCTCCCTCTCTCACAGAGTCCATAAGACTGTTCTATACATCAGTGTCTCTTTTGCTGTCTCGTATACAGGGTTATTGTTACCATCTTTCTAAATTCCATATATATGCGTTAGTATACTGTATTGGTGTTTTTCTTTCTGGCTTACTTCACTCTGTATAGTAGACTCCAGTTTCATCCACCTCATTAGAACTGATTCAAATGTATTCTTTTTAATGGCTGAGTAATACTCCATTGTGTATGTGTACCATAGCTTTCTTATCCATTCATCTGCTGATGGACATCTAGGTTGCTTCCATGTCCTGGCTATTATAAACAGTGCTGCGATGAACATTGGGATATATTCTTAAATGCTCTCTTTTCTGTCAACCTTTTACACTTTTTAAAAAGCAGTAAAAATATAATTATGAAAACCAATTAATGATAAAATATGTCTTCACAGTCAATGGGGAAAAAACCTCCTAAAATGAACAATATCCAGTCTTTTATACTATTTATTTAAGTAAGTCTGATCATCATCTAACATGATTCATCACCTACAGAATAAAAACTAGGAATATAATTTATACTGAGCTCTATTAAACTCCGAAGTGAAGTGAAAGTTGCTCAGTCGTGTCTGACTCTTTGCGACCCCATGGATAGTCCATGGAATTCTCCAGGCCAGAATACTGGAGTGGGTAGCCTTTCCCTTCTCCAGGGGATCTTCCCAACACAGGGATCGAACCCAGGTCTCCTGCATTGTGGGCAGATTCTTTACCAGCTGAGCCACAAGGGAAGCCCAAGGATACTGGAGCAGGTAGCCTATCCCTTCTCCAGCAGATCTTTGTGACCCAAGAGTTGAACTCGGGTCTCCTGCATTGCAGGCACATTCTTTACCAACTGAACTATCAGGGATGGAAAGGGAGATAATTAGGAATTCACTTGGTTCCACTGGATAGCATATTTATATAAACAAACTGCATGTACTCCTGTGCAATTTGAAGGGTGTGGATGTCCATATTATCATTTTAGAAAGCCTCCTAAGTTTCTATTTTCTACATTAAAATGATGTAAGCAAAAGTACTTTAAATTAACAATTAAATAAAAACAGTAAGTGCATTTAGAAGTCACATAATAATTTTCAAGTTAAGTGTCCATTCCCCATAACCTATGAACCAGGCTTTACTACTCAATTATCACATGATGTTAACTTTTCCTTTCAAGTCAAATTGCTTACTCTGACTGCTTTAACATTAACATAATTTTTGATTTTTGATCTGTGGGGCTGTCAACTGGTACAGCATTAATATCGTCATTTGTAATTCCTTTATTGTGTCTTTTCAGATAGGACTTGATTAATGCTGTTAAAATGATGCCTACAAACATCCAAACACAGGACATTTTTCCCTGTTTTAGGATCATATTCTGATATAAACTCTAGCAGTAGGTTAATATTTATTGATGAACACATTAATTAAAAAATAATCCTATATATTACATTGGGATATACTTCTATTTGTTATTTTGATTAGCAGTGCAGGAGACATAAGAAATGTGGGTTCCATCCCTGGGTTGGGAAGATCCTCTGGAGGAGGGCCTGGCAAGCCCACTCCAGTGTTCTTACCTGGAGAAATCCCATGGATAGAGGAGCCTGGCAGGCTATAGTCCATAAGGTTGCAAAAAATTGGACACATCTGAATCAACTAAGCACATGTACATGATGACTATGATACTCCATATTCTTTTACTTTTTAAAATTTTAACTGATAATATATTTTATATGATATTGAGCAACACTAACTGCAAATGTAATCAATTGATTGTAGATGGCAATGACCAAAACTTGACAGAACTCACATTTGAGCAGGTTTATGCCAGATCTTAGCAGACCAAATTGGTTTCATTTCAGGAAGCATTTCATTTACATTTTGTCTCAGAAAAAAACTTGGGTTTAAAATTATCCCTCTTTTGTTTTTTATAGTAGACTATAGACTAAGTTCATGTATCTTGAGCTTGAGGTATGCATTAAAAATTAAGTTGTTAAACTGTGAAATTTAAAGTCCTTTTTAGGTTTAATGTCTTATGATTCAAGAAATATAAACTTTAATTTTAAATAAAGTGAGAATGAATAAAACTTTATTTTGAATGAAAATATAAAGCCCTAGAATAATTTTTCACTCTAACAGATTTAATTATATGAACATTTATTTATTGTGCAGCAAAAAAAATATGCTGCAAGACAGCAGGTACCAGATGTATAAGTAAAATATTATAAAATATTTAAACACCATTAGATTTTAATTTATACCCATTCTTTTAAATCTTTCACAAATTGGGGGTTAATTTTTATTCTTTATCAATGCAGCCAACCATATGTTCATTTTCTTTGGTTTTATTGAATTATTACTGACTATAATTCTACCATTAAAATCCTTTCAAAGAATACGAGATCTTAATCATGACTGTTAAGCTTTCATTAATTTTCACTTCAGTTTTTAAGTCACAGTACCATCTGTGTGATCACATCTTTCAGATATGTGTGACTTGTATTGGATTTCATTCTCCTTCAACAAACTACAAAACAAAATGGTACAGCAGTATCCCTGCAAACATGTATGCTTCCGTAGTCATTCTGCAGTTCTCAATCTAGTCAATGTCAGAGTATTTAATATGACCCATTTTTCATAGAGAATAGTAGTCCCATTTACAGTACTGAGATTGATAGCATACTGTGCTATCAATCCCAAAAGCTCTGATGCAGGCCATGGACCTCTACCAAAAGATTCCTTTCTGGGCTATCAATCTCACTGCTCCCCACTGTCTCTGAGCCCTAAATCAGACTGCTTGATATCTCTCCAGTTGTGTATTCCTGCATCAGCAGTCTGCCTAAGCACAGTCATTACTCACTAGCCCTGTTAACTGCACTTGCTACAAATAGCGAACCACTTCCTTCATCCTAAGGCCAAGTGTGAAATCCCTGCTACATTGCATCACTTATGAATTCTGCAACAAAAAGAAACCATCTTGTCTCCTAGATTTTGAATACTTGGAAATGTAATAAGATTTTTATTTTATTATTTATTTTGGGAATGGGACTTTTGAACATGACAGGTAGTCAAATGCTGAAGCAAGGATACTTTGAAAAGCAAAGTTAAAAAAGACATCTATAGATATGCACTTTCTTTTTCTATCTAGAAGTAGAAATATTTTGGCCCAGAACTGCTAAGATTTTATTCAGTAAAATTTATAAGGCCAATTTCATCATTCTTTTTACAAGTGTCTACTCTATGGCCTGGGGGGCCACAGTCCATAGGGTTGCACAGAGTCAGACGCAACTGAAGCAATTTAGCATGGACACGTGCATAAATATAGTGAGTGATAGTTGTTCAGTCATGCCTGAGTCTTTGCAACCCCATGGACTGTACACTGACAGGCTCCTCTGTCCATTGGAAGAATCTGGAGGCAAGAATTCTCCAGGCAAGAATACTGAAGAGTTGCCATGCCCTCTTCTCCGGGATCTTCCCAACCCAGGGATCAAACCCAAGTCTCCTGGTTGGCAGGTGGATTCTTTACTACTGCACAACCTGGGAAGCCCCTGAAAGCTAGGTACTTAATCCATAACAAGAATCATAATTCTCCCTAGTTATTATGTATTTGCCTTTATGCAGCTGCTGTAGAAAACTTCATTACATGCATGTGTGCTGTATGTACTCAACTAGAGTTAGGAATCTTAAGTTTCTGCTTTAGGTATGTCACCAAAATGGTTATAAACTTGACAATTCATAACCTCTGGGCTTTAGTTTTCCATTCAAAGAAAAAAAGAATGAGCAGGCCCCATGCTGTTGTCATTATTTTAAACATGTGTTCTTGTTGTGAAATTCTCCTTAGCTTCTCCTCATTCCCTAGCCACATATTTATAGCTGATTCTATTATTTGAAGCTCTATTTCAGGTATTATTCCTGAAAAGTTTCCCTACTCTCTACCCAGAAAGGATTATATGATACTTCCTGGGGTTCACAAAGAAGCCTCATGTCTCCATCATGGTACTTAAAACATTTTTAGTTTTATATGCATGTATTTATATATCCCTCCTACTGCACTATGATATACACTCCTGGAGAGACAAGTCAGTGCCTAATTCATCTTTGAGATGCTTGTAAACAATTAAGCACTAAATAAATATATGTGAGAGGCAGCAAGAATACACAGAAGAACTATACAAAAAAGATCTTAGTGACCCAGATAACCAAGATGGTGTGATCACTCACCTAGAGCCAGATATCCTGGAATGAGAAGTCAAGTGGGGCTTAGGAAGCATCACTACTAACAAAGCTGGTGTAGGTGATAGAATTCCAGCTGAGCTATTTCAAATCCTAAAAGATGATGTTGTGAAAGTGCTATACTCATTATGCCATCAAATTTGCAAAATTCACCAGTGGCCACAGGACTGAAAAGGTCAGTTTTCATTCTAATCCCAAAGAAGGGCAATGCCAAAAACTGTTCAAACTACCGCACAATTGTACTCATCTCACACGCTTCCAAAGTAATGCTCAAAATTCTCCAAGCCAAGCTTCAACAGTATGTGAACCAAGAACTTCCACATGTCCAAGATAGATGTAGAAAAGGCAGAGGAATCAGAGATCAAATTGCCAACATCTGTTGTATCATATAAAAAGCAAGAGAATTCCAGAAAAACATTTACTTCTACCTTATTGACTATACCAAAGCCTTTGACTGTGTAGATTACAACAAACTATGGACAATTCTTATAGGGATGGGAATACCAGACCACCTGACCTGCCTCCTGTGAAACCTGTATGCAGGTCAAGAAGCAACAGTTGAAACCAGGCATGGAACAACAGATTGGTTCCAAATCAGGAAAGGAGTACGTCAAGGCTGTATATTGTCACCCTGCTTATTTAACTTATAAGCAGAGTACATCATGGGGAATGCTGCCCTGGATGAAGCACGAGCTGGAATCAAGATTGCTGGGAGAAATATCAGTAACTTAAGATATACAGATGACACCACCCTTATGGGCAGAAAGTTAAGAGGAACTTGAGAGCCTCTTGATGAAAGTGAAAGAGGAGAGTGAAAAAGCTGACTTAAAACTCAACATTCAAAAAACGAAGATCATGGCATCCAGTCCCATCATTTTATGGCAAATAGATGGGGAAACAATGGAAATAGTGAGCTATTTTATTTTCTTGAGCTCCAAAATCACTGAAGATGGTGACTGCAGCCTTGAAATTAAAAGACGCTTGCTCCTTGGAAGAAAAGCTATGACCAACCTAGACAGCATGTTAGAAAGCAGAGACATTACTTTACCAACAAAGGTCCATCTAGTCAAAGCTATGATTTTTCCAGTAGTCATGTATGGATGTAAGAGTTTGACTATAAAGAAAGCTGAACACTGAAGAATTGATGCTTTTGAACTGTGGTGTTGGAGAAGACTCTTGAGAGTCCCTTGGACTGTGGGGAGAT
Source organism: Bubalus bubalis (assembly GCF_019923935.1). NCBI lineage: Eukaryota > Metazoa > Chordata > Mammalia > Artiodactyla > Bovidae > Bubalus > Bubalus bubalis. Next base: position 111,210,241 of record NC_059158.1, read on the forward strand.
CAAACCAGTCCATACTAAAGGAAATCAGTTCTGAATATTCATTGGAAGGACTGATGCTGAAGCTGAAACTCCAATACTTTAGCCACCTGCTGCAAATAACTAACTCATTGGAAAAGACCCTGATGCTGGGAAAGATTGAAGGCAGGAGGAGAAGGGGACAACAGAGGATGAGATGGTTGGATGGACTTTAATTTGAGCAAGCTCCAGGAGTTGGTGATGGACAGGGAAGCCTGGCGTGCTGCAGTCCATGGGGTCACAAAGAGTCAGACATGACTGAGCAACTGAACTGATGGATGAAGGAATGGATAAATAAATGGAAGGAAAAATAAATGAATAAATGAGTGAATTCCCGTGTTCCTTCTAGCACAAAATTTATATTACTCCAAATAATATAATAAATGAGGAACAGAGACATTTGTAAAAAGAAATTACTCAGCTAGAGGATTCTCCAGTTAGAGAAACTATACTAATACAGATCTCTTTTTTCAAGCTTAGGGAACCTTAAATACATATATCTCTCTCTGAACTTCCCAGGTGGCACTAGTGGTAAGAACCCGCCTGCCAATGCAAGAGACTCAGGAGATGTAGATTCGATCCCTGAGTGAGAAAGATCCCCTGGAGGAGGGCATGGCAACCCACTCCAGTATTCATCCCTGGAGAATCCTATGGGTAGAGGAGCCTGGTGGACTGCAGTCCATGGGGTCTCATAAAGTCAGACACGACTGAAGCAACTTAGCACACACCCCTCCCCATGCATTTGGATCCCTCTTTCACAAAACTTTCTGCTCTAGCTCATCCTAATTCTTCCCTAAGCAGTTCTGTATTTAGTGTTATTTATTTCTCCTCATGTGATGAGGACAAAGGAAGAATAAATGGTACTCTCTTTTTCCTATGTACAGTTAAGCGAATGCTGTTTTTCAAATAATTTCCCTTATCACAGTTTTTATTGACATTCTAATAATTCACCCTGTTACTTTTTTGCACATGTTTATGAGTCCCATTTATTTATTCATATATGCAGGTTAGCCACTAGGTCAGGTACAGTGCTGTGTTTCACTTTATGTTCTTACTGGATTCTGTTTCTTAAAAAACAAGGGTTGCCTTTAATACTACAATGTGTCAGCCCCCAAAGCCAGTACAGGATCTTGCATATTGTGGACTCAATAAACATTAATAAGATTAATTAATCATTTGTCCCTGAGCATCCATGTCTCCTTTCTTCCAGGTATTAGTTTGATTCCACAGTGTTGAATAGAGGGCTAGACTGTCAGTGTTACCAGGACTTCTATAGATTCAAGGCATGATTGCCTGGGTCAGTGGGGTGTGCATGTATGTGAGAGAGAGAGAGAAAAAGAGTGTGTGTGTGTGTGTGTGTGTGTGTGTGCGTGCGCGCCAAAGGATTAAGTGTATGGATGAGTATGCAAAAACCACTACTTATATTTAAAGGAGAAAAGTCTCTCCATGTCCCTTCTATCTTCTATTGACTTAAACTCAATGAGTTGCTCAAGTGTTAATTAAATGCATCTGTTGAATTACAAAAACTTAGTCTAAAAATTATAGTGTCCTGGGTAAGTGTTTAATCACTGATCTGGGTTAGAGTAGGGGGGTTCAGAAATTGGTTCTATTTACCACTTATCCTCAAATTCAGATGGCAGGGACTTTCTCCCACCAAACTAAGGAAGGATCCTTGGTCTTAGCTGTACTTTTCTTGTGCTCCTTGTTCTTATGGGATATTTTATGTGTGTAAGAGTTTATTTAAATGTGTATGTGGGTTGGTGAGCTTCCCTGGTGGTTCTGATGGTACAGAATTTGCCTGCAATGCAGGAGACCAGGTTCATTCTCTGGGTTGGAAAGATTCCCCTGGAGAAAGGAATGACTACCCACTCTGGTGTTCTTGCCTGGAGAATCCCATGGACAGAGGAGACTGGAGGGCTACAATCCATGGGGTCCCAAAGAGTCAGACATGCCTAAGCAATTAACACTTTCACCTTCACTGGGTGTTGGTCACCTGTAAGAAGTCAGATGGAATCCTAGGAGACTTAATTGCTGATTGTCCCAAGTGATACTCACCATTTGTATTGAGTAGTTCCTTGGAAGCTAAACAAGGATAACTCTGCTCTGAACTGCAATGGAAAGGACAGCTAGCGGCCCTGCATGGGAACCGAGATGGCTATGCACAGGGACTCAGCTTCCATTGTCAGGAACAATACCACTGTCTCTTCATTGAGCTGTCGCTCACTCTGGTTCTCAGGGCCCTCATGTATAGACCCTCTCTCTTAAGGGAATAGTCCAACCACCCACTTATGTCTATTTTCTTACACATTTTCAATTAGCCAGATGAAATCCATTTATCTCTCCCTCTGCATGTTCCTCAGTCCTCAAGTTCTCCTTCAGTTTTAAAGCTCGACACACAGACCATGGGCATAATGCCTTTAACTGGCACATTCTTTTGGAAATAAAAGTGAAAATTAAGCTATATTCTGTTTTTACTTTCTCCTTTGAGCCAACTGTGGGAGAAGGGGAAAGCTACTTTGAGTTAATATCTCAAAAACGGAACCTTGCCACATAACATTGGGAATGTACATTTTCCCCATGGTCCACATTACACTTTAGTAATTCGATCCTTTTCATTGCGTAAGTTTCCTTATGCATGGAAATGTATAGTCCCTTCCAGGAAGCTCAAAGCCCTCTTCCCCAAATATTTATATGATCAGAAAGAAGTACTCACAGTCCCACTGAAAGTCATAAGATGCTAGCAGAACAGAGATGAAATTCATTACAGGTGTTCATGCTATAATCCCACTGCTCACCTGATCTGCTCCTTCTCTTATACCATCATCAAGAGTAAGAAAGAGGGACTTACACCTGGGAGAGCAGCATTCAAAACCCACATAGCCAGCCATCCAAAGGGACATAATCAATTCCATGTGTGTGTTTGTGGTGATAGAGACTGCTTTTTGATATACAGGGAAGTGATTCATTACACTATAGCTTCTAAAGCAGAAGGGAAAAAAAAAACAAAGCAACTTTGGAATGTACACTCATATAAGATAGTTTCTTATTTTGAGGAAAACAGGGATAACTTTTTGAGACAAAGGTAGATTTGCAAGAAATTAGTCTGAATCATGGAAAAATATTTTCCTGGATAATGGTGGGGAAAAGCACTAAAGCACTTACTCAGATGGTTGCTTTTTTCTTTTTGTTTCTGTTTCGGTTTCTTGTTTCTCTTTTCTGATTTCATTTTATTCTTTTCTCTATTCTTATCCTTTTCTCCTTTAGTTTCCACATTCTCCTACCCCCATTTTGCCTCTGCTCTACCTTCTGCTGCCAACCCTCAGCCTAAACACCCATCACTGGGATTCAATTCCAGTTATCCATACCCGTGATAACTCATATCTACCCATCCACACCCTCTAATCTTGTATTTAATTTTCTAATTAATTAAATTAGTTTTGGTTGCACTGGGTCTCTGTTGCTATGCATGGGCTTTCTCTCGTTGCAGTGAGTAGGGTCTACTCTTCGTTGCAGTGCATGGGCTTCTCATTGCAGTGGCTTCTCTCTTTGTGGAGCGTAGGCTCTAGGCATGCAGGCTTCTGTAGTTGCCGCAAGTGGACTTCAGTAGCTGTGGCACACAGGCTTCATGCTCTGCAGCATGTGGAATCTTCCTGGGCCAGGGATGGAACCCATGTCCTCTGCATTGGCAGGTGGATTCTTATCTACTGAGCCCTCTCTTTTAAATAATTGTCCTGGAATTAATGATTAATTCTTTGAAATCATTGGATAACTCTTAGATGCTAAAGAATGCATCTGTTTCTGAAATATTTTATTCTGTTGTGTGACTACATCACAAAATTTAAAAATACATTTTAGTGCACATTTTTATAAGAGCAGGAGAGTACACAGGACATGTTCACTGGCACTCACCTGGAAACAGCATGTTTTATTAATAGCAGGCCTTTGTGAATCTCTGCAGATGTTAATCAGATCCATTTGTCTGTCCCACAGCCAATCAGGTGGCCAATGGCTGAGGCAGCACTCATTATTTGATTTGCATATCAAACATGCACACAGGCTAAGAACAGAGTATATTCCCCCACCCCCAATCTGGACACATTTCACAAGTGAGTTTCTCAGCTACTCACAATCACCGAGCAAGAAAGAATGTGCTCCTGGTGTGTGTCTGCTCCAGCAGCTACTAGGGGGTCAACAGATTATGGTCATCACCCCTAGCAGCTTACAGTTGAATTGTCAAGACTAAAATACTCTCTGTAAAAGAAGGAAACAGATAGAAACCTCACAGTGACCTTAGCTGAAGTGTGTGTTGGGAGATGAATGCTCCCAGCAGAGCCTGTGTCCAGACAAAGGAGCGATTTCCTGGAATCCTGACATTTGTCTCTTCTGTAGACAAGGAAAATTTGGAGTTTCCTATTAAAACTTTTAAGAAATGTATTTTGACACTAGTATATATATAACAGATAACTAATAAGGACCTACTGTATAGCCCAGGGAACTCTACTCAATAATCTGTAGTAAGCCTATATGGAAGAAGAATCTAAAAAAGAGTGAAAATATATATGTATAACTGATTCACTTTGCTGTACAGCAAAAACACAAATACTCCAATAAAAAATATTTTTAATGTAGTTTGAAATGGTAGATGAATAGATTTTATATTTTTCTTACATTTATATTGCTTGTTATAAAATTTCATATTCTCACAATTCCTGGGTTAAGAAGGGAAACTATTAATTATCCACATTCCACCAATAAAAAGCAATTGATTTATTTGCCTAGTATAAGGTTTTACTTGGTAAATAGCCAAATCAAAATCCAGAATATCTGACCCCAAATTCAGTGTTTATCCGCAATAACAGGCTGTCAGGTGAGTAAGTTTACTGGGAAAGTGAGGCTATGTGCATGTATATGCCATGAGCATAAGAGTGTGTCCAGTGAAATATAGTTAAATTTAAATTCTTTAAAAACATTAATAATAACAGAACACAAGTTAATATACAGGAATTACTTAAAAACATTTGAGGTACTTCTTCATTCACTAAATATAAAAACACAATAAGACTCTGTAAGCTTCATCTTTGCAAGCTAAATTTGGACTCATTCACTTGCCAGGAAATGAAACAAATCTATAAATATTTAGATACATATAAGATGAAGATCTTAATAATCAAAGTAAACAAAAGTTCTACCTATATTTAAATACTTCTGAAAGCAGAGATTGTTGACTGTTAGCATCAGTTTTCGGAAAATGCTTTGGCTGATTTTCAAAATTTCAACTCATGATACATTTTTAAAAAATGCCTTGCCTTAATAAACATCATACAACTGTCATATACATAGTGAAGATTCTTTGTTACATTTTCTTCTTTGAAGAAATACATCCTTTATTTTTGTGAACTTTCTATACTTTCATTTATATGTATTAACAGCTTTTAAAGTCAGGCTTTGTTTGTTTTATAGCCCATAAACCGAAGCATGGTTTTATTTTATGTAATTTACTCATCTCCACTTTTATTGTTGTTGCATATGTTAATATTTTAGCTTCAGAAATAAAATATCATGTAGGTAAGCAATTAATGTCCTTTTGTAATTTTTCTTTAATACAGAGAACAATTAAGCAATTTTCATTGGGTAAGGAATATAGATAAAGAAACATGATACTTTTCTTTTGGATGCATAGAAGATATAATGTGATTAATAGCACCATAAACATAATATAATTTACTCTGAAGTATTGGAAAGAATATGAGCTCTTAAACAATGACCCAAATGAACTGTATTTTAGAGGTTTGTATCCTTATTTCCACCTGTGGTAAAGATTCAAGTGTAAGCCTCACATAGCTTCTTTATAGTCACAGCTGGCAGACAAAGTAGAATCAATTTATTTTGCAGGAATAATGATTTATATCAGAATAAAAGAATGACAGCATTTCTGATAGTTGAACATGTGTTTTAACTAAGTCCAATCTATGTGGTTCCAGCAGTTAAAGAGATTATGCTATATTAAAAAAAAAAAAAAACAACAACTTTGGATCTGGATTTTTTGTTTTAATCTTACAGAAGTAGAGATAAAATTGAACTTGTGTTTTCTAATCTGTTTTATATAGAACCAAATATGAGGCTATGTACTTTGGAGCTTACATAATTTTTTTCCCCTTGTGCTTCTGAGCAAACAAGTATGCTAAGCCTTCTTATAAACCTAGTGAAAATTTAAGAGCATGCTTTCAGAATTAGCACTTCTCTCTTTCTTTGGAGAAAGATTTCTGACTTATAGTAACTTGGCACAGAGAAGGTAATGAAGTTCTAGAACTCTTTTATGTATCTAGCTAACAGATCTCTTTTTACCAGTGGTAGAGGTGTGTTCAAGGAACTATATGCTTGGGACCTGGATATGATGTGTTGTGCTGGAAAGAACAATGTGATACTAATAGCCAGGAGAACTAAGTCTAGCCTTGGTGCTCTTATTAATGCTAGAATCTTAATTCTTAGGGTATAAATTCTTCATCTAAAAAGTGATCCTTTTTTCTGTACTGTCTAACTCAAAGAAAGGTTTTGGAAATAAAATTAGTTCATAAATGTGAAAAGTTTTTCAAAAGGTTTTAGAATGTGCTACAGATATAATATATATACTTTATAAATTTGAATCAGATGGCTGAAATAACTAACCTACCATTAATTATTAAATACTCATGGCTGAAATAACTGATCTACTATTAATTATTAAATAGTTACTGAGTGGCTTGATAGAGTTATTCAAGCAGGTGTAAGATATAATCATTTCTCTCCAAGAAATTACACTGTAGTTGAAGAGTCCAGGCACAAATACATGAAGTTCAATAGGAACACGAGAGTTAACAAGTTTAAATATGGAAAAATTACATGCCATCCTAAAACAGCTCAAGGTTGAGTATCAAATAGAAGAATATATGTGCTGAGTTCATAAAAGGGATGTGTCTGGGATACTGGAGTGGTCTTTGGTGGGTGGGAGAAGTCACTAGATTTTTGTCATGGAGGAAGATAGAGCTGAAATGAGTTAAAAGGCAAAGAACCCCTCATGAGAGATAAGAAAGCAAATTATAAGATCTATTTTGTTAATGATCAGCCTGTTTGCCTAGAGGGGACATTTATGGATAGGACATTTATGGGTTTGTAGCTATGTGTCTCCCACACTCTTTCCCCTCATGTCTAACTATGAGAGCAATCCTAAAATGAGAGTCCTAATGGAATCCTCTCATGCCCACTGGATCATTGCTCTTCATCAGTCCCACTTCTCAGCCTTTGTCCTAGAATAAGGAACTATATTCAGTATCTTGTAGTAACCTATAATGGAAAAGAATCTGAGAAGTATATATTAATATATACATATATATTAATAGATAAAACTAAATAGCTTTGCTGTATACCTGAAGCATTGTAAATCAACTATAATTCAGTTTTAAAAAATACAAAAGATTTTTTTACATTTTCCATAGACTAAATCTCTAATAAAGGTTAAACTAAGTCAATATATAGGATAATTTCTACAAAATTGTTATTCACTGTTCTACCTGAAGCCAATTTAAGTCTCTTCTCCATGAAGAAGAAAACTAGCAAAAAGAAGATAGAATCTCACAATAATAAGTCCCCAAGCTACAATTTAACACCAATTTAGCAATTCCATTAGAGAGCACATCCAGCTCATTAAAAGCAGCAAGCTAACCTGTCTATAAATTGCTTCACCATAATCAAATATTGGCAAAATAACCAGATAGGAAATATAGTGCCTGTCTGAAATATTAGCAATTAATTATAAAATAGCCAGTTTTTCTAAAATGTCATGCATTTTACCGTATACTAATGTTTGTTAAGCTGACCTGAAAAAAATTCTTTTTGACCTTTTAACTTGTTTTTTCTTTTTTTTCAAATACATTCAAAAGTCAGCTATCTTTATAAATGTGGCTTCAATCCATACAGAAACTGACTTCAATTATGCAGACAAATTTGTATTAATAGCAGAACAACCTTTCAGATATCAACTAGAGTTCTAGATGGCTATTCCCTTCTACAATCACATACAAGGGAGGGCCTTTCTTCAGACAGCCCAGAGTCTGATGTAGGAATGCTTTCTACAGTGTCTCTGATTTGGCAAGATACTCCTTCTCTCAGGACATGATCTGTTGCCTTCTGAGCATACATTGCATTATGTTAGAAATCTCTTTTTTAATTGGATTGAAACCTAGATTAATATAATTTTTGCCCCTCCTTCCCCGTTTTGCCTTTCAGTCAAAGAAAACTACTGCCTCTTCTATCCCAAAGCATCATGAACATTTGAAGACTGCCCCATAGTCTTCAAATGTTCCTCTTGCCTTAAGTTCTTCAGCCACTTCCCAGGAGGACATGGTTTCTAGCTCCCTTTACCCTTGAATTGTGAATAACTATAATGATATGCTTATGGGTTAAAATTTAAAATTGTATATTTTTATGTCATTAAAGGGAAAACCAAGCTTATGGAATCATTTTGGCTATATCCAAATTGAACTGATGACTTGAATATTTGAGGTGGAGTCTCCTCTTTTGAGGTAAAAGGGACATCCATTTACTTGAAAGAAGATTCTTAAAGTGTGCTAATAGTAACAGGCTCTTACGTGCACTGAAAGTGTTTGTTAACAGGCCTATTTTCTATAATTAAGAATTTTCTATGGAAATATGCGTTTTCATGCTAATGCATCAGATTTACCTAGAACTTCTTTAAATTCATTCAACAGGTGTTTATCAAGTGTTGACTGAGAACTGGTCATTGTGCTAGATGTTGTGACAATGAACAAGCACAACCTCGGACTTGACCTTGGGGAAGAAAGCACTGATTGAGCGTCAACTCTACTATCGCATAGTATCAACTGTGATAGGTGTTACAAAGAACATCCACTGAAAGGCGTGAGAGGACAGAGTAGGGACATCTATTTCAACCTAGGGGCTCAAGGAAGCCCTTAAGTCAGCTCAGACTGCTACAATGAAATTCCCATAGACCGGGTGAGTTAAACAACAAATAGTCATTTCTCACAGTCCTGGAATTTGTGAAGTTCAAGATCAAAAAGCCTTTCTGGTGAGACCTCTCTTCCTCACTAATACATAGCCACCTTCTAGCTGTATCCCCACAAGGCTGAGAGAGGAAATTATGCTGTCTTTTCATATCCTTATGAAAACAAATCCCAACATGGGGGCTTCGACCTTTATGTCCTCTTCTAAATCAAACTGCCTTTGACTACCATCACATTGAGGTTAGGGTTTCAAATATATTTTGCTGCTGCTGCTGCTGCTAAGTTGCTTCAGTCATGTCCGACTCTGTGCAACCCCATAGACGGCAGCCCACCAGGCTCCCGTCCCTGGGATTCTCCAGGCAAGAATACTGAAGTGGGATGCCATTTCTTTCTCCAATGCATGAAAGTGAAAAGTGAAAGTGAAGTTACTCAGTTGTGTCTGACTCTTCACAACCCCATGGACTGCAGCGCACCAGGCTCCTCCGTCTGTGGGATTTTCCAGGCAAGAGTACTGGAGTGGGGTGCCATTGCCTTCTCCGAAATATATTTTAGGGACACATAAACATTCAGACCATAACAGAGGACTTCCCCATGGAGGTGACATTGGAGTTGCAACATGAAAGATAAGTGGAAATTAACTAGGCAAAGATGTAGGAGATAAAATTGTGGCAGGGAGGCAACTAGGGGTTGAGGCTCTTAAACGAAAGGGAGCAAGATATGCCTAAAAAGCTAACGAGTCTACTGGGGCTGACACAGTGCAGTGGGGTCTCAGGGAGAGTGGTGCCGGGTGAATATGGAGAACTTGGCTGAGACCAAAGCCTACAGGACCTTGTGTACCAAGTTAGATATTGTCTTGCTAATCCTGGAAATAATGAGAGACTTTAATGACTTTTACCAGAGCAGTCTTATTGTTACAAAGCTCACTTAGGAAGCAGAGTGGAGAACGAACCTGGTGAGCATGAGAGTCATCTGGGTGAGACCTGATAGAGGGCGTGAGTGGTGTCCGTAGATGTGGACAAAAGGTGACAGACTTGAGATACATGTAGGGAGGAACATGAAAGAAACTTGAAGGATGGGTTGTAGGAGCTGAGGAGAGCAGTGTGGCGAGGGTGGTCTTTTGAATTTTACCCTGTGCATCTGATTGGATGGCAGTATGCTTGAATGTGACTGGCACAGACAGGAGAAGAGGGGTGTGGGAAGAAAATAAGGAAATTTTATTTAGGATATGCTGAGTTAAAATATCATCCAAAGGTGCTAGTGGACAGACCTGGGTTCAAAATGTATTGGGTAATGGATGGTAACTGGAACAAAAATCACCGCTGTACTGCCCCTTGTGGGTAACTACCACCTACAGAGAGCACAAGGTCTGCGTGCCTGGGGTACACTCCCCGCCAGTGCACGAACACATACTCTGCTATCAATACGGCTAGAACATAGCCAAGCTGGAATGATAGTTAGAATCTTTACATATCTCTCCATCTCAAGCAGAGCTACTCCCCACTGTGCTGCTGCTGCTAAGTCATTTCAGTTATGTCCGACTCTGTGCGACCCCATAGACGGCAGTCCACGAGGCTCCTCCGTCCCTGGGATTCTCCAGGCAGGAACCCTGGAGCCCTTCTCCAATGCATGAAAGTGAAAAGTGAAAGTGAAGTTGCTCAGTCGCGTCCAACTCTTTGCGACCCCATGGACTGCAGCCCACCAGGCTCCTCCATCCATGGGATTTTCCAGGCAGGAGTACTGGAGTGGGGTGCCAGTGCCACTCCCCACTGTAGCCCTTGTTAAACATGGAGACTCCTTCAACAAACCAGAAAGCAGTGAAATTAGAGCAATTAGGTTAAGGTAAACTACTCTTGGCAATCTTTTCTTTGTGGGTGGAAATGTGAATCTAATACTTGCCTTTTCTCCATCCTTTGAAAAACCACCTCCCAGGAATCCCTTCTAAGAGGTGACTCCAGTCCATTCCTTTGCAGCCTCAATTAGGAACCAGGAAGAAAAAGAACATTTTAGCTAAAATGGGTTCTAGAGATCATTCCACAGATGAAGACAATGGGCTGAAAACAAAGACATATTTAGGCAATGATTAGAGAAGTTTCCTCCTCCTGTTCTGGTTCCTTTTGTTTGTTTGTTTTGGATATTTCTAAAATGAGAACAGAACATTTCAATATTATGTTATCTGCGTTTCAGCTTCTGACAATAATCTCGGGGACTGAAGGAGAAAACATTTTGTTCTTGACCTCTCTGTCTTCTGACAGTGCTGCCTGGCAGTTAGTAACAAAGTTTTATTCGAGATAATTTTAATGTTTTAACACTCACTGCAAGTGTCAGGCTGATAACTGGGATAGATTTTCCAAATTAGTGAGTGGGGCTAAGTTTTCAATCCTGTGAAAGAACATCTATTTATTTTCAACTTGTAAACAAATTCAAGAGGTGTCTGGCTCAACCTCCAGCCCAGTGGGTTACTCATGGAACACAGCTCTAAAAGAAAAGGCCTTTATTAAGATTGTGGGCACACGGCTTAGTGAGGGCTTTGTTATCTGCACCATCTTAAACAGTGGTAAAGAATGAAATATTCTTAATAAAAACAACTCAGCAGCTTGGTTTTGCTTATTCTTTAGAGTTTTAAATCAAAATCAATGTGACTTTTTAAAGTAACCCCCAAGTAGAGTTTAAAATGCTGAATGTGCCTGAATTATGCATATGTACAAGGTCCACAGCCTCAGGAGTGTTGTTAGTATACCAAACGCCATAAATAACAATCCATTCCAAGTAGCTGGTTTGAGAAGACTGGGGCTGCTGCCCCACGCAACACATTGTTAACACAGTGGGGAAGAAGAGCACGGCCCATACGGAGGGATGTGGATAAATGTAGGTGTTGGAAGTAGTCTGGTGATAATGCTATTAATGAAAGCTAAAGTAAGGATGATTGAGAACTTTCTAAGCTGTTGAACAGTTTGGCCACATACTTTGTTGAATGCCAGCTACGTGCAAGTTCCCACTTTCGGAACCACAAATGAAAAAGATTGGCTTCTGTCCCTATAATGAATCATAATTCACCCGGTGATTTACATGGCTATTTACAACAGCACAAAACAGACAAGGAGCATCGGGAGAGGTCAGAAGCTCAATTCCCATTGGCCTGTTTAATTTTCTTTCCAGGTTCCGGACAAAATGTTTGTTATGGAGTTTCCAGGATGATTGGTGTCCTCTAAATTTGTTTGTTGGAGAGCTTACTCAACCACTGTATAATGAACTTTTGGCCTAAAGTTATTTATTATAAAATTTAAGAACTGGTGTGGTCACCTAGTCTAAACTGGTCTTTTCAAAGTTATGAAAATCAAGGGTAAAAGAGTTTAATGTTATGGGATAATTTATTGTTATTAATCTTATATATGTGTACATACATATTTGTGAATATTTACATACTTATATATAAATGCATATTTACATATTATTTACAGATATATGTATGCTGCTGCTGCTAAGCCACTTCAGTCGTGTCCGACTCTGTGCAACCCCATAGACGGCAGCCCAGCAGACTCCCACTTCCCTGGGATTTTCCAGGCAAGAAGACTGGAGTGGATTGCCATTTCCTTCTCCAGTGCATGAAAGTGAAAAGTAAAAGTGAAGTTGCTCAGTTGTGTCCGACTCTTCGCAACCCCATGGACTACAGCCTACCAGGCTCCTCCGTCCATGTGATTTTCCAGGCAAGAGTACTGGAGTGGGGTGCCATTGCCTTCTCCATCCTTAAACCTCATGAGGACAAAATGAATTTTAAAAGTCTGGGAGGAATGTGTGATGAATGGTATAACTTCCATGGTCCTCAAGAAATAGCATCAACTAGCCTAAGCGATATTTACTACCAAACCATGGCTTCCACTTGAACACGTAGCAAAGTAATTAGCTCCAGAAACTCAGCTTTCTGTAATATGGGGAATGGGCTGGTGGAGGGCCTTCATCTTCTGCCTCATTCAAAATGGACTGCAGAGAACCAGTGACAAATGAGTATTTAATTTGCCACTGAGGAGGCAAGAGGTTAGATAGCCCTGATAGAATGAGCTCTGAGACTTGCTGGATCTTAAATATTAGTCTCTTATAGCAGAGATTTATTAAACTCAACCATCTCTGTGGACTGTCTCTTTGCCAAAATCAATCCCCATTCTGATATCTCCCTATGGGCTACATGAAGGATAACAGAAAAGGCTTTGGCTCTGTCACTGTAGAAACTGTAGGCTTGCTTCATATTTCGTTTGTATAGTAAGCTGTCCCAGGGGAGACATGAGGCTGTAGGAAAAGGCAGAGAATCAAATCGACTTCTTAGACAAGGGTGCAAGGACCACTTTCAGAGGTTTTGCAAGGTGAGAACAAAGCACTGAATTGCTCTTATTAAAAAAAAAAAAAAAAAAAAACATAAGATTGATGGGTCCAAACTAAAGTCAGAGCAAAAAGTGTAAGGAAATGAAATCAGTATTCTAAAGTAAAATAATAATATTAATAATTACACATTAGGCTCTTTTACTAGAATTCTTGTTTCTGAAGATCTCATCTGTCTTCTCTCATTTTATCATTGCTTCTTCTGAGGTAGAGGCAGATGAAAAATGAATGTGAAAATATTAGTTGCTCTGTCGTGTCTCTTTGTGACTCCATGGATTTCTCCAGGCAAGAATACTGGAGTGGGTAGCCACGCCTTTCACCAGGGGATAATCCTGACCCAGGGATCAAACCTAGATCTCCTGCACTGCAGGCAGATACTTTACTTTCTGAGCCACCAGAGAAGCCCAGAGACAGATGAGATAGTTCCATATTTTATCAGTGTATGTGTGCGTGCTTAGTCGCTCAGTCGTGTCTGACTTTGCGACCCCATGAACTGTAACCCGCCAGGCTCCTCTGTCCATGGAATTTTCAAAGCAAGAATGCTGGAGTAGGTTGCCATTTCCTCCTCCAGAGGATCTTCCCGACTCAGGGACCAAACACATCTCCTTTGTCCCCTACATTGCAAGTGGATTCTTTGCCTTCTGAACCATTGGGGAAGCTCTTATCAGCAGGGCAAGAAAAGTCATAAATAGCCATCTAAGACTGCTCAGTTATAAACTATTATATGAATTGCTGAGAGTGGGCCATGGCCTCCCAATTTTGGATTCACATTCTTGAGAACTTTGAGTTCAACCTCTTAATTCTTTCTTCCCCGCACTCTTACCTCTACTCAGATGACTTCCTCTGTTCAGGAGGCAGCTCTTTGAGTTTTCTACTGTTTCTCTCCACATATGCCAGGAAACATCTGAACCAAATTTCACTATATGCACTGACCAGTTGACTTTGGTTAATCAAGTGACTATGCCTGTCATGTTAATGCACATCGTAGAATTCTGTGGTAAATAATACATGGCATGTGTCAGAAGTCATTTTGTGCCAGATCCACCTCACAGCTCCCCACCTTGATCCAGTGCTCTCAGAGATGCATAAATTATGCCCCTTTCATATCTGTTTAAAGGATCACTTTTTCAAAACTGTTATGTTTTGCCTGCTTTTTGTTAATGTTCTGTTCACTCAAGATTCTTCTCTTTTGAATTCAACTCAAGAAAACAAGTCATTTACTAGGACCCTTCCTATGTGATTTCACATTGTTTCTGTCATAGAATGTAAGAGATTTTCTTAGCTCTCCTTTTGTTGATCTTTCTTTAGAATTTAGTTTAGAATACAATTCAACTTATGGAAACTCTGGGAGATGGTGAAGGACAGGGAAGCCTGGCATGCTGCAGTCCATGGGGTCACAAAGAGCCAGACATGACTGAGCGACTGAACAACAGCAGCAACAACGATGGAAAAGAAGAGTTACCAACTTCTCTAACTCTTCATGGGGAAAAAAAACATGTTGTATATGTGTGTGTGTGTGTGTGTGTGTGTGTATTCTGATGTGATTACCCATAAATTTTGATATAATAGACAATAAAATAAATATCCTGTCTATTTTCTAAATTTACTGTGTTATTTGATGTAGTTATTCATCTAAACAACTATTTGGTTAGATTTTGTTCTCTTATCTTATAAGTAACACACCTATAAGAAATAAACTTTATGACCATCACTCTCTTGAAGAGAGATGGTATATTTTGTCTCATTCTCTGGGTACCAAAATCTCTCAGTTGTACTTGTCACCGTTATCCATCCGTTCCAGAAAATAATGATCATAGTAACAGTGACTATTCATTGACTACTTCCAATGAACCTCTGTTCTTAGAGCTTTACATATAGACACTCACTTAACTGTGATGACAGCTCTATAAGAGATTGTTAGTGGCCTCATTTACATTTAAAGAAATGCCAAGGAAGGCAAGTCCAAGCCCTTGTCCTTGGCCTCTCAACTCTGTTGTCTTTATCTGTTCTTTCTATGTCTGTAACGATATCAGGTACAGGAGTAAAGTGACTAATTTATTCTTCAGAAAAAGTACAGAAGGATATAGAAAACCCAAAAAGAAACTTGCCCTAAAATAAAATTATAGACAATTTATTCCACTGGTCATGGATGATATAGTCCATGGAATTCTCCAGGCCAGAATACTGGGGTGGGTAGCCTTTCCGTTCTCCAGGGAATCTTCCCAACCCAGGGATTGAACCCAGGTCTCTCACATTGCAGGTGGATTCTTTACCAACTGAGCTATCATGGAAGTCCATGAATGTAGGCATAAAAATACAAATACTATATAGTAGAAAGAATTCTGTCTTTAAA